>NC_080382.1:87945546-88545546 GCF_014773155.1 Arachis stenosperma
AGAAAAACAAAAGTTAGAAAGCATGATTAGAGAATAGAGTGATCACCCTATACACTAGAGATTAGAGCATACATACTTTATCAGTGAGGGTTCAATGCTTGAATCTTCATGTTTCCGGCCTTCATAAGCTATATTCTTGCATTTTTCGTTTTATTATATGATGATAGATTAGTGGAATTTGATTTGTAATTGTTTTGAAGAGCTTATTTGCTTTTGATCAGTGAACAATAATCATATATTTATTTATATATGTAGGATTGCATTGCATTTCATGAGTTTCTGCATGTTCATACATATTTCCTTGTTTCCTTCAATTTAGCATGAGGACATGCTAATGTTTAAGTGTGGGGAGGTTGATAAACCACTATTTTATGAATGAGACGGAGATTGGAGAGGAAGCTAGCAAAAAAAAATGGAAAGAACACAAGAATTGAAGGAGATAACCAGCGAAAAGTGACGCGGTCGCATGGCTCACGCGACCGCGTGAGGGAACATAAATCGCAGTGACGCGGCCGCATGGCTTGCGCAGCCGCGCGGACTGAAAGCATAAGCGACGCGGTAGCGTGGACGACGCGAACGCGTGAAGAGGAAAAGCGCCAGGACGCGTCCGCATGGGCGACGCGATCGCGTGACATGCGCGATCTGCATAACTACAGAATCTGAAACCAGCAACTTTGGACCCTATTTCGGCCAGTTTTTGGCCCGGAACAGCAGACTAGAGTCAGAGAATATGCAGAAACAGGAGACACATTCATTGATAGTTTTAGATCTAGTTTTTCACTCTCTTAGGTTTTTCTCTCTAGTTTTTAGAATTTTAATTTTCAGTGGTCTTAGCATTGGAACATTGAGAAGAGTCATTTCCTCATCAAGACTTCATCATTCTAGTTTGTTCTCTTACTTGGTTTTATTCTTCCATTTTCATTGTTATGTTCAATTTTGTCATTCAGATATTTTTATGATTAATTAATGCAAGGATTATTTCTTTTAATTTAATTCCATTTCAATAATCATGTCTTCTTTTAATTCCCTTTTATATGCCATGGATTTTTGTTTACAATGAGTGAGTAGTTTCATTACTTGATGGGGTTGATTAAACGGAACTCTTGAGTTGGAAGGATTGGAAGAAAATTTCTAATTGGCTGAATGTTGGATTGCTATCTTGTCACAGACGCCAATCCCTTTGAACTAAGTGAGTTGCAACTTGTGAACAGATCTGGCATTCACTTGTTTGACTTTCTCTTACCTAGTAAGGGAACCAAACGGAACAACTATTAATTATAAATTAATTTTACAATCACACCATCAATGATGATTCCAACCAATCAATTCCCAGTCAAGGCCTTTTATTTTTAATTAAAATTCCTCAATTTAATTCCCAATTTACTTAGCTTAACTTTTTTGGAATATCTGATTAATAAAACAGCACACTTTTCTGCAACTCGTTGGGAGACGACCTGGGACTTAAAACTCCCAGTAATTTTAATTTGAACTTTAAGTGACATATTTCTAAATTGATAGGAAGATTTTCGGTGAGTTAAGAACTATACTTGCAACGTAACCCTTTTAATAAATTTTTAATTCACCAGCTTCTGCTCTCCATCAGTACCCAATTCCCAATATTTTTAATAACAATACAAAACTACCCCCTTTTTTTTCAACCAATGTCCCAAGTTTCCCACTCTTGAATGATGCTCACACACATTAGACTAAGCTAATCAAAGATCCAAAGAAGGATATTTTGGTTTCCGCTTTAGGCTTGTAACGTCTAATTTAAAGAAGTGGGTTAAGCGAGGCTTAAATTTGCTAACAATGGAAGATAAAAGGTAAGGCGATTTGGATAAGTGGGATAATGAATTGATGGCCTCAATCATGTAAATGCATGAATGCAAGGAATAATGGACATATGACTCAAACAAAGCAAGGATCACGCTCATAGAGAGAGAACGATTGCACACAAGAAGGAAAAGTGACTATACGATGTAGCCACACAACAAGACTCAAAGCTCACTAGCTTGTGTTCTTAACTCAAAATCCATGTTCCAAAGTACAATCTTCAAACAAGTTTAGCATCAAAATTTTCAAAATTGGCAATGTCACGGATGCTCCAAAATCTTGGTTTTGCCCTAAAGTATTAGTTTCCTAAGAGAGAGTTCATTGTTCCAACCAAGTAATTTATCATGCAAAAGGTGTTGAAGGAAACCTAATCATGCAACCTATCCTAACTTCTAAGGAGTTCACAAATTTATTCGGGTGTTACCTACGGAGATCGGTCAGCCGACCTCCCCACACTTAAACTTAGCACGGTCCTCCGTGCTATAGGTGATGCACAATGGGTGGTCGAGTCCCGAGTGTCCTTCATCTCCTTTGTCATCGCTATCTCCGCTTGAAGTTGCGATAGATGTGGAGATATCCGGCTCCTCCATAGGTGGGGTGACAATGCTAAGAAGCTTCTTCACATGAGCATATCGACGCTGTTACGCCTCTCATAACGGTCCAGCTTCTTGTGAAGGTCTTCAAGGCGTTGGTGGCTGATTTTTGTGGTGCGGACGAAGTAGTTGGGGTGGCCATTCCAAGGTCCTTGGTAACTTCCGGAGGTTTAAAGCACCTCTTGGTTGGAATAACATCGCCTCGACCGGGATTGAGGTCCTCCTATCCTTAGCCCGCGTGGACACCGGCTGTCGCTACTAATTCGGTCACCATAGCGGGGAAGGGTAAGTTTCCCTTGGCATGAATGCGTCCCATGGATTGGCGAATGGCATGCGAAATGTCGATCGGTTTCTCGGTTAAGATGCACCATACCAATAGGCAAGCTCGGCGGTAATGGATGACCCATGGGTTCTCGGGAGCACGTAGTGAGCTAGAATTTGGGCCCATGCTGCGGCTTCTTGAGTGAGGAAACGTGCATCTAAACCCTTTGGTCTTTTCTTTATGGTCCCCCAAATCCAACATGCTTCGGCAAAGCGATTACACGGAAGACCGCGCTCCAATCGAACTCACGCTCGTTGCATGCTGACAAAACTTCTGATAGGTGTCATAGTCATCCGCTATGGTCCAGTCTTAAGTACTCCTTGGATGGCTTCCACTGTGACTGATACTTGTTTTCGGCGCACGAAGATTGATGTGAGTAGGGGTGAGTGGTAGTTGGAGTAAAACTCCACCACCCATGATAAATTTACCTTCTTAGGTTGCCTCAAGAGGAATCTCCATTGCCTTCGGTCAATGTAGGGCATCACCATCGGAGTGAGGTGGGCCGGTAGGACTAGAAGGGTTCCGGGTGATAATTCTGCTCAATCATCCTTGAGACAAGTTCGCAGTAGCAGTTAGGGAACTTGTTTGAATCCTTTAAAGGGTTGTCCTTCTCTAAAACATCAACGGGGCCCTTAGCCTTCTTTAGGAGTGGCTTGGCCGTTGGTTCTTGGTGCGCTCTATTGGTGGTTGGCTTCTTCGGGGCTTTCCCTTTGTTCTTTTGATGACCATCCTGTGATAGTAAAAGGGAGATAACATCAAACCCAAAGAACGCAATTAAATGGGGATCATGAAAGTGAAAAATTGTGCCATAAGAATGGGTGTCCTCATTACATGATAGCTGCAACATGTAACTAAGATAACATTTGGTAAGCAAGGCAAATCACTGGCATATGGTATAGGGGTAGTTTAAGCATGCAAGTAAGAGGCATGAGAAGCATACACCCGCGAATACCAAGAGTGGAAAGCAAATTCTGATAAGGTGAGTGGGTAGAATGTAGAGTGTGAAGATGCACCTAAGAGTGACTAAGGGGTTGGAAGAAAGCACACAGTTAAGAAGCAATGGGTCACAATGAGCTCAAAAATCATGTATGCTTTTCCTCAAACACTTGGCATGCATCCTTTTTGTAGTATGCAAATAAGTGGAAAGAGAACAATGTAACATTCCACAAACCAATATTAATCACTACAATGCACTATGGTTGTAATAATATCATGAAAAACTGTCCATCCACCAATGCAAATGAAGTTGTACCCAAACACCCACATAGAGCTAAGGAAAAAAAGAAAGAGGAAGACTACCTAAAAGAGATTGAAATCAACTAACTAAGAAAGAAAGGAGAAAAGTAGAGAGGGATAGTATAGTACCTTGAAAGAGATGGAAAGCGATGGGGGAGTATGGGAAGAAGTTGTGGGAGTAAGTGGGAAAGCGATGGGGTTGTAGAATGGAATGAGGGTTTAGGGATGATGGAGAATGGAGGGGAGAAATGTAGGGGCCACTGGAAGTGGGTGGTCGCTGGAGATGGTAGTGGGGGTGGGTGGAGTGGTGTAGAGGCGTTGGAAAGGAAAATGGTGGTGGAAGGTAGAAGAGGTAAGAAGAGAAAGAAAGGGAATGAGGGGGGGTAAGTGTGCCCGCCCTGTTAAATTCACGTCGCACATCCACGCGTGCGCGCACAGTGCACGGCCGGGCAAGAAAGCAGGATGTGGGGTGGTGCGCGCGGGCGTTCATGTGCTTGTGCCAGGGCACAAGGTTGGCCCAGATGGCGCAACTCTCTGGAAAGACTGCCAGAAGTTGGCTGCAAGGGTATCGGTGCGCGCGCGGCTAGTACGTGCACGCGGCAGTGATCTTATGCCTCAGGCATGAGATGGGCCTGCGCTTGGCTTAACTCAGGAAAGTGACCCAGAGGTTGTTGTAGGAATGGGGGAGCGGGTGTGGCATGGGCGTGGGCGCGTCCATTGCGACTCGAGCATACTGACCGCGGCGCCTGGTGTGCGCACGCGACAGTGGTGGTGTGCTGGGGGCTCAGTACAGGCGCGAGAGTGTCTAACTTTCTGGAAGGTGTACCAGGAGTGCAAGGGGCGATCGGCGCGTACGCGCGAGGTGCGCTAGCGCGTCGATCCGCGAATTGCCATAAGGGCGCGTACGCGTCATGTGCGCGCACGCGTGGTTGGTCTGTGCCTCAGGCATGGTGCTGGTGCTGGTGCAGCGTAGGCGGAACTCTCGGGTCAATATATGGAGGGGTAATTTTTGCAGTCCACGCATCCGCGCACATGGTGCGCTTGCGTGTATGGTCGAAAATGCTTGAGGGGCGCATACGCGCCTGGTGCGCGCACGCGCGGGTTGGTGCTTTGGTTTTCAAAAGTTTTCATGTTCTTGCACCAATCCAAGCATTCCAAACCTCCAAACAGCTACTCAAACACCATAAAAGCCTTATTCAACACATTAGACGACCAAATGAACTCAACAAATGAACAAAACATGAAGTCAAACCTATCTACAACTTTATCAAGACCTATCTACAAAACATGAAGTCAAGTCTTGAGCAAGCATTAATCAAAGAAGAATTCAATGGCTATACAAATGGTAGATCTTACCATGGTGGGGTGTCTCCCACCTAGCATTTTTGTTTACCGTCCTTAATTTGGACTTCCACTAGCTCAATGTTCTTGTTCAAGAGGTGCATCCTTCAAGAGGAACACTTCAAATTCCTTGGAATTCTTCCTTTGCTCACCGTGGTACAATTTGAGACGGTGCCCATTTACCTTGAAAATGTCCGGACTTGATGGGTGGCGCAATTGGTAACCCCATAAGGTTCTACCTTCTCTACTTGGTAAGGTCCATCCCATCTTGATCTAAGCTTTCCGGGTAACAATCTCAACCTTGAATTGTAAAGGAGGACTAGGTCACCCGGGTCCAAATTCCCTTCTCCTAATGTTCTTGTCATGGATGGCTTTCATCTTTTCCTTGTAGAGTCTAGAATTGTCATAGGCTTCTAGTCTCAAGCATTCTAATTCCGCCAATTGAAGCTTCCTCTCAACTCCGGCTCCACCCAAATTTAGATTGCATTCCTTTATAGCCCAATAAGCCTTGTGTTCAATCTCTACCGGCAAATGGCATGCCTTACCATATACTAGCCTAAAAGGGCTCATGCCAATCGGTGTTTTGTAAGCCGTTCGATATGCCCAAAGTGCATCGGAGAGCTTAGCGCTCCAATCCTTCCTATTCGGCTTCACAATTCTTTCCAACACATGTTTAATTTCTCGGTTAAACCTCAGCTTGGCCATTCGTTTGAGGTGGTAGGCTGTGGAAATTTTGTGTGTGATGCCATACTTTCTCATGAGGCCGTCCATTTTTTTTTGTTGCAAAAATGGGATCCTTGGTCACTTATGATTGCTCTTGGGGAGCCAAAGCGACAAATAATATTGTTCCTCACAAAAGAAAAAACAACATGAGCATCATCCGTCCGGGTGGGGATTGCCTCCACCCATTTTGACACATAATCGACGGCTAACAAAATGTAGAGAAAGCCATTGGAATTTGGAAATGGTCCCATGAAGTCGATTCCCCATACATCAAAGATTCACAAAAAGCATGTTTTGTTGGGGAATTTCGTCCTTCTTAGAAATATTTCCAAACCGAATGCATGCGGACAAGATTTGCAATAGAGGGAAGAATCTTTGAGAAGGGTTGGCCACCAAAATCCACAATCAAGGACCTTCTTGCCGTTCTTTGAGGGCCGTAATGGCCACCTCCTTCGGAAGATGGCAAGCGTCCAATTGCTTGGGATTCAGTTTGAGGTATGCACCGTCGCACTTTGGTCCGCTCCACATCTCCACAAATAGGGATCATCCCAAACATAGTATTTGGCTTACTTTTCAGCTTATCCTTTTGATGTTTGTTGAGATTGGGAGGGAAGGTGCGTGAAACCAAGTAGTTGCTATAATACCAAGGAACTACTTCCGAGATTGCGTGCAAGCCATCTAGAGGAAAGGAATCATTGATAGGAGTGGTGTCGCCTTTTGTATGTTCGAGGCGACTTAAATGGTTTGCCACTAAGTTTTGGAACCACTCCTATCCTTGATCTCTAGATCAAATTCTTGTAACAAAAGCACCCATCGAATTAATCTCAGTTTTGATTCCTTTTGGGCCAACAAATACTTTAACGCCGCGTGATCCGAGTACACTACTACCTTGGAACCAAGAAGGTTGGCTCGGAACTTGTCCAAAGCAAAAACAATAGCTAAGAGTTCCTTTTCGGTAGTAGTGTAGTTGGATTGGGCTCCATCTAGTGTTTTGGAAGCATAAGTTATGACGTAGGGAGCTTCCCTCGCGTTGTGCTAACGCGGCTCCTATCACGTAGTTCGAGACATCGCATATGATTTCAAACGGTTGAGTCCAATTTGGTCCCCGCACAACGTAGTTCGAGCTTGTGTTAATGCCACTTTAAGCTTGTCGTACGCTTCCATGCTTTCTTTGCTCAGCTCAAATTCAGTGTCCTTTTGTAGTAGTCGAGAGAGAGGTAAGGCCACCTTGCTAAAGTCTTTGATGAATCTCCGGTAGAATCCGGCTAGTCGATCACGCATTTGATCGATAAATGGTAGTGGAAGTGATCTTTTCTTGTGGCCGCATTCAATCTCCGGTAGTATGCATACTCTCCAAGAATTTTGCACCCTTGTTGCTATGAGTTCGCCACTTTCATTTTTGATCGTAGTCACCCCCGAATTTCTTTGGCACCACTTGGACCGGGCTCACCCACTCGCTATCCGAGATGGGATAGATGATGTCCACTTCAAGTAGCCGGGTGACCTCTTGGTGGACGAAATTGTGATCACATGCTCTTTGTACTTGTATGAAATTTAATAATTGGCTTTATTTGAATTCACAGCTCCGTTCAACTAACCAGCAAGTGTACTGGGTCGTCCAAGTAATAAACCTTACGCGAGTAAGGGTCGATCCCACAGAGATTGTTGGTATGAAGCAAGCTATGGTCACCTTGTAAATCTCAGTTAGGCAGATTCAAGGATAATTGGATTATTAGTTTAAATTTGATTATGGAATAAGTAGAAAATAAAAAGGGATAGAAATACTTATGTAAATCAATAGTGGAATTTCAGATAGGTGTATGGAGATGCTGTGCTCCTCTTGAAACTCTACTTCACTACTCTTTCTTCAATCCTTCTTACTCCTTTCCATGGCAAGCTGTATGTAGGCATCACCATCATCAGTGGCTACTTCAATCCTCTCGGGAAAATGGTCCTATGCGCTGTCAGTGCACGGCTAATCGTCTGGAGGCATCACCCTTGCTGATGGCTACATCCCATCCTCTCAGTGAAAACGTTCCAAATGCTCTGTCACAGCACGGCTAATCATCTGTCGGTTCTCAATCAGGTTGGAATAGAATCCATTGATTCTTTTGCGTTTGTCATCACGCCCAGCCTTCAGGAGTTTGAAGCTCGTCATAGTCATTCAATTCCGGGATCCTACTCGGAATACCACAGACAAGGTTAGACTTTCCGAATCCCCATGAATGCCGCCATCTATCTAGCTTATACCACGAAGATTCTGTTGGGGAATCTAAGAGATATGCGGCCGGCCTAAGGTAGAACGGAAGTGGTTGTCAGTCACGCGCGTTCATAGGTGAGAATGATGATGAGTGTCACGGATCATCACATTCATCAAGTTGAAGTGCAACGTATATCTTGGAATAAGAATAAAAGAGAATTGAGTAAAAAGTAATAGTAATTGTATTGAAACTTGAGGTACAGCAGAGCTCCACACCCTTAATCTATGGTGTGCAGAAACTCCACTGTTGAAAATACATAAGTGAAAGGTTCAGGCATGGCCGAATGGCCAGCCCCTGAATGTGATCAATAGTCTCCTTAGATGAAGAATAAACAAAACTGAGACCAAAGATGTCTAATACAATAGTAACTTATCCTATTTACTAGACTAGCTACTAGGGTTTACATGAGTAAGTAATTGATGCATAAATCTACTTCCGGGGCCCACTTGGTGTATGTTTGGGTTGAGCTTGATCTATCCACGAGCTGAGGCTTCTCTTGGAGTTGAACTCCAAGTTATGACGTGTTTTGGGCGTTCAACTCCGGATCATGACGTTTTTCTGGCGTTTAACTCCAGACAGCAGCATGTACTTGGCGTTCAACGCCAAGTTACGTCGTCAATTCCCGAATAAAGTAGGGTTATTATATATTGCTGGAAAGCTCTGGATGTCTACTTTCCAACGCCGTTGAGAGCGCGCCATATGGAGTTCTGTAGCTCCAGAAAATCCATTTTGAGTGCAGGAAGGTCAGATTCCAACAGCATCAGCAGTCCTTTTGTCAGCCTTTTTCAGAGTTTTGCTCAAGTCCCTCAATTTCAGCCAGAAATTACCTGAAATTACAGAAAAACATACAAACTCATAGTAAAGTCCAGAAATGTGAATTTAACATAAACTAATGAAAACATCCCTAAAAGTAGCTTGAACTTACTAAAAACTACCTAAAAACAATGCCAAAAAGCGTATAAATTATCCGCTCATCACCTCTTTTTTCACAACCTTAAGAATGGTTGGATTAAGTCTCCTTTGAGGTTGTCGGACCGGTCTTACTCCTTCTTCAAAAATATGTGATGCTCGCATACTTGGGGGCTTATTCCCACTAGATCTGCCAACTCCACCCGATTGCCCTTTTATTTTTCCTCAAGACGTCTAACAACTTTTCTATTTGTTGAGGGGTTAGCTCCTTTGCAATTATCACGGGGAGCTTGTGGGCTTCATCAAGATGAGTACTTTAGGTGGGGTGGTAGTGGCTTCAATTCCATCTTTTTGTCATGATTTGGAGTTTGAATTTCCGGATGGTTTGTATGGTGTGTAGTGTTTACTTTGCTTTGATCTTCATTTGCGTCTTCAATCATGTACTTCTCATCCAACTTTGCAAGATGCACTTCGGCAACAATATTATCGATTGGATCACACCGGAATAGAGAGTGATTTTCCGGTGGGTGCTTCATTGCTTCTTCTAGGCTAAAACTCACAACTCTCCATCTATCTCAAATGAGTATTCCCGAGTAGGCATCTAGCTTGAATCTAGAAGTCCTCAAAAATGGTCTTCCAAGTAGGATGGATGCTCTCTCGGGTTCACTTGATGGCATTTTCAAGGACATAAGTCAATCGGAAACACCAACCCTTTGATATTCACCCATACATCTTCCGCAACACCCGTCACGGTTATTATGCTTTTATCCGCTAGGACAAATCTTGCCGTCGACCTTTTTAATGCTGGTAACTTCAATACCCGGTGGACGGAGAGAGGCATGATGCTAACACATGCTCCGAGGTCACACATACAATCTAGGAATTGAACTCCACTGACGGTGCAAGTGACCATGCAAGGCCCGGATCATCACACTTCTCGGACAATGCTCCCATCAAAGCGGAAATAGAACTCCCCAATGGGATAGTCTCCAATTCAAGAATTCTATCTTTGTTCATGCATAGATCTTTGAGGAATTTTGCATATCTAGGAACTTGATGGATAGCATCAAAGAAGGGGATGGTTACCTCAACTTTCTTGAACATTTCTATCATTTTGGGGTCGAGTTCTATGCGCTTCCTAGCTTTCTTTGCAAGTGTCGGAAATGGGAATGGTTAAGCGATTTCTTCTTCCAAGGTTCTCTTAGTCTTGGGGTTCTCTTTTGTGGGTTGAGTTTCTTCATCCTCAACTATGACTTGTGGTGTCTCCTCTTCCACTACCTCTTCTATTTCTATTCCCTCCTCCTCTTGAGCGGTTGTGATGGGATTTGAATCCTTTGGCCCCTTCTCCTTTAACTGTGTTTCTGGATCTCAGGGTGATGGCATTGATGTCTCCCTTAGGATTGGGTTGAGGTTGAGAGGGGATGATGCTTGGAATTGGAGGTTGAGGAGTGGGATTGGATGGTGGGTCCATGCGTGCAAGAAGAGCTTGTAGTGTAGAGGTGAGGCCGGTAAGGCCGGAGGCAAGTGTGTTTTGTAGTTCTTTTTGGCCTTGGATGATGGTCCGGAGTGTATCATCTTGGTTAGACGGGTTGGACGGGTATGTGAGTTGAGGGGCTTGTGATTGGTTGGGTGGTGGTCTTTGATGTGGTGGTTGGTATGTGTTCATACCCTGACCGAGGTCTTCCAACCCGACAAATCCATAAGAGGTCCGACCTTGTCCTAAAGCTCACCTAAAGGTCGGACCTCGGACAATAAGCAAGGAAGGCCCATCAAAAGGAACGAAGCCCAAAACCTAAAGGCCGAAAAGGCCTAGAAAGGCGGTTCCACAAAGATAGAGATAAAACTCCCAAAGATAAGATAAGATAAGAATATCTTATCCAGGGAGATCACCGCCAACTACTATAAATACACTGGAGCACCCAGGTATGGCATTCATTCAAAATCTACATATATCTGCTTGGACCCATGCTAACTTAAGCATCGAGTGTCATTGCAGGTACAACCACCAACCATTCCGCATATCAAGCTCGGGTCACTGAACCCCCCACCTCGGGCCTTTCCAGACGACCGAGCTACACGTTTCAGGTAAACCCTCGGAACATTGGCGCCGTTGCCGGGGACCTGGAAGTCATCTCTCTACCATGGCGGACGACCCTCTCGACAACGACCACGCTGCATCTGAACAAGAGGACGAAATTGACACCGGAGAACGACCGGACAGCCCTCTATCACCACGCACTCCAGGAGGAAACAAACAGAATCGCCCAAAAACATCACTCCCAAACAAAGATCCACAAAATTCCGAAAAAGAGAAGAGCTCGGAAATTCTAGAAGCAGTCCGAGCACAACAAAACCGACTAAAACAACTCGAAGAGGACATAAAAAGCAGAAAGAAACTGAACAAGATCTAAAAAGGGAAGCTCGAAAGCGCAGAGAATTAGAAAAAACTGCGGAAAATAGAGGCCAACCTGAAAGACCAGACAGAACGCGGCACCACCACCGAGGGCAACCGCGATCCCTTCACGCAAGAGATCATGAAGGAGAAGGTACCGCGAAACTTCAAACCACCCGATATGGACCTCTACGACGGCACCACCGATCCAAGTCATCACCTCAGCAACTTCAGGAGCAGAATGTACCTAGTCGACGCCTCCGACGCGATTCGGTGCAAAGCCTTCCCCACCACTCTCACCAAGTCAGCCATGAAGTGGTTCGACAACCTGCCACCAAGATCAATCACCAGCTTCGAAGACTTAACGAAAAAATTCCTAACAAGATTCTCTATTCAAAAGGACAAGACAAAACATGCCCACAGTCTACTCGGGATCAAACAAGGCAACCAAGAAACTCTCGAGAATACATGGAGCGATTCAACAAAGCCTGCCTGGACATACAACACTTGCCCACTAAAGCAGCCATCATGGGACTAGCAAACGGCCTAAAAGAGGGACCGTTTAGCCAATCCCTATCCAAACGATACCCGACCTCCCTATACGAGGTGCAGGAGCGGGCAGAAAATATATCAACATGGAAGAAACCTCCCAGCTAAGAGACTCTTCTAGGAAGGAATCAACCTACCCACTCCGAGATCGGGATCGGGAACAGAAGAAGAAAGAAGAACCCAACTCGGACAAGCCACGGAAGTACCACAACTACACCCCCCTTTGAGTCTCGCTGGTAGACGTCTACAGAGAAGTATGCCACACCGAAAAGATCCCACCGCCTCGACCGCTAAAACACAAGAAAGCAGGGAGAGATCGGTCCGAATATTGTGAATATCACAAGCTCTACGGTCATTCTACTAACGACTGCTACGACCTAAAAAATGTTATAGAAAAGCTAGCCAGAGAAGGAAAACTCGACAAATACATAGCAGAGAAGGAGAAGAGACCAGGAAGAGAAGGCGGGGAGACAACGAAGATCGGGCCGAACAAACCCCGAACCCCTGAAAGACATGTTCACATGATAAATGGAGGTTTTGCAGGCGGAGGAACATCCAAATCCTCGCGAAAAAGACACCTCAAGAAATCTATCACGTCCGAGAAGACAGTCCCCTGCCCGAATTACCCACTATCTCATTTACCCGAGAAGATGCTCAAGGGATAACTCCCGGACACGACGATCCAATGGTAATCACCATTATCCTAGCAAACGCCAACTTACATCGAACCCTGATTGACCAGGGAAGCTCAGCAGATATCCTGTTCAAAACGGCCTTCGACAAGCTCGGACTTGAAGAAAAAGAACTAAAGGCCTATCCCACCGACCTATTTGGACTAGGGGATACTCCGATCCATCCCTTAGGATACATCGCTACACACTACCTTTGGAAAAGGCGAGCAATCTAAAACATTAAGCATCGACTACATTATAGTCGACGTCACTTCAGCATACAATGCCCATTGGGCGACCAACCCTAAACAGACTGGCAGCTATAGTCTCGACCCCACACCTCTGTATGAAGTTCCCTACCGCAAAAGGAATCGCTACCCTAAAGGTGACCAAAAACTAGCGCGGCGATGCTACAACGAAAGCCTGAGCCTAAAAGGGAAGGAGGTCAACACGATAGAACTCGGACGAGTTCAATCCCGAGATCTTCGGCCACAACCAGAGGGAGAGACCGAAAAAGTCCAGATTGGGAACACACCTGAAAAAATAACAAACATAGGAGCAACCTCGAAACGGGCCTAAAAGAGGAACTCATAACCCTCTTAAGGGAGAATTCCGACCTCTTCGCCTGGAAAGCCTCCGACATGCCAGGCATAAGCCCCGACCTGATGCCATAAGCTATCAGTTTTACCCGGGATCCCGACCTGTCCAACAAAGACGCCGGAAGCTCGGACCCGAGCGCATGCAAGCAATAGAAGAACAAGTACAAGCACTGCTAGATGCAGGGTTCATTAGGGAAGTAAAATACCCCCTATGGCTCGCAAATGTGGTCCTGGTAAAAAAGCCCAACGGAAAATGGAGGATGTGCGTCGATTACACGGATCTCAACAAAGCCTACCCCAAAGACCCATATCCACTACCAAACATCGACGCCTTAGTAGACGCAGCCTCAGGCTATAGATATCTCTCCTTCATGGACGCATACTCGGGATACAATCAATCCCGATGTACGGACCCGACCAAGAAAAGACCTCGTTCATAACCCCAAGGGCAAACTACTGCTACGTAGTAATGCCCTTCGGCTGAAGAACGCAGGGGCAACCTACCAGAGGCTAATGAACAAAGTGTTCTCAGAGCACATCGGACTACAGCTGGAGGTGTACGTCGACGACATGCTGGTAAAGACACAAGAAGACAGAAACTTGCTGACCGGCCTCACCAGTATCTTCGGCACCCTCAGAAAACACAACATGAGACTTAACCCGACAAAGTGCACCTTCGCCGCAGAAGCCGGAAAGTTCTTAGGCTTCATGCTGACTCAAAGGGGCATCGAAGCAAACCCGGACAAATGCCAAGCGATACTCAATATGAAGAGCCCGACGTGTGTCAAAGAAGTACAACTGAATGGAAGGCTAGCCCCCTATCAAGATTCTTGGCAGGATCAGCGATAAAGTCACTACCTCTCTACTCACTCCTAAAGAAAGGGAAACCCTTCTCATGGACCCCGGAGTGCGAAAAAGCCTTTCAAGAATTCAAGGAATTCCTCGGGCAGCCACCAATCCTAACCCGACCTTTAAAAGGAGAAGAACTCATACTATACCTCTCGGTTGGAAATGGAGCAGTCGCTTCAGCGTTAATACGAGAAAATGACCGAGACAACACCCCATATACTTTGTAAGCAAGGCACTACAAGGGGCCAAATTAAACTATCAGAAGATAGAAAAATTCGCCTACGCCCTAGTGTTCACAGCTCGAGGCTCCGTCCCTACTTTCAAGCCCACACCATCAAAGTCCGGACGAACCAACCCATGAGACACATCCTCCAAAAAAACAGACCTGGCAGGACGAATACTGCAATGGGCGGTGGAACTGTCCGAGTTCGACCTCCACTATGAAACCCGGACTGCCATAAAATCTCAGTATCTAGCCGACTTCATCGCAGAATACTGAGACCCCTGGAACCCCACTCTCATGGAACCTGTATGTCGACGGGTCCTCAAACAAAACTGGAAGCGGAGCCGGGGTTATACTCGAAAGCGACCAAGGAACGCGGATAGAATTATCCCTAAAATTCGAGTTCCAGGCTTCGAACAACCAAGCCGAATACGAGGCCCTACTAGCAGGTCTAAAGCTAGCCGAAGAGGTCGGAGCCCAGAAAATCACGATCTTTAGCGACTCCCAGGTCGTCACATCACAAGTAAATGGAAGCTACCAGGCCAAAGACCCAACTATGAAAAAATACCTGGACCAAACACAGGCACAATTACGCCACTTTTCAGAGATACAGATTCAGCACATACCTCGGGAACAAAACGCCCGGGCAGACGCCCTCTCAAAGCTTGCCAGCACCAAGCCCGGAGGCAACAACAGAAGTCTCCTCCAGGAAACCTTACAATCTCCCTCCGTGCTAAGGGAGGAAGAAACGCTAAATATATCCAACCAACAGCAAGGATGGATGACCCCCATACTCAATACCTGAAGTCGGGAACTCTCCCCGCCGAAAGAAAGGAAGCTAAAAGACTCACGAAAGACGCCCAGAATTATACACTAATTCACGACGTATTATACAGAAGAGGATTCTCAAACCCCCTCCTTAGGTGCGTCCCGACCTCAGAAACAAAGAGCGTCCTCGAAGAAGTCCACGGAGGCATGTGTGGAAACCACCTCGGAGCTCGGCATTATCCAAGAAAGTAGTCCGAGCCGGGTTCTACTGGCCGACCTTGCAAAAAGACGCTACGGAATTTGTGAAAATATGCCCCCTGCCAAAACACGCCAATTTTCACAAGGCACCACCCGAAGACCTTATCAGCATCACCGCACCATGGCCCTTCGCAAAATGGGGACTTGACCTACTCGGCCCGTTCCCCCAAGGACCGGGGCAAGTCAAATACCTCATAGTAGGGGTCGACTACTTCACAAAGTGGATCGAAGCTGAACCCTTAGCCACCATCACGGCTCAAAAAGCCGCAAATTCCTATACAAAAACATCGTCACAAGGTTCGGAGTCCCCTACTCCATCACAACAGACAATGGAACACAGTTCACGGACACAAGTTTTCAGAACTTGGTGGCCGAACTAAAAATCAAACAGCAATTCACCTCAGTCGAGCACCCACAAGCCAATGGACAAGCAGAGGCTGCAAATAAAGTCATCTTGGCCGGGTTAAAACGAAGACTCCAAGAGGCCAAAGGGGCATGGGCCGAGGAGCTCCCCCAGGTGCTATGGCATATCGGACAACTCCACACTCTACAACGGGAGAATCGCCATTCCGACTAGCTTATGGGATGGAGGCAATGATTCCTATCGAAATAGATGAAAGGTCACCTAGAACCATCTTCTACAACGAAAAAGGTAACCCGCAGGCACAAAGGGAAGAACTCGACCTCCTCCCCGAGGTCCGAGAAAGAGCTCGGATCCGAGAAGAAGCCTTAAAACGGCGAACGGCCCTCAGATACAATCAGAAAGTAATAAAACGAAGTTTCTCCATTCACGACCTGATTCTAATCCGAAATGACATCGGAACACAAAAGTCGGAGAAGGAAAGCTAGCTGCAAATTGGAAAGGGCCCTACAAGGTACAGAAGTCTTAGGAACAGGCTATTACAAAGTATCTGACCTAGAAGGCAATGAGTTGCCCACGGCCTGGCACGCCTGTAATCTAAGACGATACTACAGCTAGAAAAAGATAACCCGAGGTGTACTCTTTTTCCCTACAAGGGTTTTTTAATGAGACACCCGGTCAAATAAGGCACCCGACCTAGCCAAGGGTAAACACTCTGTAAATATTCTTTCTTTTTAATACTAATCAAATTTTTCTATTTTCTTTTCTTCTTCCTCGTGATAAAACAAATCCTGAAAAAGTACCCCGCCAAGGCGCATTAATTTATGCTCGGCAAAACGCAAAAAATCATTGCCAAGAGACCATACAAGGTCGGCAAAGATAAAGCGACGAGGTTCAAATTAATGTGAGAAGTTATAAAGCAACTCTGAAAAGGCTCAAAAAGCCAAACAAAAAGAGATTACAAAAATAACTTAAAAGGCCGACCAAGGACAAGGTCGGACCCAACAAAGGGAAGTACTCGACCACCCAACCCGAGGTCCGAGAAAAAGCCCGGATCCGAGAAAGAAGCCTTAAAGCGGCGAAAACAAAGATTTCAAAAACGCTTACTAAAAAGTTGCTATACAAAAACAACTAAAAAGTACAAGCGAAAAAACGAAATCAAAAGGAACACACAAAGTTTCAAAGAAAAAGCGCTAGCTAAAAGGTTGTTATCCAAAAACAACTAAAAAGCATAAAGCGGAGCTAAAAGTCAAAACACGAACAAACACCGCATAATAAGCTAAAAGTTACTACAAGTAGCTAATAGCAAAAAGGTGTTCAAAGCATCTAAAAAAGAGCCACAGGTCGGGCAAAAAAACCAAAGATAAAGGATTACAGGAAACCAAGATCCTTCCCGGACTCCACATCGGCAGAAGGCTGCGGAGGAAACATAGAAATCGGGACAGCATTGACGGCACCATCATCTCGGTTTAAAACCTCCACATCAGATCCCTCCCCGGCCAAAGGTAAAGTCGGGTCCGCAACCGGAACTTTAGGGTCAGACACCGGAACCTCATCCTCGTTGGGAGCAGGAACAATCTTTCCCTCCACAACAACATTATCCGTACTGAATAAACTCAGATCCAGGTCAGGAGCAAGAACCCGGACCTGAGCTTTCAAATTCTCAAACATAGCATCCATACCCTTAGCCACGTGTCCTTCTAACTCGTAAAAATCATCCTGAGCGGATTGCAACCTCTCCTTTGTCTCCACAAGCTCGGCATATGTCCGAGTATAGCTCTCCTTCGCCGCCTTCGCCATCTCCTCAGATGCTTTTGCGGCCGCCACAGCCGCGGTAGCTTTAGCTTTCTCCTTCTCCAAAAAGCCTCCAGCTCAGCAATCCTAGCAGCCTTCAGCTCACTAATCCTCTCGAACTCAGACTGAGCCTTCTCAAGTCGGGAACTGGTCGCGCCAAGGGGGGATTTCTTGAACTCTCGGGCAATAGCGGCGTGAAGACTAGCCATCCGGACACAGCTCCGCGCCATATACTGAAAATGGTGCTCCATAGACACATCAGTAGAAATAAAGGTCTGAGGGAGAATATGCTATTCAACCCAACCAAGAGCATCAAAATCCTTATCATTAAAACCGGCAAGCTTTTGAGAGGTCTTCTGCTTCTTGGGAGGAGGACCCGAGGACGAAGGAGGAGAAGAGGTAGCAGGTCCAGAGGTCGGAGGATCTTGATTTATAGGTCGGAACTGGGGAGTCGGAATAGTCTTCGACCGAGTAGTGACACCCACAGTAGTCTTCTTCGGAGAAGATCGGGCAGAAGCCTCCCCAGCCTCGATATTTCGAGCAGCCACAGACTTCTTCGTCCGACGAAGGTACTTCATGGAGTCCGCCTGAGAAGACATCTCTGCAGAAATAAAAAAAGGATTACCACAACAGAAATTCCACCAAAACAAGCAAAGCCAAAATACCAAAAAAAGATGAATCTCGGAGAGGTCGGGAACTACCTAACTCGGAACGGAGAAGGCTTGGATCTCCCAACATTTTCTTCGTGTCCAAGTGAGGTGCCCGACCCCATAAACTGCTTACCACACCCACAAAAGCCTGCTCCACCTCATCTAGACTCTCAAGGGTATACTTAGTAGACACTACATTCCTGCCAACAAAGAGGAAAAGAAGGCTCCCCACTCTCATCTAGAAAGAAAGGTCGGACGTCTCCAGTAGCCCGGACCTTGAAATAAAAGTTCTTAAAATCATGAAAAGACTCATCATACAGGGTACAAAACTTCCTTCCCTGGTTAGCCCTAAAAGAGACCCAAGATACCTTTCCCCCACCCGAACCCGGCTTCGTCAACACAAACAAATAGGAAAAAAGAGAAATAGAGGGAGCAACGCCCAAAAACTGACACAAAAGTTGAAACAGCTTTAAAAACGCCCAAGAATTTGGATGGAGTTGCGTAGGAGCAAGATTACAAGACCATAATACCTCGGACTCCAGATCGGTAAAGGGAAGTCGGACACTCAACTTAGAGAAAAAACAATCATAAGCATAAAAGAAGAGCTTCTCGGAACTATCTAGGGCGGGAAGCACACTCTCTCCTCGGAATCTGGGGCTACTAGTTCATAATCCCTCTCAGACTCTCTATTTTCACATATGCTACAATGCCTACGGAACCTGTTCCGAGGGTTACCTGAAACGTGCAGCTCGGTCTTCCGGCAAGGCCCGAGGTGGTGGGTCTGAGACCCGAGCTGGTTGTGCTGAACGGCGGGGGGTTGTACCTGCAATGACACTCCGATGCTTAAGTTAGCATGGGTCCAAGCAGATATCAAGTAGAATTAGAGTATGAGTTATACCTGGGTGCTCCAGTGTATTTATAGTAGTTGGCTGCGATCATCCCTGGATAAGATATTCTTATCTTATCTTATCTTTTGGGAGATTCATCTCTATCTTTGCGGAACCGCCTTTCCCAGGCCCTTTCGGCCTTTAGGTTTTGGGCTTAGTTCCTTCTGATGGGCCTTTCTTTGGCCTGTTTGTCCGAGGTCCGACCTCGAACGTGGGCCTTGGGTCGAGGTCGGGCCTTCTATCAGCTTTACCGAGTTTGGAGAGCTCGGTCAGGGTATGAACAGTGCCCCTGCCCGAGTTCGTCTTTTTTCGGAAGGTCGAGCTCGGGCATAGTAGTTTTTCAAAATTTGAAAACGGTCGTTTCAGCATTTATTGCTTGTTACGTTTCTTCCTCGATTTCCGTGCGGCGCTCTGTGGAGGCTTTATTTATTTGCCCCTTTCTTCATTTTTCTTTGTTTATTCATCACTTCTTTTCGAGCATCTTCTCTTCTTTCTCTCTGTTCTTCGTCTTCCATTTTTTGTGCGTTTTTTCAGAGTTCTTTTCTGCGCCGCCGTTTTTCCTTTCGTCGGAGCTCGTCGCTTTCTTCTTTTCCAGGTTTGCTTTTTTCGCTTTTATTCTTCGTACGCTTCTTTTTTCTGATATCTTCTATGCCCGGGTTGCCCCGAAAAGAGGCGCCGCTATTGCTTTGTATGTGTGTGGGGGGACTTTTTCTCCGATCCATTTTTGTTATTCGAGTTGCTGCCTTCTTGTTTGTAAAGAACTTTGCTTTCTTTTGTTTTTGTTGAATTTGGTTTTTCTGCCTTTGTGTGATTTTTGTCTTGCTGTTGTATTCTTTCTTTGTAGGCAAGATTTTTTTATGTCTCGAAAGGTGTTTCAAGCAATGTCGACCAAGATTCCGAGTGGTCTAGGTTGGGTAGATCCTGCTCCTTTAAGGGTCCCGTCTGTTGTAGATTCTGAGTATCTGATTAGGTTCCGTAGGGAGTGTAGTGTTTGTGAGAACAGGGAGTCTGAGCGGGATTACGAGTTAGCAGCCCCGGAGTCCGAGGAGAGGGTATGTTTTCCGCCGTTAGAGAGTTCCGAGAAACTTTTCTTCTATGCTTATGATTGTTTCTTCTCCAAGCTTGGTGTCCGTCTTCCTTTCACCGACCTGGAATCCGAGGTCCTTTGGTCTTGTAACCTTGCCCCTACACAACTCCATCCGAACTCTTGGGCGTTTTTAAAGCTTTTCCAACTTTTGTGTCAGATTTTAGGCGTCTCCCCTTCTGTTTCTCTTTTTTCTTATCTGTTTGTACTGACGAAGCCGGGGTCGGGTGCTGGGAAGGTGTCCTGGGTTTCGTTTAGGGCTAACCAGGGTAGGAAATTTTGCACTTTGTATGATGAGTCGTTTCACGATTTCAAAAACTATTACTTCAAAGTCCGGGCTGTTGGAGATGTCCGACCTTTTTTCTTAGATGAGAGTGGGGAGCCTTCGTTTCCTCTTTGTTGGCAAGAGAGTGTGGTGTCGGTTAAGTACACTTTCGAGAGTCTAGATGAGGTGGAACAGGCTTTCGTTGGTGTGTTGAGCAGTCTATGGGGTCGGGCACCTCACTTGGATACGAAGAAAATGTTGGGAGATCCAAGCCTTCTCCGTTCCGAGTTAGGTAGTTCCCGACCTCTTTTTGAGATTTCATTTTCATATTTTGACTTTGTTTTGATCTTTCTGTTGATAACCTCTTTGTTTCGTTTCTGCAGAGATGTCTTCTCAGGCTGATTCTATGAAGTTTCTCCGTCGAGCGAAGAAATCTGCGGCATCTCGGAATATCGAGGCCGAAGCTTCTCCCGACCTTCTCCGCAGAAGACTACAATTGGTGTTCAGACTCGGTCGAAGACCATTCCGGTCCCTCAGTTCCGAGCTATAACTCAGGATCCTCCGACCTCCGGACCCGGTCAGCTTTCCCCGACCTCGACCTCGGGTCCTCCCCCCAAGAAACAGAAGACTTCCCGAGAGCCTGCTGGTTTCAATGACAAGGATTTCGATGCTCTCGGTTGGGTTGAGCAGCACATTCTTCCTCAGACTTTTATTTCTACTGATGATGCGTCCATGGAGCATCACTTTCAGTATATGGCGCGGAGTTGTGTTCGGATGGCTAGCCTTCATGCCGCCATTGCTCGGGAGTTTAAGAAAGCTCCCCTTGGGGCGACCAGCTCCCGACTTGAGAAGGCCCGGTCCGAGCTTGATAAGGTTAGTCAGCTGAAGGATGCTAGGATTGCCGAGCTGGAGGAGTCTTTGGAGGAAGAGAAGACTAGGGCTACCGCGGCTGTGGCGGTGGCGAAGACGTCTGAGGAGACGGCGAGGGTGGCGACGGAGAACTATACCAAGCTGTATGCTGAGCTTGTGGAGACGAAGGAGAAGCTGCAATCTGCTCGGGATGACTTTTATGAGCTGGAAGATAATGTGGCCAAGGGTATGGATGCTATGTTTGTGAATTTGAGGGATCAGGTCCGGGTTCTTGCTCCCGAATTGGATCTCAGTTTGTTCAGTACGGATAACATGGTTGTGGAGGGGAAGATTGTTCCTGCCCCTGTTGAGGATGAGGTTCCGATGTCCGACCCCAAGGCTCCGGTGTCCGACCCGAGGCTCCGGTCGTGAACCCGACTTCACCTTTGGCCGAGGATAGAGTTGGTATGGAGGTTCCAAGCGATGGTGCTGTTCCTGCAGTCCCGATATCCATGTTTCAGCCAGGTGTTGATGCGGAGTCTGGAAAGGGCCTTGATCCTCTGTAATTTTTTGTACTTTTTGTGCTTTTGCCCGACCTGTGGGCTTTTTGTTTTTTGGATGTTTTCTGCAAACATTTTGGACACCTGTTCTGCTATTTTAGCTACTCTTGTAGCTTTATTATGCCATGCTTTGTGTTTCGATTGTCTCGTTCCGCTTTTATGCTTTTTAGTTGTTCTCGGGTAACAACTTTTTAGCTAGCGTTTTGACTTCTCGCTTTTTGCTTTTTTAGTTGTTTTTGGGTAACAACTTTTTAGCTAGCGCTTTGACTTCTCGCTTTTTGCTTTTTAGTTGTTTTTGGGTAACAACTTTTTAGCTAGTGCCTTGACTTTCTCGCTTTTTGCTTTTTAGTTGTTTTTGGGTAACAACCTTTTAGCTAGCGCCTTGACTTTCTCGCTTTTTGCTTTTTAGTTGTTTTTGGGTAACAACTTTTTAGCTAGCGCCTTGACTTTCTCGCTTTTTGCTTTTTAGTTGTTTTTGGGTAACAACTTTTTAGCTAGCGCCTTGACTTTCTCGCTTTTTGCTTTTTAGTTGTTTTTGGGTAACAACTTTTTAGCTAGCGCCTTGACTTTCTCGCTTTTTGCTTTTTAGTTGTTTTTGGGTAACAACTTTTTAGCTAGCGTTTCTCGAAGTCCTGGTTCTTTGCCAGCTTCTTTCTTGGGTCCGAGTTTACTCTCGGACATCGGGATCCTTGAGTACCCCTTTGGTCAGGTCCGACTTCGTTGTTTGGTCGGCCTTTTTTAAGTTATTTTTGTAACTTCTTTTCTATTTGGCTTTTTGAGCCATTTCAGAGTTACTTTTATAACTTCTCACATTAATTTGAACCTCGTCGCTTCATCTTTGCCGACCTCGTATGGCCTTTGGCAAATGATTTTTGCGTTTTGCCGAGCATAAATTAATGCGCCTTGGTGGGGTACTTTTTAGGATATGCTTTATAACGAGAAAGAGAAAATAAAGAAATTTGATTAGTATTAAAAAGAAGAATATGTACAAAGTGTTTACCCTTTTGACTAGGCCGGGTGTCCTACTTAACCGGGTGTCTCATTAAAAAACCCTCGTGGGGAAAAAGAGTACACCTCGGGTTAAGTTTTTCTAGCTGTAGTATCGTCTTAGGTTACAGGCGTGCCAGGTTCTGGGCAGCTCATTGCCTTCTAGGTCGGATATCTTGTAGTAGCCTGTCCCTAAAACTTCTGTTACTTTGTAGGGCCCCTTCCAATTTGCGGCTAGCTTTCCTTCTCCCGATTTTTGTGTTCCGATGTCGTTTCGGATTAAAATCAGGTCGTGAGTGGAGAAGCTTCGTTTTATCACCTTTCGGTTATATCTGAGGGCCGTTCGTCGTTTTAAGACTTCTTCTCTGATTCGGGCTCTTTCTCGGACCTCGGGTAGGAGGTCGAGTTCTTCCCTTTGTGCCTGAGGGTTGCCTCCTTCGTTGTAGAAGATGGTTCTGGGTGATCCTTCGTCTATTTCGACGGGAATCATTGCCTCCATTCCGTAGGCTAGTCGGAATGGGGATTCTCCTGTTGTAGAGTGCAGGGTTGTCCGATATGCCCATAATACCTGGGGGAGTTCATCGGCCCATGCCCCTTTGGCCTCTTGGAGTCTTCGTTTTAACCCGACCAAGATGACTTTATTTGCGGCCTCTGCTTGTCCATTGGCTTGCGGGTGTTCGACCGATGTGAACTGCTGTTTGATTTTTAGCTCGGCCACCAAGTTCTGAAAACTTGTGTCTGTGAACTGTGTTCCATTGTCTGTTGTGATGGAGTAGGGGACTCCGAACCTCGTGACAATGTTTTGTATAGGAATTTACGGCTTTTCTGAGCCGTAATAGTGGCTAAGGGTTCAGCCTCGATCCACTTTGTGAAGTAGTCGACCCCTACTATGAGGTACTTGACTTGCCCCGGTCCTTGTGGGAATGGGCCGAGTAGGTCGAGTCCCCACTTTGCGAAGGGCCATGGTGCGGTGATGCTTATGAGGTCTTCGGGCGGTGCTTTGTGAAAATTGGCGTGTTTTTGGCAGGGGGCATATTTTCACAAACTCTGCCGCGTCTCTTTGCAAGGTCGGCCAGTAGAACCCGGCTCTGACTATTTTCTTGGACAGGGCCCGGGCTCCGAGATGGTTCCCACACATGCCTTTGTGGACTTCTTCGAGGACGCTCTTTGTTTCTGTGGTCGGGACGCACCTCAGGAGGGGGTTTGAGAATCCTCTTCTGTATAATACGTCGTGGATTAACGTGTAGTTCTGGGCGTCTTTTGTAAGCCTTTTAGCTTCTTTTCTTTCGGCGGGGAGAGTTCCCGATTTCAGATAGTTGAGTATGGGGGTTATCCATCCTTGTTGTTGCCCGGATATATTTAGTATTTCTTCCTCCCTTAACACGGAGGGGGATTGTAGAGTTTCTTGGAGGAGACTTCTGTTGTTCCCTCCGGGCTTGGTGCTAGCAAGTTTTGAGAGGGCGTCTGCCCGGGCATTTTGCTCCCGGGGTATGTGCTGGATTTGTATTTCCGGGAAGTGTCGTAATTGCGCCTGTGTTTGGTCCAGGTATTTTTTCATAGTAGGGTCTTTGGCCTGGTAGCTTCCATTTACTTGTGATGTGACGACCTGGGAGTCGCTGAAGATCGTGATCCTCTTTGCTCTGACCTCTTCGGCTAGTTTTAGTCCCGCTAGTAGGGCTTCGTATTCGGCTTGGTTATTTGAGGCCTGGAACTCGAATTTTAGGGATAGCTCAATCCGTGTTCCTTGATCGCTTTCGAGTATAACACCGGCCCCGCTTCCTGTTTTGTTTGAGGATCCGTCGACATACAGATTCCATGAGAGTGGGGTTCCCGGGGTCTCAGTGTATTCTGCGACAAAGTCGGCTAGGTATTGAGATTTTATGGCAGTCCGGGCTTCATAGTGGAGGTCGAACTCGGACAATTCCACCGCCCATTGTAGGATTCGTCCTGCCATGTCTGTCTTTGTAGGATGTGTCTCATGGGTTGGTTTGTCCGGACTTTGATGGTGTGGGCTTGAAAGTAGGGGCGGAGTCTCCGAGCTGTGAACACTAGTGCATAGGCGATTTCTCTATTTTCTGATAGTTTAATTCGGCCCCTTGTAGTGCTTTGCTTACGAAGTATATGGGGTGTTGCCCCTCCTCATTTTCTCGTATTAGTGCCGAGGCGACTGCCCGATGTCCGACCGACAGGTATAGTACGAGCTCTTCCCCTTTTAGAGGTCGGGTTAAGATTGGTGGCCGCCCGAGGAATTCCTTGAATTCTTGGAAGGCCTTTTCGCATTCCGGGGTCCAAGAGAAGGGTTTCCCTTTCTTTAGGAGTGAGTAGAGAGGGAGTGATCTTATCGCTGATCCTGCCAAGAATCTTGATAGGGCGGCTAGTCTCCCATTTAGTTGTTGTACTTCTTTGACACACGTCGGGCTTTTCATATTGAGTATTGCTTGGCATTTGTCCGGGTTTGCTTCGATGCCTCTCTGAGTCAGCATGAAGCCTAAGAACTTCCCGGCTTCTGCGGCGAAGGTGCACTTTGTCGGGTTAAGTCTTATGTTGTGTTTCCGGAGGGTGTCGAAGATACTGCTGAGGTCGGCGACCAAGTTTCTGTCTTCTTGTGTCTTTACTAGCATGTCGTCGACGTACACCTCTAGCTGTAGCCCGATGTGTTCTGAGAACACTTTGTTCATTAGCCTCTGGTAGGTTGCCCCTGCGTTCTTCAGCCCGAAGGGCATTACTACGTAGCAGTAGTTTGCCCTTGGGGTTATGAACGAGGTCTTTTCTTGGTCGGGTCCATACATCGGGATTTGATTGTATCCCGAGTATGCATCCATGAAGGAGAGGTATCTGTAGCCCGAAGCGGCATCGACTAAGGCGTCGATGTTCGGTAGTGGATATGGATCTTTGGGGCAGGCTTTGTTGAGATCCGTGTAGTCGACGCACATCCTCCATTTTCCATTGGGCTTCTTCACTAGGACCACGTTTGCGAGCCATAGGGGGTACTTTACTTCCCTAATGAACCCTGCATCTAGTAGTGCTTGCACTTGTTCTTCTATTGCTTGCATGCGTTCGGGCCCGAGCTTCCTGCGTCTTTGTTGGACAGGTCGGGATCCCGGGTATACTGATAGCTTATGGCACATCAGGTCGGGGCTTATGCCTGGTATATCGGAGGCTTTCCAGGCGAAGAGGTCGGAATTCTCCCTTAAGAGGGTTGTGAGTTCCTCCTTTAGGCCTGCTTCGAGGTTTGCCCCTATGTTTGTTACTTTCTCGGGTGTGTTCCCGATCTGGATCTTTTCGGTCTCTCCTTCTGGTTGTGGCCGAAGATCTTCTCGGGCTTGGACTCGCCCGAGTTCTATTGTGTTGACCTCTTTCCCTTTTAGGCTCAGGCTTTCGTTGTAGCATCGTCGTGCTAGTTTTTGGTCGCCTTTTAGGGTAGCGATTCCCTTTGCGGTAGGGAACTTCATACAGAGGTGTGGGGTCGAGACTATAGCCGCTAGTCTGTTTAGGGTTGGTCGTCCGATGAGGGCATTGTATGCTGAAGTGACGTCGACTACAATGTAGTCGATGCTTAGTGTTTTGGTTTGCTCGCCTTTTCCAAAGGTAGTGTGTAATGAGATGTATCCCAAGGGGCGGATCGGGGTATCTCCTAGTCCAAACAGGTCAGTGGGATAGGCTTTTAGCTCTTTTTCTTCGAGTCCGAGCTTGTCGAAGGCTGCTTTGAACAGGATATCTGCTGAGCTTCCTTGGTCGATCAGGGTTCGATGTAAGTTGGCGTTGGCTAGGATGATGGTGATCACCATAGGGTCGTCGTGTCCGGGTATTATTCCAAGAGCATCTTCTCGGGTAAATGAGATAGTAGGTAACTCGGGTAAGGGGCTGTCTTCTCGGACATGGTAGACTTCTTTGAGGTGTCTCTTCCGTGAGGATTTGGATGTCCTGCGAAACCTCCGTTTATCATGTGTATGTGCCTTTCAGGAGTTCGCGGGGTTCGTGTTTGCTCGGCCCGATCTTCGTTATCTCCCCGTCTTCTCTTTCTGGTTTCTTCTCCTTTCTCAGCTATGTATCTGTCGAGTTTTCCCTCTCTGGCTAGCTTTTCTATAACATTCTTTAAGTCGTGGCAGTCGTTAGTAGAGTGGCCGTAGAGTCTGTGATATTCGCAGTACTCGGACCGATCTCTTCCTGCTCTCTTGTGCTTCAGAGGTTTGGGTGGTGGGATCTTCTCGGTGTGGCATACTTCTCTGTAGACATCTACCAGGGAGACTCGGAGGGGAGTGTAGCTGTGGTATTTTCGTGGCTTGTCCGAGTTGGATTCTTCTTTCTTTTTCTGTTCCCGATCTCGATCTCGGGGCGGGTAGGTTGACTCCTTCCTAGAAGAGTCTCTCAGCTGGGAGGTTTCTTCCATGTTGATATACTTTCCTGCCCGTTCTTGTACTTCGTATAAGGAGGTCGGGTATCTTTTGGATAGGGATTGGCTAAACGGTCCTTCTTTTAGGCCGTTTGCTAGTCCCATGATGGCTGCTTCCGTGGGCAAGTGTTGTATGTCCAGGCAGGCCTTGTTGAATCGCTCCATGTACTCTCTGAGAGTTTCTTGGTTGCCTTGTTTGATCCCGAGTAGGCTGGGGGCATGTTTTGCCTTGTCCTTTTGAATAGAGAACCTTGTTAAGAATTTTTTGGTCAGGTCTTCAAAGCTGGAGATTGATCCTGGTGGCAGGTTGTCGAACCACTTCATGGCTGACTTAGTGAGAGTGGTGGGGAAGGCTTTGCATCGAATCGCGTCGGAGGCGTCGACTAAGTACATTCTGCTTCTGAAATTGCTGAGGTGATGACTTGGATCGGTGGTGCCGTCGTAGAGGTCCATATCTGGTGGTTTGAAGTTTCGCGGTACCTTCTCTTTCATGATCTCTTGTGTGAAGGGATCATGGTTGCTTTCGGGAGTGGTGCCGTGTTCCGTCCGATCTTTTAGGTTGGCCTCTATCTTCCGCAGTTTTTCTTCCAATTCTCTGCGTTTGCGAGCTTCCCTTCTCAGATCCTGTTCAGTTTCCTTTGCTTCTTTACGTCCTCTTCGAGTTGTCTCAGCCGGCTTTGTTGTGCCCGAACTGTTTCCAGAATCTCCGAACTTTTTTCTCTTTCGGGATTTTGTGGATCTTTGTCTGGGGGTGATGTCTTTGGGCGATTCTGTTTGTTTCCTCCTGGAGTGCGTGGTGATAGAGGGCTGTCCGGCCGTTCTCCGGTGTCAACTTCCTCTTCTTGTTCTGATGTAGCGTGGTTATTGTTGGGAGGGTCGTCCGCCATGGTAAAGGGATGACTTCCAGGTCCCGGCAACGGCGCCAATGTTCCGAGGGTTACCTAAAACGTGCAGCTCGGTCTTCCGGCAAGGCCCGAGGTGGTGGGTCTGAGACCCGAGCTGGTTGTGCTGAACGGCGGGGGGTTGTACCTGCAATGACACTCCGATGCTTAAGTTAGCATGGGTCCAAGCAGATATCAAGTAGAATTAGAGTATGAGTTATACCTGGGTGCTCCAGTGTATTTATAGTAGTTGGCTGCGATCATCCCTGGATAAGATATTCTTATCTTATCTTATCTTTTGGGAGATTCATCTCTATCTTTGCGGAACCGCCTTTCCCAGGCCCTTTCGGCCTTTAGGTTTTGGGCTTAGTTCCTTCTGATGGGCCTTTCTTTGGCCTGTTTGTCCGAGGTCCGACCTCGAACGTGGGCCTTGGGTCGAGGTCGGGCCTTCTATCAGCTTTACCGAGTTTGGAGAGCTCGGTCAGGGTATGAACAGAACCTAACTAAATACTCAGAATCTACCACAGAAGGGACTCTTAGAGGAAGAGGGTCTACCCAATCAAGACCACATGGAATTTTAGTCGACATCGCTTGAAGAACCTTTCGAGACATAAAATTCTTACCTACAAAGAAGAATACAACAGCAAGCAAAAATCACATAAATAAGACAGCGAAAACCCATTCAGCAAAGCAAGGAACAAAAACACCAGAGAACAAAAAAGAGCCCCCCCCCCATATAAAAACAACAGCAATGGCGGCGCCTCTTTTTGGGGCAACCCAGGCATAAAGAAAAAGAAACAAACAAGAGCCACACAAAGAACAGAAGCATATGATCACAAGAAAAGAGAAACATGGGAACAAACCTGGAAGAAGAAACGAAGACGAAGAGCTCCGAAGCAAAGAGAACGAAACGACGGCACAGAAGAAACCCCGGAAAGACACACAGAAAGATTCGAGAAAGCAGAACAAAGAGAAAGAAGAAGCAGTGCTCGCAAAAGCATAAGAAAGACAAAACGCAGAAAAGAGGAAAGGGAGCAAATAAATAAAGCCTTCACAGAGCCCGAACGGAAATCGAGGAAAAACGGTAAAATGCAATAAATGCAGAAACGGCCATTTTTGAATTTTGAAAAAACTACTATGCCCGAGCACGACCTCCTAAAAAAAGGACGAACTCAGGCAGAGGCACTGTTCATACCCTGACCGAGGTCTTCCAACCCGACAAAT
Organism: Arachis stenosperma; assembly: GCF_014773155.1. Classification (NCBI taxonomy): domain Eukaryota; kingdom Viridiplantae; phylum Streptophyta; class Magnoliopsida; order Fabales; family Fabaceae; genus Arachis; species Arachis stenosperma. Next base: position 87,975,009 of record NC_080382.1, read on the forward strand.
CCATAAGAGGTCCGACCTTGTCCTAAAGCTCACACCTAAAGGTCGGACCTCGGACAATAAGCAAGGAAGGCCCATCAAAAGGAACGAAGCCCAAAACCTAAAGGCCGAAAAGGCCTAGGAAAGGCGGTTCCACAAAGATAGAGATAAAACTCCCAAAGATAAGATAAGATAAGAATATCTTATCCAGGGGAGATCACCGCCAACTACTATAAATACACTGGAGCACCCAGGTATGGCATTCATTCAAAATCTACATATATCTGCTTGGACCCATGCTAACTTAAGCATCGGAGTGTCATTGCAGGTACAACCACCAACCATTCCGCATATCAAGCTCGGGTCACTGAACCCCCCACCTCGGGCCTTTCCAGACGACCGAGCTACACGTTTCAGGTAAACCCTCGGAACAGTATGTTTGGTAGTTCCTTGCTTGGGTTTGTTGGTTGTATGGTTGGCTTTATTAGTTGTATGGTGGTCGGTTTTGTGAATTGTTGTTGTTCCATCTTTGACCTCCTCCATTGTTGTTGTTGTCTCTATTTCCTTGTTGATGATTGTCCCTCCAATTTTGATTGTGATTGCCACTCCCTTGATTGTAGCTTCCTCCTTGATAGGGGTACCCTTGGTTAAGATTACCGCCTTGGTAGTACCCTTGATTTGGGCGGTCATAGAAATTGTGAGTGGCCGCCAAAGTGTTGTCTTCTTGAAGACTTGGGCACTCGTCCGTGTAGTGGGAATAGCAAGAACAAATGCCACACACTTTCTGAGGAACCAATTGTTGATTGTATTGTTGAGGGGGTGGTGGAGGTTGATGTTGATATGGTTGTTGTTGTTGCGGTTGTTGTTGGCCCAATTGGAGTTGCTTTAAGATGGATGTCATTTCACTCAAGGATTTGGTTAGAGCGGTGGTTTCACTACTAGTTGATACCTCATTCACGGTTTTTGGGCGGTTGACTCTTCGTCTAACATGTTGATTGGATTCGGCTAAGTCAATGATAAGTTGTCATGCCTCCTCCGCCGTTTTATATTTAGACAAAGAACCATTGCTAGAGGTGTCCAAGAGAGTTCTATCTTGTTCTCGCATCCCTTGACATATGTATCCAAGCAATACTTGAGTGTCAATCATGTGATTAGGGCACGCGTCTAGTAGCTTACGAAACCGTTCCCAATACTCGTATAGTGGTTCCGTTTCACCTTGTACAATGCACGACATTTCCTTCCTTAGCCTATCCATCTTTTCCGGGGGCAAGAATTTATCCAAAAACCCTCTTCTAAGCAAGTCCCAATCGGAAGTGACTTCACTAGATAGAGTGTAGAACCATTCTTTAGCCTTGTCCTCAAGAGAAAAAGGAAAAGTAAACAACCATATAGCAACTTCATCGGATCCTTCCCATCTAGTTGTTGAGCATATACGATGAAAATCTTTGAGATGTCGAATAGGGTCTTGTGTGGGAAGTCCATGGAATTTAGGTAGGAGGTTGATCAAAGCGGTCTTAAGTTCAAAGTTTGCATTCAAGTTGGGGTGAGTTACATGAAGGGGTTGAAGGACATAATCCGGTGCACCCGCTTCCTTGATAGTAACTCTCCTTGGAGCGGCCATGGTGTTAGTACCTAAAGCAAAAGAAGAGTTATTAGTGATATTGATGGGGGAATGGTTATTGCCTTCTTTGAGTGACGGTTCAATGTTTACTTCTAGTGAGGTTGGTGGGGTGGTGAAAACCTTTTCACCTTCCCCAAAACTTAACCGCTTTCGAGCTTGTCTAATATGAAGCAAAGTTCGTTCTATTTCCGGATCAAATGGGACTAAGCTTGGATTTCGGTTGTGAACGCGTCATGCAATGAAGGAGAAGTAAAACTCATAGTAATGAAGGGGGATTAGTCACTTGAACAAAAATCACAAATAAATGCTACTATGTACATATACACATGTTTACTTTAAACAATAACATGGCACACTAAGCAAATACCCCGGTAACGGCACCATTTTGATAAACGAAATTTAACATGCCGATATAGAATTCAATAATGGATATGATCGTGAGTATAGTCTAATCGACATTCAAACTTCACATCAAACAATCCTACAATTCTATAACCGAGAGCACTAGTCTCCCGAGTCGTCTTCCCTTGGAATTGCTAGAGAATGCATATTATTGATTAGGAAGCCTTGTTATGATTCTTTTGGAGTTTAGCAAAAATGAATGACAAACAATTAATATTAGAAGACTTGGCCTAGGGTTGGCATTAGAAATTCTATCATTATAGTTTCCTTCAATGATGATAACAATTAAGCCTTGCTTCACTTAGTTAACCCTTAGGTATAGAGGAAAGTTAAAAGAGAGTAACTAACTTGAGTCACAAGTCCTAGTTTTACCCTAGGGAAATCTAGCTTTAGTGCACTCCAAGTCAATTAGCAATTCCTAATTTCCAATCAATAATTGACATAAACTATTCAACTTTTTCTAATGATCCAAACCATGTGCCAAGTAAGAAACTTTTACTCCATAACTAGTGTTGGCATTTTATCAAACAATTGATGAGCAAGGATGAAAGACATAGTAAAAATGAGAAGAAATTAGAATTGAAAGTGCTTCAACACAAGAATTTAACAACAATCAACAAAGAACAACAATAGAAATGAACCTTTCAAGGAATTGATAGAATCCAAAAAAACTACAAGTTGAATCTAAGATCTATGAGAATTGAACAATTACAAACACTAATTGAGATTAGAAAAGAAGATCTATAACATAGACAAAGTAAATTGAGAGTTACAAATAGATCTCACCAAGGAATGATTGAGAATTGAGAATTTGAAGAAGATGAACCCTAATGAGAGGTTGGAAACTCTCTCTCTACCCAAGAGTGTAACTACTACTAGCAAAATATCTAGAACCCTCTAAAATGAGCAAAAAGTCCTTTAACCCTTCAACCCCTGGTCTTCTTAAGCTCTTCCCGCCAAGGCACTTCCCCAAGATGGGATCTCCAACTGTCTCCACGCCCAGGTCACGTGACCCTTTAAAAAAAAATCATATTCGAGCATCGACGCGCATGCGCAAAGTACGCGTGCGCGCCACTGGGGCATCTTGCAACTTTCGCGGAAGCGTGACGTACGCGGACGCGCCCCTGGGGGTCATGGCTTAGCCGCTACACATGCCGGCTCGTAGCTTCGCTCCTGGCTTTGGCTTCTGGCTGCGCAATCCTCGCGGACGCGCCAAGTACACGCACGTGCCCTTGCTGAAGTTTCCAAAGCTCAATTTCTCATGCTCCCTTCCTTTGCATCCATTCTCCTTCTCCCTTCCGGTTCATCCCTGTCCTATATTCTGATACCACTTAAAACACAGGTCACGGCATCGAATGGCACCAAGAGAAGATTAGAAATGTATCTAGTTTAGTGCAAAATAAGCATGTTTTCATCCATGAGGCAAAAATTAGGAAAGGAACACAAAGTCATGCATTTTCACATGAAAAGCGTGTGGAATCATTGATAAAACCCCTGAAATCAATACAAGATAAATCCTCAAAATGGGGTTTATCAGGTGGTACCTGCAAGGGATTCCGATGCTTAAGTTAGCAAGGGTATTATGCAGGTATTGAGTAGAACCAGAGTATGAGTTATACCTGGGTGCTCCAGTGTATTTATAATAGTGAGGAGTGACCTCTCTGGAGATAAGATTGTTATCTTATCTTATCTTATCTTATCTTTGAGTGAAGTCATCTTATCTTTAGGAGAACCGCCTTTATCTTTCTGGGCTTTGGCTGCCTTTAGATTGGGCTGTGTTCATTTTGGGCCTGCTTTGGGCTCCTTTGGCGATTTGGCCGAACTCTTTGAGAAGAGGTCGGATAGTCTGACCTGAAGAGATCGGTCGGCTTGTCGCTAAACATCCCGGGTCGGACAGCTTGACCCAGGGTATGAACAGTGCCCTTGCTTGAGTTCGATCTTTCCATGAGATCGTGCTTTTCAGAGCTTCGATCTCTTTGGAAGTGGTGCTCAAGCATCTGTCTTGCTTGTTTCTTCATTGCTTTGCAATCTTGCAGATTTTCTAGAGGTTTGATACTTCACAGTCCAACCTCTTTTGAATGGTAGCATGGGTTTTCTACCCTTGCCTTCTGGATCACGCCTTGCTTTAAGTTTGTGTTGACAACCCTCTGCTTTGGCAAAGTTGTCCTTGCGACTTGATATCCAGACTTTTAGTGATTTGTCCAATGACTTTTTAGTGTTCTTTATATAGAACCTTTTTTTAGTCTTGGATGATGTTCGTAGCCCTGTTTGAGATTGTGACTTCTTTGAGTGGAGTTGTATCCTTTTTGGCTAAGCGCATTTGAGCCTTAAGTTGTTTCCCAACCTTTTGGCTTGTTCTTTTTTGAGGTCATACTTGCACCTCTTCTTTAGCTGACGTCGACCTGAAATGTCCGAGCTATTTTCTGTTTTTGTCCAGGGTCCCCCAAATTGTCCGAGCTGTTCTCTAGTTTTGTCTAGGGTCCCCTGAATTACCTGAGGTATTTTTTCATGGTGGGATCCTCAGCTTGGTTGCTCCCTTCTATTTGTGAGGTGACTACTTGTGAATCACTGGACATGGTAAGCTCCTACATTCTTAGCTAGCTTTAAACCAGCGAGTAGTGCCTCGTATTCAGCTTGGTCATTTAGCTTGATTTGGCTTCCCTGATCGCTTTATATAATTACGACTGCACCACTCCCGGTTTTGTTTGAAGAGTCGTCCATGTAAAGTTTCCATTTTGTAGGATTTCCCAGGGTGTCAGTGTACTCTGTAATAAAGTCGGCCAAATACTGTGATTTGATGGCTGTCTGATCTTTATGTCAAAGATCGATTTCAGATAACTTGACTGCCCACTGTAGAATTCTTCCTGCTAAGTCTATTTTCTGTAGGATGCCTTCTATGGGCTGGTTGGTCCAAACTCTGATAGTGTGAGCTTGAAAGTATGGGTGGAGTCATCGAGAGGTGAGTATGAGGGCGTAGGCGAATTGCTCTATCTCTTGATAGTTTAGTTCGGCCCCTTGTAGAGCCTTGATGATGAAGTAGACAAGTTGTTGCCCACTTTTGTCTTCTTTAACTAGTGATGAGGCTATTGCCAGACTTCCCACTACGAGGTATAATATGAACTTTTCACTTTCCCTTGGTTGGGTAAGAATGGGTGGTTGCCCCAAGAATTTTCAAAATCTCGGAAGGCTTGTGTTCCGAGGGTTACCTGAAACTGTAGGTCGATCTCGGTCGAGATCTTCTGTGTTGGTCGGAGCCGACGTGTCCGGCAGGTGTATAGCGGCCGGAGCTGGTGTGTCCGACTTGTGTGACTGAAAGTGCTACTGATCCTTCGTCCCTGGAGGGTGGGGGGTACCTGCAAGGGACTCCGATGCTTAAGTTAGCAAGGGTATTAAGCAGGTATTGAGTAGAATCAGAGTATGAGTTATACCTGGGTGCTCTAGTGTATTTATAATGGTGAGATGTGGCCTCCTGTGGATAAGATAAGTTAGTTATCTTATCTTATCTTTATCTTATCTTCAAGTGAGGTCATCTTATCTTAAAGGGAACAGCCCTTCTCTTGTAGGCTTGGGCTGCCTTAGGATCTGGGGCATGTTCCTCTATTTGGGCCCTTTGTGGGCTTTCTCGTGACTTGACCGAGCTCTTTGAGAAGAGGTCGGATTGTCCTGACCTGAAGAGGTCGGTCGCTTTGTCTGTAGAACAACCCGGGTCCGACAACTCGACCCAGGATATGAACATGCCCCTGCTTGAAATCGGTTTTCTTTTTGAGATCGAGTCCTTGACTTCGGTCTTTCTTTGGTGAAGCCAAACTCAAGTATTTTGTCGACTCCTTTGTAGCAGCTTTGAATGTAGAACGTTTCTTCTAAAAGACGCACGCTTTTATATCGGCGTTTTTTTGGGAACGTGCGATGGTTTAATGCCCTCTTTAATTTGAGCATTAATTGCCCTGTTTCCCTTTGGTTCTTTACTTTGATTTTGAAAACCCAGAAACTGTTTTTCTCCTTTTAGCCTTTTCGTAACTTCTTTTCTCTGCTCTCTTTGCTTTCTGTTCTTTCGTTTGCGCTTCTGCTTTCTCTTGGAGTTCGCAGTTTTTGTGTTTTCTCTTTAATTTCCTCGAAGCTTATTGTTCTTTTCCTGGTAAGTACTGGCTTTCCTGTAGCTTCGTTTTCAGTTTTTGGTGAAGCTTCGATTTTGCATGTTTGAAAGTTTGAATCTTTCGAAGTCTTGTATTTGCTTGTCACTGTAACATGTTCTTCCTGTCTTTCTTTAATGCATTGTTTTGGCTTTTCCGTTGAGGCTTTCAAGGGTTTTATTGTCGTTTGTGGTTTTTTCCTGCCTGATACTTGATAAAAATCTGCGTCTGTTCCTTACTTTGATTGAAGATTTGCTTTTTGTCTGATCTTTGAAAAAAGGTTGCACCTTTAATGGTCTCTGCTTGGCGTGTTTGGTAGAGTGCAACGATTTTTTGTATTTCTCTTTGCAGAAAGGTGTTTTACTGTTTTTTGAATTTCTTTTTGAGATATGCTGGGATGTAAGCTTGTAGATTGATTTCTGGAAACCTTGCTTTGTTACTACCTCCAAGGGATGCCCCAGGACTTTTGGTTTGAGTCTTGGGGTTTTCCTTTTCTTTGTTCCATCGCCTGAGAAGTATTGACCGAGTTGTTTTCTCCCTTCGTCCGAGATGTTTGTGGTAACCCCATCTTCTTTTCTTACTTGTAGGGTTAGTTGGCCTCATGTCTTCTCGCAATAACATTGTAGAGATGTCTTCCAGAGTTCCCCAGGGGATGTCCAATTGGCTGGACTCCCTTGTTTTGTTGTGTGTTTCTGTTGTGGATGCTAAGTTTTGCACAGAGCTGAGGAAGCGCCATAGGATTTGTGGTAACAATGCCCGTGAAGAGGATTACGAGCTTATTGCTCCTGATTCTGATGAGAGAGTTTGTTTTTCGACTTCCATTGAGAGGGAGCGTCCCTTCTTCTATGCTTATGAATACTTCTTCAGCCAGCTGAACGTTAACTTTCCTTTTACTGCTTTTGAGACTGACCTGTTGTGGTCGTGTAATATTGCCCCATCTCAGCTTCACCCTAATTCCTGGGATTTTATTAAAATTTTTCAACTTCTCTGCCATGAATTAGATGTAACACCTTCCCAGACTCTTTTCCTTTATTTGTTTGTTTCTGCCAAGCCTGATGGTTCTTCAAAAAAGAAAGCTTCATGGGTTTCCTTCAGGTCCGCCCAGGGCCACAAAGTTTTTGCTATGTATGATGAGTCCTTCAAGGACTTCAAGAATTACTTCTTTAAGGTTCGTGCTGTCGAGGGGGCCCGCCCCTTTTTTCTTGATGAAAATGATGAGCCTTCTTTCCCTCTAGAGTGGCAGAGGGATGTGAGAGTGTCTCGCTATACCTGGGAGATGCTTGATGATGTTGAGCGTGCTTTTGTTGTTGTTCTTGAGGATCTGTGGGGGAAACCACCCCATCTTGATACAAAAAGATTTTTAAATGACCCGTCCTTGGTTCAGACTGTTTTGGGTACTTGTCTGACTTGTCTCTTATACTTGTTTCTTAATTTTTTTCTTCCTTTTGTTGTGACCGTAACTCTTTGCTGTGGCTAATTCTGTATTTGCAGAGATGTCTAAGAACAACGACTCTATGAAGGCCTTTAAAAGGGCAAAGAAGGCAACTGCTGCTCTAAACATCTCGGCCAAAGTGGCCAGCGAGGGATCTTCTCAGGTCCCAGTGAAGCCTCTTGTGTCGAGTTCCCTCGGGCTGAAGAAAGTAATTCCTACTCCTCGGTTTCATCAGGTTGATCCTCCTCAGGCTTCTGCCGTTGCTTCTGGTGTCCCTCCCTTAAAAAAGCAAAAAACATCCGAGCCCTTTAACCTGGATGCCCCGAACTTTGATGCTATCGAGTTTGTTGACCAACAAATTGCCCAATATGGTGGGCTTTCCATAGACGACGTGTCTCTTCTTCAGCATCTGGATTTTATCACCAAAAGTAGTGTGAAGATGGCTCATATGGGTGCGGCTATTTTTCGAACAGTTCAGGGGATCCCGATTCATGCCACAAAATCCTTCATGGAGGAGGCCAAGTCAGAATTTGATCGGATCAAGGGTCTAAAGGATGAGTTAGAGGTGAAGTTGGCGAAGGTGGAGAAGGAGCTGGAGGGTGAGAAGGCCAGCTCTATTGCCTTGGCTGCTTCTTTGAAGTTGGCTGAAGACATGGCACTGAAGCATAAGGATAGCTATGTCTCGGCTTATAGGGAATTGATGCATCTCCGGGATGATTTAGAAACTGCTCGGGTTAATTATGGTGAGCTTCAGGGTCACCTTGTGGGCAGCGTAACTGCCGCCTCCGAGAACCTGATGGAGCAGTTCCGGATTGTTGCTCCTGATGCCGACTTGACTCTCGTCAGCCTGGACAATGTTGTGAGGGATGGTAAGATTGTCCCTGATGACCAGGATGATGATGATGCTGACCCTCCCCCAGTGCCTTCTCTTAAAGTGTCGACCTCCTCAATTCCTCCAGTTACGTCCAATCCGGATTGCCAGATTTTGAACCGGGATGACAGAACTGTAGATGCTGTGCCTATTCAGACTTGCCTTCCTTCTCCCCGTACTGATTCTGCCGGGAAGGCTCCAAATCTTGGTTGATCTCCTTTAAGTATTTGCGTAAATAGACCGGTTTGAGGGCTTTGAACTCTTTTTTGTGAATGATGTTTTATTGACTGTTGATACTCCAGTTGCTATTTTTAGCAACTTTATTTTGAAAACAAAATAGTTTCTCTGAGGTTGATTTTGGTGGCCTCTTGAAGCTTTATCATACTATACTTTCATTGTGCTTTAGCAGGGTATCTGTTGGAATCTTGCTGCTTGGCCTCTTTAGAATGCTTTCGTACTTATTGTTTATAGCTTGGATCCTTTTGAGGTCATGATTGTGGGGGGTCCGACTTGTTTCTCGGTTTCCTCTCTTTTGTTTGTATTTTTAGCCCCTTATAACCAATTTCTTTATGTTGGTCTCCTTCTAAGTTATTTTTGTAATCCTCTTTCCTGGACCTTTGTCAGGTCTCTTTAAGGGATTACTTTTATAACTTCTCTTTGTAGGAGACCGACTTCGTTAGTTCGATCTTTTCCTAGTTGTTTTTGTAATCCTCTTTTTTGGACCATTGTTAGGTCTCTTTCAGGGATTACTTTTACAACTTGTCTTTGTAGGAGACCGACTTTGTTAGGTCGATCTCTTCTAAGTTGTTTTTGTAATCCTTTTTCTTGGACCTTTATTAGGTCTCTTTCAGGGATTACTTTTACAACTTATTTTGTAGGAGACCTACTTCGTTAGGTCGATCTCTTCTAAGTTGTTTTTGTAATCCTCTTTCTTGGACGCTTATTAGGTCTCTTTCAGGGATTACTTTTACAACTTGTCTTTGTAGGAGACCGACTTCGTTAGGTCAATCTCTTCTAAGTTATTTTTGTAATCCTCTTTCTTGGACCCTTAGTAGGTCTCTTTCAAGGATTACTTTTACAACTTGTTTTGTAGGAGACCGACTTCGTTAGGTTGATCTCTTATAAGTTGTTTTTGTAATCCTCTTTCTTGGACCTTTATTAGGTCGATATCTTCTAAGTTCTTTTTGTAATCCTCTTTCTTGGACCTTTATTAGGTCTCTTTCAGGGATTACTTTTACAACCTGTCTTTGGAGGAGACCGACTTTGTTAGGTCGATCTCTTCTAAGTTGTTTTTGTAATCCTCTTTCTTGGACCTTTATTAGGTTTCTTTCAGGGATTACTTTTACAACTTGTTTTGTAGGAGACCGACTTTGTTAGGCCGATCTCTTCTAAGTTATTTTTGTAATCCTCTTTCTTGGACCTTAATTAGGTTTCTTTAAGGGATTACTTTTATAACTTCTTTTTGTAGGAGACCGACTTCATTAGTTCGATCTTTTCCTAGTTGTTTTTGTAATCCTCTTTTTTGGACCATTGTTAGGTCTCTTTCAGGGATTACTTTTACAACTTGTCTTTGTAGGAGACCGACTTTGTTAGGTCGATCTCTTCTAAGTTGTTTTTGTAATCCTCTTTCATGGACCTTAATTAGGTTTCTTTAAGGGATTACTTTTATAACTTCTTTTTGTAGGAGACAGACTTCGTTAGTTCGATCTTTTCCTAGTTGTTTTTGTAATCCTCTTTCTTGGACCTTTATTAGGTTTCTTTCAGGGATTACTTTTACAACTTGTTTTGTAGGAGACCGACTTTGTTAGGCCGATCTCTTCTAAGTTATTTTTGTAATCCTCTTTCTTGGACCTTAATTAGGTTTCTTTAAGGGATTACTTTTATAACTTCTTTTTGTAGGAGACCGACTTCGTTAGTTCGATCTTTTCCTAGTTGTTTTTGTAATCCTCTTTTTTGGACCATTGTTAGGTCTCTTTCAGGGATTACTTTTACAACTTGTTTTGTAGGAGACCGACTTCGTTAGGTCGATCTCTTCTAAGTTGTTTTTGTAATCCTCTTTCTTGGACCTTTATTAGGTCTCTTTCAGGGATTACTTTTACAACTTGTCTTTGTAGGAGACCGACTTCGTTAGGTCGATCTCTTCTAAGTTGTTTTTGTAATCCTCTTTCTTGGACCTTTATTAGGTCTCTTTCAGGGATTACTTTTACAACTTGTTTTGTAGGAGACCGACTTCATTAGGTCGATCTCTTCTAAGTTGTTTTTGTAATCCTCTTTCTTGGACCTTTATTAGGTCTCTTTCAGGGATTACTTTTACAACTTGTTTTGTAGGAGACCGACTTCATTAGGTCGATCTCTTCTAAGTTGTTTTTGTAATCCTCTTTCTTGGACCTTTATTAGGTCTCTTTCAGGGATTACTTTTACAACTTGTTTTGTAGGAGACCGACTTCGTTAGGTTGATCTCTTATAAGTTGTTTTTGTAATCCTCTTTCTTGGACCTTTATTAGGTCGATATCTTCTAAGTTCTTTTTGTAATCCTCTTTCTTGGACCTTTATTAAGTCTCTTTCAGGGATTACTTTTACAACCTGTCTTTGGAGGAGACCGACTTTGTTAGGTCGATCTCTTCTAAGTTGTTTTTGTAATCCTCTTTCTTGGACCTTTATTAGGTTTCTTTCAGGGATTACTTTTACAACTTGTTTTGTAGGAGACCGACTTTGTTAGGCCGATCTCTTCTAAGTTATTTTTGTAATCCTCTTTCTTGGACCTTAATTAGGTTTCTTTAAGGGATTACTTTTATAACTTCTTTTTGTAGGAGACCGACTTCATTAGTTCGATCTTTTCCTAGTTGTTTTTGTAATCCTCTTTTTTGGACCATTGTTAGGTCTCTTTCAGGGATTACTTTTACAACTTGTCTTTGTAGGAGACCGACTTTGTTAGGTCGATCTCTTCTAAGTTGTTTTTGTAATCCTCTTTCATGGACCTTAATTAGGTTTCTTTAAGTGATTACTTTTATAACTTCTTTTTGTAGGAGACAGACTTCGTTAGTTCGATCTTTTCCTAGTTGTTTTTGTAATCCTCTTTCTTGGACCTTTATTAGGTTTCTTTCAGGGATTACTTTTACAACTTGTTTTGTAGGAGACCGACTTTGTTAGGCCGATCTCTTCTAAGTTATTTTTGTAATCCTCTTTCTTGGACCTTAATTAGGTTTCTTTAAGGGATTACTTTTATAACTTCTTTTGTAGGAGACCGACTTCGTTAGTTCGATCTTTTCCTAGTTGTTTTTGTAATCCTCTTTTTTGGACCATTGTTAGGTCTCTTTCAGGGATTACTTTTACAACTTGTTTTGTAGGAGACCGACTTCGTTAGGTCGATCTCTTCTAAGTTGTTTTTGTAATCCTCTTTCTTGGACCTTTATTAGGTCTCTTTCAGGGATTACTTTTACAACTTGTCTTTGTAGGAGACCGACTTCGTTAGGTCGATCTCTTCTAAGTTGTTTTTGTAATCCTCTTTCTTGGACCTTTATTAGGTCTCTTTCAGGGATTACTTTTACAACTTGTTTTGTAGGAGACCGACTTCATTAGGTCGATCTCTTCTAAGTTGTTTTTGTAATCCTCTTTCTTGGACCTTTATTAGGTCTCTTTCAGGGATTACTTTTACAACTTGTTTTGTAGGAGACCGACTTCATTAGGTCGATCTCTTCTAAGTTGTTTTTGTAATCCTCTTTCTTGGACCTTTATTAGGTCTCTTTCAGGGATTACTTTTACAACTTGTTTTGTAGGAGACCGACTTCGTTAGGTCGATCTCTTCTAAGTTGTTTTTGTAATCCTCTTTCTTGGACCTTTATTAGGTCTCTTTCAGGGATTACTTTTACAACTTGCCTTTGTAGGAGACCGATTTCGTTAGGTCGATCTCTTCTAAGTTATTTTGTAATCCTCTTTCCTGGATATTTGTCAGGTCTCTTTAAGGAATTACTTTTATAACTTCTCTTTGTAGGAGACTGTTCCGAGGGTTACCTGAAACTGTAGGTCGATCTCGGATGAGATCTTCTGTGTTGGTCGGAGCCGACGTGTCCGGTAGGTGTACGGCGGTCGGAGCTGGTGTGTCCGATTTGTTGGACTTGGTGGTGATGCGGATCCTTCGTCCCCGGAGGGTGGGGGGTACCTGCAAGAGACTCCGATGCTTAAGTTAGCAAGGGTATTAACCAGGTATTGAGTAGAATCAGAGTATGAGTTATACCTGGGTGCTCCAGCGTATTTATAATGGTGAGATGTGGCCTCCTGTGGATAAGATAAGTTAGTTTATCTTATCTTATCTTTTATCTTTTAAGGGAACCGCCTTTATCTCTATGGGCTTGGGCTGCCCTTTGATTTGGGACGTGTTCCTCTATTTGGGCCCTCTGTTTGGGCTTTTCTACTTCTTGGCCGAGCTATTTGAAAAGAGGTCGGGTTGTCCTGACCTGAAGAGGTCGATCGCTTTGTCTGTAGAACATCCCGGGTCAGACAGCTTGACCTAGGGTATGAACAGTGCCCCTGCTTTGAGCTCGGTCTTCTTTTTGAGGTCGAGCCCTTGACTTCGGTCCTTCTTTAGTGAAGCCAAACTCAAGCATTTTGTGGATTCCTTTGTAGAAGCTTTTGAATGTAGAACGTTTTTCTTCTTAAAAGCTCGCGCTTTTATATCGGCGCTTTGGAAACGTGCGAGGGTTTAATGTCTACATTAATTTTAACATTTAATTGCCCCGTTTCCCTTTGGCTCTTTTATCTTGATTTTGAAAACCCAGAAACAGTTTCTCTCCTTCGCCCTTTTCGTAACTTCTTCGCATTTCTCTCGCTTTCAACTTTGTTCGTGTTGCAGCGTTGTTTGATTTTTCTGAAGCCTCTGCCTGAAGTTTTGTAGTTCCTGCGTTTCAGCCCAGCGACGTTGCTTTTGCTCGTGTCTTCTCTTTTACTTTTGAGAGAGCAATTCCAGATTTTTGCCTTCCCCCTTCAACTTCCTCGAAGCCTGCTACTTTTTCAGGTTGGTACTAACTTTCTTGCTTCTTTTGCGGCTTTACTTTTAGTTTTTTTTGGTGAAGCTTTGATTTTGCATGTTTGAAAGTTTGAACCTTTTCATGATCTTGCGTTTTGGTTTGTCGCTGCAAACGTGTTTTCCTTGGCTTTCTTTCATGCGCTCTTTTGACATTTTCGTCGAGGCTTTCTAGGGTTTTGTTGTTGCTTCTGATAGAGAATCTGCATCTTGTTCCTTGCTTTACTTGATCGTTTTTGTTTCTAATTTTGAGAAAGTTCGTACCTTTAGCAATTTCTACTTGGCGCATTTTGACGTTCTGGGAATGCTTTTTTGTTTGGTAAACTGTGATGATTTATGCTTCTAAAAATGGTTGCCTGTTTGGGGTCTTTTTCTTGTTTGGAAAAATGCTGGGATGCGAACTTCACACTATTTTTCTGGAAACCTTGCCTTGTTACTGCCTCCAAAGGATGCCCCAGGACTTTGGTTTGAGTCTTGGGGTTTTTCTTTTCTTGCTTCTCATTGCCTGAGACGTATTGACCGAGTTGTTTTCTCCTTTGTCCGAGATGTTTGTAGTAACCTCATTTTCTTTTCTTACTTGTAGGATTTAGTTGGCCTCATGTCTTCTCGCAATAACATTGTAGAGATGTCTTCCAGAGTTCCCGAGGGGATGTCCGATTGGCTGGACTCCCTTGTTTTGTTGTGTGTTTCTGTTGTGGACGCTGAATTTTGCACAGAGCTGAGGAAGCATCATAGGATTTGTGGTAACAATGCTCGCGAGGGGGATTACGAGCTTGTTGCTCCTGATTCTGATGAGAGGGTTTGCTTTCCGACTTCCATTGAGAGGGAGCGTCCCTTCTTTTATGCCTATGAATACTTTTTCAGCCAGTTGAATGTTACTTTTCCTTTCACTGCTTTTGAAACCGACCTGTTGTGGTCGTGTAATATTGCTCCATCCCAGCTTCACCCTAATTCCTGGGGTTTTATTAAAATTTTTCAACTTCTCTGCCGTGAACTAGATGTAACACCTTCCCAGACTCTGTTTCTTTACTTGTTTGTTTCTGCCAAGCCTGGCGATTCTTCAAAAAAGAAGGCTTCCTGGGTTTCCTTCAGGTCCGCCCAGGGCCACAAAGTTTTTGCTATGTATGATGAGTCCTTTAAGGATTTCAAGAATTACTTCTTTAAGGTTCGTGCTGTCGAGGGGGCCCGCCCCTTTTTTCTTGACGAAAATGATGAACCTTCTTTCCCTCTAGAGTGGCAGAGGGATGTGAGAGTGTCTCGTTATACTTGGGAGATGCTTGATGATGTTGAGCGTGCTTTTGTTGTTGTTCTTGAGGATCTATGGGGGAAACCGCCCCATCTTGATACAAAAAGGTTTTTGAATGACCCATCCTTGGTTCGGACTGTTTTGGGTATTTGTCTGACTTGTTTCTGTATTTATTTTCTTTTTCTTCCTCTTTTGCAACTCTTTGTCGTGACTGTTTTTGTGTTTTGTAGAGATGTCAAAGAATAACGACTCTATGAAGGCCTCAAGAGGGCAAAGAAGGCAACCGCTGCTCTGAACATCTCGGCCAAGGTGGCCGGCGAGGGATCTTCACAGGTCCCCCTGAAGCCCCCTGTGCCGAGTTCCCTTGGGCCGAGGAAAGTAATTCCTACTCCCCAGTTTCATCAGGTCGATCCTCCTCAAACTTCTGCCGCTGCTTCTAGTGCCCCACCTTTGAAAAAGCAAAAAACATCCGAACCCTTTAACTTGGATGCTTCGGACTTTGATGCCATTGAATTTGTTGACCAGCAAATTGCCCCCTATGGTGGGCTTTCCATGGACGACGTGTCTCTTTTAAAGCTTTTATATTTTATTACCCAAAATAGTGTGAAGATGGCCCACATGGGTGCGGCTATTTTTCGAACAATTAAGGGGATTCTGGTTCATGCTACCAAATCTTTTATGGAGGAGGCCAAGTCAGAATTTGATCGAATCAGGGGTCTGAAGGAGGAGTTGGAGGTGAAGTTGGCCAAGGTGGAGAAGGAATTGGAGGGTGAGAAGGCCAGCTCTATTGCCCTTGCTGCTTCTCTGAAGCTGGCCGAAGACATGGCTTTGAAACATAAGGATAGCTATGTCTCGGCTTATAGGGAATTGATGCGTCTTCGGGAGGAGTTGGAAACAGCTCGGGTTAATTATGGTGAGCTTTAGGGTCACCTTGTGGGTAGCGTAATTGCTGCCTCCGAGAACCTGATGGAGCAGTTTCGGGTTGTTGCTCCTGATGCCGACTTGACTCTCATCAGCCTGGATAATGTCGTGAGAGATGGTAAAATTGTCCCTGATGACCAGGATGATGAAGAGACTGATCCTCCCCCGGTGCCTTCTCTTAAGGTGTCGACCTCCTCTGTTCCTCCCGTTACATCTGATCCGGATTGCCAGATTCTGAACCAGGATGATGGAACCGTAGATGCTGTGCCCCTTCAGACTCGTCCTCCTTCTCCTCATACTGATGCTGCCGGGAAAGCTCCCGATCTTTAGCTGATCTTTTTCTGGATATTTTGTGTAAATAGCCCGGTTTGTGGGCTTTTGAACTTTGTTTTGTTTGACGCTTCTAGTTGTCTGTCTTGCAACTCTTTTTGAAAAACAAAAGTAGTTTCCGAGGTTGGTTTTGTGGTGACCTCTTGAAGCTTTTATTGTATTATGCATGATATCTGTTGAAATTTTGCTGTTCTGGCCTCTTTAGGTTGTTTTGCGTGCTTTATCGTTTGTAGCTTGGATCCTTTTGAGGCCGTGCCTGTGGGGGGTCCGACTTGTTTCTCGGTTTCCTCGCTCTTGTTTGTATTTTTAGCGTCTTATGACCGACTTCTTTATGTTGGTCCCCCTCAAAAGTTATTTTTGTGATCCCCTTTTCCGGGCCTTTACTCGGTCTCTTTCAGGGATTATGTTGATAACTTTTTAGTGGTAGGAGTCCGACTTGGTTATGTCGGTCTCCTTTAAGTTATTTTTGTAATCCTCTTTCTTGGATCTTTGTCAGATCTCTTTCAGGGATTACTTTGATAACTTTTTAATGGTAGCAGGAGTCCGACTTCGTTATGTTGGTCTCCTTTAAGTTATAGCATAATCCTCTTTCTTGGATCTTTATCAGATCTCTTTCAGGGATTACTTGTATAACTTTTTTTAGTGATAGGAGTCCGACTTCGTTATGTTGGTCTCCTTTAAGTTATAGCGTAATCCTCTTTCTTGGATCTTTATCAGATCTCTTTCAGGGATTACTTGTATAACTTTTTTTAGTGATAGGAGTCCGACTTGGTTATGTCGGTCTCCTTTAAGTTATTTTTCGTAGTCCTCTTTCTTGGATCTTTGTCAGATCTCTTTCAGGGACTTACTTGTATAACTTTTTAGTTTTGGGCTGACTTTTGTTATGTCAGGCCCTTCTAAGTTAAAGTAATCCTCTTTAATAGGGTTGGCCAGACCTCTTTCCAGGGTTTACTTATAACTTGGGTTGACTTGGTCCGACTTCTGAACGTCGGCCAGTCTTTAAGTTATTATATTAGCTATCCGTAAGACCTCGTCAAGTTCTTTTTTTTGGATTGCTTTCGATAACTTCTTACATTATTCTGTGTTCATCTTTGCCGATTTGTAGAAAATGGTTGGCGTCTTTAGATCGTCTTTTGGGTGAATCGCGTTTTCACTTTTATCGGACGATTGTTTTTATCGTGGTCGCGCAGTGAATTTGTTTTTCACTTTCTGCCGACTTATTGCTTTATAATCGGACGATGAATACTTCAGATTAATGCGTCTTGGAATCTTGTAGAATATCTAAATAAACTTTATTCAAAGAAAAAATGCAAATATATTCATATGGGAATTTCCTTGTCCCTTTAAGTCGGGTACGATCTAAGTCTCGATATGGTGCCTCATTAAAAAACCTTTTCAGGAAAAAGAGCGCATCCATTTAGTGAGATCCTTTACCTTTTCTAACTGTAATACCTTCTTAGGTTGCAGGCGTGCCATGATCGGGGAAGCTCTCTTCCATCAAGCTCGGACAGTCTGTAGTAGCCCTTCCCTAGTACTTTAATGACTCGGTAGGGTCCTTTCCAGTTTGCTGCCAGCTTTCCTTCTCCGGGTCGAGTTGTTCCAATGTCATTTCTGATTAGGATGAGATCATTCTCTGCAAAACTTCTCGGCACTACCTTTTGATTATATCTGGAAGCCATTCGTCGCTTTAGGGCTTCTTCCCTAATCCGAGCTCTTTCTTGGATTTCGGGTAACAAGTCGAGCTCTTCCCTCTGAAGTTGGGAGTTTGCTCGTTCATTGTAGTGGACTACACGGGGAGATCCTGCTTCGATTTCTATTGGAATCATTGCCTCCACTCCGTATGCTAGTCGGAATGGTGATTCGTTTGTAGTAGAATGGGGGTTTGTTCGATACGCCCATAGGACTTGTGAAAGTTCCTCGGCCCAGGCTCCTTTTGCTTCTTGTAGCCTCTGCTTTAGTCCGGCCAATATGACTTTGTTGGCCGCTTCGGCTTGTCCATTGGCTTGGGGATGTTCGACGGAGGTGAACTGGTGCTTTATGTTCAAGTCGGCCACCAATTTTCTGAAGCCTGCCTCTGTAAATTGGGTACCGTTGTCCGTGGTGATGGAGTATGGTACCCCGAACCTCATAATAATGTTCCTATATAGGAATTTTTTACTTCTTTGAGCGGTGGCGTTGGCCAGGGGTTCTGCCTCAATCCATTTTGTGAAATAGTCTACTCCTACTATGAGGATTTTTCCTGTCCCGATCCCTGTGAGAGGGGTCCGAGAAGGTCGAGTCCCCATTTCGCAAATGGCCAGGGTGAGGTCACGCTGATGAGCTTTTCTGGTGGGGCAATGTGAAAGTGGCATGCTTCTGGCATGGTGGACATGTCTTTACAAATTCTGTAGCCTCCTTTTGTAGAGTTGGCAAATAGAATCCCGCCCGGAGTATATTTTTGGTGAGGGCTTGCGCTCCGAGATGATTTCCACAAATGCCGCTGTGTACTTCCTCCAAGACTTCCTTTGTGTTGGAAGTTGGTACGCATTTTAGTAAAGGTGTTGATATCCCTCATTTGTACAGCATGTTGTTTATGATAGTGTAGTACTGTGCCTCCCTTTTCAGCCTCTTTGCCTCCTTTTCATCTGTAGGGAGTTCTTCTGTTTTGAGGTAGTTTATTATGGGGGTCATCCATCCTTGATCCCGACCTATTATGGCTAGGATTCTTTCTTCTTCCGCTATTGACGGGTTCTGTAATACCTCCTGGATGAGGCTTCTGTTGTTGCCCCCTGGTTTGGTGCTGGCTAATTTTGAAAGGGCATCAGCTCGGGCATTTTGCTCACGAGGAATGTGGTGGATCCTATATTCCCCGAGTTGTCCGAGCTGTTATTTGGTTTTATCCAAATATTTTTTCATGGTCGGATCTTTGGCTTGGTAGCTTCCTGTTATTTGTGAGGTGATGACTTGTGAGTCACTGTAGATGTTGAGTTTCCGAGCTCCAACCTCCCTAGCCAGCTTTAGACCAGCTAATAGTGCTTCGTATTCTGCCTAGTTGTTTGATGCCGGGAATCCGAATTTAAGGGAGAGCTCAAGTTGAGTTCCTTGGTTGCTCTCAATTATCACACCCGCACCGCTTCCTGTTTTATTCGAGGATCTGTCTACGTATATGTTCCATTCTATGGGGATTTTCGGGATGTTTGTAAATTCTACGATGAAGTCGGCCAGGTGTTGCGATTTGATTGCTGTACGCGCCTCGTATTGGAGGTCGAATTCGGACAACACAATTGCCCATTGTAGGATTCTTCCTGCTAGATCTATTTTCTGCAATATTCCTTTTATGGGTTGGTTGGTTCGAACTTTAATGGTATGCGCTTGGAAATATGGGCGAAGCCGCCGGGATGTGAGGATCAGAGCGTAGGCAAACTTTTCTATTTTCTGGTAGTTCAGCTCGGATCCCTGTAGTGCTTTGCTAATGAAGTAGACGGGTTTTTGCCCATGTTCGTCTTCTCTGACTAGTGCTGAGGCTATTGCCCGGCTCCCTACTGCGAGATATAATATGAGCGGTTCTCCTTCTCGTGGCCGAGATAGGATGGGCGGCCGTCCTAAGAACTCCTTGAAGTCTAGGAAGGCTTGCTCACATTCTGTCGTCCATTCGAACTGTTTTCCCTTTCTTAAAGTAGCATAGAAGGGAAGAGATCTTATCGCAGCTCCTGCTAAGAATCGGGATAGAGCGGCCAACCTCCCGTTGAGTTGTTGTACTTCTTTGATACAGGTTGGGCTCTTCATGTTGAGTATGGCTCGACACTTGTATGGATTTACTTCAATCCCCCTTTGTGTGAGCATGAAGCCCAAGAATTTGCCGGCTTCTACTGCGAAGGTGCATTTTGCGGGATTGAGCCGCATGTTGTGTTTCCTGATAGTGTAAAACACTTGAGTCAGGTCGAATAACAATGTATCTTCGCTTTGTGTCTTTATCAACATATCGTCTACATAAACTTCCATGATTTTTCCGATGTGATTTGAGAAAACTTTATTCATTAGCCTTTGATAAGTAGCTCCCGCGTTCTTGAGACCAAAAGGCATCACTATGTAACAGTAGTTTACTTTCGGTGTTAGGAACGAGGTTTTTTCTTGATCTGGTGGATACATGGGGATTTGGTTATACCTTGAATATGCGTCCATGAATGAGAGATACTTATATCTTGATGAAGCATTCACTAGAGCGTCGATGCTTGGGAGTGGGTAGGGGTCTTTTGGGCAGGCTTTGTTGAGGTCGGTGTAGTCGGTGCACATTCGCCACTTCCCATTTGACTTTTTCACCAAGACGATGATTGCTAGCCATAGTGGATATTTGACTTCCCTTATGAACCCGGCCTCAAGTAGCGCTTGTACTTGTTCTTCTACAGCCTGAGCTCGTTCTGGTCCAAGTTTTCTTCGTCTTTGTTGTACCGGCCGGGATCCCGGATAGACTGCCAATTTGTGGCTCATTAGTTTGGGATCAATACCTGGCATGTCGGCAGCTTTCCATGCGAAGAGATCAACATTATCTCGTAGAAACCGTATTAGTGATTCTTTTATGTCTCCTTTCAGGATCGTGCCAATATTAGTTGTTTTATCCGAGGTGTCTCTGATCTGGATTCTTTCTACTTCTCCTTCCGGTTGTGGTCGGAGTTCTTCTCGCCTCTGAACTCCACCGAGCTCGATTGTGTGGAACTCTCCTCCTTCTCCTCGGAGGTTTAGGCTTTCGTTATAACAGCGACGTGCCATCTTTTGATCTGCCTTTATTGTAGCTATCCCTTCCGCAGTTGGGAATTTCATACATAGATGTGGAGTTGAGACTATTGCACCGAGTTGATTTAACGTTGTCCGACCTATTAAGGCATTGTACACTGAGCTTACGTCGACCACGATGTAGTCAATCTTGAGTGTTCTGGATTGGTTCCCCTTTCCGAAGGTTGTATGCAGCGATACGTATCCCAGCGGTTGAACTGGGGCATCTCCTAGTCCGAACAGGCTGTTCGGGTATGCTCTTAGCTCTTTTTCTTCTAGACCGAGTTTGTCGAAGGCAGTTTTGAATAAGATGTCGGCAGAGCTTCCCTGGTCAATTAGTGTACGGTGAAGGTTGGTGTTTGCCAGTATGATCGTAATGACCATGGGGTCGTCATGTCCCGAGATAATTCCGGATGCGTCTTCCTTGGTAAACGTGATTGTTGGGATGTCTGGGGCTTCCTTTTTTCCTTCGACGTAGTATACCTCTTTGAGGTGTCGCTTGCAAGATGATTTGGAGATTCTTCCTCCAGCAAATCCGCCGTGTATTACGTGAACGTGTCTTTCCGGTGTGCGAGGTGATCGTTCAGTTTGTCCAACATCCTCATCCCTTCTTCTTTTTCTTGGTTCGTCATCCCGATTAGCCAAAAACCGATCCAGTTTTCCTTCTCTTACTAGTTTTTCTATGACGTTTTTCAAATCGAAGCATTCATTGGTGGAATGCCCTCGAAGTCGGTGATATTCACAGTATTCATTCTGATTTCCTCCTCCTCTTTTACCTTTAAGTGGCCGAGCTGGAGGGATTTTCTCTGGATGGCAGACTTCTTTGTAAACATCTACCAAGGATACCCTAAGAGGAGTATAGTTATGATATTTTTTGATTTTCTCTCCGGAGCGATCTTCCTTTTTCTTGGATTCTTTATCTCGGTAGGTAGAACCGAACCTTGAGGTTTCGCTAAGTCGAGAGTTTTCCTCCATGTTGATATATTTTTGTGCCCGTTCTTGTACTTCGTCTAAGGATGTCGGGTATCTCTTTGATATAGATTGGCTAAATGGTCCTTCTCGTAGGCCATTTATGAGGCCCATAATGGCAGCTTCTGTTGGAAGATTTTGTATGTCCATGCATGTTTTGTTGAATCTTTCCATGTGGTTACGAAGGCTCTCTCGATCTCCTTGCTTGATCCCTAGTAGGCTAGGTGCGTGTTTGGCTTTATCCTTTTGTATGGAGAATCGGGCCAGGAACTTCTTGGCCAGGTCGTCGAAACTCGAGATGGATTTCGGAGGTAGGTTGTCGAACCATTTGATGGCTGTCTTGGTTAGAGTTGTTGGAAAGGCTTTGCAGCGAACTGCATCTGAGGCATCAGTGAGGTACATTCTACTTCGGAAGTTGCTGAGATGATGGTTGGGATCTGAGGTGCCGTCATATAGAGTTATATCCGGAAGCTTGAAATCTTTTGGAATTTCGGTTTTCATAATTTCTCTGGTGAATGGATCTTGATCTTTCTGAGAGCTATCCTCTGTGGATGGTCGAGTAGCTTTAGTTTTGAGATCAGCTTCGAGTTTTATAAGCTTATCTTCTAATTCTCGGCGTCGCCTTATTTCCCAGCGTAGATCTTCTTCTTTTTCATGTCGATGTTGGGCTTCTTTCTCAAGTTGCTCTAATCGATTTTGAAGTGCTTCTATTACTCCTGGATTTGATGAATTTTTGTCTCCGTTGGTTTCTGGAGTATCTTTGAGTATCGTGTCCGAGTTTTTATGCAGCATTCTGTCTTCCAAACCTGAATCGTGGTCGTTGTCATGGTCATCCGCCATGTTAATGGGATGACTTCCAGGTTCCCCGGCAACGGCGCCAATGTTCCGAGGGTTACCTGAAACTGTAGGTCGATCTCGGATGAGATCTTCTGTGTTGGTCGGAGCCGACGTGTCCGGTAGGTGTACGGCGGTCGGAGCTGGTGTGTCCGATTTGTTGGACTTGGTGGTGATGCGGATCCTTCGTCCCCGGAGGGTGGGGGGTACCTGCAAGAGACTCCGATGCTTAAGTTAGCAAGGGTATTAAGCAGGTATTGAGTAGAATCAGAGTATGAGTTATACCTGGGTGCTCCAGCGTATTTATAATGGTGAGATGTGGCCTCCTGTGGATAAGATAAGTTAGTTTATCTTATCTTATCTTTTATCTTTTAAGTGAGGTCATCTTTTAAGGGAACCGCCTTTATCTCTATGGGCTTGGGCTGCCCTTGGATTTGGGACGTGTTCCTCTATTTGGGCCCTGTGTTTGGGCTTTTCTACTTCTTGGCCGAGCTCTTTGAAAAGAGGTCGGGTTGTCCTGACCTGAAGAGGTCGGTCGCTTTGTCCGTAGAACATCCGGGTCGGACAGCTTGACCCAGGGTATGAATAGAGACCGACTTCGTTAGTTCGATCTTTTCCTAGTTGTTTTTGTAATCCTCTTTTTTGGACCATTGTTAGGTCTCTTTCAGGGATTACTTTTACAACTTGTCTTTGTAGGAGACCGACTTTGTTAGGTCGATCTCTTCTAAGTTGTTTTTGTAATCCTCTTTCCTGGACCTTTATTATGTTTCTTTCAGGGATTACTTTTACAACTTGTTTTGTAGGAGACCGACTTCGTTAGGTCGATCTCTTCTAAGTTGTTTTTGTAATCCTCTTTCTTGGACCTTTATTAGGTCTCTTTCAGGAATTACTTTTACAACTTGTCTTTGTAGGAGACCGATTTCGTTAGGTCGATCTCTTCTAAGTTATAGCAATTCCTCTTTAATAGGGTGTGCTAGACCTCTTTCTAGGGATTTGCTGATAACTTGGACTAACTTGGTCCGACTTTTTAATGTCGGCCAGTCTTTTTAAGTTATTATATAGCAATCCATAAGACCTCATCAGGTTCTTTCTGGGATCACTTTCGATAACTTCTTGCATTATTCTGTGTTCATCTTTGCCGATTTGTAGATGGTGGTTTCTGTCCCGGTTTGATCGTCCTTTAGGTGAATCGCGTTTTCACCTTTGTCGGACGATCATTCCTATCGAGATCATACAGTGAATCTATTCTTCACTTTCTGTCGATCTGTTGCTTTATAATCGGACGATGAATGCTTCAGATTAATGCGTCTTGATTGAGCAGTGAATTTGGTTTTCACTTTGTCGACCTTTGTCGAAATCAAACGATGAATTTGGTTTTCACCGTGGTTAGGCGGTGAAGTTGGTTTTCACCTTGCCGACCTGTCGCATTGTAATTGGACGATGAATTTGGCTTTCATCTTGTTGACTTTGTCGTGATCGGGCAGTGAATTTGGTTTTCACCTTGCCGACCTTTGTCAAAATCAAACGATGAATTGGGTTTTCATCGTGGTCAGGCAGTGAAGTTGGTTTTCACTGTGCCGACCTTTGTCGTGATCGAGCGGCGAATTTGGTTTTTGTAACAACCCTAGTTTTTAAAAATCAAAAAATTAGTTATTTGTGATTTATTTTAAGAAAATTATTTTACTAATGATAATTAAATAGAGTTTCACGATAATTGAAGTTTAAATTAATTAGAATTTTTATATAAATTTTATTATATATTTTGTATAATTGAAGTTATAATTTTGGTAATTGAAAAAAAAGAAGAATTGTATAATTTAATTTAAATAAATTCTATTTTGAATGAATTATGTTATTAATTTGAACTCTTAGGAATTAATTTACTAGAAATGATTAGATTAATTTTTATAAATACTTTATGTTTAAGTCAGTTAATATTTATGCATAATTTTTATCATAATTAGTTATTTTATAAATGAAATTTAAGTTTCGGTGATAGAAAAATAATGAGAAGTTATATCATTTAATTTGAATAATTAATATTGAGTTTGAACTATATTTTATAACTATATGATTAATATGTTTATTTTATAATTTAAATTAGAAATAATAGATTGAACCTAGCAATATGTTGATAAATAATGCTCCTAAATATTTTTAAGAGAGTATATTTGATTTTAAAATTATTCTAGCCTCCAATTTTATCAAAATATCTATTCATATCTATCCATATTCTTTTATAAAATCCCTAATTCCTAAACCTAAATTCCCAAATTGAATCAGAAACCCTAATTCCCAAATCCCAGAAACCCTAACCCTAATGTTTCCCTTTCCTGAGCTTCTGAATGCAGCCTCCACCCCCCTTTCTTCCAAAACGCAATACACACACAAAACAAAGAAAGAAACGGAAACAAAGAGGAAAGAGAGAGGGAAGAGCTGCTGCCCTATTGCCGCCGCAAGGAGCCCGTGCCACCATCGTCGTCATCCTCGTGAACTGCAGCGTCGCCGTTCAACCTCGTCCCACCGTCACCACCGTTGCCCTGGAGCTCGCCCGCCGTCGTCATTGAGGGGCCAGCAGAGAGAGAGAACGAACGCGGGTCAGGGTCGCCACCAAGGAGAGGAGCTGTGCTCCACGCCGTCGTCGCCGCCAGTCCACAACCACCACCGCGAGGGTTTCGTCGCCGTCATTCCAGTGTCGCCGTTCGTGCCCTTCGTAGCCGTCGCCGTCGCCGAGCCGTTGCATCACCGGACATCATCGCTGGAGGACCGAATGGAGTAGCTAGCCGGTTCTGCTTCTACCTCTGGTTTCTGAAATCCGAGAAGACGCAACCGTCGCTGCTGGAACTGTTATTGTTGGCCTGGCCCTGTTTTGGCTCTACTCTGAATTGTTACTACTGCTGTTTGGCTGATGCTGAAGCTTTCTACCATTACTGGAGCTGCTCAAAACCACCATGGTTGCTACCCAGGAAACAAAATGAGTGCTGGAAATTGTTACTGAAGATGCCCAAGAACGCTGTGTATGCTGCCAAGGGGACAAAACGGATGTTAGAACTGCCAACGGAGCTGCTGGGTTTAGTGATTTCTGTGAGTTTTGACTTTGAGGTAGGGGATTTAACGTTTTTAATTTAGAATGCCTAGAAAGTTATTGGATAAGTGCAAATGGTTAACAATGGTTAAGAATTTCTTAATTAACATGAATGACTTGAAATGCTTTTGAAATTAGTTAGTCGTTGGGAATAATTATTAATTCAGTGTAATTTATTAAACTAAAATATGCCGAGTTAATTGTTGAACAGCTGTTGAATGGATAATTGATGAATTTAGTTTGGATTGCTGCTGTGAATGTAATTGGTTTTGTTGTTATGAGAGACTAATTGATAGAAATAAGCTTGGTTTGAGATTGTGAAATTTGGATTATTGAATTCAGGTTATGGATGTGAATGTCTTTGGGCTTTGTTGTGAGTGTTTGAAGTTGTAATTGATATTGTTTTCTCTGATTTTGATGGAATTGTTGAAAAGTTCTGGTTCTATGTGATTATACTGAATTAGTTGAGTTGTGTGGCTGTATTCTGGATATTGAGAGTAAGTGCTTCTTAATATTTTTGGTTATCTGATGTATCGGAATGGCTGTGAAATTAACTTGTGACTGATTGGAATTGGCTTTGATGATTGTTAAAGTTGAGTCGTGATTGGTTAGAATTAAGATTGAGAACTGTTAAAAGATTGAAGTTTGATTACCAAATCATTCTCTTCAAGTCTGACTTTTAAAACAAAATAGTAACTTTGCTAAAGAGTAAATGGCATTAATTAAAATTATGAATGGCTGATTTTTGGGATTACTAGTTGATTGTGTTTAATTATGAAAGGATTTTATGATAAGTGAAGAGTAAGTATGAAATGGTGAGATTGGATTGATGGATTAGCAGAAATTGTGGAGTATGATTGATTTGCTAATTATTATGAAATACGAATATCTGATTGATTGAGAATTGTCTGTTTGAAAATTATTGAAAAAAAAGGGCTGTGATTTGTTGAGAAAGAGGGAACCCGTAAGGGTGGCTAAGCCCGAGTTTTAGGGGAGGTGCTGCCGGAATTTTGTAAAATCTGAGGTTTTACTTGAAAAAGTTATTTTAGAAGGATTGAATTTGGAAAGTTATGTTATTTAAGTTTTATCTATTGATTAAAGTATTATGTATGGGCTGAATTTATTATGAAAACAATTTTATTTAGGTAAGAAAAGAATTATACTATTTTGAATTTGAATTACCAAGGTTTATGTTCAAGTTTGAATTATTTATAAAAGAAGTTATGTTTTGAGATTTATTCAATATGAAGAGAGTTATGCTTGGGGTTTGAAATAAAGGATTACTTTTTAGAAGTTTAATGAATATATATATAATATTTGAATTTGAATGGTAAAGAGAGACGGTTTTTGAGTCTTTGGGAAGTTAGTAAACTTGAAAAAAAGTTTTATATGGTTACTTTTAGTAAGAGGGTGATGTTTTGAAAAGTATTTAGCGAATCTAAAATAAATGATTTTCTTGAGTCTTTTGAAAGAAAATTAAACTAGAAAGTGGTTTTAAAATTGGTTTGAGTTAAGAGGTTGCAAAAGTGGAAGTCGTAAGGTTTGTACAACATGATTGAATAAAGAAAGAGAGAGATAATGTGTAAGAATATGTAACTAGAAATGAATAATGAGAATGATAACTTATGATGATAATTACACTGATTCTTTTGAGGAAAGATATTCAGTTTATGAAATTATTGGCAAGGGCGTGGGTTTTGTCCCGCTTGCGTATTTATGATTTTAAAAGAGAATAAAAGTAGAGGACCTGTTGAAAGGTCATTTGTTGCTTGAAGCAACCCAAGAGATATTCATTTGTTGCGTTATGGCAACTCCTGAGAATGATTATGTGATGATCTGCTGCGTGAAGGCAGTCAGATAGATGGTGGTACGACCACTGAGAACGCTTTCCTGGGAAACCTTGCTATAATGCTTTGCTGTAAAACAGAGGTTGCTTACAGAGGTATCAAGATGAATGTGCTCCTGTAAGACAGAGGTTGCTTACAGTGAGTGTGTTGTTGCTCCTGTAAGACAGAGGTTGCTTACAGTGAGTATGTTGTTGCTCCTGTAAGATAGAGGTTGCTTACAGTGAGTCTGTTGGGCGTATGTCGGCTAATAAGTTTCGCCCTGCAAGACAAAGGTTGCTTGCAGTGGATACCCCGCAAGACAAAGGTTGCTTGCAGTGGATATTGCCAACAGGAAAGCCTTATCCAGACAGAGGTTGCTGGGTAACGTCGGGAGCGGGTATGTAACCGACAGATGAGCTCATTACCTGCACTAGGGCTAGACATGCATTATCCTTGTGTGTGCATTTGCATTTGATTGGGTTTGCTTGTTGTACTTCTCTGTGATTGTGCTGTCTGCCTTGCTGTGACTTGTTTGTGTGTTGAATTGAATCTCTTGTTAGCGCTATTAGTTGGTGAATGTATGATGATGATTAAGAATTGACGTTGTGATTTAAAATTAACTATGTGGTTGAAAAATGTTTAAAGTGACCAGTTTTATATTTTGGAATTTGCTTTGAGCTTAGATTTTTGAAAGAGGTAATAATTAGTAAAGTAAAACCAAAAGAATAGTATTTTCAAAAAGAGTTTGACAAAAATATAGTTTCCTTGAGTATATTAATTATTTGCATTCTATTTCATTACTTTTACGGCATTCCCATTCCCTACTGAGAACGTGTGGTTTGTTCTCACCCCAAAATCCTCCACCTTTTCAGTGACGCAGGTTTGAAGACCGAGTTTGAAGCTGCGGGAGATTATAGAATTTACTTATGAGTTAAGTTACTTTCATAGAAGTTCCCTCGCTCTTACTGCTTAACATTTTTATTTTATACAGAGGGATAGGATTTGTATGTGAGTTTTATTTGAAATCTTTTGTATGACAGATATTATTACTAGTAATTGTGTAATTATTATTACTTGGTAATGCTTGCTATATGATTTTAAATAATAAAAACAAAATTTTCTGGTATTTTTACTAAAACTGGATCACAATATCGAACTAGAGGCTCAATAGTAAATAGTTAATAAAGGAAAGCAGGTTGGTAACGCCTTACTTTCGGTACGATCATGACGTTCTGGAAGTTGGGTCGTTACAGTTTTCACCTTACCGACCTGTCATAATCGGACGTCTTGGTAGGAAACTTTTTAGGGAATCTGCAAACTTTTAAACAATAAAATGAAGATATGAATAAGAGTGTGTACATGTTAGTCCTTACCCTTCTAGGTTGGGCAATCTTTTAGATCTCGGCCTGGCGCCTTTTGTAGGCATGCCATGACCTTGGTAGCTTTCGTCCCTCGAGGTCGGACACTTTGTGGTGACCTTTCCCCAGTCCTTTCGTGACTTGGCAGGATGCTTTCCAATTAGCTGCTAGCTTTTCCTCTCCCAGTCGACTTGTTCCGATGTCATTTAGGATGAGCTTTTTCGTTGTAGAGGATCGTTTTGGGAGATCCTTCTTCGACTTCTACCGGTATCATTGCCTCCATTCCATAAGCCAATTGGAAAAATGATTCCTTTGTGGTGAAATGTGGAGTTGTCTGATATACCCAAAGGACTTGTGGGAGCTCTTTAGCCCAAGCTCCTTTTGCGTCCTGTAGCCTCCTTTTTAACCCGGCTAGTATGACCTTATTGGCAGCTTCTGCTTGTCCATTAGCCTGTGGGTGTTCTACGGATGTGAATTGGTGCTTTATTTTCAAGTTGGCTACCAACTTTCTAAAGCCTACGTCTGTGAATTGAGTGTCATTGTCTGTGGTGATGGAGTAAGGAACTCCACACCTTGTAACAATGTTTCTGTACAAGAATTTCCGACTTCTTTGAGCAGCGGCATTGGCTAGGGGCTCTGCCTCAATCCATTTTGTGAAGTAATCCACCCCTACAATGAGGAACATGACTTGTCCCGATCCTTGGGGAAGGGGTCCGAGGAGGTCGAGTCCCCATTCTACGAACGGCCATGGTGATGTTACATTTATGAGTTCCTCTGGTGGGGCAATGTAGAAGCTAACATGCTTTTGATGTAAAGCTTTGACTTTATATTTGGGTTTTTGCTTTCATGTTGCCTCCAAAGGGTGCCTCTGGACTTTCGTGTGAGTCCTGGAGTTTCCCTTTTACTGCTGTGTCTGACACTTGATGTTTTTGCTGTTATTGTCCGAGTTGTTTCCTTATTTGTCCGAGTTGTTTGGTAATAACCCCATGGTTGACCTATGTCTTCTTGAAAAAATATTGCTGAGATGTCTACTAAGATCCCGAACGGCATGTCTGATTGACTGGATTCCATAGTTTTAATGCATGTTACTGTGGCTGACCCTGAGTATTGTGTGCAACTTAGGAGGTTCCGTAGAATGAGTTGGTGTCGTCGGACTCTGAGGAGAGGGTTTGTTTTCCTTCCTTGTTGGTATTTGTGAGGTGACTACTTGTGAATCACTGGACATGGTAAGCTCCTACATTCTTAGCTAGCTTTAAACCAGCGAGTAGTGCCTCGTATTCAGCTTTGTCATTTAGCTTGATTTGGCTTCCTTGATCGCTTTATATAATTACGCCTGCACCACTCCCGGTTTTGTTTGAAGAGTCGTCCATGTAAAGTTTCCATTTTGTAGGATTTCCCAGGGTGTCAGTGTACTCTGTAATAAAGTCGGCCAAATACTGTGATTTGATAGCTGTCTGAGCTTTATGTCGAAGATCGATTTCAGATAACTTGACTGCCCACTGTAGAATTCTTCCTGCTAAGTCTGTTTTCTGTAGGATGCCTTCTATGGGCTGGTTGGTTCGAACTCTAATAGTGTGAGCTTGAAAGTATGGGTGGAGTCATCGAGAGGTGAGTATGAGGGCATAGGCAAATTGCTCTATCTCTTGATAGTTTAGTTCGGCTCCTTGTAGAGCCTTGATGATGAAGTAGACGGGTTGTTGCCCACTTTTGTCTTCTTTAACTAGTGATGAGGCTATTGCCAGACTTCCCACTACGAGGTATAATATGAACTTTTCACTTTCCCTTGGTTGGGTAAGAATGGATGGTTGCCCCAAGAATTTTCAAAATCTCGGAAGGCTTGTGTTCCGAGGGTTACCTGAAACTGTAGGTCGATCTCGGTCGAGATCTTCTGTGTTGGTTGGAGCCGACGTGTTCGGCAGGTGTATAGCGGCCGGAGTTGGTGTGTCCGACTTGTGTGACTGAAAGTGCTGCTGATCTTTCGTCTCCGGAGGGTGGGGGGTACCTGCAAGGGACTCCGATGCTTAAGTTAGCAAGGGTATTAAGCAGGTATTGAGTAGAATCAGAGTATGAGTTATACCTGGGTGCTCCAGTGTATTTATAATGGTGAGATGTGGCCTCCTGTGGATAAGATAAGTTAGTTATCTTATCTTATCTTTAACTTATCTTCAAGTGAGGTCATCTTATCTTCAAGGGAATTGCCCTTCTCTTGTAGGCTTGGGCTGCCTTAGGATCTGGGGCGTGTTCCTCTATTTGGACCCTTTGTTTGGGCTTTCTCGTGACTCGGCCGAGCTCTTTGAGAAGAGGTCGGATTGTCCTGACCTGAAGAGGTCGGTCGCTTTGTCTATAGAACATCCCGGGTCGGACAACTCGACCCAGGATATGAACAGTGCCCCTGCTTGAGCTCGGTCTTCTTTTTGAGATCGAGTCCTTGACTTCGGTCTTTCTTTGGTGAAGCAGAACTCAAGCATTTTGTCGACTCCTTTGTAGCAGCTTTAAATGTAGAACGTTTCTTCTAAAAGACGCACGCTTTTATATCGGCGCTTTTTTGGGAACGTGCGAGGGTTTAATGCCCTCTTTCATTTGAGCATTAATTGCCCCGTTTCCCTTTGGTTCTTTACTTTGATTTTGAAAACCCATAAATGGTTTTTCTCTTTTAGCCTTTTCGTAACTTCTTTTCTCTGCTCTCTTTGCTTTCTGTTCTTTCGTTTGCGCTTCTGCTTTCTCTTGGAGTTCGTAGTTTTCGTGTTTTCTCTTAAATTTCCTCAAAGCTTGCTGTTCTTTTCCTGGTAAGTACTGGCTTTCTTGTAGCTTCGTTTTCAATTTTTGGTGAAGCTTCGATTTTGCATGTTTGAAAGTTTGAATCTTTCGAAGTCTTGTATTTGCTTGTCACTATAACATGTTCTTCCTGTCTTTCTTTTATGCATTGTTTTGGCTTTTCCGTTGAGGCTTTCTAGGGTTTTATTGTCATTTGTGGTTTTTTCCTGCCTGATACTTGATAAAAATCTGTGTCTGTTCCTTACTTTGTTTGAAGATTTGCTTTTTGTCTGATCTTTGAAAAAAGGTTGCACCTTTAATGGTCTCTGCTTGGCGTGTTTGGTAGAGTGCAATGATTTTTTGTATTTCTCCTTGCAGAAAGGTGTTTTGCTGTTTTTTGAATTTCTTTTTGAGATATGCTGGGATGTAAGCTTGTAGATTGATTTCTAGAAACCTTGCTTTGTTACTACCTCCAAGGGATGCCCCCAGGACTTTTGGTTTGAGTCTTGGGGTTTTCCTTTTCTTTGTTCCATCGCCTGAGAAGTATTGACCGAGTTGTTTTCTCCCTTCGTCCAAGATGTTTGTGGTAACCCCATCTTCTTTTCTTACTTGTAGGGTTAGTTGGCCCCATGTCTTCTCACAATAACATTGTAGAGATGTCTTCCAGAGTTCCCGAGGGGATGTCCGATTGGCTAGACTCCCTTATTTTGTTGTGTGTTTCTGTTGTGGATGCTGAGTTTTGCACAGAGCTGAGGAAGCGTCATAGGATTTGTGGTAACAATGCCCGTGAAGAGGATTACGAGCTTATTGCTCCTGATTCTGATGAGAGAGTTTGTTTTCCGACTTCCATTGAGAGGGAGCGTCCCTTCTTCTATGCCTATGAATACTTCTTCAGCCAGCTGAACGTTACCTTTCCTTTTACTGCTTTTGAGACCGACCTGTTGTGATCGTGTAATATTGCCCCATCCCAGCTTCACCCCAATTCCTAGGATTTTATTAAAATTTTTCAACTTCTCTGCCATGAATTAGATGTAACACCTTCCCAGACTCTTTTTCTTTATTTGTTTGTTTCCGCCAAGCCTGGCGGTTCTTCAAAAAAGAAAACTTCTTGGGTTTCCTTTAGGTCCGCCCAGGGCCACAAAGTTTTTGCTATGTATGATGAGTCCTTCAAGGACTTTAAGAATTACTTCTTTAAGGTTCGTGCTGTCGAGGGGGCCCGCCCTTTTTTTCTTGATGAAAATGATGAGCCTTCTTTCTGATGCAGGTGGAAACTGTCTCTCAACAAATTTTCTTCGGCAAGTGTACCGAATTTGTCGTCAAGTAAAAACTCACAATAGAGTGAGGTCGAATCCCACAGGGATTGATTGATCAAGCAACTTTAATTAGAAGAATGTTCTAGTTGAGCGAATTCATAATTTGGGTTAAGATTTGCAGAAAATAAAATGGCGGGAATGTAAATGACAGAAAAAGTAAATGCTAGAATTAAACGGCTGAAAGTAAATGATTGAAAGTAAATTGCAGAATTGTAAATGGGAATGGGGTGTTTGCTCATAAAAGTAAATGCAAAAATTAAAGAGAATGGGTGAGATCAGAATTGGGGAGTTCATTGGGCGCAGGAGATGTTGCAATTCTCCGGATCAAGTTCATTTTCATCTCTTCCTCAATCAATGCACTCATTGATCTCCTTGGCAATCTTAATTGATTGAATTACAATTTCTTGCAATTCAATCTCTCAAATCTTGATCAATAGCCAATTCCTTGGTCAATTGCTCATGAGAAGAGATGAAGTGTGGTCACTGATTATACCACATGCATTTCCCAAATCAAGTATTGAGAGGATTATAGTCACATATCCATCCAAACCCAATTTGGTCCAGCATGAGAAAGCATTTCTAACTTGATCTCTTCATTCCTCTTCCAAGGCTCAGAAGAGATCCAAGTTTGAATAGCTTCTTTTCCAAGATAACTACCCAACGGGATGAGGATCGAAAGCTTTCAAGTAAAATCAAGAGAAAAGATAGAAGAAGAATAATGAAAACTAGTATTGATCTATCAAATTACAACAGAGCTCCCTAACCCAATGAAAGGGGTTTAGTTGTTCATAGCTCTAGAAAATGAAAACAAAGATGGAGAATACATCCTGGAACTAGAAGAGCAGAGAAAGTAAAAATACATAGAGTAGTGCTCTTTTTCCAACTATCCGAACTTCCTAAATAATTCAAAGCTACTCCTATATATACTACTCTTCTCAGCTTCTAGTTGGCTCTTCAAGTCTTGGGCTTTTGGATCTTGAGTTTGAAGCAGTTCTCTTCTTCATTTGGGCTTGGTTTTACTTGCAGAGAGATAGTGTGAAGTGGGCAGAGACTTTAGCTCAGGACGTTAGGGGTGTTAACGTTTAGTGAAAGTATGAGTTCGAGAACGTTAGTGACACTCAACATTGTCACTAACGTTCCAATGTACCCATTTGCCTCACGTTAGAGCCCGCGTTAACTAGGCTAACGTGGCTTTTAACGTAGCCTTGCCAACCTTCAAGAACGTTAGTGACACTTAACATTGTCACTAACGTTCTAGTGTGCCCTTATGTCTCACGTTAGAGTCCCACGTTAACTAGGTTAACGTGGCTTCTAACGTGGCCTTGCCAACCTTCGAGAACGTTAGTGACACTTAACATTGTCACTAACGTTCCAGTGTGCCCCTATGTCTCACATTAGAGTCCCACGTTAACGAAGTTAACGTGGCTTCTAACATGGCCATTCTTAGCCATCCCCAACGTTAGTGACAATGTTGAGTGTCACTAACATTGGCTCATCATTCACTCATCAACGTTAGCTTCCACGTTAACTAAGTTAACGTGGAAGTTAACGTGGCCCCTTGGGGGTTTTGTGGTTGCTTCCAACGTTAGTGACAATGTTGAGTGTCACTAACGTTGTCGACCTCCCTTGCCTCTTACGTTAGCTCCCACGTTAACCAAGTTAACGTGGAAGTTAACGTGGTACATTGCACCTTAGGCCAACGTTAGTGAAAATGTTGAATGTCACTAACGTTGGCTTCCTTCCCCCTTTTAATGTTAGAGGCCACGTTAACTAAGTTAACATGGACTCTAACGTGGCCACTTATGATCATTGGCCAACGTTAGTGATAATGTTAAGTGTCACTAACGTTGGCTCAAAGTCCCTTCTTCACGTTAGAGTTCATGTTAACTTAGTTAACGTGACTCTTAACGTGGGCAATGATGGCTTTGAGAGCGTTATTGGCAATCACTTTTCTCATTAACTTTGCAAGTTACTTCCCATTCCACGTTAGTGGTCACGTTAATTAGATTAACGTGACTGCTAAGTGGTTCTTCCTTGCTTCCTTTGGTCCTGAAATCAAGCAATATAGTACATCAAAGTTCTAATCCAAGTCATGGGTAATGCAACATACAATTTGTCACTAAACTCATGCAAAATCCTCATGAAATCATGTAAAATGCACAATGTATGCTTGAATCAAGGTATAAGTGAATATCCACCCAAAACTAGCTTATTTCCTAAGGAAATGCATCAAACTACCCTAAAAACAGTAAAGAAAAGGTCAGTGAAACTGGCCAAGATTCCCTGGCATCACTTTTCCTCTAGAGTGGCAGGGGGATGTGAGAGTGTCTCGCTATACCTGGGAGATGCTTGATGATGTTGAGCGTGCTTTTGTTGTTGTTCTTGAGGATCTGTGGGGGAAACCACCCTATCTTGATACAAAAGGGTTTTTAAATGACACGTCCTTGGTTCAGACTGTTTTGGGTACTTGTTTGACTTGTCTCTTATACTTGTTTCTTAATTTTTTCTTCCTTTTGTTGTGACCGTAACTCTTTGCTGTGGCTAATTCTGTATTTGCAGAGATGTCTAAGAACAACGACTCCATGAAGGCCTTTAAAAGGGCAAAGAAGGCAACTCCTGCTCTGAACATCTCGGCCAAAGTGGCCGGCGAGGGATCTTCTCAGGTCCCAGTGAAGCCTTTTGTGCCGAGTTCTCTCGGGCCGAAGAAAGTAATTCCTACTCCTCGGCTTCATCAGGTCGATCCTCCTCAGGCTTCTGCCGTTGCTTCTGGTGTCACTCCCTTAAAAAAGCAAAAAACATTCGAGCCCTTTAACCTGGATGCCCTGGACTTTGATACTATCGAGTTTGTTGACCAACAAATTGCCCCCTATGGTGGGCTTTCCATGGACGACGTGTCTCTTCTTCAGCATCTGGATTTTATCACCAAAAGTAGTGTGAAGATGGCTCATATGGGTGCGGCTATTTTCCGAACAGTTCAGGGGATCCCGATTCATGCCACAAAATCCTTCATGGAGGAGGCCAAGTCAAAATTTGATCGGATCAAGGGTCTGAAAGATGAGTTGGAGACGAAGTTGGTGAAGGTGGAGAAGGAGCTGAACGGTGAGAAGGCCAGCTCTATTGCCTTGGCTGCTTCTTTGAAGTTGGCTGAGGACATGGCACTGAAGCATAAGGATAGCTATGTCTCGGCTTATAGGGAATTGATGTATCTCCGGGATGATTTGGAAACTGCTCGGGTTAATTATGGTGAGCTTCAGGGTCACCTTGTGGGCAGCGTAAATGCCGCCTCCGAGAACCTGATGGAGTAGTTCCGGATTGTTGCTCCTGATGCCGACTTGACTCTCGTCAGCCTGGACAATGTTGTGAGGGATGGTAAGATTGTCCCTGATGACTAGGATGCTGATGATGCTAACCCTCCCACAGTGCCTTCTCTTAAAGTGTTGACCTCCAGTTACGTCCAATCCGGATTGCTAGATTCTGAACCGGGATGATGGAGCTGTAGATGCTGTGCCTATTCAGACTTGCCTTCCTTCTCCCCGTACTGATGCTGTCGGGAAGGCTCCAAATCTTGGTTGATCTCCTTTAAGTATTTGCGTAAATAGCCCGGTTTGTGGGCTTTGAACTTTTTTTTGTGAATGATGTTTTATTGACTGTTGATACTCCAGTTGCTATTTTTAGCAACTTTATTTTGAAAACAAAATGGTTTCTCTGAGGTTGAATTTGGTGGCCTCTTGAAGCTTTATCATACTATGCTTTCATTGTGCTTTAGCAGGGTATCTGTTGGAATCTTGCTGCTTGGCCTCTTTAGATTGCTTTCGTACTTATTGTTTATAGCTTGGATCCTTTTGAGGTCATGACTGTGGGGGGTCCGACTTGTTTCTCGGTTTCCTCTCTTTTGTTTGTATTTTAGCCCCTTATAACCGATTTCTTTATGTTGGTCCCCTTCTAAGTTATTTTTGTAATCCTCTTTCCTAGACCTTTGTCAGGTCTCTTTAAGGGATTACTTTTATAACTTCTCTTTGTAGGAGACCGACTTCGTTAGTTCGATCTTTTCCTAGTTGTTTTTGTAATCCTCTTTTTTGGACCATTGTTAGGTCTCTTTCAGGGATTACTTTTACAACTTGTCTTTGTAGGAGACCGACTTTGTTAGGTCGATCTCTTCAAAGTTGTTTTTGTAATCCTCTTTCTTGGACCTTTATTAGGTCTCTTTCAGGGATTACTTTTACAACTTGTTTTGTAGGAGACCGACTTTGTTAGGTCGATCTCTTCTAAGTTGTTTTTGTAATCCTCTTTCTTGGACCTTTATTAGGTCTCTTTCAGGGATTAGTTTTACATCTTGTCTTTGTAGGAGACCGACTTCGTTAGGTCGATCTCTTCTAAGTTATAGCAATTCCTCTTTAATAGGGTTGGCCAGACCTCTTTCCAGGGATTTGTTGATAACTTGGACTGACTTGGTCCGACTTTTTAATGTCGGCCAGTCTTTTTAAGTTATTATATAGCAATCCATAAGACCTCGTCAAATTCTTTTTGGGATCACTTTCGATAACTTCTTGCATTATTCTATGTTTATCTTTTGCCGATTTGTAGATTGTGGTTTCTGTCCTGGTTTAATCGACCTTTAGGTGAATCGCGTTTTCACCTTTGTCGGTTGATTATTCCTATCGAGATCGTATAGTGAATCTGTTCTTCACTCTCTGTTCGATCCGTTGCTTTATAATCGGACGATGAAGGCTTCAGATTAATGCGTCTTGAGAACTTGTAGAATATCTGAAATGTATTTTATTTAAAGAAAGTGCAAATATATACAGGCGGGAGTTTTTCATACCCTTAAGTTGGATTAAATCTCAATCTTGACGCCTCATTAAAAAAAAACTTTTTCAAGAAAAAGAGTGCATCTTGTGATGAGACCTTTATCTAACTATAGTACCTTCTTAGGTTACAGGCGTGCCATGATCTGGGAAGTTCTCGTCCCTCGAGTTCGGACAGTCTGTAGTAGCCCTTCCCAAGTACCTCTGTGACTCGGTAGGGTCCTTTCCAGTTGGCTGCCAGCTTTCCTTCTCCAGGTCAAGTTGTTCCAATATCATTTCGGATTAAGATGAGATCATTCTCAGCGAAACCCCTTGGCACTACCTTTTGATTATATCTGGAAGCCATTCGCCGCTTTAGTGCTTCTTCTCTGATCCGAGCTCTCTCTTGGATTTTCGGAAGTAGGTTGAGCTCTTCTCTTTGAAGTTGAGAGTTGGTTTGTTCATTCTAGTGGACTACTCATGGAGACCCTTCCTCAACATCTATTGGAATCATTGCCTCCACTCCGTATGCTAATCGAAATGAGGATTCTTTCGTAGTGGAATATGGAGTTGTTCGATACACCCATAGGACTTGTGGAAGTTCCTCGGCCCAAGCTCCATTTGCTTTTTGTAGTCTCCATTTCAGCCCGGCCAATATGACTTTGTTGGCTGCTTCGGCTTGTCCATTGGCTTGGGGATGTTCGACAGAGGTGAACTGGTGTTTTATGTTCAAGTCGGCTACTAGTTTTCTGAAGCCTGCATCTGTGAATTGGGTGCCATTATCCGTGGTGATGGAGTATGGAACCCCGAACCTTGTAATAATGTTCCTATATAGGAATTTTTGACTTCTTTGAGTAGTGGCATTGGCTAGGGGTTCTGCCTCGATCCATTTTGTGAAGTAGTCTACCCCTACTATGAGGAATTTGACTTGTCCCAATCCCTGGGGAAAAGGGTCCGAGAAGATCGAGTCCCCACTTTGCAAATGGCCAGGGTGAGGTTACGCTGATGAGCTTTTCCGGTGGGGCGATGTGAAAGTTGGCATGCTTCTGACATGGTGGACATGTCTTTACAAATTCGGTAGCTTCCTTTTGTAGAGTTGGCCAATAGAATCCCGCCCGGAGTACCTTTTTGGTGAGAGCTTGCGCTCTGAGATGATTGCCACAAATGCCGCTGTGTACATCCTCCAAGACTTCCTTTGTATTGGAAGTCGGTACGCATTTTAACAATCGTGTCGAGATCCCTCTTTTGTATAGGGTGTTGTTTATGATAGTGTAGTACTATGCCTCCCTTTTTAACCTCTTTGCCTCCTTTTCATCTGTGGGGAGCGCTTCTGTTTTGAGGTAGTTAATTATGGGGGTCATCCATCCTTGATCCCGACCTGTTATGGCTAGGATTTTTTCTTCTTCCGATATTGATGGGTTCTGCAATATTTCCTGGATGAGGCTTCTATTGTTGCCCCCTGGTTTGGTGCTGGCTAGTTTTGAGAGTGCGTCAGCTCGGGCATTTTGCTCGCGGGGTATGTGGCAGATTCTATATTCCCCGAGTTGTCCGAGCTGTTCTTTGGTTTTATCCAAATATTTTTTCATGGTAGGATCTTTGGCTTGGTAGCTTCCCATTATTTGCGAGGTAACGACTTGTGAGTCACTGTAGATGTTGAGTTTCTGAGCTCCAACTTCCCTAGCCAGCTTCAAACCAGCTAATAACGCTTTATATTCCGCTTGGTTGTTTGAGGCCGAGAATCCGAATTTCAGGGAAAGCTCAAGTTGGGTTCCTTGATTGCTTTCGATTATCACACCTGCACCGCTTCCATTTTTATTCGAGGAACCGTCCACGTATATGTTCCACTCTATGGTGATTTTCGTGGTGTCCGTGAATTCTGCAATGAAGTCGGCTAGGTATTGTGATTAGATGGCTGTCCGTGCCTCGTATTGGAGGTCGAACTCGGACAACTCGATT
This sequence comes from Arachis stenosperma, assembly GCF_014773155.1. Taxonomy (NCBI): domain Eukaryota; kingdom Viridiplantae; phylum Streptophyta; class Magnoliopsida; order Fabales; family Fabaceae; genus Arachis; species Arachis stenosperma. The sequence goes on from NC_080382.1 coordinate 88,014,586, forward strand.
GCCCACAGTAGGATTCTTCTTGCTAGATCTGTTTTCTGCAGTATCCCTTTTATGGGCTGGTTGGTTCGAACTTTAATGGTGTGCTCTTGGAAATATGGGCGATGTCGTCGGGATGCGAGTATCAGAGCGTAGGCAAACTTCTCTATGTTTTGGTAGTTCATCTCTGACCCCTGTAGTGCTTTACTAATGAAGTAGACGGGTTGTTGTCCCCCTTCGTCTTCTCTAATTAGTGTTGAGGCTATTGCCCGACTTCCTACTGCGAGGTACAGTATGAGTGGTTCTCCCTCTCGTGGTCGAGATAGGATGGGGGGCTATCCCAAGAATTCTTTAAAGTCTCGAAAGTCTTGTTCACATTCCGTTGTCCACTCGAAGTTCTTTCCCTTCCTTAAGGTAGCGTAAAAGGGAAGGGATCTTATTGCTGACCCTGCTAGGAATCTGGACAAGGCCGCCAATCTCCCATTGAGTTGTTGTACCTCTTTGACGTAGGTTGGGCTTTTCATGTTGAGTATGGCCTGGCATTTATCTGGATTTGCCTCGATTCCTCTTTGTGTGAGCATAAAGCCCAAAAATTTACCTGCTTCCACTGCAAAGGTGCATTTAGCTGGGTTAAGTCGCATGTCGTGCTTCCGTATGGTGTCGAACACTTGAACCAAGTCAGTTAGTAATGTTTCCTCACTTTGTGTCTTTATCAACATGTCATCCACATAGACCTCCATGATTTTTTCGATGTGGTTTGAGAAGACTTTATTCATTAGCCTTTGATAAGTGGCTCCCGCGTTCTTAAGGCCGAAAGGCATTATGATGTAGCAATAACTTGCTTTTGGTGTGAGAAACGAGGTTTTTTCTTGATCTGGTGGATACATTGGGATCTGGTTGTACCCTGAGTATGCGTCCATGAATGAGAGATACTTATATCTCGATGAGGTATCTACTAGAGCATCGATGCTTGGGAGTGGATAAGGGTCTTTTGGGCAGGCTTTGTTGAGGTCGGTGTAGTCGGTGCACATTCGCCATTTCCCATTTGACTTTCTCATCAAGACGACGTTTGCTAGCCATAGTGGGTATTTAACTTCTCTTATAAACCCTGACTCTAGTAGTGCTTGTACTTGTTCTTCTACAGCTTGAGACCGTTCTGGCCCGAGTTTTCTTCATCTTTGTTGTACCGGCCGGGATCCCGGGTAGACTGCCAACTTATGGCTCATTAGTTTGGGATCTATGCCTGGCATGTCGACAGCTTTCCATGCGAAGAGATCAACATTATCTTGTAGGAACCGTATTAGTGATTCCTTTGCGTCTCCTTTCAGGATTGTGCCAATATTAGTTGTTTTATCCGAGGTATCCCCGATCTGGACTCTTTCTATTTCTCCTTTGAGTCATGGGCGGAGTTCTTCTCGTCTCTGAACTCCGCCAAGTTCGATTGTGTGGAACTCTCCTCCTTCACCTCGGAGGTTTAGACGTTCATTATAATAGCGACGCGCCATCTTTTGATCTGCTTTTATTGTAGCTATCCCTTCTGCAGTTGGGAATTTCATACATAGATGTGGAGTTGAAACTATTGCGCCGAGTTGATTTAACGTTGTCCGACTTATTAATGCATTGTAGGCTGAGCTTATGTTGACCATGATATAATCTATCTTGAGTGTTCTGGATTGGTTCCCTTTTCCGAAGGTTGTATGTAACGATATGTATCCCAGTGGCTGTACTGGGGTATCCCCAAGTCCGAACAGGCTGTTTGGGTATGCTCTTAGCTCTTTTTCTTCTAAGCCGAGCTTGTCGAAGGCGGTTTTGAATAAGATGTCGGCAGAGCTTCCTTGGTCAATTAATGTACGGTGGAGGTTGGCGTTTGCCAATATGATTGTGATGACCGTGGGGTCGTCGTGTCCTGAGATGATTCCGGATGCATCTTCTTTGGTAAATGTGATTGTTGGGATGTCTGGTGTCTCCTTCTTTCCTTCAACATGGTATACTTCTTTGAGGTGTCGCTTGCGGGATGATTTGGAGATTCCTCCTCCAGCAAATCCGCCGTGTATCATGTGGACGTGTCTCTCCGGTGTGTGGGGTGATCGTTCAGACCATCCGACATCTTCATCCCTTCTTCTTTTTCTTGGTTCTTCGTCTCGATTGGCCAAGAACCGATCTAGTTTTCCTTCCCTTACTAATTTCTCTATGACGTTTTTCAAGTCAAAGCATTCGTTGGTGGAATGTCCTCGGACTCGGTGATACTCGCAGTATTCGTTCCGATTTCCTCTTTCCTTTTTGCCTTTGAGTGGCTGAGCTAGGATTATTTTTTCTGTATGGCAGACTTCTTTGTAAACGTCTACCAAGGATACCCTAAGAGGGGTGTAGTTATGATATTTTTTATTTTCTCCCCGGACCGATCTTCCTTTTTCTTGGATTCTTGATCTTTATCTCGGTAGGCAGAACCGAACCTCGAGGCTTCCCCAAGTCGAGAATTCTCCTCCATGTTAATGTACTTCTGCGTCCGTTCTTGTACTTCGTCTAGGGATGCGGGGGACTTCTTTGATATAGATTGGCTAAACAGTCCTTCTCGTAGGCCATTTATGAGGACCATGATGGCAGCTTCTGTTGGTAGACTTTGTATGTCCATGCATGTTTTGTTGAATCTTTCCATGTAGTTACGAAGACTCTCCCGATCTCCTTGCTTGATTCCTAGTAGGCTGGGTGCGTGTTTGGCTTTGTCCTTTTGTATGGAAAATCTGGCCAGGAACTTTTTGGCCAGGTCGTCAAAACTCGAGATGGATTTTGGAGGTAGGTTGTCAAACCATCTAATGGCTGTCTTGGTAAGAGTTGTTGGAAAGGCTTTGCAACGAACTGCATCTGAGGCGTCAGTGAGGTACATCCTACTTCTGAAGTTGCTGAGATGGTGGTTGGGGTCCGAGGTGCCGTCATGCAGAATCATATCCGGAAGTTTAAAATCTTTTGGAATTTTGGTCTTCATAATTTCCCTGGTGAATGGATCTTGATTTCTGTGAGAGCTATCCTCTGGGGTGGATCGAGTAGCTTTAGTTTTGAGATCAGCTTCGAGTTTCATAAGCTTATCTTCTAATTCTCGGCGCCGCCTTATCTCCCTATGTAAATCCTCTTGTTTTTCACGTTGGTGTTGGGCTTCTTTCTCAAGTTGCTTTAATCGATCTTGAAGTGCTTCTATCACTCCCGGATTTGATGAATTTTTGTCTCCATTGGATTCCAGAGTATCTTTAAGTATAGCATCCATGTTCTTGTGCGGTGTTCTATCTTCCAAACCTGAGTTGTGGTCGTTGTCATGGTTGTCCGCCATGGTGTTAGGATGACTTCCAGGGTCCTTGGCAATGGCGCCAATGTTCCAAGGGTTACCTAAAACTGTAGGTCGATCTCGGTCGAGATCTTCTGTGTTGGTTAGAATCAACGTGTTCGGCAGGTGTATAGCGGCCGGAGCTGGTGTGTCCGACTTATGTGACTGAAAGTGTTGCTGATCCTTCGTCCCTGGAGGGTGGGGGGTACCTGCAAGGGACTCCGATGCTTAAGTTAGCAAGGGTATTAAGCAGGTATTGAGTAGAATCAGAGTATGAGTTATACCTGGGTGCTCCAATGTATTTATAATGGTGAGATGTGGCCTCATGTGGATAAGATAAGTTAGTTATCTTATCTTATCTTTATCTTATCTTTAAGTGAGGTCATCTTATCTTCAAGGGAACCGCCCTTCTCTTGTTGGCTTGGGCTGCCTTAGGATCTGGGGCGTGTTCCTCTATTTGGGCCCTTTGTTTGGGCTTTCTCGTGACTTGGTCGAGCTCTTTGAGAAGAGGTCGGATTATCCTGACCTGAAGAGGTCGGTCGCTTTGTCTGTAGAACATCCCAGGTCGGACAACTCGACCCAGGATATGAACAGCTTGTTTGCACATCATAGTCTATTCAAACCTCTCTCCCTTCCTTAATATACCTCTTTGAGGTGTCCTTTGCGAGATGATTTAGAGATCCTTCCTCCTGCGAATCCTCCATGAACATGTCTCTCAGGGGTGTGAGGTGGACGTTCAACTCGTTCGACCTCTTTGGTGTGAGACGTTCGACTTGTCCGACCTCTTTGGTGTGAGGTTGACCTTCAACTTGTCCTACCACTTTGGTGTGAGATGGACCTTCAACTTTGTCCGACCTCTTTGGTGTGAGGTGGACCTTCAACTCGTCCGACCTCTTTTGTGTGAGGTGGACCTTCAACTTTGTCCGACCTCTTCGGTGTGAGGTGGTCCCTCAACGCGTCCGACCTCTTTGGTTTTGTATTGGGCGAGGTGGTAGGATCTTCTCAGTATTGCATATTTCTCGGTAGACATCCACAAGAGAGACCCGAAGGGGTGTAATTGTGGTATTTTCTAGGCTTCTCTCCATGTTGATCTTCTTTTTTCTTGAACTCTTTATCCTTATCCCGAGAGGAGTAGGAATGTTCGGTTTTTGAGATCTCTCCTAGTTGAGAGTTTTCCTCCATGTTGATGTACTTCTCTGCTCATTCTTGTACCTCGTTTAGAGATGTTTGGGTGCTTCTTGGATATTGAGTGGCTAAAAGGTCCTTCTCATAGACCATTGATGAGGCCCCTGATAGCTGCTTCTGTTGGCAGGCTTTGTATGCCTAGGCATGTTTTGTTGAATCTTTCCATGTAGTTGCGAAGGCTTCTCTCGATCTCCTTGCTTGATTCCTAATAGGCTCGGTGCGTGTTTGGCTTTGTCCCTCTGGATGGAGAATAACGGATTGCATCTGAGGCCTCCGTGAGATACATCCTGCTTCTGAAATTGCTAAGATGATGGCTTGGATCTGATGTGCCGTCGTACGGAGTCATATCTAGAGCTTTGAAGTCCTTTGGGACTTTTAGCTTTCATGATCTCTTTGGTGAATGGATCTTGGTCCTTGCAGGAGCTATCCTCATGAGAGGATCGATTAGCTTTGGCCTTGGATCAGCTTCGAGTTTTAAGAGTTTGTCCTCCAATTCCTGACGTCGCTTTATCTCCCTTTGTAGGTCTTTCTCAGCCTCTCGTTGATGTAGGGCTTCTTCTTCCAGTTGTTTTAAACGGTCTTGAAGCGCCTCCATGGCTCCCGCATTTGGAGAATCCTTTTTGTTATTAAGTTGAGGAGTATCCTTTGGTGTAGTGTCCCCGTTTTTGTGAGGCGTTCTATCCTCTAGATCTAAATCGTGGTCGTTGTCATGGTTGTCCGCTATGGTGGTGGGATGACTTCCAAGTTCCCCGGCAACGGCGCCAATGTTCCGAGGGTTACCTGAAACTGTAGCTCGATCTCGGTTGAGATCTTCTGTGTTGGTCGGAGCCGACGTGTCCGGCAGGTGTATAGCGGCCGGAGCTGGTGTGTCCGATTTGTGGAACTGAGAGTGTTGCTGATCCTTTATCACCGAAGGGTGGGGGGTACCTGCAAGAGACTCCGATGCTTAAGTTAGCAAGGGTATTAAGCAGGTATTGAGTAGAATCAGAGTATGAGTTATACCTGGGTGCTCCAGTGTATTTATAATGGTAAGGAGTGACCTCTCTGGAGATAAGATAGTTATCTTATCTTATCTTATCTTATCTTTGAGTGAAGTCATCTTATTTTTAAGGGAAACGCCTTTATCTTTCTGGGCTTTGGCTGCCTTTAGATTGGGCTGTGTTCCTTCATTTTGGGCCTACTTTGGGCTCCTTTGGAGATTTGGCCGAGCTCTTTGAGAAGAGGTCGGGCATTGGCCGAGCTCTTTGAGAAGAGGTCAGATAGTCTGACCTAAAGAGGTCGGTCGGCTTGTCGCTAAACATCCCGGGTCGGACAGCTTAACCCAGGGTATGAACAATCCAGCTTAGCTCGGAGGAGGGAGGGGGTTTGCTAAGAATTTCTTTGTGTCGAGATGGGGAGGCTGCCCCAAGTTTTCTTTCAGCACAGTCACAAAAGCTTGCTCAGCCTCATCTAACATCTCCCACGTATATTTAGATACCATTAATTCTTTTGCCATTCCAAGGGAAAGGCAGGCTCATTATTTTCATCCAGAAAAAAGGGCCGAGCTCCTTCAATAGCTCGGACCTTAAAAAAGTAATTTTTGAAGTCGCGGAAAGATTCATCAAACATGGAGAAAACCTTTTTCCCCTGGGAAGCTTGGAAAGAAACCCAAGTGGCTTTCTTCTTAACCACCCCAGGCTTTCTCAAAACAAAGAGATAAAAGAAGAGGGATTGTGAAGCAAGGATACTGAGCTCATGACACAGCAACTGAAAGATTTTTATAAAACCCCAGGAATTGGGGTGAAGTTGGGATGGAGCTACATTACAGGACCATAATAGGTTGGTCTCAAAAGGGGTAAAAGGCAGAGTAATATTCATTTGACTATAAAAGAAGTCGTATGCATAGAAAAAGGGGCGCTCTCCAGCAATTCGGGTAGAAAAATAGACCTTTTCCTCAGAATTTGGAGAGACGAGCTCATAATTCTTCTCATCACTACCATTACCATAAATCCTATGAAATTTCCTAAGTTGCTGACAAAACTCAGAGTCAACCAACGAAACACACAGAAGAACCATAGAATCCACCCAATCAGCCATGCCCTCAGGGACTTGGGAAGATGTCTCAACAATATTTTTGCGAGAAGACATGAGGTCAACTAGTCCTACAATAAGAAAAGAAGATTGGATTACTAATAAATATATCAGACAAAAGCAAAATAACTCGGCTAACATAATCCAACGTAGTACAAGCAACAAAAGGAAACCCCAGGACCTACACCAATGATCCAGGGGCATCCTTTGGAGGCAGTCACAGAACAAGGACTCAGGAAAACCTACAAGCTCACACCTCGATAACGACCCCTTTCAACTAAAACAACACTCTGAATAGAAGGCCACGAGCCACAGATCGCAAAAGAAGAAAAATAAACAGCACAAACCCTAAGATACAGAAGGTTCATTTCAAAAGCAAGAAACACCCACAAAACAATAAACAAGCAGATGCACGGTGATAAACCTCGATTTCGTGGTTTATCCTGTGCTTATTTTTGGGGATTTTATCATCTTTTTTCACATTTATTCAATAAAATAGCACGGTTTTGTAATTCTCCTTTGAATTGTGATTAAGTGTAAAAACATGCTTTTTAGGCCCTTAAATTGGTAATTTTAATTCACTTTAATTCCATTCGATGCCTTGATGTGTTTGTTGAGTGATTTCAAGTTCATAAGGCAAGTATTGGATGGAAGAAATGAGAAGAAAAGCATACAAAGTGGAGAATGCATGAAGAAACCAAGATTGGGAATGCATGAATGGACGCGCACGCGTACAAGGTGCGCGCGCGCAAAAGTGAGTTCGCCTAAGGACGCGCATGCGTACATGCCGCGTCTGCGCAAATAAAGAATTAGCCAATCGACGCGCACATGCACATGGCGCGTACGTGCCGATACTCGCACGTGACTCACTAAAGTGAAATTGCCTCCAGCGATTTCTGAGCAGCCCAGGCCCAATTCCAACATGTTTCTAAGTGTATTTCATGCAGAATTGAAGCCCAAGCAAAGGGGGAGCAATTGTTGAAGTGTTAGCATCATGTAGTGTAGTTTCAAGAGAGAGAAGCTCCCTCTTCTCTCTACAATTAGGTAAGGTTAATCTCTTATAGATTTAGATTCAATTTCATGTCTCATCTTGTTTTCTCTACAATTTCATGTTTCTATTCTTGATTTTCTTAGTTTTCATGTTAATTTCTCTCTTATGTTCAAGGCTGCTCTTGTTGGAATTGATTTACTTTTAGTGTAATTTAATGTTTGATGTTCTCTTATTGATTATTTGAGTTGTGATCTCATTTTCCTTGCAATTGACAGTTGTTAGATTTTATCTTTCCTTGCAATTTACCATGCGTTTCTTGTATGCCTTCCAAGTGTTTGACAAAATGCTTGGAAGGATGTTAGAGTCGAATTTTATGCTCTTGTCTTGGGAAGGTAACTTAGGAATTATTGAGTTGCTAATGTCCAAGTAATTGATGATTGGGAGCCATTGACCTTAGATATCACTAATTGAATTGGTGGAGACCTAGGACTTATGTACTAGGATTGACATAACTCATTTGACTCTCCTTTATTAGTTAGAGGATGACTTAATAGGGTTGATCCTTGCCAATTCTCATGTTGTGGTTAGTGATAAAGATAGAGATCCTTGACCACCAACCCTTACCAATGTATTTTTGTTATTTGAATTTCCTTCTCATTTACTTTTCATGTCTCTTATTCCAAAAACCCCAAAATATAGCTCATAGCCAATAATTATACACTTCATTGCAATCCTCGTGAGATGACCCAGAGTTCAAATACTTCAGTTAATTCTTATTTGGGGTTTGTTACTTGTGACAACCAAATTTAATTTGATGCGAGAGTTGCTTGTCGGTTGGGAACTATACTACCAATAGAATTATTTTGTGTAAAATTCCTAACCAACATGATTCCCGTCTATCACATTAATGGCGCCGTTGCCAGGGATTGCAATGGTGTTATATTGTTGGCTATTGTATTATATATTGTGAATATCTTGATTTTTGGTTTGTTTGTTAGTTTTTTTGTTTTTATTTTCTCTTTCACTATGAATTCTCATGACTTTGGCTTTGAGTGTGGTTCTAACTATGTTGTAGGAGATGGAAATTACAATGACAACATGCATCAAGGATTTAGAGATCAAAGATGGGAGGAACCCCAAGCTTATGGATAACCTTCTTGGCAACAACCTCCTACGGCTTCCTATGGGTATAATTCAAATCTTGATGCATAGCAATCTAATGTATGTGATGACCCTCATTGTGGTTGTCAACTACAATCATCATGCATATGAACCCCCTCCTCAATATAGCCCTTCACCATACTCACAAGCCTCATACCATCATTCACCTCCGTATGATCCTAACCCATATCCACCATACCAACCACCATATGAACTATCTCTAGAGCCACCACCATTCTAATACCAATACTCCCATGAACCACAAAGTCCATACACACCACCTCAAGAATTTTACCAATATGAACCACCTTCCAACTACAATACCCTTCCCTTAAACAATGAAACCTCTCTTCCACCATCACCTCCCGATGAAGCCCCCATGCTAGAATTGAGAGATCTTGAATCTTATCTCTTGAGGTGACAAGAGAAGGATGAAAAGAAGTTTGCGGAGTTAAGAGCAAAAATGGCTATCATATTAGAAGCCATTGGTAACATTAGTCTCATCCCGCCTAAACTTATGTGATCAAGGCACTCCCATTGTTGAATGTGGAGAAGCACCCAAGGAGCTTAGTGAGGGAGTGAACTTGAAGCCCCAAGGTGAAGAAGAGGAGTCAAAGCAAGAAATGCAATAAGAGGAGGACGTAGAGGATATTGAACCAAGAAAAGTAGTGGTTGGCACCTTAGGATATGTTGAGTATATAGAGGAATCACAAATTGAAGAGCCTTCTTCCATGGAATTTGAAGTTGATATTGAGAAGGAGAGTGCACAACCTCCAAGGCACAATGTGATTGAAGAATTGGAAGAAGTGACCCAAGAAATCGGTCCTCCTATTTATGATGATTCTGAATCAACATGTGATCCTTTTGAGCTTGGTGAGTCCTTCCCCAATATGCTTGGAATTGATGATGAGGTACATTTTACTAAACCTCCTATCTATGATGAGAGCGATGGGAAAGAGATAGAAGAATTTGGTAAAGAAGAATGTGAACTTGAGGAAGCTTGGCAAGAAGTCGAGCTTGAAGAACCTTAGCAAGTGGTCGAAGCCTCTAGAAGAGGATGGACGGGAGTGGAGTATGCCTTGTCAAGATCATTGGGAATTCCTCCACCTAGGTTGTCATCCAATCCTTCATTTGAGTGGGTAAAACTTCTAACTCTTAGCTTTATCATCCCAATTGAATTTGGTATGCTTGAGACGGATTGTCAACTTAGGGCGCTTTGCAGAATTAAGCATAAGAGGAGGATGTTTAGTGGTTGGCATTGTAAGTCTAGGCTCATTATGGTTGGAAGCTCAAAATTAAGGAGCGTGGATTGGACTAGTGCTCAATTGAATGGGTCTAAGAGGATAGTTTAGTGTTTCCATGAGGATTCATCTCTCTTGTCACCTGGAGAAAATCACCATGATCAACTCAAGGACGGGTGTGAAAACAAAGTGTGGGATCTCGGATCACACAAGGAAGACCAACTTTGGGAGCCCATGGCTTGTGAGGAACTCCATCAAGGCTTGGAGTTATTGACTTTGGAAGACAGAGCTTATTGGAAGTCCAAGCATTGGTGGATGTTCAAGGATGGATTCAAGCACAAGCCACCTTGATGAGAGCTCCCCATAAGTCCAACTTAAGGACAATAAACAAAAGTGTTAGGTGGGAGACACCCCACTGGTAAAATCTTCCACTTTTTATCTTTTGTACATATTGGTAAAATAGGTTTAATTTTATGTTTTATTTGGTTAGATATGTTTATTTGGGAGTTTAGTATATTAAATAAGGTTTTATGATGTTTTGGTAGTTGTTTGGAGGTTTGGAATGCTTGGTTTGGTGCAAAAACATAGAAAAATTTTGAAAAATAGAGCACCATCCACGCGCACGCGCACTCCACGCGTCCGCGTGACCCAAGTAATTTCAACCACCCACGCACATGGGTTATGCACGCGGACGCGTGGATTGAAGTTTTTCACTTTCCATACATCCACCTAAGAGTTGTGCCTGAAGTGTGCCAACTTTGTGCCCGATGCACGCGTATGCGCACCTCATGCTTACGCGTCGTTTGTAAAATAACCCATCGACGCACACGCATACCTTGCGCGTACGTGTTGCTACCATTTCACTGTTCCACGCTTACGCGAACATAACGCGCACGCGTGGATTGCCCGGTTTCACCCACCTTCTTTTCTTCTCTTCTTTCAATTTCTTCCCTTCTTCTCTCTTCTCTTCTTCTCTTTCCACCCTTCAATCATCATCCAACACTACCAAATACCATCCATAACCACTTCGTTTGGTTAGTTAGTTAATTTAATTTTTGTTTTCCATTATAAGTGTTGGATTACTAATCTTGTCTACTGTTTATTGCTGCTCATTACTAATAGGATGTTATCTTAACATCATTGCTGTTAATTGTCATTGTTGGATTCCTTTGTTGAGGTTATATTTGGTTACTTGGTTTAGAACTTTCCATGCTTAACATTTTTGAACACCAAGTTACATTGCCTTCATGCATCTTAACTCTTTTGAATTGCATGTTTTGGCCACCATGCATTCATCATCCATTGCTAGGCAATTGTATATTATCTTTGCATTTTTTTAGGTGATGTTTGTTTATGGTTTATCCTTATTAACGTCACTTATTTCATGCATTGAGATTGTAGAATTGTGAAATTAGATCGAAAGCTTACCTAGTGACATATTTTTGAGCTTTGTGAAACTTTGTGGACCATGCTTGCTAAGTGATTGATTTTCACTTATATCCTCTTTTTCCTAAGTTCCATAGCATCCATGTGTTTTACCTCTATGTCACTTAGGTGTTGCAACAACTTCAATATATGTCATTGATTGTTGTGTGAGCTTCATATACCATTTTGTTCAGTAAATCTACCTACACATCAATCAATGTCCATGCACTATCCAATTTCACAATTGCTTGATTGTTTGCTTGAATGCTTCTATGCCTCTTCACTACTTGTTTGATTGACTTAACTTACAAGTCTCTTGAAGTACTTCAAGCACACTAGAATAAGTGAAGTGCATACTTCTTTTGTGTAATTGTGACATGGCTTTTAAATACTGGGCTGTGAGTTCTAAACTGCATGCAAGTTAGGACCCACACGCCTATTTTTCATCAATGTTACATTAACTCACTCACTCAATTCTAGTGAATTATCTCATTCCAACAATCCATGCTTTCTTGCTTGTGCATTTACTTGTCTTATTATCTCCTATTTTCTATTTTCAGGATAAGTCACCATAAGCAAAAATGGAAGCAGAAGGAAGAACACGCAGCAACTAGTTGACCTACCAGCTGAAGGTAGCAACTCGGAAAATCGCCGTACCCCCTTGCTCATCTTTGACTGCACCGAGGACGGTGCAAACTTTTAAGTGTGGGGAGGTCGTCCGACCACTCGGCATTTTTGGGTAACAAAGTTTCTAATCCCAACACTTTTGCATTTCATTTTAGGATTTTTAGTTGCATTTTCTTATTTTGCATATGTATATAGTAAGCTTAGTCAAAATCATGATATTTTCCAAGGATTTTATCTATAGGGCACCCCAATTGATTGAGAAATTTTTTTAGAACTTGCTTGAATTATATACTTTGTGGAACATGATTTTTGAGCTAAGAACACAAGTATGTGAGATTTTAGCCTAATTGTGTGGTTACATCATATAGCCACTTATTTTCATTCTTGTGTGCATTATTCTCTTCCTATGATTGTAATCCTTGATTTTTTTGATCCTTTATGTCCATTATTTTGTGTATACATGCGTTTATATGATTAAGGCCATCGTTTTAATTAGCTCACTTACCCAAATAGCCCACCTTTTATCTTCCATTGTTATCCAATCTTGAGCCTATGCTTAACCCATTTGTTCTTAATTTTAGCACATTACAAGCCTAAAGTGAAAAACAATAAAAGTCCCTTGTTTAGATCTTTGATTAGCTTAAGCTAATGAGAGTGTTTATTATTGAAGTTTGGGAAGAATTGGGAACATTGGTTGTGATGAAAGTGTATTTTTGTATTTTTGTCAATATTTTGGGAAATTAGGAACATACTCATGCATTGAATGTAAAACCATATGCATTAATGTTCTTGTATATATTTTAGTTTGAAAAAAAATGATAAATGAGAAAAACAAAAATAAAATATATATATATATATATATATATATACAAAAAAAAAGAAAAGAAAAAGACAAGCAATAAAAAGGGGACAAAATGTCCCCAAGTAAAGCTCAATAAAAATTAATGCATATGTGTGGTGACCAAAAATAGAATGCATGAGTGTGTGAAAAAGTATAGAATGGGTAGTTAGGTTTGTTTAGAATTGTCTAGGTTGTCATAGGTTAGGTGGAAAGCTTAGGTTAATCAAAGATTCAAATTCTAGTCCACTTGACCATATGCATCCTACCTTGACCCTAGCCCCATTACGACCTATGGAAAGACCTCTTGATATTTGTATGCATGCATGAAATAATTGTTGATTGTTAGATGAAAAATAAATCTTGGAAAGCAGGATTAGGGGAGAATTGAGTGAATCAACCCCATACACTTGAGTGTGATGCCAGGGCATCTTGGCTAGTTTTACTAGCCATTTTTTGTATGCTTTAGGTTGGTTTCATGCATTTTCTTAGGAAATAAGCAAGTATTTGGTTGAAAATGCAATCATACCATAATTCAAGCAAACATTGTGAATTTTGAATGATTTCATGAGAATTATGCATGAATTGAATGATAAATTGGATGATGCATGATCCCATGATTAAGAGCAAGACTTTGATGCACTTTGTTTGACTGATTTTAGGTAACAAGAAGCAGAGAAGAGCCATGTTAATGGCTACGTTAGTGCCACTAACGTGGCCATTAATGTGGAAGAAAAGAGAAGCCCCAACGTTAGTGAGAAAGTTAGTAGCATTAACTTTGAAGAAGGAGATCATGGAACGTTAGTGGTTAAAGTAAACACCACTAACGTTAGCGAAGGGCAAGAAGACCCACGTTAGTCTCCACGTTAGTTACATTAACGTGGGAACTAACGTGGAAGGAAAGGGAAACGACGACGTTAGTGGAAAAAGTGAACGCCACTAACATTTGCGAAGGCTAGAATACCCACGTTAGCTTCCACGTTAGTTACATGAACGTGGGAACTAACGTGGAAGGAAAGGGAAACGCCAATGTTAGTGGAAAAGGTGATCACCACTAATGTTTGCAAAGCAAAGGAAGACCCACATTAATGGCCACGTTAGTTACACTAACGTGGACACTAACATGGGCAAAATCTCACCCGGCAGCCTGACCTTGCCTTCCTCAAAAAAAAAAATAACATGAGCCACAAAACTCCAAATGAGGTGATTCTAGTGGCATTGGAAAGTACGATTCCAGAGCTTTCCAAGCATATATGGCACTACATGGTGGACACTGAATTTCAGGGAGAAAACCTGCCCTGAAAGTGTAAAGATGAACATGGTATCAACCTGTAGTAAGGCCAGCTGACCTTTTCACTTTCCAAGAAATGTAACTCGAGCTGTAGAGCTCCAAATGATGCAATTCTAATAGAGTTGGAAAGTAGACATCCAAGGCTTTCCAACAATATATAATAGTATAGGGTGGACATTAAGTTTGAGCTCCAGAACCTGGCAATATTAAGCCCCTGATCGCTAACGTTATTGTGACTCACTTTTTCCAGTAACACTAGCGACTATGCCAGTGACCTTGTCCACTTCAAAGGAGCATAACATGAGTTACAGAGGTTCAATTGAGGTGATTTTAGTTGTGTTAGAAAGCTAACATTCATAGTTTTCCAAAGATATATAATAGCCTGTAGTGGGTGTTCATACTTTGGGTCGAGCGGTCCGACCCGGGATGTTCGACAGACAAAGCGACCGACCTCTTCAAGTCAGGACAACCTGACCTCTCCTCAAAGAGCTCAGCAAAGTCACAGGAAAGCCCAAACGAAGGGCCCAAATAGAGGAACGCGCCCCAAATCCAAGGGCAGCCCAAGCCCATAGAGATAAAGGCAGTTCCTTTAAAGATGACCTCACTTAAAGATAAGATAAAGATAAGATAAGATAACTAACTTATCTTATCCGCAGGAGGCCACATCTCACCATTATAAATACACTAGAGCACCTAGGTATAACTCATACTCTGATTCTACTCAATACTTGCTTAATACCCTTGCTAACTTAAGCATCGGAGTCTCTTGCAGGTACCCCCCACCCTCCGGACACACCAGCTCCGGCCGCTACACACCTGTCGGACACGTCGGCTCCGATCAGCACAGAAGATCTCATCCGAGATCGACCTACAGTTTCAGGTAACCCTCGGAACATTGGCGCCGTTGTCGGGGAACCTGGAAGTCATCCCATTAACATGGCGGATGACCGTGACAACGACCACGATTCAGGTTTGGAAGACAAAACGCCGCATAAAAACGCAGACACAATACTCAAAGATACTCCAGAAACCAACAGAGATAAAAATTCATCAAATCCAGGAGTAATAGAAGCACTTCAAAATCGATTGGAGCAACTTGAGAAAGAAGCCCAATATCGACGTGAAAAAGAAGAAGATCTACACCGGGAGATAAGGCGGCGCCGAGAATTAGAAGATAAGCTTGTAAAACTCGAAGCTGATCTCAAAACTAAAGCTACTCGACCATCCACAGAGGATAGCTCTCAGAAAGATCAAGATCCATTCACCAGAGAAATTATGAAGACCAAAATTGCAAAAGATTTCAAGCTTCTGGATATGACTCTATATGACGGCACCTCGGACCCCAACCATCATCTCAGCAACTTCAGAAGTAGAATGTACCTCACTGATGCCTCAGATGCAGTTCGCTGCAAAGCCTTTCCAACAACTCTCACCAAGACAGCCATTAAATGGTTCGACAACCTACCTCCAAAATCCATCTCGAGTTTCGACGACCTGGCCAAGAAGTTCCTGGCCCGATTCTCCATACAAAAGGACAAAGCCAAACACGCACCTAGCCTACTAGGGATCAAGCAAGGAGATCGGGAGAGCCTTCGCAACTACATGGAAAGATTTAACAAAACATGCATGGACATACAAAGTCTACCACCAGAAGCTGCCATTATGGGCCTCATAAATGGCCTACGAGAAAGACCATTTAGCCAATCTATATCAAAGAGATACCCGACATCCTTAGACGAAGTATAAGAATGGGCACAGAAATATATCAACATGGAGGAAAATTCTCGACTTGGCGAAGCCTCAAGGTTCGGTTCTGCCTATCGAGATAAAGAATCCAAGAAAAAGGAGGATCGCTCCGGAGAGAAAATCAAAAAATATCATAACTATACTCCTCTTAGGGTATCCTTGGTAGATGTTTACAAAGAAGTCTGCCATACAGAGAAAATCCCTCCAGTTCGGCCACTTAAAGGCAAAAGAGGAGGAGGAAATCGGAATGAATACTGTGAATATCACCGACTTCGAGGGCATTCCACCAACGAATGCTTTGACTTGAAAAACGTCATAGAAAAACTAGTAAGAGAAGGAAAACTAGATCGGTTTTTGGCTAATCGGGATGACGAACCAAGAAAAAGAAGAAGGGATGAGGATGTTGGACGATCTGAACGATCATCTCGCACACCGGAAAGACACGTTCACGTAATACACGGCGGATTTGCTGGAGGAGGAATCTCCAAATCATCTCGCAAGCGACACCTCAAAGAGGTGTACCACGTCGAAGGAAAAAAGGAAGCCCCAGACATCCCAGCAATCACGTTTACCAAGGAAGACGCATCCGGAATCATCTCGGGACATGACGACCCCATGGTCATTACGATCATACTGGCAAACGCCAACCTTCACCGTACACTAATTGACCAGGGAAGCTCTGCCGACATCTTATTCAAAACTGCCTTCGATAAACTCGGCCTAGAAGAGAAAGAGCTAAGAGCGTACCCGAACAGCCTGTTCGGACTAGGAGATGCCCCAGTTCAACCGCTGGGATACGTATCGCTGCATACAACCTTCGGAAAGGGGAACCAATCCAGCACACTCAAGATAGACTACATCGTGGTCGACGTATGCTCAGCCTACAATGCCTTAATAGGTCGGACAACGTTAAATCAACTCGGCGCAATAGTTTCAACTCCACATCTATGTATGAAATTCCCAACTGCGGAAGGGATAGCTACAATAAAGGCAGATCAAAAGATGGCACGTTGCTATTATAACGAGAGCCTAAACCTCCGAGGCGAAGGAGGAGAGTTCCACACAATCGAGCTCGGTGGAGTTCAGAGGCGAGAAGAATTCCGACCACGACCCGAAGGAGAAGTAGAAAGAGTCCAGATCGGAGACACCTCGGATAAAACAACTAATATTAGCACGATCCTGAAAGGAAACACAAAGGAATCACTAATACGGTTCCTACGAGATAATGTTGATCTCTTTGCATGGAAAGCTGCCGACATGCCAGGCATTGATCCTGAACTAATGAGCCACAAATTGGCAGTCTACCCGGGATCCCGGCCGGTACAACAAAGACGAAGAAAACTCGGACCAGAACGAGCTCAAGCTGTAGAAGAACAAGTACAGGCACTACTAGAGGCCGGGTTCATAAAGGAAGTCAAATACCCACTATGGCTAGCAAACGTCGTCTTGGTGAAAAAATCAAATGGGAAGTGGCGAATGTGCACCGACTACACCGACCTCAACAAAGCCTGCCCAAAAGACCCTTACCCACTCCCAATCATCGACGCTCTAGTAGATGCTTCATCAGGATATAAGTATCTCTCATTCATGGACGCGTATTCATGGTACAACCAAATCCCCATGTATCCGCCAGATCAAGAAAAGACCTCGTTCCTAACGCCGAAAGCAAACTACTGTTACATCGTGATGCCTTTCGGTCTCAAGAACACAGGAGCTACTTATCAAAGGCTAATGAATAAAGTTTTCTCAAATCAGATCGGGAAAACCATGGAAGTTTATGTAGACGACATGTTGATAAAGACACAAAGCGAAGATACATTATTATCCGACATGACTTAAGTGTTTTACACTATCAGGAAACACGACATGCGGCTCAATCCCGCAAAATGCACCTTCACAGTAGAAGCAGGCAAATTCTTGGGCTTCATGCTCACACAAAGGGGGATTGAAGCAAATCCAGACAAGTGTCAAGCCATACTCAACATGAAGAGCCCAACTTGTGTCAAAGAAGTACAACAACTCAACGGGAGGCTGGCCGCTCTATCCCGATTCTTAGCAGGAGCTGCGATAAGATCTCTTCCCTTCTATGCTACTTTAAGAAGGGGAAAACAGTTCGAATGGACGACAGAATGTGAGCAAGCCTTCCGAGACTTCAAAGAGTTCTTAGGACGGCCACCTATCCTATCTCGGCCACGAGAAGGAGAACCGCTCATATTATATCTCGCAGTAGAGAGCCGGGCAATAGCCTCAGCACTAGTCAGAGAAGACGAACATGGGCAAAAACCCGTCTACTTCATTAGCAAAGTGCTACAGGGATCTGAGCTGAACTACCAGAAAATAGAAAAGTTTGCCTACGCTCTGATCCTCACATCCCGGCGGCTTCGCCCATATTTCCAAGCGCATACCATTAAAGTTCGGACCAACCAACCCATAAAATGGATATTGCAGAAAACAGATCTAACAAGAAGAATCCTACAATGGGCAATCGAGTTGTCTGAGTTCGACCTCCAATACGAGGCGCGGACAGCCATCAAATCACAACACCTGGCCGACTTCATCGTAGAATTCACAGACACCCCGGAAATCCCCATAGAGTGGAACATATATGTGGACGGATCCTCGAATAAAACAGGAAGTGGTGCAGGTGTGATAATCGAAAGCAACCTAGGAACTCAACTTGAGCTCTCCCTTAAATTTGGATTCCCGGCCTCAAACAACCAGGCAGAATACGAAGCACTATTAGCTGGTTTGAAGCTGGCTAGGGAGGTTGGAGCTCGGAAACTCAACATCTACAGTGACTCACAAGTCATCACCTCACAAATAACAGGAAGCTACCAAGCCAAAGATCCGACCATGAAAAAATATTTGGATAAAACCAAAGAACAGCTCGGACAACTCGGGGAATATAGGATCTACCACATACCTCGTGAGCAAAATGCCCGAGCGGACGCCCTTTCAAAATTAGGCAGCACCAAACCAGGGGGCAACAACAGAAGCCTCATCCAGGAGATACTACAGAACCCGTCAATAGCGGAAGAAGAAAAAGTCCTAGCCATAATAGGTCGGGATCAAGGATGGATGACCCCCATAATAAACTACCTCAAAACAGAAGCACTCCCTACAGATGAAAAGGAGGCAAAGAAGCTGAAAAGGGAGGCACAGTACTACACTATCATAAACAACACACTATACAAAAGAGGGATATCAACACCTTTACTAAAATGCGTACCGACTTCTAACACAAAGGAAGTCTTGGAGGAAGTGCACAGCGGCATTTGTGGTAATCATCTCAGAGGGCAAGCTCTCACCAAAAAGATACTCCGGGCGGGATTCTATTGGCCAACTCTACAAAAGGAGGCTACAGAATTTGTGAGGACATGCCCACCATGCCAGAAGCATGCCAACTTTCACATTGCCCCACCAGAAAAGCTCATCAGCGTGACATCACCCTGGCCATTTGCAAAATGGGGACTCGACCTTCTTGGACCCTTCCCACAGGGATCGGGACAAGTAAAATTCCTCATAGTAGGAGTAGACTATTTCACAAAATGGATCGAGGCAGAACCCTTAGCCAACGCCACCGCTCAAAGAAGTCGAAAATTCCTATATAGGAACATTATTACGAGGTTCGGGGTACCATACTCCATCACCACAGACAACGGTACCCAATTTACAGAGGCAGGCTTCAGAAAATTGGTGGCCGACTTGAACATAAAACACCAGTTCACCTCCGTTGACCATCCCCAAGCCAATGGACAAGTCGAAGTGGCCAACAAAGTTATATTGGCCGGACTAAAACGGAGGCTACAAAAAGCAAAGGGAGCTTGGGCCGAGGAACTTCCACAAGTCCTTTGGGCGTATCGAACAACCCCCCATTCTACTACAAATGAATCACCATTCCGACTGACATACGGAGCGGAGGCAATGATTCCAATAGAAATCGAAGAAAGATCTCCCCGAGTAGTCCACTACAATGAACAAGCAAACTCCCAACTTCAGAGAGAAGAGCTCGACTTGTTACCCGAAATCCAAGAAAGAGCTCGGATCAGGGAAGAAGCTCTAAAGCGACGAATGGCTTCCAGATATAATCAAAAGGTAGTGCCGAGAAATTTTGCAGAGAATGATCTCATCCTAATCAGAAATGACATTGGAACAACTCGACCCGGAGAAGGAAAGCTGGCAGCAAACTGGAAAGGACCCTACCGAGTCATTGAAGTACTGGGGAAGGGCTACTACAGACTGTCCGAGCTTGTTGGACGAGAGCTTCCCCGATCATGGCACGCCTGCAACCTAAGAAGGTACTACAGTTAGAAAAGGTAAAGGATCTCACTAAATGGATGCGCTCTTTTTCCTGAAAAGGTTTTTTAATGAGGCACCATGTCGAGACCTAGATCATACCCGGCTTAAAAGGACAAGGAAATTCCCACATGTATATATTTGCATTTTTTCTTTGAATAAAGTTTATTTAGATATTCTACAAGATTCCAAGATGCATTAATCTGAAGTATTCATCGTCCGATTATAAAGCAACAGGTCGGCATAAAGTGAAAAACAAATTCACTGTGCGACCACGATAAAGACAATCGTCCGATAAAGGTGAAAACGCGATTCACCCAAAGGACGATCTAAAGACGCCAACCATTTTTCTACAAATCGGCAAAGATGAACACAGAATAATGTAAGAAGTTATCGAAAGCAATCCAAAAAAAGAACCTGACGAGGTCTTACGGATAGCTAATATAATAACTTAAAGACTGGCCGACGTTCAGAAGTCGGACCAAGTCAACACAAGTTATAAGTAAACCCTGGAAAAAGGTCTGGCCAACCCTATTAAAGAGGATTACTTTAACTTAGAAGGGTCTGACATAACAAAGTCAGCCCCAAACTAAAAAGTTATACAAGTAGTCCCTGAAAGATATCTGACAAAGATCCAAGAAAGAGGACTACAAAAAATAACTTAAAGGGGACCGATATAACCAAGTCGGACTCCTACCATTAAAAAGTTATCAAAGTAATCCCTGGAAGAGACCTGACAAAGGTCCAAAAAAGAGGATTACAGAAATAACTTAAAGGAGACCGACATAACTAAGTCGGACTCCTATCACTAAAAAAGTTATACAAGTAGTCCCTGAAAGAGATCCGACAAAGATCCAAGAAAGAGGACTACAAAAAATAACTTAAAGGAGACCGATATAACCAAGTCGGACTCCTACCATTAAAAAGTTATCAAAGTAATCCCTGGAAGAGACCTGACAAAGGTCCAAAAAAGAGAATTACAGAAATAACTTAAAGGAGACCGACATAACCAAGTCGGACTCCTATCACTAAAAAAGTTATACAAGTAGTCCCTAAAAGAGATCTGACAAAGATCCAAGAAAGAGGACTACGAAAAATAACTTAAAGGAGACCGACATAACCAAATCGGACTCCTGCCACTAAAAAGTTATCAAAGTAATCCCTGGAAGAGACCTGACAAAGGTCCAAAAAAGAGGATTACAGAAATAACTTAAAGGGGGACCAGCGCAAAAGAACCACCAAGAAACAAGTTAGACCCATAAAGTCACAAACCTCAAAGGATCCAAGCTACAAACAATAAAACAAAGCAATCCGAAGAGGTCGAGATACAAGATTTCAAACATCAGTAGAAAACTGAAAAGATACCAAGTCAAAAAACTACCTCTGTTACTCCACAAAAGTTATAAGGCCCGGAAGGCCACCAAAACCTACCGGGAAGGGAAAGCGAGCTACCTTTTGTTTTTCAAAATAAAAAGTTGCTAAACAAGCAACTAGGAAATGTCAATGAAAAGTTTTAAAAGCCCACAAGCCGGGCCAACTATACATCCAGAAAGAGATCAGCAAACATCTGGAGCCTTCTTGGCAGCGTCAGGACAAGGGGAAGGAGGACGAGTCTGAAGGGGCACGGCATCTACAGTTCCATCATCCCGATTCAGAATCTGGCAATCCAAATCAGATGTAACGGGAGGAACAGAAGAGGTCGACACCTTAAGAGAAAGCACTGGGGGAGGATCAGCCTCATCATCATCCTGGTCATCAGGGACAATCTTACCGTCCCTCACGACATTGTCCAGGCTTATGAGAGTCAAGTCGGCATCAGGAGCAACAACCCGGAACTGCTCCATCAGGTCCTTGGAGGCAGCAGTTACGCTACCCACAAGGTGACCTTGAAGCTCACCATAATTAACCCGAGCTGTTTCCAAATCCTCCCGAAGATGCATCAATTCCCTATAAGCCGAGACATAGCTATCCTTATGTTTCAATGCCATGTCTTCGGCCAGCTTTAAAGAAGTAGCAAGGGCAATAGAGCTGGCCTTCTCACCCTCCCGCTCCTTCTCCACCTTCGCCAACTTCACCTCCAACTCCTCCTTCAGACCTTTAATTCGATCAAATTCCGACTTGGCCTCTTCCATAAAGGATTTTGTGGCATGAATCAGAATCCCCTGAATTGTTCGGAATATAACGGAACCCATATGAGCCATCTTCACACTACTTTTAGTGATAAAATCCAGATGCTGAAGAAGAGAAACATCGTCCATAGAAAGCCCACCATAGGGGGCAATTTGCTGGTCGACAAACTCGATAGCATCAAAATCTGGGGCATCCAGGTTAAAGGGCTCGGATGACTTTTGCTTCTTACAAGGAGGGGCACCAGGAGCTGCAGCAGAAGATTGCGTAGGATTGACCAAGCGAACCCGAGGAATAGGAATTGCTTTCCTCGGCCTGGGAGAACTAGGTACAGGAGGTTTAACTGGAATCTGAGAAGATCCCTCTCCGGCCGCCTTGGCCGAAATGTTTAAAGCAGCAGGCCTTCTTCGCCTTCTTGAAGGCCTTCATAGAGTCATTATTCTTTGACATCTCTGAAAAACACAAAATCAACCACAAAAGACAAATTACAACATAGAAGAAGAAAAAAGCTCGGAAAGCAAGTATAAAAATAATAAAGCAGACAGTACCCAAAGCAGCCCGAACCAAAGACGGATCACTCAAAAATCTCTGCGTATCCAGATGGGGAGGCTTCCCCCACAAATCTTCAAGAACAACTACAAAGGCCCGCTCAACCTCACTAAGCATTTCCCATGTGTAACGTGGAACTCTTACATTCTTTTGCCACTCTAGAGGAAAAGCAGGCTCGTTATTTTCATCAAGAAAAAAGGGGCGGGCCCCCTCGACAGCTCGAACTTTAAAGAAGTAGTTCTTGAAGTCCTTAAAGGACTCGTCATACATCGCAAACACTTTATGGCCCTGGGCGGACCGGAAAGAAACCCAAGAAGCTTTCTTTTTTGAAGAACCGCCAGGCTTGGCGGAAACAAACAAGTAAAGAAAAAGAGTCTGAGAAGGTGTTACATCTAGTTCACAACAGAGAAGTTGGAAAATTTTAATAAAACCCCAGGAATTTGGGTGAGGCTGGGATGGAGCAATGTTACACGACCAAACAGGTCGGTTTCAAAAGCAGTAAAAGGAAAAGTAACATTCAACTGGCTGAAAAAGTATTCATAGGCATAGAAGAAGGGATGCTCCCTCTCAATGGAAGTCGGAAAGCAAACCCTCTCATCAGAATCAGGGGCAACAAGCTCGTAATCCCCCTCGTGAGCATTGTCACCACAAATCCTATGACGCTTCCTTAGCTCTGCGCAAAATTCAGCATCCACAACGGAAACACACAACAAAACAAGGGTATCCAGTCAATCGAACATCCCCTCGGGAACTCTGGAAGACATCTCTACAATGTTATTGCGAGAAGACATGAGGCCAACTAAATCCTACAAGTAAGAAAAGAAGATAGGGGTTACGACAAACATCTCGGATAGGAAGAAAACAACTCGGTCAATACTTCTCAGATGATGAAACCACGAAAAGGAAAACCCCAAGACTCAAACCAAAAGTCCTGGGGCATCCTTTGGAGGCAATAACAAAGCAAGGATTCAAGAAATTTCTAGAGCTTACGCCCCGGCACTCATCAGAAAGAAAATAAAAGTCTCAAAGGAAACAAAGGAAGCAAAAACAAAAAAACCACCTTTCTACAGTCTATCAGCAAAAAGCATTATCAAACATCAAAAATACCAAGCAAAAAATCATCAAAGACGCAAACTTTTTCAGAATCAAGCAAAAATCATCATCAAAGGCGCAACCAGAAGCGGGGACAACATGCAAAAGCCATAAGAAAAGATTCAAGCAACAAGAAAAGCAAAAGACTCGCACCAAAAAATGAAGAAAATCCAGAACACGCAAACAATCAGGCATGGCAAAAATAGAAAGATCCCAACTTTCTCTGAGCAAAATTTTAACTTTCTACCGACATATAAAAGGAACAGAGGAAGAGAAATCGAACCTGGAGAAATAGAAGAAAAACCTCAAAGCGAAAGACCGCAAAGGTAGAAGAAGAAAATCTGGTAATCACCCATCTTCCGCAGAGAGCAATGACAGAACAGACGTTGCAGGAAGAAGTTATGAAAGAAACAGAAAATGAGAGAGTAAAGGGAGAAGTTACGAAGAAGAGTGAAGAAGAGAAACCGTTTTTGATTGAGAAGATTCAAAATAAAATCCAGGAGAAAACAGGGCAATTAATACCAATTAATGAAGGTACTAAACCCTTTCACGTTCCCAAAGCAAAGCGTTGATATAAAAACGCGCGCCTTTAGAGGAAAACGTTCTACATTCAAAAGATTCTACAAAAAGAAGAAAATTGACAAAATGCTTGAGTTCGGCTTCATCATGAAAGGACCGAAGTCAAAAACTCGACCTCAACAGAAAGACCGAGCTCAAGCAGGGGCACTGTTCATACCCTGGGTCGAGCTGTCCGACCCGGGATGTTTGACAGACAAAGCGACCGACCTCTTCAGGTCAGGACAACCCGACCTCTCCTCAAAGAGCTCTGCCAAGTCACAGGAAAGCCCAAACGAAGGGCCCAAATAAAGGAACGCGCCCCAAATCCAAGGGCAGCCCAAGCCCATAGAGATAAAGGCGGTGCCCTTAAAGATGACCTCACTTAAAGATAAGATAAAGATAAGATAAGATAAGATAACTAACTTATCTTATCCGCAGGAGGCCACATCTCACCATTATAAATACACTGGAGCACCCAGGTATAACTCATACTCTGATTCTACTCAATTCCTGCTTAATACCCTTGCTAACTTAAGCATTGGAGTCTCTTGCAGGTACCCCCACCCTCCGGGGATGAAGGATCAGCACCACCACCAAGTCCAACAAGTCGGACACACCAGCTCCGGCCGCTACACACCTGCCGGACACGTCGGCTCCGACCAGTACAGAAGATCTCATCCGAGATCGACCTACAGTTTCAGGTAACCCTCGGAACAGTGGGCATGAAATTGGAGCACAAACAAGAGGCATCTTTTAAGCCCCAAAAATACCAACTGGGTAGCAAGTGTAACGTTAGCCACAATAACTTCAGCTCTAACACCACACTTGTAGCGTTAGTGTGGCTAACGGCAGCACTAACGCTAAGCACCTGGACCTCAACTTGATTCACTTCTCTATCAAGCCCACTTCAAAGCTCAAGCAAGCAAGCCCACAATTGTCAACCAATCAAGGCCACATGAAGCATCTAGAAAAGGAATTTTCATTTAATTGTAATTTGCTTTTAATTTCATTTTGTAATTTAGGAGAGCCTATATAAAGGCCTTAGTTTTTACATTCAATGGAGGCTGGACTGGGATTCTATAATTGAGGATTGAAGAGGGGTCTTCACACTCCTTCCCCTCACACACTTTTCCTTCTCTTTCTTTTCTTTTTACTTTTTATTTATGAATTTGGAAGTTTCAATGTTAGTTTTAATCTTCATCTTTACTTTTCTGCACTTTCTTTCTTTTCTATTTTGGTAGAGCAATGATCAACTAACTCTTTTCATTGGGTTAGAGAGCTCTATTGTGATTCAATGGATCAATTGTAGTTCTTATTCTTCTTCTTCTTTCTTTTCTCTTGATTTTACTAGAGAGCTTTCGATCTTCATCCAATTGGTTAGCTATCTTGGAAGAGAAGCTCTCCATAATTGGATCTCCTCGGAACCTTGG
Organism: Arachis stenosperma; assembly: GCF_014773155.1. Taxonomy (NCBI): domain Eukaryota; kingdom Viridiplantae; phylum Streptophyta; class Magnoliopsida; order Fabales; family Fabaceae; genus Arachis; species Arachis stenosperma. Next base: position 88,040,505 of record NC_080382.1, read on the forward strand.
AAGAGGAATGAGCAGATCATGCTAGAAATGCTCTCTCACATTGGATTATGTTGGGGTTGGATGGATATTGTGACATTTAATCCTACCAATACTTTGATCTATGAATGTGTGTGGTATAATCAGTGACCAAACTTCATCTCTTCTCATGAGCAATTAAATCAAGGAATTGGGAAATTGTTCAAACTTAGAGAGATTAGATTGCCAAGGAATTGGGATTCAATCACTTAAGATTGCCAAGGAGATCAATGAATGCATTGATTGAGCAAGAGATGAGAATGAACTTGATCCGGAGGATTGCAATATCTCTTGATCCCAATGTTCATTTTATTTTTAGTTCTTACATTTACTTTTCTTGCCATTTTACTTTTCTGCACTTTATTGCTTTCTTTACTTTTATGCCATTGACATTTTCTTGTTACTTATCACTCCAATATGATTCGTCTAACTAGGATAATTAATTAACCATTGATTGCTTAATCCGTTAATCCCTGTGGATTCAACCTCACTCTATTGTGATATTTTACTTGACGACAATTTGGTATACTTGCCGAAGGGAAATTTGTTGAGAGACAAGTTTCCGTGCATCAAGTTTATGGTGCCGTTACCGGGGATTAATTGTGATTAACAAACTATCGGTTGATTGATCTACTAGATTAGACACTTTTCTTTTGTCTTTGTTTTCTTTTGTTTCTTTATTTTCTTTTGCTAACTAACTGTTTGTGATATTGCCTCACTAAGAATCCCTCATTTATTACAATGGAGATTCCAATTTCTTTTGGTGACTATTGTTTGAGACAGAGCTTTTTGCAGGAAAGAAAGGAGCATCCATCATATTGTAGTCAATCAAATTTCATGGGAAACTCTCTACGACCACAGAATGATCCACTTTACTATGCTCATGGTGGGTGGGAGTATCAAGAACATGAAATGGGGTACTTTCTAGAGCCACAAAATGGTCCATATTTTGGTGAAATTAATCACTACTCAAGTTGTGGCTGGAAAGATCAAAATCAAAGAGATTTCACTCATTCATACCCCATTCATCAAGAGCCATCACCTCTCAATTATACAACCTCACCTCCACGTTTTACATGTCTAAATTCTTCATCATTTGATTATGTCTCAACACAAAAGTCTATCCCAAATCCATACAATTCATTTCACCATCCACAAAACTCAATCCACTACCCACAAGAGTCATACCACTTTTAGAACACACAACCACAAAACAACTAATTCCATTCACAAGCCAACTCCGACCAACCATTACAACCTACCCAACCTCCTTTAGATAGACTTGCTAGGATGGAACTCATCATTGAAAAACTCAAAAAAGAAGAGAAGAAGATAGACTCGCTAGGATAGAACTCCTCCTTGAAGAAATAATAAAGACAAACGAAGAGGAGAAAATAGCAAAAAGGGACCATGAAGAAAAATTGAGACAGAATGCACAACTCTATTTTGAAGAACAATTATTGAATAGCTGAGATCACAAAGAGAGACCACTTCACTCTCTCCAGAAACAGAGGAGTTCATTCAAAGGTCAATAACAAGGGAGGAATCAGTAGAACAAGAAAAGGAGGCACCCATACCAAGTGATGTTTCTATGAAGAAGGAGGGGGTTATGAGAATATATAAGCCTAAGGCTCCATACCCACAGAGGTTACTAGTGGTGCCAAAGGAACACACAAACTCACTCCCAAAAGGCTCAATACAACACCATGTAGAAGAAAGGGAGAAAGTCAATCAAGGGAGTCCACACTACTCCAATAAAATAGAGAGTTTCATAAAGAGTGAGTTTATTAAACTATCAATTCAAGAAGCACTTGATGAAGAGAATGCTCCAACCATCATACAACACCTAAGTCCTGAAATCAAGGTGGTAAAGGAAATCAACATGAGCACTAAAAAGAGGATGGTGACCAAGAAAAGAAGGACAATATCCATGAAGAAGAAAAGGTCAACTAAAAACCATCCCACCCCTACCCCAACAAGCAAGTTTACTCAAGCTAACAACAAAAGAAAGCTTGCTGGGGAGAGGCACTCAAAACAAGGGGCATTAATTGGCTCCTCTTTCCTCTTGAGGTCATTCCTCTTAACAAACTGGAAGAAGAGGAAGAAATTCATGAACAACATGTTAAGCTAATGACATTAAAAGAGCGCTTGTTGGGAGGCAACCCAACCGTAGGTAACATTTCCTTGCTTTGCTTAGTTTACTTTCAATAATTTGGCATATGATTGCATTCTAAGTTTGGTGTTGCCATGCAACAATTTAAATTTCAATCTTCATTGGGTACTTGCAACATTCTAAATTGAGAGTGTCACACTAAGTTTGGTGTTGCCACTTATCTTTCATGCAAGGTACCACGCACACCACTTATTAATGCAATCAAAATGTCTCTATTTGTATCTCTTGTGCCTTTATTGTATCCTTAATCTTGCTTGGTGAAACACATGCATACTCACACTTCATTCTAAGACATTTATTATCCATCATAGACCCCATCACCACTGTTTTAATTGTTGCTTGAGTATAAGCAATTATTCTAAGTTTGGTGTGGGAAGGGGAAGAATAGGAGGAAAAGGACAACAACAATGAAGATGAACTACAAGATGGTAAAGTTCCTTTTTCCTCTTACTTATTTCCAGCACTTTAAATTGCATGATTGTCTTCTATTTTCTTTGTATGCATGTGTGATTACTCCTTGTGAATAAGCATAATTTGATATTTGATTTGTAACATGTTGCTATGATATCATGATTATCATGTTGAATTTTACTTGCACCCAACATCTCTAAGAATGCAACAAAGAAATCATTCTTTTGAGAGGAAAATGTTGAAGAATTTTATAAATCCTGGGGCAAGCAAAAGATTAAGATGAGTGGAGGTTCTGATTGTATGATTATGTATTGAGGTTGCATGTTTGTGAAAACTTGCATGGGAGCTCATAGACAGGAAATGAAGTTTAGAGAAGTATTATGGAATTTCTCAAACATCTATTGATCTAAGAAGCAGTAAAAAAAGAAAACAAAAGAAAAAGAAAAACAAAGAACAAGCCCAAGGCTCTGAGCATCAATTTTTAGGAAGAAAAAGAAAGAAACAAGAACTCAAAGAGTTATTGTCCTAGTTAAATGCTTGTGGTGGATTTGTATCAAAGAGAGAGGCTTGAGCAAGTAAATCCTAAGGGGTGCTTCAACACCTAGTACCTTAGACCAACTGGTTTGGGAGTATTGATTGAAAGCTTATCTTAAAAAGCTGCTTTGATACATGACACCTAGAGTCGAGGCCAAATTCCACAAAGAAAGAAAAATGCTAGAAAATAAGTACTGCTTCAAGGTGACAATATATAAAGAGACTTCCATTATATCTTTTGAATGAAAGTCCTTAGATCTAAGACTTCCAAAATGTAAGGACTAATGAGCACTGAAATCCTTGCATAAGCGTACAAATTAGAGTTCACCCCACTGTCACTTATTCACTTCACCCACTAATGCATCATAAGCAATTCTTCAATACATTCCAATTAAGAGAGTTCTTTGTGCATAGTTCTTTTCTTGCTTGGGTACAAGCAAGATTTAAGTTTGGTGTTGTGATGCTAGGGTATCTTGGTTTCATGCATTTTCTTAGGAAATAAGCAAGTATTTGGTTGAAAATGCAATCATACCATGATTCAAGCAAACATTGTGAATTTTGAATGATTTCATGAGAATTATGCATGAAATGAATGATAAATTGGATGATGCATGATCCCATGATTAAGAGCAAGACTTTGATGCACTTTGTTTGATTGATTTCAGGTAACAAGAAGCAGAGAAGAGCCAAGTTAGTGGCTACATTAGTGCCACTAACGTGGCCATTAACGTGGAAGAAAAGAGAAACCCCAACGTTAGTGAGAAAGTTAGTGGCATTAACTTTGAAGAAGGAGAGCATGGAACATTAGTGGTTAAAGTAAACACCACTAACTTTAGCGAAGGGAAAGAAGACCCACGTTAGTCTCCACGTTAGTTACATTAACCTGGGAACTAATGTAGAAGAAAAGGGAAACACCAACGTTAGTGGAAAAAGTGAACGCCACTAACATTTGCGAAGGCTAGAACACCCACGTTAGCTTCCACGTTACTTACGTTAATGTGGGAACTAACGTGGAAAGAAAGGGAAACGCCAACGTTAGTGGAAAAGGTGATCGCCACTATTGTTTGTAAAGCAAAGGAAGACCCACGTTAATGGCCACATTAGTTAAACTCACATGGACACTAACGTGGGTAAAATCTCACCCGGCAGCCTGACCTTGCCTTCTTCAAAAAAGAATAACTTGAGCCACAAAGCTCTAAATGAGGTGATTTCAGTGGCATTGGAAAGTAGGACTCCAGAGCTTTCCAAGCATATATGGCACTACATGGTGGATACTGAATTTGAGGGAGAAAACCTGCCCCGAAAGTGCAAAGATGAACATGGTATCAACCTGTAGTAAGGCTAGCTGACCTTTTCACTTTCCAAGAAGTGTAACTCGAGCTGTAGATCTCCAAATGATGCGCTTCTAAAGGCGTTGGAAAGTAGACATCTAGGGCTTTCCAACAATAGTATGGGTCAGACATTAAGTTTGAGCTCCAGAACCTGGCAATATTAAGCCCCTGATCGCTAACGTTATTGTGACTCACTTTTTCCAGTAACGCTAGCGACTATGCCAGCGACCTTGTCCACTTCAAAGGAGCATAACTTGAGTTACAGAGGTCCAATTGAGGTGATTCCAGTTGTGTTAGAAAGCTAACATTCAGAGCTTTCCAAAGATATATAATAGTTTATAGTAGGCATGAAATTAGAGCACAAACAAGAGGCATCTTTTAAGCCCCAAAAACACCAATTGGGTAGCAAGTGTAACGTTAGCCACAATAACTTCAGCACTAACGCCACACTTATAGCGTTAGTGTAGCTAACGGTAGCACTAACGCTAAGCACTTGGACCTCAACTTGATTCACTTCTCTCTCAAGTCCACTTCAAAGCTCTAGCAAGCAAGCCCACAATTGTCAACCAATCAAGGCCACAAGAAGTATCTAGAATAGGAATTTTCATTTAATTGTAATTTGCTTTTAATTTCATTTTGTAATTTAGGAGAGCCTATATAAAGGCCTTAGTTTTTACATTCAATGGAGGCTGGACTGGGATTCTGGAATTGGGGATTGAAGAGGGGTCTTCGGACTCCCTCCCCTCACACACTTTTCCTTCTCTTTCTTTTCTTTTTACTTTTCATTTATGAATTTGGAAGTTTCAATGTTAGTTTTAATCTTCATCTTTACTTTTCTGCACTTTCTTTCTTTTCTATTTTGGTAGAGCAATGATCAACTAACTCTTTTCATTGGGTTAGAGAGCTCTATTGTGATTCAATGGATCAATTGTAGTTCTTATTCTTTATCTTCCTTCTTTTCTCTTGATTTTACTAGAGAGCTTTCGATCTTCATCCAATTGGTTAGCTATCTTGGAAGAGAAGCTCTCCATAATTAGATCTCCTCGGAACCTTGGAAGAGGAATGAGGAGATCATGCAAGAAATGCTCTCTCACATTGGATTAGGTTGGGGGTTGGATGGATATTGTGACATTTAATCCTACCAATACTTTGATCTATGAATGTGTGTGGTATAATCAATGACCAAACTTCATCTCTTTCCATGAGCAATTAAATCAAGGAATTGGGAAATTGTTCAAGCTTAGAGTGATTGGATTGCCAAGGAATTGGGATCCAATCACTTAAGATTGCCAAGGAGATCAATGAATGCATTGATTAAGGAAGAGATGAGAATGAACTTGATCCGGAGGATTGCAATATCTCTTGATCCCAATGTTCATTTTATTTTTAGTTCTTACATTTACTTTTCTTGCCATTTTACTTTTCTGCACTTTATTTCTTTCTTTACTTTTATGCCATTTACATTTCCTTGTAACTTATCACTCCAATATGATTCATCTAACTAGGATAATTAATTAACCATTGATTGCTTAATCCGTTAATCTCTGTGAATTCGACCTCACTCTATTGTGAGTTTTTACTTAACGACAATTTGGTATGCTTGCCGAAGGGAAATTTGTTGAGAGACAAGTTTCTGTGCATAAGAGCGTCTAGAGCGAATACACATCTGGTGAGGGTTCGATTGCTCAATTACATGTCCCTACCAATGATCATCTTTTCTTGCAAGTTTGTAAAATCTTTCAATGATTCAATTCAATTGTGGGTTTGATTTGATTGCTATTGCCTTAGCCGTTGTGCTTGTATATGTGTTATTGGAAATTGACTTGTTTTGACCAAGTGGATGCATTCATATAGATAGATTGCATTTAGATAGGTTGTATTTAGTTAGTTTGCATTGAATAAATGTGATACCCTTTTGCTTCTTTCTTGATTTTAGCATGAGGACATGCTTAGTTTAAGTGTGGGGAGATTTGATAAACCCTGATTTCATGGTTTATCTTGTGCTTATTTTGGGGGATTTTATCATCTTTTTCCACATTTATTCAATAAAATAGCATGGTTTTGTAATTCTCCCTTGAATTGTGCTTAAGTGTAAAAACATGCTTTTTCAGGCCCTTTAATTGGTAATTTTGATTCACTTTAATTCCATTCGATGCTTTGATGAGTTTGTTGAGTGATTTCAGGTTCATAAGGCAAGTATTGGATGGAAGAAATGAGAAGAAAAGCATACAAAATGGAGAATGCATGAAGAAACCAAGATTGGGAATGCATCAATGGACGCGCACGCGTACAAGGTGCGCGTGCGCAAAAGTGAGTTCACCTAAGGACGCGCATGCGTACATGTCGCGTCCACGCGGATGAAGAATTAGCCAATCGACGCGCACGCGCACATGGCGCGTACGTGCTGATACTCGCACGTGACTCACTAAAGTGAAATCGCCTCCAACAATTTTTGAGCAGCCCAGGCCCAATTCCAACATGTTTCTGAGTGTATTTCATGCAGAATTGAAGCCCAAGCAAAGAGGGAGCAATTGTTGAAGTGTTAGCATCATGTAGTGTAGTTTCTAGAGAGAGAAGCTCCCTCTTCTCTCTAGAGTTAGGTTAGGTTAATCTCTTCTAGATTTAGATTCAATTTCATGTCTCATCTTGTTTTTTCTACAATTTCATGTTTCTATTCTTGATTCTCTTAGTTTTCATGTTAATTTCTCTCTTATGTTCATAGATTCTCTTGTTGGAATTGATTTACTTTTAGTGCAATTTAATGTTTAATGTTCTCTTATTGATGATTTGAGTTGTGATCTCATTTTCCTTGTAATTGACAGTTGTTAGATTTTATCTTTCCTTGTAATTTACCATGCGTTTCTTGTATGCCTTCCAAGTGTTTGACTAAATGCTTGGAAGGATGTTAGAGTAGAATTTTATGCTCTTGGCTTGGGAAGGTAACTAAGGAATTCTTGAGTTGCTAATGTCCAAGTAATTGATGATTGGGAGCCATTGACCTTAGATCTCACTAATTGAATTGGTGGAGACCTAGGATTTATGGACTTGGACTGACATAACTCATTTGACTCTCCTTTATTAGTTAAAGGATGACTTAATAGGGTTGATCATTGCCAATTCTCATGTTGTGGTTAGTGATAAGGATAAAGATCCTTGACCACCAACCCTTGCCAAGGTCTTTTTGTTATTTGAATTTCCTTATCATTTACTTTTCATGTCTCTTATTCCAAAAACCCCAAAACATACCTCATAGCCAATAATCATACACTTCGGTTAATTCTTATTTGGGTTTTGTTACTTGTGACAACCAAATTTAATTTGATGCGAGAGTTGCTTGTTGGTTGGGAACTATACTACCAACGGAATTATTTTGTGTGAAATTCCTAACCAACACGATTCCCGTCTATCACACGGCAATACAAAAAGGTTCAAACTTTCTAAAGTCAAAAAAGGCACAATGCAAGGGACGAAGAAAGTAAGAAAGAACCAACCTGGAAAAAGGAAGAAAACTCTAGAGAAAGCTAAAAGCAGAAGCGGCAGGGATTAAAGTCACCTCTCGAACAAAAAGCCTCACAGAAGTTGAAAATGGAAGATGGAATCCAGAGTCGCCCTTTCGCAGCAAGGAAAGCACTAATGATCGCCAAGAATACGGGTCAGAGAAGAAATACAAAAACTGTAAACTTTAGAAAACAGAAAGAGAGAAAGAAAAGAAGTTACGGAGAAGAGAAATCGTTTTTTAAGTATGAAATTCAAAGTAGAGAGGCTAAGAGAAATAGGGCAATTAAAAACCAATTAATGAGGGTACTAAACCCTCACATATTCCCAAGGCTAAGAGCGCTAATGCAAAAGTGCGCGCTTTTAAATAAAAAGCAAAAGAAAACGTTATATATTCAAAAAGGAGAATGCTACAAAGATGAAGTCGACAAGATGCTCGAGTTCGGCTTCACCAGAGAAAGATTGAAGTCCTAAAACTAAGACTCGACCTCACGAAGAAGGACCGAGCTCGAGCAAGGGCACTGTTCATACCCTAGGTTGAGCTATCCGACCCGGGATGTTTAGCGACAAGGCGACCGACCTCTTCTCAAAGAGCTCGGCTAAATTACCAAGAAAGCCCAAATAAAGGGCCCGAATAGAGGAACACGACCCAAATCTAAAGGCAGCACAAGCCTATAGAGATAAGGGCGGTTCCCTTGAAGATAAGATGATCACACCCAAAGATAAGATAAGTTAAGATAAGATAACTAACTTATCTTATCTAAAAAGGTCACTCCACACCTCTATAAATACACTGGAACACTAGTGGACGAAATTGTGATTTATGCTTGAATTGTTGTTCGAAATTAATTCCCCAGTAATGGCTCCAAAAAATTTGGTGCTCAATACCATGGTCTAAATATAACCTCACAACTTCGCTCAACTAACCAGCAAGTGTATTGGGTCATCCAAGTAATACCTTATGTGAGTAAGCGTCGATCCCACAGAGATTGTTGGTATGAAGCAAGCTATGGTCATCTTGTAAATCTCAGTCAGACGGATAATAATTGATTATTGGGTTTTCAAAAATATAAAGAGATAATTAATTTATTAATAAAGGATAGAAATACTTATGTAATTTCATTGGTAGGAATTTCAGATAAGTGTATGGAGATGTTGTATTCCTTTTGAATCTTTGCTTTCCTACTGCATCCATCCAATCCTTCTTACTCCTTTCCAATGCAAGCTGTATGTAGGGCATCACCGTTGTCAATGGCTACATCCCATCCTCTCAGTGAAAAAGGTCTAAATGCTCTGTCATGGCACGGCTAATCATCTGCTGGTTCTCGATCATGTTGGAATAGAATCCCTTGATTCTTTTGCGTTTGTCATAACGCCCAGCAATCGCGAGTTTGAAGCTCGTCACAGTCATTCAATCCAAGAATCCTACTCAGAATACCACAGACAAGGTTTAGACTTTCCGGATTCTCAAGAATGCCGCCATCAATTCTAGCTTATACCACGAAGATTCTGATTAAGGAATCCAAGAGATACGCACTCTAGCTTTCGCTTGTAGAACGGAAGTGGTTGTCAGGCACGCGTTCATACGGATGGATGATGATGAGTATCACAGATCATCACATCCATCAGGTTGAAGTACGAATGGTATCTTAGAACAGGAATAAATCGAATTGAATAGAAAATAATAGTAATTGTATTAAAACTTGAGGTACAGCAGAGCTCCACACCCTTAATCTATGGTGTGTAGAAACTCCACCGTTGAAAATACATAAGTGATGAAGGTTCAGGCATGGCCGAGAGGCCAGCCCCCAAGGTCTAAGAACTAAACGTTCAAAGATGTCTAATACACTAGTAAAAAGTCCTATTTATAATAAACTAGCTGCTAGGGTTTACAGAAGTAAGTAATTGATGCATAAATCCACTTCCGGGGCCCACTTGGTGTATGTTTGGGCTGAGCTTGAATGTTACACGAGCTGAAGCTTATCTTGGAGTTGAACGCCAAGTTGTAACGTGTTTTGGGCGTTCACCTCTGGTTCGTGACGTGTTTTTGGCGTTTGACTCCAGAATGCAGCATGGAACTGGCATTGAGCGCCAGTTTACGTCGTCAATTCCCTAATAAAGTATGGACTATTATATATTGATGAAAAGCTCTGGATGTCTACTTTCCAACGCCGTTAAGAGCGCGCCATTTGGAGTTCTGTAGCTCCAGAAAATTCATTTCGAGTGCAAGGAGGTCAGATTCCAACAGCATCAGCAGTCTTTTGTCAGCCTTTTATCAGAGTTTTGCTCAGGTCCCTCAATTTCAGCCAGAAAATACCTGAAATCAAATAAAAACACACAAACTCATAGTAAAGTCCAAAAATGTGAATTTAGCATAAAAACTAATGAAAACAACCCTAAAAGTAGCTTGAACCTATTAAAAACTACCTAAAAACAATGCCAAAAAGCGTATAAATTATCCGCTCATCACAACACCAAACTTAAATTGTTGCTTGTCCCCAAGCAACTGAAAATAAAATAGGATAAAAAGAAGAGAATATACTATAAATTCCAAAATATCAATGAATATTAATTCTATTTAGATGAGCGGGACTTGTAGCTTTTTGCTTCTGAACAGTTTTGGCATCTCACTTTATCCTTTGAAGTTTAGAATGATTGGCTTCTATAGGAACTTAGAATTTCAGATAGTGTTATTGATTCTCCTAGTTAAGTATGTTAATTCTTGAACACAGCTACTTTTATGAGTCTTGGCCATGGCCCTAAGCACCTTGTTTTCCAGTGTTACCACCGGATACATAAATGCCACAGACACATAACTGGGTGAACCTTTTCAGATTGTGACTCAGCTTTGCTAAAGTCCCCAGTTAGAGGTGTCCAGAGTTCTTAAGCACACTCTTTTTGCTTTGGATCACGACTTTAACCACTCAGTCTCAAGCTTTTCACTTGGACCTGCATGCCACAAGCACATGGTTAGGGACAGCTTGAATTAGCCGCTTAGGCCTGGATTTTATTTCCTTGGGCCCTCCTATCCATTGATGCTCAAAGCCTTGGATCCTTTTTACCCTTGCCTTTTGGTTTTAAGGGCTATTGGCTTTTTCTGCTTGCTTTTCTTTTCCTTTCTATTTTTTTTGCCACTCTTCTTTTTTTTTTCAAGCTTTTGCTTTTTCACTACTTTTTCTAGCTTCAAGAATCAATCTCATAATTTTTCAGATTGTCAATAACATTTCTCTTTGTTCATCATTTTTTCAAGAGCCAACAATTTTAACATTCATACACAACAAGATCAAAAATATGCACTGTTCAAGCATTCATTCAGAAAACAAAAAGTATTGTCACCACATCAATATAATTAAACTAAATTCAAGGATGAATTCGAAGCTCATGTACTTCTTATTCTTTTGAATTAAAAATATTTTTCATTTAAGAGAGGTGAAGGATTCATGGAATTATTCATAGCTTTAAAACATAGTTACTAAATACTAATGATCATGTAATAAAGACACAAACATAGATAAACATATAACATAAAAAAAACGAAAAGTAGAAAAAAATTTAAGAACAAGGAATGAGTCCACCTTAGTGAGGGTGGCGCCTTCTTGAAGGACCATTGATGTCCTTGAGCTCTTCTATGTCTCTTCCTTGTCTTTGTTGCTCCTCCCTAGTGATTTTGGTGCTCCTAATAATTATGTGGAGGAAAATGTATCCCCTGAGGTATCTCAGGGATTTCTTGATGAGGGAATTCCTCATGTTCTCTTGATGTGCAATCAAATGCTCTTCTACTGAGCTATAGACCCTTGAGATGAATCTCTCCATCTCCCATGACTTGGAGATGGAAGCTTTTTGTCTTCCATTTTCTCTTTTTTTTCTTTTTTTTTTTTGAGGTTTCTTAGAATTGTTGATTTTTAGTTTCTCTTAACTTCCTCTTCAGAGTCCTTTCAAGTTCAGGATCTGCTTCAATAAGAATGTTCTTGTCCTTGCTCCTGCTCATATGGAAAAGAAGGGAACAGAAAATAATAATAGGGATCCTCTTTGTCCAGATATAGAGGTTCCTTTATGTGAGTAGAAAAGAAGAAGAATAGGAAGGAGAAGAGGAAAATTCGAACTCAGAGATAGGGGGGTTCGAATTTTAGGATGAAGAGAAGTGTTAGTAAATAAATAAAATAAATAGATGGAGGTGAGAGGGATAGAAATTCGAAAAATAAATTTTGAAAAAGGGATAGTAATTTTCGAAAATTAAAATGAAATAAAATTAAAATTAAAATTTGAAATAATTAGTTAATTAGAAGAATTTTGAAAAAGAGGAAGGTAATTTTCAAAAATTAGAGAGAGAAAATTAGTTAGGTGATTTTGAAAAAGATAAAAGATAAAACAAATAAATAAATCAATTAGTTAGTTGAAAAAGATTTGAAAATTAATTTTGAAACGATAAGAAGTTAGAAAAGATTTTTGAAATTAAAGTTTGAAAAAGATATGATATGAAAAGATATGATTAAAAAGATATGAATTTAAAAAGATATGATTTTGAAAAGATAAGACTGAAAAGATATTTTTGAAAAGATATGATTTTAAAAGATATGATTTTAAAAAAGATATGATTGAAATTAGTTTTGAAAAAGATTTGAATTTTAAAATCACAATTAATGACTTGACTCACAAGAAATCACAAGATATGATTCTAGAACTTAAAGTTTGAATATTTCTTAACAAGGAAGTAACAAACTTGAAATTTTTTAATCAAAACATTAATTGATGATGTGATTTTCGAAAATACGATATAAAAATAAGAAAAATATTTTGAAAATATTTTGAAAAAGATTTTTGACATTTTCGAAAATAATAAAAAATGGAAAAGATATGATTTTTGAAAAAGATTTTAAAAAGATAAGAATTTTTAAAAGATAAGATATTTTTTTTATTTTTGAAATTTTTTTATGAGAGAGAAAAACACTAAAAATACTTAATGCATGAAAATTTTGGATCAAAACACATGATGCATGCAATAACACTATGAATGTCAAGATGAACACCAAGAACACTTTGAAGATCATGATGAACATCAAGAACATATTTTTAAAAAATTTTCAATGTAAAGAAAACATGGAAGACACCAAACTTAGAAATCTTTAATGCTTGGACAATATGAATGCAAGAATGCACATGAAAAACAACACAAGACACAAAACAAGAAAACATCAAGATCAAACAAGAAGACTTACCAAGAACAACTTGAAGATCATGAAGAACACTATGAATGCATGAATTTTCAAAAAATGCATAATAATTTTTAAAACATGCAATTGACACCAAACTTAAAAATTGACTCAAGACTCAACCAAGAAACAACAAATATTTTTGGTTTTTATGATTTTATGAATTTTTTGTATTTTTATTAATTTTTTTGAAAATATATAGGAAAAATAAAATAAGAAATTCTAAATTTTTAATGAGAATTCCAGTGTTCATCAAATGTCGGTCTAAAGCTTCAGTCCAGGAATTAGACATGGCTTACTAGCCAGCCAAGCTTTTGTAAAACCTCCGGTCCAAAACACTAGACATGGCCAATGGCCAGCCAAGCTTTAAGTGACAAATCAAGCATACAGCAGCAGATGGATTAGTAACGGCTAGCTTGCTGTTGTGATGATGGGTTGAAGCCTCGGTCCAAAAGATTAAACATGGCTTTACAGCCAGCTGGATTTCAACATATCATCATGAAACTCTAGAATTCATTCTTAAAAATTCTGAAGAACAGGATAAAATATTTATTATTTTTTTTCAAAAATTTTAATAATAAAAACAAAAAGCTTAAAATTAAAATAAAATTACCTAATCTGAGCAACAAGATGAACCCTCAGTTGTCCATACTCGAACAATCCCCGGCAACGGCGCCAAAAACTTGGTGGACGAAATTGTAATTTATGCTTGAATTGTTGTTCGAAATTAATTCCCCAGTAATGGCTCCAAAAAACTTGGTGCTCAATACCATGGTCTAAATATAACCTCACAACTTCACTCAACTAACCAGCAAGTGTACTGGGTCGTCCAAGTAATACCTTACGTGAGTAAGGGTTGATCCCACAGAGATTGTTGGTATGAAGCAAGCTATGGTCGTCTTGTAAATCTCAGTCAGGCGGATAATAATTGATTATTGGGTTTTCGAAAATATAAAGAGATAATTAATTTATTAATAAAGGATAGAAATACTTATGTAATTTCATTTGTAGGAATTTCAGATAAGTGTATGGAGATGCTGTATTCCTTTTGAATCTCTGCTTTCCTACTGCATCCATCCAATCCTTCTTACTCCTTTCCATGGCAAGCTGTATGTAGGGCATCACCATTGTCAATGGCTACATCCCATCCTCTCAGTGAAAAAGGTCCAAATGCTCTGTCACGGCACGGCTAATCATCTGTTGGTTCTCGATCATGTTGGAATAGAATCCGTTGATTCTTTTGCATTTGTCATCACGCCCAGCAATCGCGAGTTTGAAGCTCGTCACATTCATTCAATCCCAGAAGCCTACTCAAAATACCACAGACAAGGTTTAGACTTTCCAGATTCTCAAGAATGACGCCATCAATTCTAGCTTATACCACGAAGATTCTGATTAAGGAATCCAAGAGATACGCACTCTAGCTTTCGCTTGTAGAACGGAAGTGGTTGCCAGGCACGCGTTCATACGGATGGATGATGATGAGTGTCACGGATCATCACATCCATCAGGTTGAAGTACGAATGGTATCTTAGAACAGGAATAAATCGAATTGAATAGAAAATAATAGTAATTGCATTAAAACTTGAGGTACAGCAGAGCTCCACACCCTTAATCTATGGTGTGTAGAAACTCCACCGTTGAAAATACATAAGTGATGAAGGTTCAGGCATGGCCGAGAGGCCAGCCCCCAAGGTCTAAGAACTAAACGTTCAAAGATGTCTAATACACTAGTAAAAAGTCCTATTTATAATAAACTAGCTACTAGGGTTTACAGAAGTAAGTAATTGATGCATAAATCCACTTTCGGCGCCCACTTGGTGTATGTTTGGGCTGAGCTTGAATGTTACACGAGCTGAGGCTTATCTTAGAGTTGAACGCCAAGTTGTAATGTGTTTTGGGTGTTCAACTCTGGTTCGTGACGTGTTTCTGGCGTTTGACTCCAGAATGCAGCATGGAACTGGCGTTGAGCGCCAGTTTACGTCGTCAATTCCCGAATAAAGTATAAACTATTATAAATTGCTGAAATGCTCTGGATGTCTACTTTGCAACGCCGTTAAGAGCGCGCCATTTGGAGTTCTGTAGCTCCAGAAAATCCATTTCGAGTGCAAGGAGGTCAGATTCCAACAGCATCAGCAGTCCTTTGTCAGCCTTTTATCAGAGTTTTGCTCAGGTCCCTCAATTTTAGCCAGAAAATACCTGAAATCAAAGAAAAACACACAAACTCATACTAAAGTCCAGAAATGTGAATTTAGCATAAAAACTAATGAAAACATCCCTAAAAGTAGCTTGAACCTATTAAAAACTACCTAAAAATAATGCCAAAAAGCGTATAAATTATCCGCTCATCAAACACCCAGGTATAACTCATACTCTGATTCTACTAAAAACCTGCTTAATACCCTTGGTAACTTAAGCATCGGAGTCCCTGGCAGGTACCATCACCCTCCGGTGACAAAGGATCAACAGCACAACTAGTCAAACAAGTCGGAAACAACAGCTCCGGCCATCACCCACCAGTCGGACACGTCAACTCCAACCAGTACAAAAGATCTCATCCGAGATCGACCTACAGTTTCAGGTAACCCTCGGAACAAAACTAATTCACACTACAAAGAGCATTTTCTCATGCAGCTTTTATTATTGAGCTAACTGATGAGCGGATAATTTATACGCTTTTTGGCATTGTTTTTAGGTAGTTTTTAGTAAGTTCAAGCTACTTTTAGGGATGTTTTCATTAGTTTTTATGTTAAATTCACATTTCTGGACTTTACTATGAGTTTGTGTATTTTTCTGTGATTTCAGGTAATTTCTGGCTGAAATTGAGGGACTTGAGCAAAACTCTGAAAAAGGCTGACAAAAGGACTGCTGATGCTGTTGGAATCTGACCTCCCTGCACTAAAAATAGATTTTCTGGAGCTACAGAACTCCAAATGGCGCGCTTTCAACGGCGTTGGAAAGTAGACATCCAGAGCTTTCCAGAAATATATATATAGTCTATACTTTATTCGGAAATTGACGACGTAAATTGGCGTTTAACGCCGAGTACATGCTGTTGTCTGGAGTTAAACGCCAGAAACACGTCATGATCCGGAGTTGAACGCCCAAAACACGTTATAACTTGGAGTTCAACTCCAAGAAAAGCCTCAGCTCGTGGATAGATCAAGCTCAGACCAAGTGGGCCCTGGAAGTGGATTTATGCATCAATTACTTTCTCATGTAAACCCCAGTAGCTAGTTTAGTATAAATAAGACTTTTTACTAATGTATTAAGGGTCTTTTTGACCACGTTTCATCTTTGGTCTCAGTTTTGTTTTATTCTTCATCTTAAGAGGCTATTGATCACGTTTTAGGGGGCTGGCCATTCGGCCATGCCTGAACCTTTCCCTTATGTATTTTCAACGGTGGAGTTTCTGCACACCATAGATTAAGGGTGTGGAGCTCTGCTATACCTCAAGTTTCAATACAATCACTATTATTTTCTATTCAATTCTCTTTTATTCTTATTCCAAGATATATGTTGCACAACACTTTGATGAATATGATGATCCGTGACACTCATCATCATTCTCACCTATGAACGCGCGTGATTGACAACCACTTCCGTTCTACTCTAGGCTGGGCGCATATCTCTTAGATTCCCCAACAGAATCTTCGTGGTATAAGCTAGATAGATGGCGGCATTCATGGGGATCCGGAAAGTCTAACCTTGTCTGTGGTATTCCGAGTAGGATCCCGGGAATCCGGAAAGTCTAACCTTGTCTGTGGTATTCCGAGTAGGATTCCGGTATTGAATGACTGTGACGAGCTTCAAACTCCTGAAGGCTGGGCGTTAGTGACAGACGCAAAAGAATCAATGGATTCTACTCCAACCTAATTGAGAACCGACAGATGATTAGCCGTGCTGTGACAGAGCATTTGGACCGTTTTCACTGAGAGGATGGGATGTAGCTATCAACAAGGGTGATGCCTCCAGACGATTAGCCGTGCAGTGACAGCGCATAGGACCATTTTCCCGAGAGGATTAAAAGTAGCCATTGATGATGGTGATGCCCTACATACAGCTTGCCATGGAAAGGAGTAAGAAGGATTGGATGAAAGTAGTAAGAAAGTAGAGATTCGAAAGGATTCTAGCATCTCCACACGCCTATCTGAAATTCCCACTATTGATTTACATAAGTATTTCTATCCCTTTTTATTTTCTATTTATTATTAATTTTCGAAATCATAAACCAATTTAATCTGCCTAACTGAGATTTACAAGGTGACCATAGCTTGCTTCATACCAACAATCTCTGTGGGATCGACCCTTACTCACGTAAGGTATTACTTGGATGACCCAGTACACTTGCTGGTTAAGTTGAACGGAGTTGTGGAAAGAAAGTGCTGAGTTAGTTTTTAGGCACATGCCAAAGAGCCATTATTGTTGAATCACAATTTCGTCCACCACTAACCATTAAATCAAACAAGTACCACCACTGAATCTCATTCAAATTTCTACAACATTGGTCATTTACTTTCTATTTCAAACATTTTTCTTTTATTTATGCATAAGGGAAATAAGACAAAATTCAAGCTAATGATGAGTGATAAGTATAATACCGGCTAGCTTCTTTGGCAAACATTTTCACTTTTACCTAATTGAACACTTTAACAAGACATATAGGAATTTCCAATTTAAAATATCTCTCAACAACAAGGATTAAGTGTAAATACCACCTGTTGGGTCACATCTTTTCCTTCTGTCATCATCATTTCTCTCTGCATCCTTTTCACAGATTGAATGTCTCCCTGCATAATCCATAGAAATTGCTTGTCTTTCAAGCCTTTAAGCAAATGGTTAGTGTTCCGGGGGTTACCTGAAACGTGTAGCTCGGTCGTCTGGAGATGCCCGAGGTGGGGGTCAGGGACCCAAGCTTGATGTGTTGGCGGTTGGTGGTTGTACCTGCAATGACACTCCGATGCTTAAGTTAGCATGGGTCCAAGCAGATATGTGTAGAATGCGGAATGTATCTCATACCTGGGTGCTCCAGTGTATTTATAGTAGTTGGCTGTGATCTTCCCTGGATAAGATATTCTTATCTTATCTTATCTTTCGGGAGTTTTATCCCTATCTTTGTGGAACCGCCTTTGCTAGGCCTTTTCAGCCTTTGGGTTTTGGGCTGCGTTCCTTTTGATGGGCCTTCCTTGCTTTGTTGTCCGAGGTCCGACCTCTAGGCGTGGGCCTTAGGACGAGGTCGGACCTTTCATAGATTTGCCGAGTTGGAGGAGCTCGGTCAGGGTATGAACAGTGCCCCTGCCCGAGTTCGTCCTTTTTGGGAGGTCGAGCTCGGGCATAGTTGTTTTTTCAAATTTCAAAAATGGTCGTTCCTGCATTTATTGCATTTTACCGTTTCTCCTCGATTTCCGTTCGGGCTCTGTGAAGGCATTATTTATTTGCTCCCTTCCTTTTTCTTCGTTTATTCTTGTTCCTTCCTGCTTTTCTAAGTTTTCGCCATCTTTTTTCGAGCACCGCTTCTTCTTTCTCTTTGTTCTTCTTCCCCTTATCTTTCCGTGCGTCTTTCCGAGGTTTCCTTTGTGTCGCCGTTTCGTTCTCCTTGCTTCGGAGCTCGTCGTCTTCTTTCTTTTTTCCAGGTTTGTTCCCGTCTCTTTTCTTTGTGCACATATGCTTTCTGTTCCTTTGTGTGGCTCTTTGTCTGTTTCTTCTTTCTTTATGCCTGGTTTGCCCCAAAAAGAGGCGCCGCCATTGCTTTGTTTGTATATGGGGGGGCTCTTTTTGTTTTTCTGGTACTTTGTTCCGGGTTGCCGCATTTTCTTTTGGGTTTTTGTTTCTTGCTTGGCTGAACGGGTTTTCACTGTCTGCTTTATGTGATTTTTGCTTGCTGTTGTATTTCTTCTTTGTAGGTAAGAGTTTTATGTCTCGAAAGGTTCTTCAAGCGATGTCGACCAAGATTCCAAGTGGTCTTGGTTGGGTAGACCCTCTTCCTCTAAAAGTCCCTTCTGTGGTAGATTCTGAATATTTGGCTAGGTTCCGTAGGCACTGTAGCATATGTGAGAATAGAGAGTCTGAGAGGGATTATGAACTAGTAGCCCCGGATTCCGAGGAGAGAGTTTGCTTCCCGCCCTTAGATAGTTTCGAGAAGCTCTTCTTTTATGCTTATGATTGTTTTTTCTCTAAGCTGAGTGTCCGACTTCCTTTTACCGACCTGGAGTCCGAGGTGTTGTGGTCTTGTAACCTTGCCCCTACGCAGCTCCATCCAAATTCTTGGGCGTTTCTAAAGTTGTTTCAACTTTTGTGTCAGTTTTTGGGCGTCGCTCCCTCTATTTCTCTTTTTTCCTACTTGTTTGTGTTGACGAAGCCGGGTTCGGGTGGAGGTAAGGTGTCTTGGGTCTCTTTTAGGGCTAACCAGGGGAGGAAGTTTTGTACCCTTTATGATGAGTCCTTTCATGATTTCAAGAACTTTTATTTCAAGGTCCGGGCTACTGGAGACGTCCGACCTTTCTTTCTGGATGAGAGTGGGGAGCCTTCTTTTCCTCTTTGTTGGCAGGAGAATGTAGTGTCTGCTAAGTATACTTTTGAGAGTCTAGATGAGGTTGAGCAGGCTTTTGTGGGTGTGGTGAGCAGTTTATGGGGTCGGGCACCTCACTTGGATACGAAGAAAATGTTGGGAGATCCAAGCCTTCTCCGTTCCGAGTTAGGTAGTTTCCCGACCTCTCTGAGATTCTTCTTCTTTAGTATTTTGGTTTTGCTTGTTTTTGGTGGAATTTCTGTTGTGGTAATCCTTTTCTTTTTATTTCTGCAGAGATGTCTTCTCAGGCGGATTCCATGAAGTTCCTTTGTCGGACGAAGAAGTCTGTGGCTGCTCGAAATATCGAGGTTGAGGCTTCTGCCCGATCTTCTCCGCAGAAGACTACCGTGGGTGTTCAGACTCGGTCGAAGACTATTCCGACTCCCCAGTTCCGAGCTATAAGTCAGGATCCTCCGACCTCTGGGCCTGCTACCTCTTCTCCTCCCCCGTTCTCGGGTCCTCCCCCCAAGAAGCAGAAGACCTCTCAAGAGCTTGCGGGTTTTAATGATAAGGATTTCGATGCTCTCGGTTGGATTGAACAGCATATTCTCCCTCAGACTTTTATCTCTACTGATGACGTGTCTATGGAGCATCATTTTCAGTATATGGCGTGGAGTTGTGTTCGGATGGCCAGTCTTCATGCTGCTATTGCCCGGGAGTTCAAGAAATCCCCCATTGGCGCGACCAGCTCCCGACTTGAGAAGGCTCAGTCCGAGTTCGAGAAGATTAGTGAGCTGAAGGCTGCTAGGATTACGGAGCTGGTGGCCTCTTTGGAGAAGGAGAAAGCTAAAGCTACCGCGGCTGTGGCGGCAGCGAAAGCGTCCGAGGAGATGGCGAAGGCGGCGACGGAGAATTATACTCGGATATATGCCGAGCTTGTGGAGACAAGGGAGAAGTTGCAATCTGCTCAGGATGATTTTTACGAGCTGGAAGGCCATGTGGCTAAGGGTATGGATGCTATGTTCGAGAATTTGAAGGCTCAGGTCCGGGTTCTTGCTCCTGACCTGGATCTGAGCTTATTTAGTACGGATAACGTCGTTGTGGAGGGAAAGATTGTTCCTGCTCCCAATGAGGATGAGGTTCCGGTGTCCGATCCCAAGGTTCCGGTGTCCGACCTTAAGGTTCCGGTTGCGGACCCGACTTCACCCTTGGTCGGGGATGGATCTGGCGTGGAGGTTTCAAGCCGGGATGACGGTGCCGTTGATGCAGTCCCGATTTCTATGTTTCCTCCGCAGCCTTCTGTTGATGTGGAGTCCGGAAAGGACCTTGATCCTCTGTAATCTTTATTTTTAGTTTTTTGCCCGGCCTGTGGGCTCTTTTGCTTTTGGATGGTTTCTGTGAACGCTTTGGACACCTTTTTGCTTTTAGCTACTTGTAGTAACTTTTTAGCTTTATTATGCGGTGTTTTATTCGTGTTTTGACTTTTGTTCCGCTTTTATGCTTTTTTAGTTGTTTTTGGATAACAACTTTTTTAGCTAGCGTTTTGAAACTTTGCTTTGCCTCTTCCTTTGATTTCGTTTTTTTGCTTGTACTTTTTAGTTGTTTTTGTATAGCAACTTTTTTAGTAAGCGTTTTCGAAATCTTGGCTTTGCCTCTTCCTTTGATTTCGTTTTTTCGCTTGTACTTTTTAGTTGTTTTTGCATAGCAACTTTTTAGTAAGCGTTTTCGAAATCTTGGCTTTGCCTCTTCCTTTGATTTCGTTTTTTCGCTTGTACTTTTTAGTTGTTTATAGCAACTTTTTAGTAAGCGTTTTCGAAATCTTGGCTTTGCCTCTTCCTTTGATTTCGTTTTTTCGCTTGTACTTTTTAGTTGTTTTTGTATAGCAACTTTTTAGTAAGCGTTTTCGAAATCTTGGCTTTGCCTCCTTAAGGCTTCTTTCCTGGATCCGGGTTTTTCCTCGGACCTCGGGTGTTCGAGTACTTCCCTTTGTTGGGTCCGACCTTGTCGTTGGTCGGCCTTTTAAGTTATTTTTGTAATCTCTTTTTATTTGGCTTTTTGAGCCTTTTCAGAGTTACTTTATAACTTCTCACATTAATTTGAACCTCGTCGCTTTATCTTTGCCGACCTTGTGCGGTCTTTTTGGCAAATGATTTTTTGCGTTTTGTCGAGCATAAATTAATGCGCCTTGGCGGGGTACTTTGATTTGTTTCATCATGGGGAAGAAGAAAAGAAAATAGAGAAATTTGATTAGTAATAAGAAAGAATATTTACAGAGTGTTTTACCCTTGACTAGGTCGGGTGCCTTACTTGACCGGGTGTCTCATTAAAAAACCCTTGTAGGGAAAAAGAGTACACCTCGGGTCAAATTTTCCTAGCTGTAGTACCGTCTTAGATTACAGGCGTGCCAGGCTCTGGGCAGCTCATTGCCTTCTAGGTCGGATATCTTGTAATAGCCTGTTCCTAAGACTTCTGTTACTTTGTAGGGTCCTTTCCAATTTGCAGCCAGCTTTCCTTCTCCCGACTTTTGTGTTCCGATGTCATTTCGGATTAGAATTAGGTCGTGAGTGGAAAAGCTTCGTTTTATTACTTTCTGATTATATCTGAGGGCCGTTCGCCGTTTTAAGGCTTCTTCTCGGATCCGGGCTCTTTCTCGGACCTCGGGGAGGAAGTCGAGTTCTTCCTTTTGTGCCTGCGGGTTACCTTCTTCGTTGTAGAAGATGACTCTGGGTGACCCTTCATCTATTTCGATAGGAATCATTGCCTCCATCCCGTAAGCTAGTCGAAATGGCGATTCTCCCGTTGTAGAGTGTGGAGTTGTCCGATATGCCCATAGCACCTGGGGAGCTCTTCGGCCCATGCCCCTTTGGCCTCTTGGAGTCTCCGTTTTAACCCGGCCAAGATGACTTTATTTGCAGCCTCTGCTTGTCCATTGGCTTGTGGGTGCTCGACTGAGGTGAATTGCTGTTTGATTTTTAGTTCGGCCACCAAGTTCTGAAAACTTGTGTCCGTGAACTGTGTTCCATTGTCTGTTGTGATGGAGTAGGGGACTCCGAACCTTGTGACAATATTTTTGTATAGGAATTTGCGACTTTTCTGAGCCGTAATGGTGGCTAAGGGTTCAGCTTCGATCCACTTTGTGAAGTAGTCGACCCCTACTATGAGGTATTTGACTTGCCCTGGTCCTTGGGGAAACGGGCCGAGTAGGTCAAGTCCCCATTTTGCGAAGGGCCATGGTGCGGTGATGCTGATAAGGTCTTCGGGTGGTGCCTTGTGAAAATTGGCGTGTTTTTGGCAGGGGGGCATATTTTCACAAATTCCGTTGCGTCTCTTTGCAAGGTCGGCCAGTAGAATCCGGCTCGGACTACTTTTTGGATAATGCCCGAGCTCCGAGATGGTTCCCACACATGCCTCCGTGGATTTCTTCGAGGACGCCCTTTGTTTCTGAGGTCGGGACGCACCTAAGGAGGGGGTTTGCGAATCCTCTTCTGTATAATACGTCGTGAATTAGTGTATAATTCTGGGCGTCTTTCGTGAGTCTTTTAGCTTCTTTTCTTTCGGCGGGGAGAGTTCCCGACTTCAGGTAGCTGAGTATGGGGGTCATCCATCCTTGCTGTTGGTCGGATATATTTAGCGTTTCTTCCTCTCTTGCCACGGAGGGAGATTGTAAGGTTTCCTGGAGGAGACTTCTGTTGTTGCCTCCGGGCTTGGTGCTGGCAAGTTTTGAGAGCGCGTCTGCCCGGACGTTTTTCTCCCGAGGTATGTGCTGGATCTGTATCTCTGGAAAGTGGCGTAATTGTGCCTTTGTTTGGTCCAGGTATTTTTTCATAGTTGGGTCTTTGGCCTGGTAGCTTCCATTCACTTGTGATGTGATGACCTGGGAGTCGCTGAAGATCGTGATTTTCCGGGCTCCGACCTCTTCGGCTAGCTTTAGACCTGCTAGTAGGGCCTCGTATTCGGCTTGGTTGTTCGAGGCCTGGAACTCGAATTTTAGGGATAATTCTATCTGCGTTCCTTGGTCGCTTTCGAGTATAACCCCGGCTCCGCTTCCAGTTTTGTTTGAGGACCCGTCGACATAAAGGTTCCATGAGAGTGGGGTTCCAAGGGTCTCAGTGTATTCTGCGATGAAGTCGGCTAGATACTGAGATTTTATGGCAGTCCGGGTTTCATAGTGGAGGTCGAACTCGGACAGTTCCACTGCCCATTGCAGTATTCGTCCTGCCAGGTCTGTTTTTTGGAGGATGTGTCTCATGGGTTGGTTTGTCCGGACTTTGATGGTGTGGGCTTGAAAGTAGGGACGGAGCCTCCGAGCTGTGAACACTAGGGCGTAGGTGAATTTTTCTATCTTCTGATAGTTTAACTCGGCCCCTTGTAGTGCCTTGCTTACAAAGTATATAGGGTGTTGTCCTTGATCATTTTCGCGTATTAACGCTGAGGCGACTGCTCGATTTCCAACCGAGAGGTATAGTACGAGTTCTTCTCCTTTTAAAGGTCGGGTTAGGATTGGTGGCTGCCCGAGGAATTCCTTGAATTCTTGGAAGGCTTTCTCGCACTCCGGGGTCCATGAGAAGGGTTTCCCTTTCTTTAGGAGCGAGTAGAGAGGTAGTGATTTTATCGCTGATCCTGCCAAGAATCTTGATAGGGCGGCTAGCCTTCCATTCAGTTGTTGTACTTCTTTGACACACGTCGGGCTCTTCATACTGAGTATTGCTTGGCATTTGTCCGGGTTCGCTTCGATGCCCCTTTGAGTTAGCATGAAGCCTAAGAACCTTCCGGCTTCTGCGGCGAAGGTGCACTTTGTCGGGTTAAGTCTCATGTTGTGTTTTCTGAGGGTGCCGAAGACGCTGGTGAGGTCGGTCAGCAAGTTTCTGTCTTCTTGTGTCTTTACCAGCATGTCGTCGACGTACACCTCTAGCTGTAGTCCGATGTGCTCTGAGAACACTTTGTTCATTAGCCTCTGGTAGGTTGCCCCTGCGTTCTTCAGCCCGAAGGGCATCACTACGTAGCAGTAGTTTGCCCTCGGGGTTATGAACGAGGTCTTTTCTTGGTCGGGTCCGTACATCGGGATTTGATTGTATCCCGAGTATGCGTCCATGAAGGAGAGATATCTGTAGCCTGAGGCTGCGTCTACTAAGGCGTCGATGTTTGGTAGTGGATATGGGTCTTTGGGGCAGGCTTTGTTGAGGTCTGTGTAATCGACGCACATCCTCCATTTTCCGTTGGGCTTTTTTACCAAGACCACGTTTGCAAGCCATAGGGGGTATTTTACTTCCCTAATAAACCCTGCCTCTAGTAGTGCTTGTACTTGTTCTTCTATCGCTTGCATTCGCTCGGGTCCGAGCTTCCGGCGTCTTTGTTGGATAGGTCGGGATTCCGGGTAAACTGATAGCTTATGGCACATCAGGTCGGGGCTTATGCCTGGCATGTCGGAGGCTTTCCAGGCGAAGAGGTCGGAATTCTCCTTTAAGAGGGTTATGAGTTCCTCTTTTAGGCCCGTTCTGAGGTTCGCTCCTATGTTTGTTATTTTTTCAGGTGTGTTCCCAATCTGGACTTTTTCGGTCTCTCCCTCTGGTTGTGGTCGAAGATCTTCTCGGGACTGCACTCGTCCGAGTTCTATCGTGTTGACCTCCTTCCCTTTTAGGCTCAGGCTTTCGTTGTAGCATCGCCGCGCTAGTTTTTGGTCGCCTTTTAGGGTAGCGATTCCTTTTGCGGTAGGGAACTTCATACAGAGGTGTGGGGTCGAGACTATAGCTGCCAGTCTGTTTAGGGTGGGTCGCCCAATGAGGGCATTGTATGCCGAGGTGACGTCGACTATAATGTAGTCGATGCTTAATGTTTTAGATTGCTCGCCTCTTCCAAAGGTAGTGTGTAGCGAGATGTATCCTAAGGGATGGATCGGGGTGTCCCCTAGCCCAAATAGGTCGGTGGGATAGGCCTTTAGTTCTTTTTCTTCAAGTCCGAGCTTATCGAATGCCGTTTTGAACAGGATATCTGCTGAGCTTCCCTGGTCAATCAGGGTTCGATGTAAGTTGGCGTTTGCCAGGATAATGGTGACTACCATTGGATCGTCGTGCCCGGGAATTATTCCTTGAGCATCTTCTCGGGTAAATGAGATAGTAGGTAGCTCGGGCAGGGGACTGTCTTCTCAGACATGATAGACTTCTTTGAGGTGTCTTTTTCGCGAGGATCTGGATGTTCCTCCGCCTGCAAAACCTCCATTTATCATGTGAACGTGTCTTTCAGGGGTTCGCGGGGTTTGTTCGGCCCGAGCTTCATTATCTCCCCGCCTTCTCTTCCTGGTCTCTTCTCCTTTCTCTGCTATGTATCTGTCGAGTTTTCCTTCTCTGGCCAGCTTTTCTATAACATTTTTTAGGTCGTAGCAGTCGTTAGTAGAATGACTATAGAGCTTGTGATATTCACAGTATTCGGACCGATCTCTCCCCGCTCTCTTGTGTTTTAGAGGTCGGGGCGGTGGAATTTTTTCGGTGTGGCATACTTCTCTGTAGACGTCTACCAGGGAGACTCGAAGGGGGGTGTAGTTGTGGTACTTCCGTGGCTTGTCCGAGTGGGGTTCTTCTTTCTTCTTCTGTTCCCGATCTCGATCTCGAAGTGGGTAGGTTGATTCCTTCCTAGAAGAGTCTCTTAGCTGGGAGGTTTCCTCCATGTTGATATATTTTTCTGCCCGCTCCTGTACCTCGTATAGGGAGGTCGGGTATCGTTTGGATAGGGATTGGCTAAACGGTCCCTCTTTTAGGCCGTTTGCTAGTCCCATAATGGCCGCTTCAGTGGGCAAGTGTTGTATGTCCAGGCAGGCTTTGTTGAATCGCTCCATGTATTCTCGGAGAGTTTCTTGGTTACCTTGTTTGATCCCGAGTAGACTGGGGGCATGTTTTGCCTTGTCCTTTTGAATGGAGAACCTTGTTAGGAATTTTTTGGTTAGGTCTTCGAAGCTGGTGATTGATCTTGGTGGCAGATTGTCGAACCACTTCATGGCTGACTTGGTGAGAGTGGTGGGGAAGGCTTTGCACCGAATCGCGTCGGAGGCGTCAACTAGGTACATTCTGCTTCTGAAGTTGCTGAGGTGGTGACTTGGATCGGTGGTGCCGTCGTAGAGATCCATATCGGGTGGTTTGAAGTTTCGCGGTACCTTCTCCTTCATGATCTCTTGCGTGAAGGGATCATGGTTGCCTTCGGGGGTGGTGTCGCGTTCTGTCCGATCTCTTAGGTTGGCCTCTATTTTCCGCAGTTTTTCTTCTAATTCTCTGCGCTTGCGAGCCTCCCTTCTCAGATCTTGTTCCGTTTCTTTCTGCTTCTTTATGTCCTCTTCGAGTTGTTTCAGTCGGTTTTGTTGTGCCCAGACTGCTTCTAGAATTTCCGAGCTTTTTTCTTTTTCGGGATTTCGTGGATCCTTGTTTGGGAGTGATGTCTTTGGGCGATTCTGTTTGTTTCCTCCTGGGGTGCGTGGTGATAGAGGGCTCCCCGGTCGTTCTCCGGTGTCAACTTCCTCCTCTTGTTCTGATGTGGCGTGGTCATTGTTGAGTGGGTCGTCCGCCATGGTAAAGGGATGACTTCCAGGTCCCCGGCAACGGCGCCAATGTTCCGGGGGTTACCTGAAACGTGTAGCTCGGTCGTCTGAAGATGCCCGAGGTGGGGGTCAGGGACCCGAGCTTGATGTGTTGGCGGTTGGTGGTTGTACCTGCAATGACACTCCGATGCTTAAGTTAGCATAGGTCCAAGCAGATATGTGTAGAATGCGGAATGTATCTCATACCTGGGTGCTCCAGTGTATTTATAGTAGTTGGCTGTGATCTTCCCTGGATAAGATATTCTTATCTTATCTTATCTTTCGGGAGTTTTATCCCTATCTTTGTGGAACCGCCTTTGCTAGGCCTTTTCGGCCTTTGGGTTTTGGGCTGCGTTCCTTTTGATGGGCCTTCCTTGCTTTGTTGTCCGAGGTCCGACCTCTAGGCGTGGGCCTTAGGACGAGGTGGACCTTTCATAGATTTGCCGAGTTGGAGGAGCTCGGTCAGGGTATGAACAGTTAGCATGCATGAATTATTGGTGGGCTTTTGAACTTACTTTGGTGTGTGAATACCAAATTTAGTTCCTTGCCAATGCTCCTTATGCATCAAGTTAACCATATGTGAAATCCTTGTGTTTTTGCTAAAGGCAACAAAACTGAAAATTAAAAAACAGACAATAGTTAAATGGTTTATCTAATTGCTTGGAGCTAGCAACCCTATATGCAGAAGGTGAGAATGTGTTTTTAAATTAGATTTTGATGGAACACCAAACTTAGCATTCTTCATTCTCCCTTAAATTATTTTGGTGTG
This sequence comes from Arachis stenosperma, assembly GCF_014773155.1. NCBI lineage: Eukaryota > Viridiplantae > Streptophyta > Magnoliopsida > Fabales > Fabaceae > Arachis > Arachis stenosperma. The sequence continues at coordinate 88,068,512 of NC_080382.1, forward strand.
CAACACCAAACTTAGCTCCTTGCACTACAGGTGAATCTACTTAACCTTTTTATTGAACTAGCTATGAAAAGAGAATTACCTCAGGTTGGGTTGCCTCTGGTGTGCAGAATTGTGATCATCAATAGCACCATCAACATGGTACGCTCAATTGCAATCTAAACTCTTTATCACAACTTCGCACAACTAACCAGCAAGTGCACTGGGTCGTCCAAGTAATAAACCTTACGCGAGTAAGGGTCGATCCCATGGAGATTGTTGGTATGAAGTAAGCTATGGTCATCTTGTAAATCTCAGTCAGGCAGATTCTAATGGTTATGGATGATTTATGAATAAAGCATAAAATAAAGATAGAGATACTTATGTAATTCATTGGTGAGAATTTCAGATAAGCGTATAGAGATGCTTTGTCCCTTCCGTCTCTCTGCTTTCCTACTGTCTTCATCCAATCCTTCTTACTCCTTTCCATGGCAAGCTGTATGTTGGGCATCACCGTTGTCAGTGGCTACAGTCTCGTCCTCTCAGTGAAAATGTTCAACGCGCTCTGTCACAGCACGGCTAATCATCTGTCAGTTCTCAATCAGGTTGGAATAGAATCAAGTGATTCTTTTGCGTCTGTCACTAACGCCCAGCCTTCAGGAGTTTGAAGCTCGTCACAGTCATTCAATCCTTGAATCCTTCTCAGAATACTACAAACAAGGTTTAGACCTTCCGGATTCTCTTGAATGCCGCCATCAATTCTAGCTTATACCACGAAGATTCTGATTAAGGAATCAAAGAGATATCCACTCAATCTAAGGTAGAACGGAGGTGGTTGTCAGGCACACGTTCATAGGTGAGAATGATGATGAGTGTCACGGATCATCACATTCATCAAGTTGAGGAACAAGTGATATCTTAGAACAAGAATAAGCCGAATTCAATAGAAGAGCAATAGTAATTGCATTAATACTCGAGGTACAGCAGAGCTCCACACCTTAATCTATGGTGTGTAGAAACTCCACCGTTGAAAATACATAAGAACAAGGTCTAGGCAAGGCCGAATGGCCAGCCTCCCAAGGAGGGTTTAATCATAAAAACATGATCAAAAGATGAAAATACAATAGCAAAAGGTCCTATTTGTAGAGAACTAGTAGCCTAGGGTTTACAGAAATGAGTAAATGACATAAAAATCCACTTCCGGGCCCACTTGGTGTGTGCTTGGGCTGAGCATTGAAGCTTTCATGTGTAGAGACTTTTCTTGGAGTTAAACGCCAGCTTTTGTGCTAGTTTGGGCGTTTAACTCCCATTCTTGTACCAGTTCCGGCGTTTAACGCCGGGCAGTCTTGAGTTGATTTGGAACGCATGTTTGGGCCATCAAATCTCGGGCAAAGTATAGACTATTATACATTTCTGGAAAGCCCAGGATGTCTACTTTAACATGCATCTAAGAGCGCGCCAATTGGGCTTCTGTAGCTCCAGAAAATCTACTTCGAGTGCAGGGAGGTCAGAATCCAACAGCATCTGCAGTCCTTTTCAGCCTCTGAATCAGATTTTTGCTCAGGTCCCTCAATTTCAGCCAGAAAATACCTGAAATCACAGAAAAACACACAAACTCATAGTAAAGTCCAGAAAAGTGAATTTTAACTAAAAATTAATAAAAATATAATAAAAACTAACTAAAACATACTAAAAACACACTAAAAACAATGCCAAAAAGCGTATAAATTATCCGCTCATCACAACACCAAACTTAAATTATTGCTTGTCCTCTAGCAACTGAAAATCAAATAAGATAAAAAGAAGAGAATATGCAATGAATTCCAAAAACATCTATAAAGATCAGTATTAATTAGATGAGCGGGGGTTTTAGCTTTTTGCCTCTGAACAGTTTTGGCATCTCACTCTATCCTTTGAAATTCAGAATGATTGGCTTCTATAGGAACTCAGATTCCAGATAATGTTATTGATTCTCCTAGATAAGTATGATGATTCTTGAACACAGCTACTTTATGAGTCTTGGGCGTGGCCCAAAGCACTCTGTCTTCCAGTATTACCACCGGATACATACATGCCACAGACACATAACTGGGTGAACCTTTTCAGATTGTGACTTAGCTTTGCTAGAGTCCCCAATTAGAAGTGTCCAAGGTTCTTAAGAACACTCTTTTTGCCTTGGATCACAACTTTATTATTTTTTTTCTTTTTCTTTTTCCTTCCTTTTTTTTGTATTCACTGCTTTTTCTTACTTCAAGAATCATTTTTATAATTTTTCAGATCCTCAGTAACATGTCTCCTTTTTCATCATTCTTTCAAGAGCCAACATTCATGAACAACAAACTCAAAAGACATATGCACTGTTCAAGCATACATTCAGAAGTCAAAGTATTGCCACCACATCAAAATAATTAATCTGTTATAAAATTCAAAATTCATGCAATTCTTCTCTTTTTCAATTAAGAACATTTTTCATTTAAGAAAGGTGATGGATTCATAGGACATTCATAACTTTAAGGCATAGACACTAAGACACTAATGATCATAAGACACAAACTTAGATAAACATAGGCATAAAAATTCGAAAAACAGGAAAATAAAGAACAAGGAAATTAAAGAACGGGTCCACCTTAGTGATGGTGGCTTGTTCTTCCTCTTGAAGATTTTATGGAGTGCTTGAGCTCCTCAATGTCTCTTCCTTGCCTTTGTTGCTCCTCTCTCATGATTCTTTGATCTTCTCTAATTTCATGGAGGAGGATGGAATGTTCTTGGTGTTCCACCCTTAGTTGTCCCATGTTGGAACTCAATTCTCCTAGGGAGGTGTTGATTTGCTCCCAATAGTTTTGTGGAGGAAAGTGCATCCCTTGAGGCATCTCAGGGATTTCATGATGAGTGGGATCTCTTGTTTGCTCCATCCTTTTCTTAGTGATGGGATTGTCCTCATCAATGAGGATGTCTCCCTCTATGTCAATTCCAACTGAATAACAGAGGTAACAAATGAGATAAGGAAAGGCTAACCTTGCCAAGGTAGAGGACTTGTCCGCCACCTTATAAAGTTCTTGGGCTATAACCTCATGAACTTCTACTTCCTCTCCAATCATGATGCTATGAATCATGATGGCCCGGTCTATAGTAACTTTGGACCGGTTGCTAGTGGGAATGATTGAGCATTGGATAAACTCCAACCATCCCCTAGCCACGGGCTTGAGGTCATGCCTTCTCAGTTGAACCAGCTTCCCTCTTGAATCTCTCTTCCATTGAGCGCCCCTCTTCACAAATGTCTATGAGGACTTGGTCCAACCTTTGATCAAAGTTGACCCTTCTAGTGTAGGGGTGTTCATCTGCTTGCATCATGGGCAAGTTGAATGCCAACCTTACATTTTCCGGACTAAAATCTAAGCATTTCTCCCGAACCATTGTAAGCCAATTCTTTGGATCCGGGTTCACACTTTGATCATGGTTCTTGGTGATCCATGCAATGGCATAGAACTCTTGAACCATTAAGATTCTGACTTGTTGAATGGGGTTGGTAAGAACTTCCCAACCTCTTCTTCGGATCTCATGTCGGATCTCTGGATATTCACTCTTTTTGAGTTTGAAAGGGACCTCGGGGATCACTTTCTTCATGGCCACAACTTCATAGAAGTGGTCTTGATGCACCCTTGAGATGAATCTCTCCATCTTCCATGACTCAGAGGTGGAAGCTTTTGCCTTCCCTTTCCTCTTTCTAGAGGTTTCTCCATCCTTAGATGCCATAAATGGTTATGGAAAAACAAAAAGCAATGCTTTTACCACACCAAACTTAGAAGGTTTGCTCGTCCTTGAGCAAAAGAAGAAAGAAGAGAGTAGAAGAAGTAGAAACAGAGGAGATGGAGGTAGCTTTGTGTTTCGGCTAAGGGGGAAGAAGTAGCGTTTAGGTTGTGTGAAAATGAGGTGGTGAAGATGGGTTTATATAGGGATGGAGAGAGGGGTAGGGTCCGGTCATGTATGGGTGGGTTTGGGAGGGAAAGTGGTTTGAATTTGAATGGTAAGGTAGGTGGGCTTTTATGAAGGATGGATGTGAGTGGTGAAGAGAATGGTAAGATTAGATAGGTGAGGGGTTTTTGGGGAAGAGGTTTTGAGGTGATTAGTGAATGGGTGAAGAAGAGAGAGAGTGGTGGGGTAGGTGAGGATCCTGTGGGGTCCACAGATCCTGAGGTGTCAAGGATAATTCATCCCTGCACCAAGTGGCGAGCAAAAATGCTCTTTCTGCCAGTCCTAGCGTTAAACGCCAGGCTGGTGCCCTTTTCTGGCGTTTAACGCCAGCTTGATGCCCATTCCTGGCGTTAAACGCCAGTCTGGTGCCCCTTTCTGGCGTTAAACGCCTAGGATGGTGCCAGACTGGGCGTTAAACGCCCATTTGCTGCCTTTACTGGCGTTTAAACGCCAGCAAGGTTTTTCTCCAGGGTGTGCTGTTTTTCTTTCTATTTTTCATTCTATTTTTGTTTTTTCAATTGATTTTGTGACTTCCCATGATCATCAACCTACAGAAAACATAAAATAACAAAGGAAAATAGATAAATATAACATTGGGTTGCCTCCCAAAAAGTGCTTCTTTAATGTCAGTAGCTTGACAGTGGGCTCTCATGGAGCCTCACAGATGTTCAGAGCAATGTTGGAACCTTCCAACACCAAACTTAGAGTTTGAATGTGGGGGTTCAACACCAAACTTAGAATTTGGTTGTGGCCTCCCAACACCAAACTTAGAGTTTGACTGTGGGGGCTCTGTTTGACTCTGTTTTGAGAGAAGCTCTTCATGCTTCCTCTCCATGGTTACAGAGGGGTATCCTTGAGCCTTAAACACAAAGGATTCTTCATTTACTTGAATGATCAATTCTCCTCTGTCAACATCAATCACAGCCTTTGCTGTGGCTAGGAAGGGTCTGCCAAGGATGATGGATTCATCCATGCACTTCCTAGTCTCTAGGACTATGAAATTAGCAGGGATGTAATGGTCTTCAACCTTTACCAGAACATCCTCTACAAGTCCATAAGCTTGTTTTCTTGAATTGTCTGCCATCTCTAGTGAGATTCTTGCAGCTTGCACCTCAAAGATCCCTAGCTTCTCCATTACAGAGAGAGGCATGAGGTTTATGCTTGATCCTAGGTCACACAGAGCCTTCTCAAAGGTCATGGTGCCTATGGTACAAGGTATTGAGAACTTCCCAGGGTCCTGTCTCTTTTGAGGTAATCTCTGCCTAGTCAAGTCATCCAGTTCTTTGGTGAGCAAAGGGGGTTCATCCTCACAAGTCTCATTACCAAATAACTTGTCATTTAGCTTCATGATTGCTCCAAGGTACTTAGCAACTTGCTCTTCGGTGACATCTTCGTCCTCTTCAGAGGAAGAATACTCATCAGAGCTCATGAATGGCAGAAGTAATTCCAATGGAATCTCTATGGTCTCAATGTGAGCCTCAGATTCCCATGGTTCCTCATTAGGAAACACATTGGAGGACAGTGGACATCCATTGAGGTCTTTCTCAGTGGCGATCACTGCCTCTTCCTCCTCTCCAAATTCGGCCATGTTGATGGCCTTGCACTCTCCTTTTGGATTCTCTTCCGTATTGCTTGGAAGAGTACTAGGGGGGAGTTCAGTAACTTTCTTACTCAGCTGACCCACTTGTGCCTCCAAGTTTCTAATGGAGGACCTTGTTTCAGTCATGAATCTTTGAGTGGTTTTGATTAGATCAGAGATCATGGTTGCTAAGTCAGAATGGCTCTGCTTAGAATTCTCTGTCTGTTGCTGAGAAGATGATGGAAAAGGCTTGCCATTGCTAAACCTGTTTCTTCCACCATTATTGTTGTTGAAACCTTGTTGAGGTCTCTGTTGATCCTTGATGCAATTGCATATTTACTATATTAGCTAGTTAATTTAGTTGGTTTTAGCTTTGTTTCATTCATTTTCTCTAAATAAACAAGTCTTTTTATGAGTTTAGTCTTCATGCATGAGAATACCAAGGAACATGTGATTTTAGCCAAATTCATGCAAATAATTTAAGGAATACATACATGAATGAGTATGAATGAATCTCATGAAATTTATTGCATGAATTGGTAAGACTTTGAAGCTATTTCCCTTGTTGATGATAGGTGATGAAACAAGAAAGTAGGGAAGCAAGAATGAAGCAAACTGGGCAAGAAGAAGAAAAGTTGTTGGCGTTGCCAACTTGGAGAAAGGGTGAGTGTTTGAGAGCAACGCCCAACAATGTAAGGCAGCCCTGGAGAGCAAAGGTTGCACGTTGCCAACTTGGAGAAAAGGGTGAGTTGTTGAAGGCAACGCCAAGACAGCCCTGGAGAGCACACTTGCACGTTGCCAACTTGGAGAAAGGAGTGAGTTTTTATGGGCAACGCAAGCAAGCTTGGCCCAAGAGGAGGAGAAGCTGGCGTTGCCAACGCCAGGAACCATAGGCGTGTTCTTTGGCAACGCACACAAGCAATCTTGGCCCAAGAGGAAGAGAAGCTGGCGTTGCCAACGCCAAGAACCATAGGCGTTATTCAAGGCAACGCCAAGCAATCTTGGGGAGCTAGTTCAGAGCCTCGAGCACGTTGCCAGCCTAAAAATGAGGGGCGTGTTTGAGGACAACGCAGGCAAACAACGCTGAATGGAAAACTTGGCCCAGGAAAGGGAGGTGCACGTTGCCAACGCCAAGTTATGAAGGCGTGTTCCTTGGCAACGTAGCAAGCAACTTTGGCACCATAGGAAAGCTCGAGGACGTTGTTGAGCTGGGAGAGCATGGGCGTGTTCCTTGACAACGCATGCAAGCTTGGAGTATGGGCACACGAGAGCGTTGCTAACTTGGAAATGAACTGGCGTGTTCATCAACAACGCCAGGGACAAGACTCTGGACCAACAAATGGGAGCACGTTGCCAACGCCATTTTCATTGGCGTGTTTTAAGGCAACGCCAGGAAGGAATACTTGGCTAGGCACCAAGTTTTGGAGCTCAACCACGTTGCCAACGCCAGGAAGCATAGGCGTGTTCAAGGACAACGCCAAGCAACAAGCATAGAGCCTTGAGGAAGGCTCGAGCACGTTGCCAACGCCAGCTTCCAAAGGCGTGTTTGGGGGTAACGCAGCAAGCAAAGTTAGGCAAGGAAGTTCACATGAAGAGGCACTCGAGCACGTTGCCAACGCCAGCTTCTAAAGGCGTTTCCTAAGGCAACGTGACAAGCATAATTGAAGGCTAGAGATTAGCCCTGGAGGGAGCACGAGCACGTTGCCAACGTGCTAACAAGGGGGCGTGTTTGGTGACAACGCCAGCCTCATGTCTCTGCCTTGGGAGGCTAGGCACGTTGCCAACGTGGGAGAATAGGTGCGTTTTTGGCAACAACTTGGCAGCTTGACCTTACCTTCTTTGAGGAAGCATAACTTGAGCTAGGAAAGTCCAAATGAGGTGATTCTAGTGGCATTGGAAAGTAGACTTCAAGAGCTTTCCAATGATATATAATAGTCTATATTGAAGCAGAGGATTGACACTCAAATTCTGGGCTACATTTAGCATGAAAGTAGAGTCAAGAAAGAGAGAAGCAAGTTGTTAGCAACAACTTGGGCTAGCAACGCCCAAGTCTGAAAGTTCACTCCCAGGAAAATTTGAAGCACGTTGCCAACGTGCAGCAAGGCTAGCGTTATTGGCAAAAACGCCAAGCCATTGGGCCAGAAACATGATGAATGAACTCTTCCTTCCAAGTCTAACAACACCTCTTCCATTGAGCCAAGAATTCAACAAAGAGGAAGCCCATACTACTAACCCAATTAAAGATCTTTGAAGGGGTTTTGGGACTAATATAAATAGAGAGTGAGTTTGTACTTTGAGAGGACTTTTACACTTAGAATTTTATACTTTTAGCACTTTTACTTTGAGAACTCTTTTAGCACTTCCGGGAGGATACCCGGAGAGCTAATTTGGTTTTTCTTGGAACTTTTCTTCTTCAGTTTTAAGCTTTAAGCATTTCCTTATTCTTCTCCTTCTTTTCTTCACACTTAGTTTAGTTTTTGTTGATGGCAATTGTTGTTAAAATTGGAGCTATGACTCACTAAACCCCACTTTCATTAGGGGGAAGAGCTCTGCTTGTTGAATGCATTGATGAACTCCTCTTTTCCTCCTCAATTCTAGTGGTTAATCCAAAGAGGAAACTCTTGTTCTTCAAAGATTCAACCACCATCGAGAGAGGGGTTAATCTATGTGAATTGTGTGGTGAATTTGAGGAATGAGCCACATAATTCAGTTTAGAGTTCATCCTTTCATGATTTCCTTAATCAATACACCTTGGTTGGTATGTGAGATGTAACTTTCCTTGGTTGAGATTATGGGAGTTGTGTGGCTGGATTAGAATTGAGCTTCATCTCTTCTCATGAACAACTAGATCACGAGAGTGGCAATTGGTTATGTTGAGAGAAATTGAATCACCAAGAGATTGGGATTCAATTACCCACTTGCCATGGATCTATACCCATGATTGAGAAGGATTTGACTAACATCAATTCATGAAAACTTGCATCTCTAATCCCTAATGATCCTCTCTATCATTACTTCTTATTTCTTTTGCTTCTAGTTGTTTGATTACCCATAACCCAACTCCCTTTTTACACTCTGTCAATTTATTATTCTTGTCATCTACATTTTGTTCCTTTAATTCTTGTTATTTACTCTTATGTTCTTTAAATTTCTGCAACCTTTAATTCCTTGCCTTTTATCTTTGATGTCATTTAAGTTTCTTGCATTTTAAGTTTCAGTTATTTACTTTCATTTTATTTCTATATTCCCGTTCTTAAACTCCTTGCCATTTAAATTCCTGCAATTATGTTCAAAAGTCACATTGCTCATAAAATCAAAAATTATGTTCGCTTGACTAAATTTACCATTTAACTAAAGTTGCTTAATCTACCAATCCTCGTGGGATCGACCTCACTCCTAGTGAGTCTTATTACTTGATACGATCTGGTATACTTGCCGGTTGTACGTGAAATCAAATTTTTACGTATCAATCCTTCCATGAGAGATTTGGATGATTTCTCCATGAAGGATTATAGGTGTTTCCATAGGGTTCTCCCATGTAATTCACCTCTTCCATTGAAGGGTTCTCAGGATCATAAGCTTCTTCTTCAGATGAAGCGTCCTTAGCACTGCCTGGTGCAGCTTGCATTCCAGACAGACTTTGAGAAATCATATTGACTTGTTGAGTCAATATATTGTTCTGAGCCAGTATGGCATTCAGAGTATCAATCTCAAGAACTCCTTTCTTCTGATTCATCCCATTGTTCACAGGATTCCTTTCAGAAGTGTACATGAATTGGTTATTTGCAACCATTTCAATGAGTTCTTGAGCTTCTGCAGGCGTCTTCTTCAGATGAAGAGATCCTCCAGCAGAGCTATCCAACGACATCTTGGACAGTTCAGACAGACCATCATAGAAGATACCTATGATGCTCCATTCAGAAAGCATGTCAGAGGGACACTTTCTGATCAATTGTTTGTATCTTTCCCAAGCTTCATAGAGGGATTCACCTTCCTTCTGTCTGAAGGTTTGGACTTCCACTCTATGCTTACTCAATTTTTGAGGTGGAAAGAACTTTGCCAAGAAGGCATTGACTAGCTTTTCCCAAGAGTTCAGGCTTTCTTTAGGTTGTGAGTCCAACCATATCCTAGCTCTGTCTCTTATAGCAAAAAGGAATATCATAAGTCTGTAGACCTCAGGGTCAACCCCATTAGTCTTGACAGTGTCATAGATTTGCAAGAACTCAGCTAAAAACTGATGAGGATCTTCCAATGGAAGTCCATGGAACTTGCAATTCTATTGCATTAGAGAAACTAGTTGAGGCTTAAGCTCAAAGTTGTTTGCTCCATTGGCAGGGATAGAGATGCTTCTCCCATAGAAGTCGGGAGTAGGTGCAGTAAAGTCACCCAGTACCTTCCTTGCATTGTTGGCATTATTGTAATTTTCGGCTGCCATGGGTTCTTCTTCTTTGAAGATTTCTGTTAGGTCCTCTACAGAGAGTTGTGCTTTAGCTTCTCTTAGCTTTCGCTTCAAGGTCCTTTCAGGTTCAAGGTCAGCCTCAACAAGAATGTTTTTGTCTTTTTCCCTGCTCATATGAAAGAGAAGAGAACAAGAAAATATGGAATCCTCTATGTCACAGTATAGAGATTCCTTGAGGTGTCAAAGGAAAAGAAGAATAGAAGGAGAGGTAGAAGAATTCGAACTTATCAAGAAAGATAGAATTCGAATTGTGCATTGAGGAGGAGTGTTAGTCCATAAATAGAAGGATGTGAGAAGAGGGGAAGAAATTTTCGAAAATTAAAGTGAATTAATAAAAAAATTTTGAAAAAAGTAATTGATTTTTGAAAACTAAGATTGGGAAAGAAATTAAGTGATTTTTGAAAAAGATTTTGAAATCAGAAATAAAAAAGATATGATTGAAAACTATTTTGAAAAAGATGTGATTAAAAAGATATGATTGAAAAGATATAGTTTTAAAAATATATGATTGAGAAGATATGATTTGAAAAAAAAATAATTTAAAAAGATTTGATTTTGAAAAATTAATGACTTGGCTAACAAGAAATTTAAAAGATATGATTCAGACATTAAATCTTTCTCAACAGAGAAGGCAACATACTTGAAATGTTGAATCAAATCATTAATTGTTAGCAAGTATTTTTGAAAATGGAAAGAAATTGATTTTGAAAATATATGATTGAAAAGATATGATTTGAAAAATATTTGATTTTGAAAAATTATGAAAACTTGAAAAAAATTTGAATTAAAAACAAAATCTTCCCTCTTGTGCCATCCTGGCATTAAACGCCCAGAATAGTTTACATTCTGGCGTTTAACTCCCAAAACTCACCCCTTTTGGGCGTTAAACGCCCAGCCAGGCACCCTGGCTGGCGTTTAAACGCCAGTTTTCCTTCCTCACTGGGCGTTTTGAACGCCCAGCTTTTTCTGTGTAATTCCTCTGCTGTATGTTCTGAATCTTCAATTCTCTGTATTATTGACTTGAAAAGACACAAAGAAAATTTTTTTTTTGAATTTTTAATGATGAGGAATAATCAAAATGCAACTAAAATCAAATAAACAATGCATGCAAGACACCAAACTTAGAAGTTTGTATACTATTGACACTAACAAATTGAGAATGCATGTGAGAAACAACAAAACACTCAAGACAAGAGAATTTAAAGATCAGAACAAGGAAATCATCAAGAACAACTTGAAGATTAATGAAGACACATGAATGAATTCAAAAAATGCAAGAAGAACAGAAACATGCAATTGACACCAAACTTAAAATGAGACACTAGACTCAACAAGAAACATAAAACATTTTTGGTTTTTATGATTTTCTAATTTTTTTTGGATTTTTTTTGAAAATTGAGTGAAAAAGAAAATAAGGATGTCAAAATTCTTAATGAGAACTCCAGGAATCATGCAATGTTAGTCTAAAGCTTCAGTCTAAAGAAATTAGACATGGCTAGCCAAGCTTCAGCAGGACATTACATTCAAGAGCTAAATTGATGAGAATCAATCAGCTTTGGTGATGATAAGAACATCACCTTGAAACACTAGAATTCATTCTTAAGAACTCTGAAGAAAAATACCTAATCTAAGCAACAAGATGAACCGTCAGTTGTCCAAACTCAAACAATCCCTGGCAACGGCGCCAAAAACTTTGTGTTGTTGCCGGATCAAAACTTGGCACTGTTATTGCAGGGAACAAATGCGAAACTCTAGTTAGGATATTTAATTCCCTGGCAACGGCGCCAAAAACTTGGTGTGCAGAATTGTGATCATCAATAGCGCCATCAACATGGTACGCTCAATTGCAATCTCAACTCTTTATCACAACTTCGCACAACTAACCAGCAAGTGCACTGGGTCGTCCAAGTAATAAACCTTACGCGAGTAAGGGTCGATCCCACGGAGATTGTTGGTATGAAGTAAGCTATGGTCATCTTGTAAATCTCAGTCAGGCAGATTCAAATGGTTATGGATGATTTATGAATAAAGCATAAAATAAAGATGGAGATACTTATGTAATTCATTGGTGAGAATTTCAGATAAGCGTATGGAGATGCTTTGTCCCTTCCGTCTCTCTGCTTTCCTACTGTCTTCATCCAATCTTTCTTACTCCTTTCCATGGCAAGCTGTATGTTGGGCATCACCGTTGTCAGTGGCTACAGTCCCGTCCTCTCAGTGAAAATATTCAATGCGCTCTGTCACAGCACGGCTAATCATTTGTCGGTTCTCAATCAGGTTGGAATAGAATCCAGTGATTCTTTTGCGTCTGTCACTAACGCCCAGCCTTCAGGAGTTTGAAGCTCGTCACAGTCATTCAATCCTTGAATCCTTCTCAGAATACCACAGACAAGGTTTAGACCTTCCGGATTCTCTTGAATGCCGCCATCAATGCTAGCTTATACCACGAAGATTCTGATTAAGGAATCAAAGAGATATCCACTCAATCTAAGGTAGAACGGAGGTGGTTGTCAGGCACACGTTCATAGGTGAGAATGATGATGAGTGTCACGGATCATCACATTCATCAAGTTGAGAAACAAGTGATATCTTAGAGCAAGAATAAGCCGAATTGAATAGAAGAGCAATAGTAATTGCATTAATACTCGAGGTACAGTAGAGCTCCACACCTTAATCTATGGTGTGTAGAAACTCCACCGTCGAAAATACATAAGAACAAGGTCTAGGCAAGGCCGAATGGCCTGCCTCCCAAAGAGGGTTCAATCATAAAAACATGATCAAAAGATGAAAATACAAAAGCAAAAGGTCCTGTTTGTAGAGAACTAGTAGCCTAGGGTTTACAGAAATGAGTAAATGACATAAAAATTCACTTCCGGGCTCATTTGGTGTGTGCTTGGGCTGAGCATTGAAGCTTTCATGTGTAGAGAATTTTCTTGGAGTTAAACGCCAGCTTTTGTGCTAGTTTGGGCGTTTAACTCCCATTCTTGTGCCAGTTTCGGCGTTTAACGCCGGGCAGTCTTGAGCTGATTTGGAATGCCTGTTTGGGCCATCAAATCTCGGGCAACGTATAGACTATTATTTATTTCTGGAAAGCCCAGGATGTCTAGTTTCCAACGCAATTGAGAGCGCGCCGATTGGGCTTCTGTAGCTCCAGAAAATCCATTTCGAGTGCAGGGAGGTCAGAATCCAACAGCATCTGCAGTCCTTTTCAGCCTCTGAATCAGATTTTTGCTCAGGTCCCTCAATTTCAGCCAGAAAATACCTGAAATCACAGATAAACACACAAACTCATAGTAAAGTATAGAAAAGTGAATTTTAGCTAAAAACTAATAAAAATATAATAAAAACTAACTAAAACATAGTAAAAACACACTAAAAACAATGCCAAAAAGCGTATAAATTATCTACTCATCAGCCTCCTAACAAAGGTTTCTTTATTGGCATTAGCTTGACATCCTTCATTCTTGCTTAGATTAGGTTCTGAACCTCCTTTTCCTTGTCCTATTGGTCTCCCAAGTAAGGCTTTGCCCTGTGACCGTTTGCTGTGAAATGACTCTTTGTTGCTTCATCTAGTAATTCAAGGCTTCCATAAGGGGAAAATTTTTAGCCTGGAGTTGTACAAAAGTACTTGCTGTCATGGTTTGAACTCCTTCATTGAGATCTTCTTGTCATGCCACCTCTTAGCCTTTTCCTTGTATATCTTAGCATTTTCATAGGCTTCTAGCCTAAACTCATCCAACTCATTTAGTTGTAGCAGCCTCTTCTCTCCTACTGCTTGAGAAACAAGGTTGAGGAGTTTAGTGGCCCAGAAAGCTTTATGTTCAAGCTCCACAGGGAGGTGACAAGATTTTCCATACAATAGTTGAAAGGGGGTCTTTCCAATAGGGGTTTTGAATGCTGTCATGTATGCCCAAAGTGCATCTTCTAGCTTTCTGGCCTAATCCTTTCTGGTAGCTCCCACAGTCTTCTCCAAAATCCTCTTCAACTCCCTATTTGCAAGCTCTGCCTGGCCATTGGTTTGTGGGTGATAAGGTGTGGCTACTTTATGTATTACCCCATACTTGTGAAGTAGCTTCTCCATTTGTTTGTTGCAAAAATGACCACCACCATCACTGAGAAGACCTTTAGGCACTCCATATCTAGTAAAAATGTGCTTCTTAAGGAATTGAAGGATAATTTTTGCATCACATGTGGTTGTGGCTATAGCTTCCACCTACTTTGAGACATACTCCACTGCTACAAGTATATATTTGAAAGAATAAGAAAAAGGAAAAGGGCCCATGAAATCAATGCCCCATAGATTAAAGAGTTCTACCTCCAAAATATAGTTCTGAGGGATCTCATTCCTTTTCGTTAATCCTCCAGCCCTTTGGCACTCATTGCACTGATGAACAAACTCCCTAGCATCCTTCAATATGGTAGGCCAATAAAATCTGCTTTGAAGCACCTTGGCTGCTGTTCTTTCGGCCCCAAAATGTCCACCATAAGATGAGCCATGACAATGCCACAATATGTTTTTCATCTCACTCTCAGGAACACATTTCCTAATCATTCCATCTGAACATCTCCTAAATAAGAATGGTTCATCCCATAAGAACTTCCTTGCTTCATTGAGTAGTTTTTCATTTGTTGCTTGGAGAATTCTTGGGGTATCTTCCTTCCCACCTTGTAGGTTGCTATGTCAGCAAACCAAGGTGCCTGCTGCATATGTAGGAGATATTCATCTGGAAAACTTTCATTCACTGGATGTGAGGTTTCTTGATTTGTCTCTTGTGGCAATCTTGATAGATGATCAGCAACTTGATTTTCACTACCCTTCCTGTCCTTTATTTCAATGTCAAACTCTTGTAGGAGTAGTATCCATCTGATGAGCCTTAGTATGGCATCCCGTTTTGACATCAAATACTTAAGGGCAGCATGGTCAGTATAAACTACAATCTTGGATCCAATCAAATATGATCTAAACTTATCAAATGCATAAACCACAGCCAATAATTCTTTCTCTGTTGTGGTGTAATTTTTCTGAGCTTCATTCAACACTTTGCTTGCATAATATATGACATGGTGCATATTTCCCTTTCTTTGTCCCAACACAGCACCAATTGCAATGTCACTTGCATCACACATAATTTCAAAGGGTAATCCCTAATCTGGGGATGTGATGATTGGTGTAGTTGTGAGTTTGGTTTTTAAAGTTTCAAAGGCATGCTGACAGCTTTCATAAAAAACAAAAGGATTGTCAACCACTAGCAGATTACTAAGTGGTTTAGCTATTTTTGAGAAATTCTTAATAAATCTTTTATAAAATCCAGCATGTCCTAAGAAACTTCTAACAGCTTTCTCATTAGCTGATGAAGGAAGTTTTTTTATGATTTCTACCTTTGCCATGTCAACTTCTATCCCTTTTCTTGAAACTTTGTGACCAAGAACAATCCCTTTAGGTACCATAAAATGGAATTTCTCCCAATTTAAAACCAAATTAGTTTCTTGGAATCGTTTTAAGACTAGGGTAAGATGATTCAAGCAAGCATTAAAAGAATCACCAAAAAAAGAGAAATCATCCATGAAAACATCTAAGAATTTTTCAACCATATCTGAGAAGATGGAGAGCATACACCTTTGAAAAGTAGCTGGGGCGTTGCATAGCCCAAATGGCATCCTTCTGTAGGCGAAAACTCCAAATGGACATGTGAAGGATGTCTTCTCTTGATCCATGGGGTCAACTACTATTTGATTATAGCCAGAATACCCATCAAGGAAACAGTAGTATGCATGGCCAGCTAGCCTTTCAAGCATTTGGTCTATGAAAGGGAGAGGAAAGTGATCTTTGCGTGTGGAGTCATTCAGCCTCCTATAGTCAATGCACATCCTCCATCCTGTTACAGTTCTTGTGGGGATGAGCTCATTCTTTTCATTAACAATAACTGTCATCCCACCTTTCTTTGGTACCACTTGAACTGGGATTATTCATGAACTGTCATAGATAGGATAGATAATCCCTGCATTGTGGGGTTTAGCCTCCTCTGAGGTTGAACCACTGGTTTGGAATTGTCTTCCAAAAGGATCTTATGCATGCATATTGCAGGGCTAATGCCCTTCAAGTCATCAATGGTCCATCCTAATGCATCTTTGTGAGCCTTTAGTATATTAATGAGCTTTCCTTTTTCTTCTTCAGTTAGGGAAGAGTTGATGATCACTGGAAAGCTATCTGCTGTGCCAAGGAATGCATATTTGAGATGAGTAGGTAGAGGCTTTAGCTCTTGTTTTGGCACCTCTTCTGTCTTATCTTGTTTAGCTTCTTTTTCAATGGAACTTTCAGCTATTTGTGATTCCATTGTCTCTTGATCTTATCCCCTTTCTTCTTCTCGTTGTTCATGAAGATTGGTTTCCAACATCTCCTCCACTAAGCTTTCTATCATATCCACTCTTATGTAGTCCTCTTGCTCAGGGGGATATTGCATTGATTTGAAAACATTGATGACCATTTGCTCATTATGCACCCTGAAGATCATTTGTCCCTTTTCCACATCAATAATAGCTCTAGCTGTGGCTAGAAACGGTCTTCCCAAAATAATGGAATTGTTCCCTTCTTCTTCTGTATCTAAGATCACAAAGTCTGCAGGGAAGATAAACTCTCCAACCTTCACTAGTAGATTTTCCACAATTCCATTGGGTGTCTTGATTGATCTATCAGCCATTACCAGTGACATCCTGGTGGGTTTGAGTTCTTCTATGGCAAGTGATGAGCGGATAATTTATACGCTTTTTGGCATTATTTTTAGTATGTTTTTGGTATGATCTAGTTAGTTTTTAGTATATTTTTATTAGTTTTTAGTTAAAATTCACTTTTCTGGACTTTACTATGAGTTTGTGTGTTTTTCTGTGATTTCAGGTATTTTCTGGCTGAAATTGAGGGTCCTGAGCAAAAATCTGATTCAGAGACTGAAAAGGACTACAGATGCTGTTGGATTCTGACCTCCCTGCACTCGAAGTGGATTTTCTGGAGCTACAAAAGCCCGACTGGCACGCTCTCAACGGCGTTGGAAAGTAGACATCCTGGGCTTTCCAGCAATATATGATAGTCCATACTTTGCCCAAGATTTGATGGCCCAAACCGGCGTGGCAATTCAGCCTCAGAATTTCCAGCGTTTAACGCTGGAACTGGCATAAAACTTGGAGTTAAACGCCCAAACTGGCATGAAAGCTGGCGTTTAACTCCAGAAAAGGTCTCTACACATGAAAGCTTCAATGCTCAGCCCAAGCACACACCAAGTGGGCCCGGAAGTGGATTTTTCTGTCATTTACTCATTTCTGTAAACCTTAGGTTACTAGTTTACTATTAATAGGATCTTTTGACATTGTATCTGTACCTCATGACACTTTTACACGTTTCTTTGTATACCTTCCACGGCATGAGTCTCTAAACCCCATGGTTGGGGGTGAGGAGCTCTACTGTGTCTTGATGGATTAATGCAATTACTACTGTTTCTTATTCAATCATGCTTGCTTCCATTCTAAGATATCACTTGTTCTTAACCCAGATGAATGTGATGATCCGTGACACTCATCATATTCTCAACTATGAACGTGTGCCTGACAACCACCTCCGTTCTACCTTAGATTGAGTAGATATCTCTTGGATTCTTTAATCAGAATCTTCGTGGTATAAGCTAGAATTGATGGCGGCATTCAAGAGAATCCGGAAGGTCTAAACCTTGTCTGTGGTATTCTGAGTAGGATTCAATGATTGAATGACTGTGACGAGCTTCAAACTCCTGAAGGCGGGGCGTTAGTGACAGACGCAAAAGAATCACTGGATTCTATTCCGGCCTGATTGAGGACCGACAGATGGATAGCCGTGCCGTGACAGGGTGCGTTGAACATTTCCACTGAGAGGATGGGAGGTAGCCATTGACAACAGTGAAACCCTACATACAGCTTGCAATGGAAGGAGCCTTGCGTGTTTGATGAAGAAGACAGTAGGAAAGCAGAGATTCAGAAGATGGAGCATCTCCAGAACCTCAACCTATTCTCCATTACTGCATAACAAGTACTTATTTCATGTTCTTTTGCTTTTCACAATCAACCCTGATAATTTCTGATATCCTGACTAAGATTTACAAGATAACCATAGCTTGCTTCAAGCCGACAATCTCCGTGGGATCGACCCTTGCTCACGCAAGGTATTACTTGGACGACCCAGTGCACTTGCTGGTTAGTTGTGCGGGATTGCAAAAAGTGTGATTGCAATTTCGTGCACCAAGTTTTTGGCGCCGTTGCCGGGGATTGTTTGAGTTTGGACAACTGACGGCTTATCTTGTTGCTTAGATTAGGACTGTTTTGTTTTTAATTGGTTTAGAGTCTTTTAGTTGAGTCTAGTTTCATATTCTAAGTTTGGTGTCAATTGCATGCTTTTGCTTTTCTTTTAATTTTCGATTTTGCATGTCCTTAGTCCCTTTTTGATCCGTAAAAGTTCTAAGTTTGGTGTCCTCTTAGTGTTTTTCCCTTAAAATTTTCGAAAAAAAATTGTGTTTGATTTTCTAAAAATTTTAAGTTTGGTGTCATTTTGTTGTTTTTTTCTTTCCTCTTTTCAAAAATCAAATCTTTTTCATAAAGATTTTTTTCAATCATACCTTTCTAATTGCTAATCTCAAGATCTTTTTAATTAACTACTTGATTCAGTTTTCAATTTGCTTTGATCTTATTTTTTTCAATTTTCGAAATTTTTTTTCCTTTTGATGTTATTTTATTTTTCGATCAATTCAAAAAAAAATAAAATAAATAAAATTTATCTATTTGCAATCCATATCATTTCCCTTTTATCCATTATGGACATAAATGGGATTGATCAGTCCAAAAGGACTCTGGGGTCATATGCTAACCCCATTACAGCTGCATATGGGAGTAGCATCTGTACACCTCCCATCAAAACAAGCAGCTTTGAGCTAAATCCTCAACTTATTATCATAGTGCAGCAAAATTGCCAGTATTCCGGTCTTCCACAGGAAGAACCTACTGAGTTTCTGGCACAGTTCTTACAAATTGCTGACACAGTACATGATAAAGAGGTGGATCAGGATGTCTACAGACTACTACTATTTCCATTTGCTGTAAAAGATCAAGCTAAAAGGTGGTTGAATAACCAACCTACAGCAAGCATAAAGACATGGAAACAGTTATCAGACAAATTCCTGAATCATTTTTACCCTCAAAAGAGGATGACACAGCTAAGGCTGGACATCCAAGGCTTTAAACAAGAGGATAATGAATCCCTTTATAATGCCTGGGAGAGGTATAGAGGTATGCTAAGAAAATGCCCATCTGAAATGTTTTCAGAGTGGGTACAGTTAGACATCTTCTACTATGGGCTTACAGAAAAAGCTCAGATGTCTTTAGACCACTCAGCTGGTGGATCTATACACATGAGGAAGACAATTGAAGAAGCTCAAGAGCTTATAAACATTGTTGCTAGAAATCAATATTTGTATTCTAGCAATGAGTTCTCTCCAGAAGAGGAAGTCATGACAGTGGTCACTGACCCTAATCCTCAAGAACAGATGATTGAGCTTAATCAACAATTGCTCCTGATGACAGAACAGTTAGCAGAATTTAAAGAAATGCTCTATGAAACTAAAGTTGCTAACAAGAACATAGAACTACAGTTGAATCAAGCAAAACAGCAAATATCTAAACAGATAACAGAGGAGTGTCAAGCAGTTCAACTGAGGAGTGGGAAGACACTAAATAACACTGCTCAAAAGAGCAAAAAGCCAAACAGGAAACAATTGACAGAGGATCACCAAACCACTGTTCAAAATCCCTCTGAGGACAGTAAGAGCCCAGAGAGGAATGTTATTGGCGTTCAAACACCAGAAAGGGAAGGAAAGCTGGCGTTAAACGCCCATTCCTTGCCCAGTTCTGGCGTTCAAACGCTAGAAAAGGGAGAGAAGATGGCGTTTAACGCCCAATCTTCACCCATTCCTGGCGTTCAGACGCCAAGGGAAGATCAGACACCTGAGAGTGCTGACAGTAATCCCTCTAACAAGGCTTCTTCAACCACTTCTGTAAGGAATAAACCTGCAGCATCTAAGGTTGAAGACTATAAAGCCAAGATGCCTTATCCTCAAAAACTCCGCCAAGCGGAACAGGATAAGCAATTTGCCCGCTTTGCAGACTATCTAAGGACTCTTGAAATAAAGATTCCGTTTGCAGAGGCACTTGAGCAAATACCTTCTTATGCTAAGTTCATGAAAGAGATCTTAAGTCATAAGAAGGATTGGAGAGAAACTGAAAAAGTGTTTCTCACCGAAGAATGCAGTGCAGTCATTTTGAAAAGCTTACCAGAAAAGCTTCAAGATCTTGGAAGCTTTATGATACCATGCACATTAGAAGGCGCCTGCACCAAGACAGCCCTGTGTGATCTTGGAGCAAGCATCAATCTAATACCTGCATCCACTATCAGAAAGCTTGGGTTGGCTGGAGAAGTCAAACCAACCAGGATATGCCTCCAACTTGCTGATGGCTCTATTAAACATCCATCAGGCATAATAGAGGATATGATTGTCAAGGTTGGACCATTTGCCTTTCCAACTGACTTTGTGGTGCTGGAAATGGAGGAGCACAAGAGTGCAACTCTCATTCTAGGAAGACCATTCCTAGCAACTGGACGGACTCTCATTGATGTACAAAAAGGGGAAGTGACCCTAAGAGTCAATGAGGATGAGTTCAAGTTGAATGCTGTAAAAGCTATGCAGCATCCAGACACACCAAATGACTGCATGGGCGTTGACATTATTGACTCTTTGGTGGAAGAGATCAATATGACTGAAAGCCTAGAATCAGAGCTTGAAGACATCTTCAAGGATGCTCAGCCTGATCAAGAAGAACCACATGAAACAAAGGAATTTTCGAAAATTCCTCAGGAGGAGGATAAGCCCTCCCAAACCTGAACTCAAACCACTACCACCATCTCTGAAGTATGCATTTCTGGGAGGGGGTGAAACTTTTCCAGTGATTATAAGCTCTGCTTTGAATCCACAGGAAGAGGAAGCACTGATTCAAGTGCTAAGGACACACAAGACAGCTCTTGGGTGGTCCATAAGTGATCTTAAGGGCATTAGCCCAGCTAGATGCATGCACAAGATCCTGTTGGAGGATAATGCCAAACCAGTGGTCCAACCACAGAGGAGGCTAAATCCAGCCATGAAGGAGGTGGTGCAGAAAGAGGTCACTAAATTACTAGAGGCTGGGATTATTTATCCTATTTCTGATAGCCCCTGGGTGAGCCCTGTCCAAGTTGTCCCCAAAAAGGGAGGCATGACAGTGGTTCATAATGAAAAAAATGAACTGGTTCCTACAAGAACAGTCACAGGGTGGCGTATGTGTATTGACTACAGAAGACTCAATACAGCCACCAGAAAGGATCATTTTCCTTTACCATTCATAGACCAAATGCTAGAAAGACTAGCTAGTCATGATTATTATTGCTTTTTGGATGGCTATTCAGGTTACAACCAAATTGCAGTAGATCCTCAGGACCAAGAGAAAACATCATTTACTTGCCCTTCTGGCGTGTTTGCCTACAGAAGGATGCCTTTTGGTCTGTGTAATGCACCTGCAACCTTTCAGAGGTGCATGCTCTCTATCTTCTCAGATATGGTAGAGAAATTTCTGGAAGTCTTCATGGATGACTTCTCAGTATATGGAGACTCATTCAGCTCCTGTCTTAATCACCTAGCACTTGTCCTGAAAAGGTGCCAAGAGACTAACCTGGTTTTAAACTGGGAGAAATGTCACTTTATGGTGACTGAGGGAATTGTTCTTGGGCACAAAATTTCAAGCAAGGGAATAGAGGTGGATAAGGCAAAGGTAGAGGTAATTGAAAAATTACCACCACCTGCCAATGTTAAGGCAATCAGAAGCTTTCTGGGGCATGCAGGATTCTACAGAAGATTCATAAAGGATTTTTCGAAAATTGCAAAACCTCTGAGTAATCTGCAAGCTGCTGACACACCATTTGTGTTTGACACACAGTGTCTGCAGGCATTTGAGACCCTGAAAGCTAAGCTGGTCACAGCACCAGTCATCTCTGCACCAGATTGGACATTGCCATTTGAATTAATGTGTGATGCCAGTGACCATGCCATTGGTGCAGTGTTGGGACAGAGGCATAACAAGCTTTTGCACGTCATTTATTATGCCAGCCGTGTTCTAAATGACGCACAGAAAAACTACACAACCACAGAAAAAGAGTTACTTACAGTGGTCTATGCCATTGACAAGTTTAGATCCTATCTAGTGGGATCCAAAGTAGTTGTGTACACTGACCATGCTGCTCTTAAATACTTACTCACAAAGCAGGATTCAAAACCCAGGCTTATCAGATGGGTGTTGCTTCTGCAAGAGTTTGATATAGAAGTAAGAGACAGAAAAGGGACAGAGAACCAAGTAGCTGATCATCTGTCCCGAATAGAACCAGTAGCTGGGGCGTCCCTCCCTTCTACTGAGATCTCTGAGACTTTCCCAGATGAGCAACTCTTTGCCATTCTGGAAGCTCCATGGTTTGCAGATATTGCAAATTATAAAGCTGTGAGGTTCATACCCCGGGAGTACAGCAGAGTGCAAAGAAAGAAATTAATTTCAGATGCCAAGTACTACCTCTGGGATGAACCATATCTCTTTAAGAGATGTGCTGACGGAGTGATCCGCAGATGTGTACCCAGAGAAGAAGCACAAAGGATCCTATGGCACTGCCATGGATCACAGTGTGGAGGACATTTTGGAAGTGAGCGAACAGCCACTAAAGTCCTCCAATGTGGCTTCTACTGGCCTACTCTCTATAAAGATTCTCGAGAGTTTGTGCGTAACTGTGACAGTTGCCAAAGAGCTGGTAACTTGCCTCACGGATATGCCATGCCTCAACAAGGGATATTAGAGATAGAATTGTTTGATGTATGGGGAATTGACTTCATGGGTCCATTCCCACCATCATACTCAAACACTTACATTCTGGTGGCAGTGGACTATGTATCTAAGTGGGTAGAAGCAATTGCTACACCCACTAATGATACCAAGACCGTGCTGAAATTCCTCCAGAAACACATCTTCAGCAGGTTTGGTGTTCCCATAGTACTAATCAGTGATGGGGGCACTCATTTCTGCAATAAACAGCTATACTCTGCTATGGTTAGATATGGAATTAGTCACAAAGTGGCAACTCCGTATCATCCACAGACAAATGGGCAAGCTGAAGTCTCTAACAGAGAGCTAAAAAGAATCCTAGAACGGACTGTGATAGCCCGAAGAAAGGATTGGGCAAAGAGCTTGGATGATGCTCTGTGGGCATACAGAACAGCATTCAAGACTCCTATAGGAACCTTTCCATACCAACTGGTGTATGGGAAGGCCTGTCATCTGCCCCGTGGAACTGGAACATAAAGCCTACTGGGCAACCAGATTCCTAAACATGGATGCACAGTTAGCTGGTGAAAAAAGATTGCTCCAGCTAAATGAGCTAGAGGAGTTCAGACTCAATGCCTTTGAAAATGCAAAAATTTATAAGGAAAAGGCAAAGAAATGGCATGACAAGAAGTTGTCAACCAGAGTCTTTGAGCCAGGACAAAAAGTTCTGCTCTTCAACTCTAGGCTCAGACTGTTTCCAGGAAAACTTAAATCCCGGTGGAGGGGTCCGTATGTGATTACAGGAGTATCACCATATGGATATGTTGAGCTTCAGGATGTTGATTCTGACAAAAAGTTCATTGTTAATGGACAGAGAATCAAGCATTATCTTGAAGGGAATTTTGAGTAGGAGTGCTCAAAACTGAGACTTGAGTGATTCTCAGTAAAGGTCCAGCTAAAGACAGTAAAGAAGCGCTTGCTGGGAGGCAACCCAGTCATTAGGAGGTTATATGATTTGTTCTTACAGAGGCAAGTATCAAAAATGAAGGAATTCACAGAGTTACAGAAGGATTTAGCTCAAAAAGCAGAGAAAAAGAGCTTACTGGCGAAAAAACGCCAGTAAGGGGCATTTTGGGCGTTAAACGCCAGAATGGGCACCATTCTGGGCGTTTAACGCCAGTAAAGGTGCCATTTTGGGCGTTAAACGCCAGAATGGGCACCATTCTGGGCGTTTAACGCCAGGTGTGCAGCATCCTGGGCGTTTAGAAAAACGCCCAGTGATAAAGGAATTCTGGCGTTTAATGCCAGCCAGGTGCCCTGGCTGGGTGTTAAACGCCCAAAAGGGGCATCAAATGGGCGTTAAACGCCAGAATGGGTGCCATTCTGGGCGTTTAACGCCAGAAAGGTGGGGGGACCACAATTTTGTTTTCAAACCACATTTTTTCAAACTTTCCTTTTCTTACACATACTTTTCTACATAAATACATCTCAACCTTTCATCAATCACTTTCAAATCTCTCAAATTAATCTCAAATCTTGTTCAAAAACTCACCCTTCACTCAAAATTTTCTCCATATCTTCTCAAATCCCTCTTCAATTTTTCAAAATCTCTTCTCCCCCCCCCCTTATAAAAATACGTTTGGTTCCCCTCATTCCATCATACCATTCGAATTTACTCTTCCTCTCTCTTCTTTCCTTTCTTTTGCTTGAGGACAAGCAAACCTCTAAGTTTGGTGTGCTTTTCCGTGATCACTAAGCCAAGATTCATCAGGATCATGGCTCCTAAGGGAAAACAAACCAATTTAAGAGGAAAGAAAGAGAATAATCCAAAGAATCTTTGGAATTAAGAGAAGTTCTTAACCAAAGAACATGAAGACCATTATCACAAGATAATGGGTCTGAGGTCAGTGATCCCGGAAGTTAAATTTGATCTAAAAGAAGATGAATATCTGGGGATCCAAAAGCAAATTCGAAATAGAGGATGGGAAGTTCTAACCAATCCTGAGATAAAGGTTGGAAGGAATATGGTTCAGGAATTCTACTCAAATCTGTGGTTAACAGATAAGCAGAGAATAACTGGAACTGCTTACCATACCTACAGAACCATGGTCATAGGGAAAGTTATGTACTTCTATCTGGACAAAATAAGAGAAATCTTCAAACTGCCTCAACTGCAAGATGATCCTGAATCCTTTAATAGGAGGATGGTGAGAGCAGATAAAGGGTTGGATCAAGTTCTAGAGGACATATGCCTCCCTGGAACTAAGTGGATAACCAATTCTAAGGGTGTCCCAAACCAACTCAAGAGGGGAGACCTCAAACCAATTGCAAGAGGTTGGCTAGACTTTATTGGGCGTTCCATATTGCCCACTAGCAACCGTTCTGAGGTTACCATCAAGAGAGCAGTGATGATTCATTGCATCATGCTTGGAAAAGAAGTGGAAGTTCATCATGTGATTGCTTGTGAGATCTACACAATTGCAAATAAGAATTCCACTGAAGCCAAATTGGCTTACCCAAGCTTGATCTCCTTGCTCTGTAAAGAGGCTGGGGTGAAGATGGGAGTAGATGAATTCATACCCATTGAACATCCAATCACCAAGAAGTCAATGGAAGGACAAATGCAAGACAACTCTATCAAAAGGAGGGCGCAGGAGTTCCTCCCTGAATTCCCTGAAATTGGCTACTGGGCCAGCCTAGAAGCATCTATCAACAAGTTGCAAGAGACTATGGAGCAACTGAAGGAAGAACAGCAGAATCAGAACTGCATGCTCTACAAATTGCTGAAGGAACAAGAGAAGCAGGGGCGTGAACTCCAAGAGTGGAAACGCCAAAAGCTCTCCTCTCAAGCTGAGGGAGCATCCACTTCTCAAAATCAAGGTTGTTGAGTCCTAACTCTGTGAAAACCTCTATCATTAGGAGCCTAATCTTTTCGTTTTTTGTTGTTTTGTTTTGTTTTCTATTTTTATTTTTTAGTCTCATCTTATATCTATTTTTGAGTCTTGTTCTTAATTCATAATTAATAAAATTTAACATTCATGTCTTAAAGCTATGAATGTCCTATGAATCCATCACCTCTCTTAAATGAAAAATGCTTTAATCACAAAAGAACAAGAAGTACAGGATTTTGAAATTTATCCTTGAAACTAGTTGAATTAGTTTGATGTGGTGACAATACTTTTTGTTTTCTGAATGAATGCTTGAACAGTGCATATGTCTCTTGAAATTGTTGTTTTGAGAATGTTAAAATTGTTGGCTCTTGAAAGGATGATGAAAAAAGGAGACATGTTATTGAGGATCTGAAAAATCATAAAAATGATTCTTGAAGCAAGAAAAAGCAGCAAAAAAAAGAGAAAAAGAAAGAAAAAGAAAAAGAAAGAAATAAAGTTGTGATCCAAGGCAAAAAGAGTGTGCTTAAGAACCCTGGACACCTCTAGTTGGGGACTCTAGCAAAGCTGAGTCACAATCTGAAAAGGTTCACCCAATTATGTGTTTGTGGCATGTATGTATCCGGTGGTAATACTGGAAGACAGAGTGCTTTGGG
Organism: Arachis stenosperma; assembly: GCF_014773155.1. Taxonomy (NCBI): domain Eukaryota; kingdom Viridiplantae; phylum Streptophyta; class Magnoliopsida; order Fabales; family Fabaceae; genus Arachis; species Arachis stenosperma. The sequence goes on from NC_080382.1 coordinate 88,094,942, forward strand.
CCACAGCCAAGACTCATACACTAGCTATGTTCAAGAATCATTATACTTAACTAGGGGAATCAATAACACTATCTGAGTTCTGAGTTCTTATAGATGCCAATCATTCTGAACTTCAAAGGATAGAGTGAGATGCCAAAACTGTTCGGAGGCAAAAAGCTACTAGTCCCACTCATCTAATTGGAACTATGTTTCTTTGATATTTTGGAGTCTATAGTATATTCTCTTCTTTTTATTCTATTTTGATTTTCAGTTGCTTGAGGACAAGCAACAATTTAAGTTTGGTGTTGTGATGAGCGGATAATTTATACGCTTTTTGGCATTGTTTTTAGTATGTTTTTGGTATGATCTAGTTAGTTTTTAGTATATTTTTATTAGTTTTCAGTTAAAATTCACTTTTCTGGACTTTACTATGAGTTTGTGTGTTTTTCTGTGATTTCAGGTATTTTCTGGCTGAAATTGAGGGTCCTGAGCAAAAATCTGATTCAGAGACTGAAAAGGACTGCAGATGCTGTTGGATTCTGACCTCCCTGCACTCGAAGTGGATTTTCTGGAGCTACAGAAGCCCGATTGGCGTGCTCTCAACGGCGTTGGAAAGTAGACATCCTGGGCTTTCCAGCAATATATGATAGTCCATACTTTGCCCAAGATTTGATGGCCCAAACCGGCGTGGCAATTCAGCCTCAGAATTTCCAGCGTTTAACGCTGGAACTGGCATAAAACTTGGAGTTAAACGCCCAAACTGGCATGAAAGCTGGCGTTTAACTCCAGAAAAGGTCTCTACACATGAAAGCTTCAATGCTCAGCCCAAGCACACACCAAGTGGGCCCGGAAGTGGATTTTTCTGTCATTTACTCATTTCTGTAAACCTTAGGTTACTAGTTTACTATTAATAGGATCTTTTGACATTGTATCTGTACCTCATGACACTTTTACACGTTTCTTTGTATACCTTCCACGGCATGAGTCTCTAAACCCCATGGTTGGGGGTGAGGAGCTCTGCTGTGTCTTGATGGATTAATGCAATTACTACCGTTTCTTATTCAATTATGCTTGCTTCCATTCTAAGATATCACTTGTTCTTAACCCGGATGAATGTGATGATCCTTGACACTCATCATATTCTCAACTATGAACGTGTGCCTGACAACCACCTCCGTTCTACCTTAGATTGAGTAGATATCTCTTGGATTCTTTAATCAGAATCTTCGTGGTATAAGCTAGAATTGATGGCGGCATTCAAGAGAATCCGGAAGGTCTAAACCTTGTCTGTGGTATTCTGAGTAGGATTCAATGATTGAATGACTGTGACGAGCTTCAAACTCCTGAAGGCGGGGCGTTAGTGACAGACGCAAAAGAATCACTGGATTCTATTCCGGCCTGATTGAGGACCGACAGATGGATAGCCGTGCCGTGACAGGGTGCGTTGAACATTTCCACTGAGAGGATGAGAGGTAGCCATTGACAACGGTGAAACCCTACATACAGCTTGCCATGGAAGGAGCCTTACGTGTTTGATGAAGAAGACAGTAGGAAAGCAGAGATTCAGAAGATGGAGCATCTCCAGAACCTCAACCTATTCTCCATTATTGCATAACAAGTACTTATTTCATGTTCTTTTGCTTTTCACAATCAACCCTGATAATTTCTGATATCCTGACTAAGATTTACAAGATAACCATAGCTTGCTTCAAGCCGACAATCTCCGCGGGATCGACCCTTGCTCACGCAAGGTATTACTTGGACGACCCAGTGCACTTGCTGGTTAGTTGTGCGGGATTGCAAAAAGTGTGATTGCAATTTCGTGCACCAGCAAGCTTTCTCATCATTGAGAGGGGCATTAAGTTGATACTGGCACCTAGATCACAGAGAGCTTTTTATAATGTCATCTTGCCTATGGTGCATGAAACTACAAAGCTCCCTGGATCTTTGAGCTTTGGTGGGATGCCTATTTGAATCACAACACTACATTCCTCAGTGAGCATAATGGTTTCCTTCTCATGCCAACTTCTCTTTTTATTGATAAGCTCTTTCAAGAACTTTGCATATAGAAGCATTTTCTCTAATGCTTCAGCCAGGGGGATGTTAATTTCCAATTTCTTAAAGACTTCAAGGAATTTGGGGAAGTGTTGATCCTTGGTCTCCTTGTTAAACTTTTGAGGGTATGGCAAGGGAGTTGTGAGAGTTTTCTTCACTTGCTTTTGCTCATTAGTTGGTTCTTTCATTATTTGCTTCCCTTTCCTTGGAATTTGTGGCTGTTTCTCTCCTTTTTTAGGCTTCTCTTGAGTTTGCTTGCTTGCTGTCAACTCTTCTTTGTTGCTGGCTTCCTCTTTCTCTGCTGACTTTTTGTCATTTTCTACAGGCTTTTTGATAGTTTCTTTGTTATTTACCAAAGTCCTACCACTCCTCAGTTGAATAGCTTTGCATTCCCCTTTAGGATTCAGAATGGTGTCATTTGGTAGTAAGCTTGTTGGCCTTTCAATCACAGCTTGCTTGGACAATTGTCCAATCTGCCTTTCTATATTTCTTATTGAAGCTTCATGATTCTTGCTTGTCATCTCTTACTGCTTCATCATCTTTTCCATCAGTATCTCTAGGTTTGAGATCCTCTGAGAGTCTTGTGGTATCTGTGGCTGATTATGAGATGTTGAGGGTGAATGATAAGTGTTTTGGTAAGTGGCTGGGTTATTGGATGGATAATGGTTGGAATTGGGGTAGTTATTTTGGGGTTTTCTATATGGATTTTGGTTATTGTTCTGCTGGTTGTGGTTCTGGTTGTTTCTTGAGTTGTTTTGTGTTGAATTTCTTTGCCATGGCTGCTAATTTTGATTATGGTTATCTCCCCATATGAGATTCGAATGGTTCTTCCAGGATGGATTGTAGGTGTCACTATAAACTTCATTTAGTCCTGCTCCTTGGTTTGCATATAGTTTACTTGTTCCTGTTACTGATCTTCTTGGTTTTCTTCATTCTGCCCCTATGTGGTTGATGGTTGGCTTGTATTCACTACTGCAACTTGGAGGCTATCAATCCTCTTAGTCATTTGTTTAAATTGTTGCTGAATTTGCTGTTGCATCATCTTATTTTGAGCTAGGATAGAATCCACTCCTTCCAATTCTAGCACTCCTTTCCTTTGTGATGGTTGGTGTTCATACCCTGGGTCGAGCTGTCCGACCCGGGATGTTCTACAGACAAAGAGACCGACCTCTTCAGGTCAGGACAACCCGATCTCTTTTCAAAAAGCTCGGCCAAGTCACAGACGGCCCAAACAAAGGGCCCAAAATAGAGGAACACGTCCCAAATCCAAGGGCGGCCCAAGCCCGTAGAGACAAAGGTGGTTCCCTTGAAGATAAAAGGACCCCAATCAAAGATAAGATAAAGATAAGATAAGATAACTAACTTATCTTATCTAAGAAGGTCACTCAACGCCATTATAAATACACTGGAGCACCCAGATATAACTCATACTCTGATTCTACATAAAAACCTGCTTAATACCCTTGCTAACTTAAGCATCGGAGTCCCTTGCAGGTACCACCACCCTCCGGTGACAAAGGATCAGCAGCATTGTCAGTCTAGTAAACCGGACACATCATCTCCGATCAGCACAGAAGATCTCGTCCGAGATCGACCTACAGTTTCAGGTAACCCTTGGAACATTGGCGCCGTTGCCGGGGAACCTGGAAGTCATCCCATTACCATGGTGGACGACCATGACAACGATCACACCTCATATCTAAAAGAAAGAATGCCGCACAAAAACGTGGGCACAACACCAAAAGATACTCCTCAAGTCAATGATAAAAACTTCAAGGGAGACTTGGAGGCATTCCAAAGTCAGTTAAAGCAACTCGAGGAAGACGCTCTACGTCAACGAGAGGCCGAAAAGGATCTACAAAGAGAAATAAGACGACGCCGGGAATTGGAGAACAAACTCTCAAAACTTGAGGCCGATGTCAAGACTAAAGCCAGCCATCCCACCCCCGAAGATAGCACCCGTAAGGAACAAGATCCATTCACCAGGGAGATCATGAAAATAAGAATCCCAAAAGACTTCAAACTCCCAGACATGACCTTGTACGACGGCACGACGGATCCCACCCATCATCTCAGCAACTTCAGAAGCAGAATGTACCTCACTGATGCCTCAGATGCAGTTCGTTGCAAAGCCTTTCCAACCACTTTAACAAAGACAGAAATTAGATGGTTCGACAACCTCCCTCCTAGGTCCATCTCAAGTTTCGACGACTTGGCTAAAAAATTCCAGGCCAGATTCTTCATCCACAAGGACAAAGCAAAACATGCTCCGAGCTTACTAGGAATCAGACAAGGAGAGCGGGAAACCCTGCGAAACTACATGGAGAGATTCAACAAAACATACATGGATATACAAAACCTTCCAACAGAAGCTGCCATCATGGGTCTCAATAACGGTCTGCAAGAAGGGCCTTTCAGTCAATCCATATCAAAGAAGTATCCCACATCTCTGAACGAAGTGCAGGAGCGAGCAGAAAAGTACATCAACATGGAGGAAAAATCAGACTTCAAAACCAGGGTTCACCCCTCGGGATAAAGACAAAGATTCCAGAAAGAAGGAAGATCAACACGGAGAAAAAATCAAAAAGTACCACAATTACACCCCTCTTCGGGTGTCTCTTGTGGATGTCTACAGAGAAGTTTGCAACACAGAAAAAATACCACCAGCTCGACCACTCAAAGGCAAAAAAGGAGGAAGAAATCGGGCTGAATACTGTGAATATCATCGGATCCGTGGACACTCCACTAATGAGTGTTTCGATTTAAAAAACGTCATAAAAAAGCTCCTACGAGAAGGAAGGTTAGATCAATATCTGGCCACCCACAAAGATGAACAAAGGAAAAGAAGAAGTGCAGAGGATGTTGGACCCACTATGCGATCATCCTGGACACCAGAAAGACACGTCCACATGATACACGGCGGATTTGCCGGAGGAGGAATCTCCAAGTCATCCCGCAAAAGACATCTCAAAGACATATATCACGTCGCGGGAAGGAAGGAAGCACCCGACATCCCGGCGATCACTTTTACCAAAGAAGACGCATCCGGCATCACATCAGGACATGACGATCCCATGGTCATCACAATCATACTGGCAAACGCAAATCTCCATCGTACACTAATAGACCAGGGGAGCTCTGCCGATATCCTATTCAAAACTGCCTTCGATAAACTCGGCTTGGAAGAAAAGGAACTCAAAGCATATCCGGACAGCCTGTTCGGATTAGGAGATACCCCGGTTTAACCAATGGGATACATTCCGCTCTACACAACTTTTGGAAAGGGAAGTCAGTCAAGAACACTCAAAATAGACTACATCGTTGTTGACGTAAACTCAGCCTACAATGCTCTAATAGGTCGAACAACGTTAAATCAACTCGGCGCAATAGTCTCGACTCCGCCGCATCTATGCATGAAATTCCAAACCGCAGAAGGAATAGCCATAGTAAAGGCAGACCAGAAAATGGCGCGCCGCTATTACAACGAAAGTCTAAACCTCAGGGGAAGAGGTGAAGAATTCCATACAATCGAGCTTGGTAGAGCTCGGAGGCAAGAGGAGCTTCGCCCACAACCTGAAGGAGAAATAGAAAAAATCCAGATCGGAAACACCCCGGACCAAATAACCAACATCGGCACACTCCTAAAAGGGGACATAAGAGAATCACTCATACAGTTCCTACGCGATATTGCCGACCTCTTTGCATGGAAGGCCGCAGATATGCCAGGTATAGATCCCAAACTAATGTGACATAAGCTAGCAGTCTACCCAGGATCTTGGCCGGTATAACAAAGACGCAGAAAACTAGGACCAGAAAGCTCTCAAGCGGTGGAAGAACAGGTGCGAGCTCTACTGGAGGCAGGCTTCATAAGAGAAGTCAAATACCCGCTCTGGCTTGCTAATGTCGTTTTGGTAAAAAAGTCAAATGGGAAGTGGAGAATGTGCACTGACTATACCGATCTCAACAAAGCTTGCCCAAAAGATCCTTATCCACTCCCAAACGTCGACGCATTGGTAGATGCCTCCTCCGGATACAAATACCTCTCCTTTATGGACGCATACTCAGGATATAACCAAATCCCAATGTACCCACCCGACCAAGAAAAAAACCTCTTTCTTAACCACAAAGGCAAATTACTGTTACATTGTTATGCCTTTCGGTCTCAAAAAATGCAGGAGCCACTTACCAAAGATTAATGAATAAAATTTTTTCGGATCACATTGGAAAAATCATGGAGGTCTATGTAGACGACATGCTAGTGAAGACGCAGAATGAAGAGATGTTACTATCCGACTTGACACAAGTATTCAACACTATAAGACAACACCGCATGCGACTCAATCCCACAAAATGTACCTTCGCGGTAGAAGCCGGTAAATTCGTGGGTTTTATGATCACACAGAGAGGAATCGAAGCAAACCCGGACAAGTGCAGGGCCGTACTCGACATGAAAAGCCCGACTTGTATCAAAGAGGTGCAACAACTCAACGGACGGCTGGTAGCCTTGTCCAGATTCCTGGCGGGATCCGCAATAAGATCTCTCCCCTTCTACGCCACTATAAGGAAGGGAAAGGAGTTTGAATGGACAGTCGAGTGTGAGCAAGCCTTTTAAAACTTTAAAAAGTTTCTGGGAGAACCACCTATATTAAGTCGGCCTCAGAAGGGGGAACCGCTCATCTTGTACCTCGCAGTGGAAAATATGGCAATAGCTTCAGCACTGGTCCGAGAGGACAACAGCGGACAGCAACCCGTATACTTTATCAGCAAAGCATTGCAGGGATCCGAGCTGAACTACCAGAAAATAGAAAAATTTGGTTACGCTATCATAATAACATCGCGCCGACTTCGCCCATATTTCTAGTCTCTCACCATTAAAGTTCGAACTAACCAGTGATGCCAGGGCATTTAGGCCAGTTTCACTGACCTTTTCTTTGCTATTTTAGGGTAGTTTCATGCATTTTCTTAGTGAATAAGGCAAGTTTTGGGTGAATATACACTTACACATTGATTCAAGCAACTATTGTGAATTTTGCATGATTTCATGAGATTGTTGCCATAATTGCATGATAATTTGATGATGCATAATCTCATGACTTTGGCTAGAGCTTTGATGCACTTTAATTGCTTGATTTCAGGACAAATGAAGCATGGAAGAACTACGTTAGCATTCACGTTAACTTAGTCAACGTGAATACTAACGTGGGATGGTAAAGAGCTTGCAACGTTAATGAGAAAAGTGATCACCAATAACGCCTGCGAAGCTATTCATAGCTTACGTTAAGAGCCACGTTAACTAAGTTAACGTGGTACTTAACGTAGAAGAAAAAAGAAGACTCCACATTAACGAGAAACATGAACTCCAATAACGTTTCTCCTCAACGTTAGTGGTAAAAGTGAACACCAGTAACGGTGGGAAACTAGGCAATGCCCTACGTTAAGAGTCACGTTAACTTAGTTAACGTAAACTCTAACGTGGAAGAGGATCAACAACGCCAATGTTAGTGACACTCACTTTTGTCACTAACGTTGGATCATTAGCATTGCCTACGTTAACTCTCACGTTAAGATTGTTAACGTGAAAGTTAACGTGGAGTTGAATTCAAAGAACCAACGTTAGTGACACTCACTTTTGTCACTAACGTTAGGAGATGGCTTCATTACTACGTTAAGAGCCACGTTAACTTAGTTAACGTGGGTTCTAACGTAGGGACTTAAGGCAATTGGAGCATTAGTGACAAAGGTGAGTGTCACTAACGCTCTCGAAGGTGATAGATACCCACGTTAAGAGCTACGTTAGCCAAGCTAACGTAAGATCTAACGTAGGGGCAAGGAGGCAAGCATCGTTAATGAGAAAAGTGATTCCCATTAACGTTTGCAAAAAGGGGCACAAGCCAACACTAATGGAAAAAGTGAGTCCCATTAACGTTGGACAAGGATTGAGAAAGAAACGTTAGAAGTCACGTTAAGATTTCTAACGTTGAGACTAACGTGGGTATACAAGGGTGGAACGTTAGTGGAAAAAGTGAATGCTACTAACATTCTCGCACCCAAAATGTAGTCAACGTTAATCTCACTAAATGCCTAAGCCTAATTCATATTCCTTTGCAAGCTGGGCCCACTAAAGATGAGAATTGCTTCAACTCAAGGTCCAGAACCCACATCCAAGACTTGAGGAACTCACTAGAAGATCATGAGGAGTAGTATATATAAGAGTAGTTTGAACTAGAGAAGGGATTAGCACTTTTGGGAACTACTCTCTGCATATTTACTTTTCTGTACTTCTAGCATGGATTCTTCTTTTCTGCCATTTTTCATTCCTAGAGCTATGAACAACTAAACCCCTTTCATTGGGTTAGGGAGCTCTGTTGTAATTTGATGGATCAATTATAGTTTTCATTCTTCTTCTTCTTTCTTTTCTCTTGATCTTACTAGAAAGCTTTCGATCTTAATTCGATTGGTTAGTTGTCTTGGAAAAGAAATTCTCCATAATTGGATCTCCTTTGAACCTTGGAAAAGGGATGAGGAGATCATGCTAGAATTGCTTTCTCATGTTGGACTAAATTGGGGTTTAGATGGATATTGTGACATTTAATCCTCCCAACACTTTGATTTGGAAATACATGTGGTATAATCAGTGACCAAACTTCATCTCTTCCCATGAGCAATTAAATCAAGGAATTGGGCAATTGTTCAAGCTTAGAGAGATTGGATTGCCAAGGAATTGGAATCCAATCACTTAAGATTGCTAAGGAGATTAATGAATGCATTGATTGAGGAAGAGATGAGAATGAACTTGATCCGGAGAATGCAACATCTCCTAAACCCAATGATTTCCCCATTTCTGATCTTACCCATTCTATTTACTTTCTGTTATTTAATTTCTTGCTCTTTACCCCAACTCCCCGTTTAAGATTCTGCACTTTAAATTCTGTTATTTACTTTCTAGTCATTTAAATTTCTGCATCTCAATCTAAATTCTGTTTAGCTCAACTAGCATATTCTTCTAACTAAAGTTGCTTGACCAATCAATCCTTGTGGGATTCGACCTATGTGAGTTTTACTTGACAACAATTCGGTATACTTGCCGAAGGGAAATTTGTTGAGAGACAAGTTTTCATGCATCAAGTTTATGGCGCCGTTGCTGGGGATTAATTTTGAATCAACAATGATCAAGTTAGAAGATTACTAGATTGAGCATTTTTTTTATTTCATTATTCATTTTTTTTTCATTCAGTCAATTTATCTTAGTTCGTTTTTAATTTCTTCCTCATCCCCTATACCCTCTCTATTTTCTGTTCTTTTTTTTAGTTGATCATAATTCAGTCCACTATCTGTTTGATAAATTGCATCACTCACACTAACAATTACTCTAACAAGAATAGCCTTCACTATACCTCCTGTTGTGTAATCTGTTTGTTGTATGACAGGGAGAAGAGAAGGAGTTTCAACATCCTTTGATTCAGAACCTGAAAGAACCCTTCGGAGACTGGTGCACGAAATTGTGATCATCAATGGCGCCATCAGCATGGTACGCACAATTGCAATCTCAACTCTTTATCACAACTTCGCACAACTAACCAGCAAGTGTACTGGGTCGTCCAAGTAATAAACCTTACGCGAGTAAGGGTCGATCCCACAGAGATTGTTGGTATGAAGCAAGCTATGGTCACCTTGTAAATCTCAGTCAAGCAGACTCAAATGGGTATAGATGATGAATAAAACATAAAGATAAAGATAGAGATACTTATGCAATTCATTGGTGAGAATTTCAGATAAGCGAATGGAGATGCTTTGTCCCTTCCGTCTCTCTGCTTTCCTACTGTCTTCATCCAATCCTTCTTACTCCTTTCCATGGCAAGCATTATGCAAGGGTTTCACCGTTGTCAGTGGCTACCTCCCATCCTCTCAGTGGAAATGTTCAACGCACCCTGTCACGGCACGGCTATCCAGCTGTCGGTTCTCGATCATGTCGGAATAGAATCCAGTGATTCTTTTGCGTCTGTCACTAACGCCCCACAATCGCGAGTTTGAAGCTCGTCACAGTCATTCAATCATTGAATCCTACTCAGAATACCACAGACAAGGTTTAGACCTTCCGGATTCTCTTGAATGCCGCCATCAGTTCTAGCCTATACCACGAAGACTCTGATCTCACGGAATGGATGGCTCGGTTGTCAGGCGAGCGTTCGTTTGTCAGGCGAGCAACAACCATGCGTCGTGTATCAGGAATCCAAGAGATATTCACCCAATCTAAGGTACAACAGAGGTGGTTGTCAGTCACATGTTCATAGGTGAGAATGATGATGAGTGTCACAGATCATCACATTCATCAAGTTGAAGAACAAGTGATATCTTGGAACAAGAACAAGCTGAATTGAATAGAAGAACAATAGTAATTGCATTAATACCCGAGGTACAGCAGAGCTCCACACCTTAATCTATGGTGTGTAGAAACTCCACCGTTGAAAATACATAAGAACAAGGTCTAGGCATGGCCGTGAGGCCAGCCCCATGATCTAAGATAGCATAAGACTAAAGATAGCTACCAAGATGTCAAATACAATAGTAAAAGGTCCTATTTATAGGGAACTAGTAGCTTAAGAATTACAAAGATGAGTAAATGACATAAAAATCCACTTCCAGGCCCACTTGGTGTGTGCTTAGGCTGAGCATTGAAGCTTTTTCGTGTAGAGACTCTTCTTGGAGTTAAACGCCAGCTTTTGTGCCAGTTTGGGCGTTTAACTCCCACTTTGGTGCCAGTTCCAGCGTTTAACGCTGGGAATTCTGAAGGTGACTTTGAACGCCAATTTGGGCCATCAAATCTTGGGCAAACTATGGACTATCATATATTGCTGGAAAGCCCAGGATGTCTAATTTCCAACGCCGTTAAGAGCGCGCCAATTGGGCTTCTGTAGCTCCAGAAAATCCACTTCGAGTGCAGGGAGGTCAGAATCCAACAGCATCTGCAGTCCTTTTTAGTCTCTGAATCAGATTTTTGCTCAGGTCCCTCAATTTCAGCCAGAAAATACCTGAAATCACAGAAAAACACACAAACTCATAGTAAAGTCCAGAAAAGTGAATTTTAACTAAAAACTAATAAAAATATACTAAAAAGTAACTAAATCCTACTAGAAACATACTAAAAACAATGCCAAAAAGCGTACAAATTATCCGCTCATCACAACACCAAACTTAAATTGTTGCTTGTCCCCAAGCAACTTGAAAATCAAATAAGATAAAAAGAAGAGAATATGCAATGAATTCCGAAAACATCTATGAAGATCAGTATTAATTAGATGAGCGGGGCTTTTAGCTTTTTGCCTCTGAACAGTTTTGGCATCTCACTTTATCCTTTGAAATTCAGAATGATTGGCTTCTCTAGGATCTCAGAATCCAGATAGTGTTATTGATTCTCCTAGTTAAGTATGATGATTCTTGAACACAGCTACTTATTGAGTCTTGGCCGTGGCCCAAAGCACTCTGTCTTCCAGTATTACCACCGGATACATACATGCCACAGATACATAATTGGGTGAACCTTTTCAGATTGTGACTCAGCTTTGCTAGAGTCCCCAATTAGAGGTGTCCAGGGTTCTTAAGCACACTCTTTTTGCCTTGGATCACAACTTTATTTCTTTCTTTTTCTTTCTTTTTCTTTTTCTCCCTTTTTTTCGTTTTTTTTTTGTATTCACTGCTTTTTCTTGCTTCAAGAATCATTTTTATGATTTTTCAGATCCTCAGTAACATGTCTCCTTTTTCATCATTCTTTCAAGAGCCAACAACTTTAACATTCATGAACCACAAATTCAAAAGACATATGTACTGTTTAAGCATACATTCAGAAAACAAAAGTATTGCCACCACATCAAACTAATTAATCTGTTATAAAATCTGAAATTCATGCAATTCTTCTCTTTTTTCAATTAAGAGCTTTTTTCATTTTAAGAAAGGTGATGGATTCATAGGACATTCATAACTTTAAGGCATAGACACTAACACACTAATGATCATAAGATACAAACATAGATAACCATAGAGCATAATTTTTGAAAAACAGAAAAATAAAGAACAAGGAGATTAAAGAACGGGTCCACCTTAGTGATGGCGGCTTGTTCTTCCTCTTGAAGGTCTTGAGGTCCTCAATGTCTCTTCCTTGCCTTTGTTGCTCCTCTCTCATGATTCTTTGATCTTCTCTAATTTCATGGAGGAGGATGGAATGTTCTTGGTGCTCCACCCTTAGTTGTTCCATGTTGGAACTCAGTTTGGAACTCAGTTCTCCTAGGGAGGTGTTCAGTTGCTCCCAATAGTTTTGTGGAGGAAGGTGCATCCCTTGAGGCATGATGGTGTTTTTGCGGAAAAACGAATTTCCAACACATAAATCCAACCGGCAAGTGTACCGGGTCGCATCAAGTAGTAATAAATCACTTAGAGTGAGGTCGATCCCACAGGGATTGATGGATCAAGCAATTTTAGTGGGTGATTAGTTTAGTCAAGCTAACATTTAAGTGGAATTGGATGAAGTGTAGCCAACAGAAAGTAAATAGCAAGGAAAATTAAAGTGCAGAAAGTAAAATTGCAAGTAACTTAAATAACAAGAAAGTAAAATAGCTGAAACTTAAATTGCAAGAAAAGTAAATTACATGAATAGTAAAGGGGCTGGGGTGCTGGAATTTAAAGAGAGTAATAGATTAAGCAACTAGAAATTTAAATTGCAGAAAATGTAAATGTGCAGGAAATTAAATCAAGCTCAATGTGAATAAAGATGTGAAAGTGGAGAATGCAGGAAAGGAAATTGCAGAAAAGTAAATGTAGCAGAAGAGGAATGAAACAGAAAGTAAAATGCAGCTCAATTTCAATAGCTAAAGGAAAGTTGAAGATCTCAGGGGTGGAGGAGACTAGAAAACAAGTCTAGATCTCAATCCCTTCCTTGATCAAAGTAGAAAGCAAATTGAAGAAGAAAGAAAGATGAAAGCCGTAGAGAAAAACTTGGATCCAAAACTCAATTAACTGAATTATGCAGAAAATCAACAAAGAGCAATCTTAGATCAAGAATGAAACAGAATTCCTTCAAATCTCAATCCAAGATTCAAGCAGAAAGGAAAATTAAAAGAGAGAGCTATCAAATCCTAACACTCCTTAGTGAGCTAGCCTTTTCTGCTTCTCATCGAGCTCTAATTGATGCCTTTATATAGGCTTTACAAAGTGAAAATGAAAATAAAATTAAAACAAAATAAAAATCCTAATCTAATTGATCCATGTGCCTTTGAGTCATGTTGAGTGGGCTTTGCTTGCTTTGGATTTGAGGGAAATGGGTCTTGGATGGCCTTGGTTCAATTGGTGAAGATTTGAGTTCAAAGGGAATTTGAATTGAATTTTGATTGAATTTGGCCCATGACACTCCCAGGAGGCTGCCCTGCCCTTGTGGAGGGCAAGGCAGAAAATGTTGCTTGTGCCCTTGGTGCGTGCGTGATGCGGGCTTGGTGTGTGAAGATGCTGCCCTGCCCTTGTGGAGGGCAGGGCAGAAAAATCTGGTGCGCCAGTTTGGTGCTTGTGCGTGCTGCTGGTGCTGCCGAAGGATGCCTTGGTGCGCCAGAATGGTGCGCCTGTGTGCACCACAAAATGCTGCCCTGCCCTTGCGGAGGGCAGGGCAATGTTTCCAAAAAATGAAGCTCCGCGTTCGATACTTGGTGGATGCACACGCTACTTCTTTTCCTTGGTTTATTTTTGCTTATTTTTGGCCCTTAAAGATGCCTCTCGTTCCTGCCCCAATTGTTCGCCAAATATGGATTGCTATATATCGTTGGAAAGCTCTGAATGTCAGCTTTCCAACGCAACTGGAAGCACATCAATTGGACGTCTGTAGCTCAAGTTATAGCCCTTTGAAGGAGGCATGGTCATGCTGTGAGCGCCCAGATTTTACCTTAGCGAAATTCTTGCTTCCAATCCTCAATGTGCATCACGATTCTGCCCTGCCCTTGGCAAGGGCAGGGCAGTGTGCGTGCTGGCTGCTTCCTTCCTTGATTTGGTCATGGGCCACACTTTTAAAAGTGTGGCCTAAGGCTCCAAAGTGTACCCCAACTTCAAAGTGTACCCCAAAGCTTTTTTTTCTCCTTTTTTTTGTGCTTCTTTGCTTCTTTTTCTTCTTATTTCCTACAAGATTTATAAAATTAAAATATCAAGAAAATATATCATTTAAGTACAAAAAGCATTCAATATTTAAGCACAAATCATCAATTTCTTGTATGAAAAAGCATAGAAAATGGGTATATGATGACATGTCATCACAACACCAAACTTAAATCTTGCTTGTCCCCAAGCAAGAAAAGAATCATGCAATAAAGATTGACAATCCAAGGTAAGAAGAATAGCAACTCAATGTTCATGGCAAGCTAGTTTTCTATGCATGCTACAATTACAAAAGAGATGTAAATGATTGATGCTTCTATTTAGCTTATTTATGAAATCTTTTTCTTATAATTCTTCTTGAAACAAGCTTTTGATTTTTTTTTTCTCCTTTTGGGTGCTTTGCCCCATGAGTTAATAACAAAGCTACGACTTCTAAATGCTTTGTTTTCAAGTATTACCACTTGATACATAAGCACCACAAGCATTTAATTAGAGGACTTCATTAAGCTCATTTTTTCTTTCTTTTCTTGACTCTCTAATCATTGATGCTCAGAGCCTTGAGCTTTGAGGGAGTGCTTTTGCACTTGAGCCTAGCCTTGACTTCTAAGTGTTTTGTTTTCAAGCATTTAGCTTGATACATAAACACCACAAGCACTTAGCAAATAAATTGCCATTGGTACTCAGAGCCTTCAGCTTTCTCATTCTTTCCCTTTTTCTTTTCTTGCTTTAATTGTATTTGCTTCTTCAAGGTTTTCATGATTTCAAAAGATTTCACAAAATGTACTAGATGAAAAACTTCAATTAAATAAAATCCAATGCAATTGAGCAACAATCAATCATACTAGCTTTCCAATACTTGTATGCACATGCTAAATTCTTCTTTAATTCCTTGTTTGTTTATGATCATGATGCTTTTTTGCTTTTGGATTCATAAAACTCAAGTTGGTAGTCATAATGTCACAACAACATGTTTCAAATCAAATTCAAGCTATGCTTAGTCATACCACACATGCCTAAAGAGAATATAAAGACAATCATGCAATTTAGAGTGCTGGAAATAAATTAGAGGAAAAGGAACTTTACAACCTTGTAGTTCATCTTCTCTATTGTTGTCCTTTTTCCTCTATTCTTCCTCTTTCCCTTGCCAAACTCAAAATGCTTGCTCATCCTCAAGCAACAATTAGAACAATGGCTATGGGGCTAAGATAGATCATGAATGTCTTACATAATGAAATGTTAGCGTTACATGTGTTGCAAGCAAGCAAAAATGAAAAATAACAATCAAGGCACAAGAGACAGCGACATTTTGATTGCAAGCATAAGAAGGTGAGCACAATACATTGCATAAAAGATAAGTGGCACACCAAACTTAGTGTGACACTTTCACTTGGAATTAATGCAAGTATCTAGTAAAGATTGGAAGAAAATTTTTATTGCATAGCAACACCAAACTTAGAATGCAATCATATGTCAATTTTATTTAAAACAAAACTAAATGAAACTGTTGTATGTTAAAGACAATCACCAAGCCAATAATCTGTCATGAATAAAGCTCTCTTGGTAAAGTATTAACAAACACAGTAAATAAGCAAACTAAAATGAAAGCAAACAGAAAAATGACTAAAGAAAGTAGAATGAAAAGTGTCAAATTAAAAGAAAAAAATAAAACTGCAGAGGCATTATGATTATGCAGACAAGTAGTGTTGCTTGAATGAATTGCATAGAAAAATAAGTGGCACACCAAACTTAGAATCTTGGTGTGTCACTTTCATTTTTGATTTGATGCAATCATCCAAAAAGATTGAAAACAATTTTGTTGCAAGGCAACACCAAACTTAGAATGTAACCATATGCCCATTTATTGAATTTAAACAAAGTAAAGAACAAAAACAAAGCAGAGAAGAAATTATACCTACGGTTGGGTTACCTCCCAACAAGTGCTCTTTTAGTGTCATTAGCTTGACATGTTGTTCTTCACTTTCTTCCTCTTCTTCCAATTAGTTAAGAGGAATGACTTCATGGGGGGAGAAGTTTCAGCTTTTGTCCCTTTCTTGGTTTCCTCTCAGCAAGCTTTCTTTTGAAATTGGCTTGGTTGAGCTTGCTTGCTGACTTAGGGACAGAATTGGTGCTCTTGTTAGTTGCCTTCACTTCTTTGTTGTTAAGACATGGTTGCTGTGTGATTTTTGGAGTTTGATCTTCATCCAGAGCCTTTTGAATTGGTGGTTCCATGACCACTTCCTTCATGTGATTTTCTGCTTTACTTGAGTTTGACTTCTCTTGAGTGTCTTCCTCCCTTTCTCCTTCATGATTTTCCATTAATGCCTCTGAGAGGGAATCTTTATGTTTCATTGTCACCTCAAGTGGCTCTTGTGAATGTAAAAGTTCAGGATCCAATGCCTCCTCCACCTCATTTTTCATTAAAATTTTGCTTGACACATAGGCTTCTCCATCTTGCCTTTCCACTTTCTTCGTTGCACTCAACAATTGAGCTACGTGCACTTCCATGTTTGTGAAGAAGTTCTCTTTCCTTTTCTAGAATATCTGTGCCTCCCTCTCATATTTTTCAAACATGGTCTCAAGCTTTGAGAGGCTTTGGTTCAAGGAAGTTTGTGTGGGTGGTGGATTTTGATAGAGGCTTTCTGTTGAAGCATGGTCAAGTGATGATATCTTTGGATGAATATCATATGGAGCATTAGAATTTCCTTCCCAGCCACCAGTAGAATCATGACTAGCATCATTTTGTGGTGGAAGAAAATATCCCATATGGTTTTCTTGCTCATCTTGTGGTTCTGAAGCATAGCTCCATGGATTGGAGTGCTCAGAATCTGTATCTTCTTGGTGATATTCCCAACCATCATTAGAATAATGACTTGAATCATATTGTGATGGTGGGCAATATCCTATGAAGTTTGGTTGATTAAAAGATGAGGTGAACTCCATTTGAATTTTGTAGAACACAACACCAATGAAAATTGAAATTACTCATATCAGATATGAGTTTTGCTTAGTGAGGCAAAAACACAAACACCTTGGTTTCAATTTGAATCAGAGAACAAAAATAAAAAAAATGCTTGATCTAGACTTCTCACCCACTTAATCATTGTTGATCTAAATCAATCCCCGGCAACGGCGCCAAAAACTTGATGGTATTTTTGCAGAAAAACGAATTTCCAACACACAAATCCAACCGGCAAGTGTACCGGGTCGCATCAAGTAGTAATAACTCACTTAGAGTGAGGTCGATCCCACAGGGATTGATGGATCAAGCAATTTTAGTGGGTGATTAGTTTAGTCAAGCTAACATTTAAGTGGAATTGGATGAAGTGTAGCCAACAGAAAGTAAATAGCAAGGAAAATTAAAGTGCAGAAAGTAAAATTGCAAGTAACTTAAATAACAAGAAAGTAAAATAGCTGAAACTTTAATTGCAAGAAAAGTAAATTACATGAATAGTAAAGGGGCTGGGGTGCTGGAATTTAAAGAGAGTAATAGATTAAGCAACTAGAAATTTAAATTGCAGAAAATGTAAATGTGCAGGAAATTAAATCAAGCTCAATGTGAATAATGATGTGAAAGTGGAGGGCAGGGCAGGATTTGATGAGTGCGCCTTTGGTGCGTGCGTGATGCGGGCTTGGTGTGTGAAGATGCTGCCCTGCCCTTGTGGAGGGCAGGGCAGAAAAATCTGGTGCGCCAGTTTGGTGCTTGTGCGTGCTGCTGGTGCTGCCGAAGGATGCCTTGGTGCGCCAGAATGGTGCGCCTGTGTGCACCACAAAATGCTGCCCTGCCCTTGCGGAGGGCAGGGCAATGTTTCCAAAAAATGAAGCTCCGCGTTCGATACTTGGTGGATGCACACACTACTTCTTTTCCTTGGTTTATTTTTGCTTATTTTTGGCCCTTAAAGATGCCTCTCGTTCCTGCCTCAATTGTTCGCCAAATATGGATTGCTATATATCGTTGGAAAGCTCTGAATGTCAGCTTTCCAACGCAACTGGAAGCACATCAATTGGACGTCTGTAGCTCAAGTTATAGCCCTTTGAAGGAGGCATGGTCATGCTGTGAGCGCCCAGATTTTACCTTAGCGAAATTCTTGCTTCCAATCCTCAATGTGCATCACGATTCTGCCCTGCCCTTGGCAAGGGCAGGGCAGTGTGCGTGCTGGCTGCTTCCTTCCTTGATTTGGTCATGGGCCACGCTTTTAAAAGTGTGGCCTAAGGCTCCAAAGTGTACCCCAACTTCAAAGTGTACCCCAAAGCTTTTTTTTCTCCTTTTTTTGTGCTTCTTTGCTTCTTTTTCTTCTTATTTCCTACAAGATTTATAAAATTAAAATATCAAGAAAATATATCATTTAAGTACAAAAAGCATTCAATATTTAAGCACAAATCATCAATTTCTTGTATGAAAAAGCATAGAAAATGGGTATATGATGACATGTCATCAAGGCATCTCAGGGATTTCATGATGAGAGGGGTCTCTTGTTTGCTCCATCCTTTTCTTAGTGATGGGCTTGTCCTCATCAATGAGGATGTCTCCTTCTATGTCAACTCCTACTGAATAACAGAGGTGATAGATGAGATGAGGAAAGGCTAACCTTGCCAAGGTAGAGGACTTGTCCGCCACCTTATAGAGTTCTTGGGCTATAACCTCATGAACTTCTACTTCTTCTCCAATCATGATACTATGGATCATGATGGCCCGGTCTATAGTAACTTCGGACCGGTTGCTAGTGGGAATAATTGAGCGTTGGATGAACTCCAACCATCCCCTAGCCACGGGCTTGAGGTCATGCCTTCTCAATTGAACCGGCTTCCCTCTTGAATCTCTCTTCCATTGGGCGCCCTCTTCACAAATGTCTGTGAGGACTTGGTCCAACCTTTGATCAAAGTTGACCCTTCTAGTGTAAGGGTGTTCATCTCCTTGCATCATGGGCAAGTTGAATGCCAACCTCACATTTTCTGGACTAAAATCTAAGTATTTCCCCCGAACCATTGTAAGCCAATTCTTTGGGTCCGGGTTCACACTTTGATCATGGTTCTTAGTGATCCATGCATTGGCATAGAACTCTTGAACCATTAAGATTCTGACTTGTTGAATGGGATTGGTAAGGACTTCCCAACCTCTTCTTCTAATCTCATGTCGGATCTCCGGATATTCACTCTTTTTGAGTTTGAAAGGGACCTCGGGGATCACCTTCTTCAAGGCCACAACTTCATAGAAGTGGTCTTGATGCACCCTTGAGATGAATCTTTCCATCTCCCATGACTCGGAGGTGGAAGCTTTTGCCTTCCCTTTCCTCTTTCTAGAGGTTTCTCCGGCCTTGGATGCCATAAATGGTTATGGAAAAACAAAAAGCAATGCTTTTACCACACCAAACTTAAAAGGTTTGCTCGTCCTTGAGCAAAAGAAGAATGAAGAGAGTAGAAGAAGAAGAAATAGAGGAGATGAAGATGGCTTGTGGTTCGGCTAAAAGGGAAGAAGTGGTGTTTAAGGTGTGTGAAAATGAGGGAGTGAAGATGGGTTTATATAAGGGTGGAGAGAGGGGTAGGGTTCAGTCATGGGAGGGTGGGTTTGGGAGGAAAAGTGGTTTGAATTTGAATGGTGAGGTAGGTGGGGTTTTATGAAGGATGGATGTGAGTGGTGAAGAGAAAGATGGGATTTGATAGGTGAAGGGTTTTTGGGGAAGAGGTATTGAGGTGATTGGTGAATGGGTGAAGAAGAAAGAGGGTGGTGGGGGTTGGTGGGGATCCTGTGGGGTCCACAGATCCTGAGGTGTCAAGGAAAAGTCATCCTTGCACCAAATGGCGTGCAAAAATGCATTCTGAGCCAATTCTGGCGTTAAACGCCAGGCTGGTGCCCATTTCTGGCATTTAACACCAAGTGCTTGCCCTTTTCTGGCGTTTAACGCCAGTCTGGTGTCCCTTTCTGGCGTTAAACGCCCAGAATGGTGCCAGACTGGGCATTAAACGCCCATCTGCTAGCCTTACTGGCGTTTAAACGCCAGTAAGTTCTCCTCCAGGGTGTGCTATTTTTCTTTCTATTTTTCATTCTATTTTTGCTTTTTCAATTGATTTTGTGACTTCTCATGATCATCAACCTACAGAAAACATAAAATAACAGCGGAAAATAGATAAAATATAACATTAGGTTGCCTCCCAACAAGCGCTTCTTTAATGTCAGTAGCTTGACAGAGGGCTCTCATGGAGCCTCACAAATACTCAGAGCAATGTTGGAACCTCCCAACACCAAACTTAGAGTTTGAATGTGGGGGTTCAACACCAAACTTAGAGTTTGGTTGTGGCCTCCCAACACCAAACTTAGAGTTTGACTGTGGGGGCTCTGTTTGACTCTGTTTTGAGAGAAGCTCTTCATGCTTTCTCTCCATGGTGACAGAGGGATATCCTTGAGCCTTAAACACAAAGGATTCTTCATTCACTTGAATGATCAATTCACCTCTGTCCACATCAATCACAGCCTTTGCTGTGGCTAGGAAGGGTCTGCCAAAGATGATAGATTCATCCATGCTCCTCCCAGTCTCTAAGACTATGAAATCAGCGGAGATATAATGGTCTTCAACCTTTACCAGAACATCCTCTACAAGTCCATAAGCTTGTTTCTTTGAATTGTCTGCCATCTCTAGTGAGATTCTTGCAGCTTGTACCTCAAAGATCCCTAGCTTCTCCATTACAGAGAGAGGCATGAGGTTTATGCTTGACCCTAGGTCACACAAGGCCTTCTTGAAGGTCATGGTGCCTATGGCGCAAGGAATTGAGAACTTTCCAGGATCTTGTCTCTTTTGAGGTAATTTCTGCCTAGATAAGTCATCCATTTCTTTGGTGAGCAAAGGAGGTTCATCCTCCCAAGTCTCATTACCAAATAACTTGTCATTTAGCTTCATGATTGCTCCAAGGTATTTAGCAACTTGCTCTTCAGTGATATACTCATCCTCTTCAGAGGAAGAATACTCATCAGAGCTCATGAATGGCAGAAGTAAGTCCAATGGAATCTCTTTGGTCTCATTTTGAGCCTCAGATTCCCATGGTTCCTCATTAGGGAACTCATTGGAGGCCAGTGGACGTCCATTGAGGTCTTCCTCAGTGGCGTTCACTGCCTCTCCTTCCTCTCCAAATTCGGCCATGTTGATGGCCTTGCACTCTCCTTTTGGATTTTCTTCTGTATTGCTTGGAAGAGTACTAGGAGGGAGTTTAGTAATTTTCTTGTTCAGCTGTCCCACTTGTGCCTCCAAGTTTCTAATGGAGGACCTTGTTTCATTCATGAAACTTTGAGTGGTTTTGATTAGATCAGAGACCATGGTTGCTAAGTCAGACTGGTTCTGCTTAGAATTCTCTGTCTGTTGCTGAGAAGATGATGGAAAAGGTTTGCTATTGCTAAACCTGTTTCTCCCACCATTATTGTTGTTGAAACCTTGTTGAGGTCTCTGTTGATCCTTCCATGAGAAATTTGGATGATTTCTCCATGAAGAATTATAGGTGTTTCCATAGGGTTCTCCCAGGTAATTCACCTCTTCCATTGAAGGGTTCTCAGGATCATAAGCTTCTTCTTCAGATGAAGCATCCTTAGTACTGCCTGGTGCATTTTGCATTCCAGACAGACTTTGAGAAATCAAATTGACTTGCTGAGTCAATATCTTGTTCTGAGCCAGTATGGCATTCAGAGTATCAATCTTAAGAACTCCTTTCTTCTGATTTGTCCCACTGTTCACAGGATTCCTTTCAGAAGTGTACATGAATTGGTTATTTGCAACCATTTCAATTAGTTCCTGAGCTTCTGCAGGTGTCTTCTTCAGATGAAGAGATCCTCCAGCAGAGCTATACAACGACATCTTGGATAGTTCAGAGAGACCATCATAGAAAATACCTATGATGCTTCATTCAGAAAGCATGTCAGAAGGACACTTTCTGATCAATTGTTTGTATCTTTCCCAAGCTTCATAGAGGGATTCACCTTCCTTCTGTCTGAAGGTTTGGACTTCCACTCTAAGCTTACTCAATTTTTGAGGTGGAAAGAACTTTGCCAAGAAGGCATTGACTAGCTTTTCCCAAGAGTTCAGGCTTTCTTTAGGTTGTGAGTCCAACCATATTCTAGCTCTGTCTCTTACAGCAAAAGGGAATAGCATAAGTCTGTAGACCTCAGGGTCAACCCCATTAGTCTTGACAATGTCACAGATTTGCAAGAATTCAGCCAAAAACTGATGAGGATCTTCCAGTGGAAGTCCATGGTACTTGCAATTCTGTTGCATTAGAGAAACCAATTGAGGCTTAAGCTCAAAGTTGTTTGCTCCAATGGCAGGGATAGAGATGCTTCTCCCATAGAAGTCGGGAGTAGGTGCAGTAAAGTCACCCAGCACCTTCCTTGCATTGTTGGCATTGTTGTTGTTTTCGGCTGCCATGGGTTCTTCTTCCTTGAAGAATTCTGTTAGGTCCTCTACAGAGAGTTGTGCTTTAGCTTCTCTTAGCTTTTGCTTCAAGGTCCTTTCAGGTTCAGGATCAGCCTCAACAAGAATGCTTTTGTCTTTGCTCCTGCTCATATGAAAGAGAAGAGAACAAGAAGATGTGGAATCCTCTATGTCACAGTATAGAGATTCCTTGAGGTGTCAGAGGAACAGAAAAAATAGAAGGAGGAGGTAGAAGAATTCGAACTTAGTGAGATAGAGTTCGAATAATGCATTGAGGAGGAGTGGTACTCCATAAATAGAAGGATGTGAGAAGAGGGGAAGAATTTTTCGAAAATTAATTAAAAAGATTTTAAAAATCATTTTGAAAAAGATTTTGAAGAAGATATGATTGAAAACTTTTTTGAAAAAGATGTGATTAAAAAGATATGATTAAAAAAGTTATGGTTTTAAAAAGACATGATTTGAAAAACAATTTAAAAAGATTTGATTAAAAAAAAATAATGACTTGGCTAACAAGAAAAGATATGATTCAAACATTAAACCTTTCTCAACAGAAAAGGCAACATACTTGAAATGTTGAATCAAATCATTAATTGATAGCAAGTATTTTTGAAAATGGAAAAAAATTGATTTTGAAAAAGATTTGATTGAAAAGATTTGATTTGAAAAAGATTTGATTTTGAAAAACTTTGAAAACTTGAAAAAAATTTGCATTAAAAACAAAATCTTCCCTCTTGTGCCATCCTGGCGTTAAACGCCCAGAATGGTATCCATTCTGGCATTTAACGCCCAAAATGCTACCCTTTTGGGCGTTAAACGCCCAACCAGGTATCCTGGCTGGCGTTTAAACGCCAGTTTTCCTTCTTCACTGGGCATTTTGAACGCCCAGCTTTTTCTGTGTAATTCCTCTGCTGCATGTACTGAATCTTCAGTTCTCTATATTATTAACTTGAAAATAGAACCAAGATCAAATAAACAATGCATGCAAGACACCAAACTTAAAATGAGACACTGGACTCAAACAAGAAACATAAAAATATTTTTGGTTTTTATGATTTTGTAATTTTTTTTGGATTTTTCGAAAATTAAGTGGAAAAGAAAATAAAGATATCAAAATTCTTAATGAGAATTCCAGGAATCATACAATGTTAGTCTAAAGCTTTAGTCTAAAGGAATTAGACATGGATAGCCAAGCTTCAGCAGGACATTGCATTCAAGAGCTAAATTGATAAGAATCAATCAGCCTTGGTGATGATAAGAACATCACCTTGAAACACTAGAATTCATTCTTAAGAACTCTGAAAAAAAAATACCTAATCTAAGCAACAAGATGAACCATCAGTTGTCCAAACTCAACAATCCCCGGCAATGACGCCAAAAACTTGGTGCACGAAATTGTGATCATCAATGGCGCCATCATCATGGTACACATAATTGCAATCTCAACTCTTTATCACAACTTCGCACAACTAACCAGCAAGTGTACTGGGTCGTCCAAGTAATAAACCTTACGCGAGTAAGGGTCGATCCCACAGAGATTGTTGGTATGAAGCAAGCTATGGTCACCTTGTAAATCTCAGTCAAGCAGACTCAAATGGGTATAGATGATGAATAAAACATAAAGATAAAGATAGAGATACTTATGCAATTCATTGGTGAGAATTTCAGATAAGCGAATGGAGATGCTTTGTCCCTTCCGTCTCTCTGCTTTCCTACTGTCTTCATCCAATCCTTCTTACTCCTTTCCATGGCATGCATTATGCAAGGGTTTCACCGTTGTCAGTGGCTACGTCCCATCCTCTCAGTGGAAATGTTCAACGCACCCTGTCACGGCACGGCTATCCAGCTGTCGGTTCTCGATCATGTCGGAATAGAATCCAGTGATTCTTTTGCGTCTGTCACTAACGCCCCACAATCGTGAGTTTGAAGCTCGTCACAGTCATTCAATCATTGAATCCTACTCAGAATACCACAGACAAGGTTTAGACCTTCCGGATTCTCTTGAATGCCGCCATCAGTTCTAGCCTATACCACGAAGACTCTGATCTCACGGAATGGATGGCTCGGTTGTCAAGCGAGCGCTCGTTTGTCAGGCGAGCAACAACCATGCGTCGTGTATCAGGAATCCAAGAGATATTCACCCAATCTAAGGTAGAACGGAGGTGGTTGTCAGTCACACGTTCATAGGTGAGAATGATGATGAGTGTCACGGATCATCACATTCATCAAGTTGAAGAACAAGTGATATCTTGGAACAAGAACAAGCTGAATTGAATAGAAGAACAATAGTAATTGCATTAATACTCGAGGTACAGCAGAGCTCCACACCTTAATCTATGGTGTGTAGAAACTCCACCGTTGAAAATACATAAGAACAAGGTCTAAGCATGGCCGTGAGGCCAGCCCCATGATCTAAGATAGCATAAGACTAAAGATAGCTACCAAGATGTCAAATACAATAGTAAAAGGTCCTATTTATAGGGAACTAGTAGCTTAAGAATTACAAAGATGAGTAAATGACATAAAAATCCACTTCCGGGCCCACTTGGTGTGTGCTTGGGCTGAGCATTGAAGCATTTTCGTGTAGAGACTCTTCTTGGAGTTAAACGCCAGCTTTTGTGCCAGTTTGGGCGTTTAACTCCCACTTTGGTGCCAGTTTCGGCGTTTAACGCTGGGAATTCTGAAGGTGACTTTGAACGCCGGTTTGGGCCATTAAATCTTGGGCAAAGTATGGACTATCATATATTGCTGGAAAGCCCAGGATGTCTACTTTCCAACGCCGTTGAGAGCGCGCCAATTGGGCTTCTGTAGTTCTAGAAAATCCACTTCGAGTGCAGGGAGGTCAGAATCCAACAGCATCTGCAGTCCTTTTTAGTCTCTGAATCAGATTTTTGCTCAGGTCCCTCAATTTCAGCCAGAAAATACCTGAAATCACAGAAAAACACACAAACTCATAGTAAAGTCCAGAAAAGTGAATTTTAACTAAAAACTAATAAAAATATACTAAAAACTAACTAAATCCTACTAGAAACATACTAAAAACAATGCCAAAAAGCATACAAATTATCCGCTCATCAGAGACTAAGAAGGGAGGCAAGAGGAAAAAGGATTATTGGTGCTGAAAAAGAGGAAGAATACTTTGAACCCAACATGGAAGAGAATTTGGAGAACAACCACGAAGAAGAAGCTCATAATCATGCCAGAGAAGGCCATGCAAACCGGGCTGGGCAAGAAAGGAGGGTCTTAGGATCCTATATCAATCCTAATCCAAGAAACTGTGGAAGCAGCATTCAGAAACCCACCATACATGCCAACAATTTTGAGCTAAAACCTCAGCTCATCACGCTGGTGCAGAATAATTGTTCATTTGGAGGAGGTGCTCAAGAAGATCCTAATCAACACTTGACCACCTTCTTGAGGATTTGTGACACAGTGAAGTCCAATGGAGTCCACCCAGATGTCTATAGGCTACTCTTGTTCCCTTTTTCACTCAGGGACAAGGCATCCAAGTGGCTTGAATCCTTTCTAAAGGAAAGCCTGACAAATTGGGAGGAGGTAGTGAACAAGTTTTTGGCAAGGTTTTACCCCCCTCAAAGGATCAATAGGCTGAGAACTGAAGTGCAGACGTTCAGATAGCAAGATGGGGAGACACTTTATGAAGCTTGGGAAAGGTTCAAAGATCTAACAAGGAGATGCCCACCAGAGATGGTTAATGAGTGGGTCCAACTTCACATCTTCTATGAAGGTCTTTCCTATGAGTCAAAGAAGGCTGTGGATCATTCATCAGGAGGCTCTTTAAACAAGAAGAAAACCATTGAAGAAGCCATAGATGTCATCGAAATAGTTGCTGAGAATGACTACTTCTATGCCTCTAAAAGAAGTAACACTAGAGGAGTAATGGAGCTGAACCATATGGATGCATTGTTAGCTCAAAACAAGATGATCACCAAGCAACTAGCAGATCTTACCAAGAAGGTGGAAGAGAACCAAGTTGCAGTAGCCATCACCTCATCACCAACTCAAGAAGGAGTAAACATAGGAGAAGAAGGTGACTGGGCGCAAGCCAACTATGTGGGAAACTCAGCTAGACAAGTCTATGATCCATACTCCAAAACATACAACTCTGGATGGAGAAATCACCCCAACTTTGGATGGGGAAATCAACAAGACCAAGGGCAAGATTAGAGACACCCCAACTTCAATTCTAACAACAATGCTACTCATCAAAACACCTCACAGAGATACTATCAACATCCATCTAACCAACCTTCTCAACCACCTAACATCAACCCACCATCATTAACAGATGATAGGCTTTCAAAGATTGAGGCTCTACTTGAAAACATATGTAGAGAAGTCCAAGACAACAAAGTATTTAAGGAAGAAGTGCGAGCTAATATCAAGAACCAAGGAGAAAACATCAAGAGATTGGAGTCCCAAGTAGGGTACCTATCTCAACAAATTCCCAAACCCACTGATGGATTCCCCGGTGATACAGAGAAGAATCCAAGAGGAGAAACAAAGAAAGTAAGATGGGAAGAATGCAAAATGATAACCACAAGTGATAAGGGGAGTATGAATGGAAAAGAACACCTCCAAAATAACCAAAAGGAAAGCCAGGAGGAAGGAAGCTGTGTAACTCAGCTTACATCCAAGGAAGAGCTAAAGAAGAAGGAGGTATTGAACCCATATGCACCTTTTCCCCACAGGCTTAAAGGTGGTGTAGCAGGGAGAATGTACTCAAGGTTTCTTGATATGTTTGCATCTCTAGATGTAAATATACCATTCATTAAAGCCCTCCAACAGATGCCCTTCTACATCAAATATATAAAGGAGCTACTAGCCAGAAAAAATCTATTGAAGGGTGGACAAACAATCAAGATGAACAGAGATTGTAGTACTCTCATTCAACCAGGGCCACCCATAAAGAAGGAGGATCCAGGGAGTTTCCACATTCCTTGTGCCATAGGAGAAACAATGATTGACAAAGGGCTTTGTGACTTGGGAGCAAGCATCAACCTAATGCCTCTCTCCCTCATGAAGAAGCTTCAAATCAATGAACTAACTCCTACTGATGTAATTATCAGATTGGCTGACAAAACTCAAAAACAAGCAATAGGGGTGGTTGAAAATGTGCTGGTGAAGGATGGGAGCTACTATCTTCCCACATATTTTGTTGTTCTGGAAATGGATGAGAATCCTATTTACCCCATCATTCTAGGAAGACCCTTCCTAGCCACTGCTAGAGCACTCATAGATGTAGAACGAGGAGAGTTAGTGTTGAGAATACATGATGAACAGTTCACCTTCAATGTCTTTAAACCCTCACAAGAATCAGATCATGGTAACAGAGAGTTGATGGAGGAGCCAACCAAGGAAGTATTGATGAAAGAAACAAGCAGTAAAGCAGAGACAATACAAATACAAGCCCCATTAGTTGGAAAGCCATATAGTCAAGAAGAACCACATTCAAAGGAAATCCAAAGGGAACCAGAACCACCAGAACCATGCAAGATCAATAACAAGAATCCCCTAAAGAAAGAATCCATAGAAAACAAGACAACATCAATGGAAACAAAGAAAAAGGTTCTAAGGGGATGGAAAAATAAGAAAATCCCTACAAAAAATTTCTCACCAGGTGATGAAGAGATTTCTACATACTTTCCATCTATACCACCTCACTTCCCCACTATTCCATCTCAGCTTCCCCCCGTATATACCATCAATAAAATTATGTCCTTAGAACATATGGAGCTTATCAACAAGGCCAATGGACATAGGTTCACTGCAAGAGGGGAGGACTTCAAGCACTATCAACCACCTTGACAAGGGACAATCGTCGAGCTAGTGAAGCTAAAAAAGCGCCTTGTTGGGAGGCAACCCAACCTGAGGTAATTTTCCTCTTCATAGGTTTTTTTTTTGATAAAAATGTCAAAGTGGGTTCTCTATAGTGTGAAGAGCTAAGTTTGGTGTTATACACCAAAAATAATACAAGGGTGAATATAGGGCTTTAAGTTTGGTGTCCCACCAAAACCCCAGCCTAAGAGTGCTTTGCAGCCCTTAATGATGAAGCATTGCTCTAGCAATTAGAGAACTCACTTGACAGAGGCTTAGCCTCTAATACATAGATGATCTTTTTAACTCATAGTGTTTCAGTATAAAAAGCACACAAAGTTATTGCATACATCCAATTTGTCAAGGTAAGCAAGGAACTAAGTTTGGTGTTCACACACCAAGCCAAGTCCAGAAGCTCACACATAGGCATGCATGCTAACTCTGTTCCAAGTGCTTAGAGAACAAGCAACTTTCAATAGTGTTACAGGATTCCAATCAACCCCAGGGGATGAGCATATCTCAGTACCCACGGGAGCAGAAGAAGAATGAGCATACCAACAAGTGAAAGGTAGTGAAGTTCCTCCTTAGTTTACTTTCCTTTTCAAAGCTTTAAATAAGGAAAATCATGTATGAAATAGAACATGCTTCCATGTTAGCTTAGGATTTTCAATTATGCATTTAAGTTTCATTGCTTAGGTCTATGTTATTGAGCTTTGATGAGCGGATAATTTATACGCTTTTTGGCATTGTTTTTAGTGTGTTTTTAGTGTGTTTTAGTTAGTTTTTATTATATTTTTATTAGTTTTTAGTTAAAATTCACTTTTCTGGACTTTACTATGAGTTTGTGTGTTTTCTGTGATTTCAGGTATTTTCTGGCTGAAATTGAGGGACCTGAGCAAAAATCTAATTCAAAGGCTGAAAAGGACTGCAGATGTTGTTGGATTCTGACCTTCCTGCACTCAAAGTGGATTTTTTCGAGCTACAGAAGCCCAATTGGCGCGCTATCAACTGCGTTGGAAAGTAGACATTCTGGGCTTTTCAGCAATGTATAATAGTTCATACTTTGCCTGAGATTTGATGGTCCAAACAGGCGTTCCAATTCAGCTCAAGAATTTTGGCGTTAAACGCCGGAACTGGCACAAGAATGGGAGTTAAACGCCCAAACTGGCACAAAAGCTGGCGTTTAACTCCAAGAAAAGTCTCTACACATGGAAGCTTCAATGCTCAGCCCAAGCACACACCAAGTGGGCCCGGAAGTGGATTTTTATGTCATTTACTCATCTTTGTAAACCCTAGGCTACTAGTTCTCTACAAATAGGACCTTTTTGCTATTGTATTTTCATCTTGAGATCTTTGAATCTTTTGA
Source organism: Arachis stenosperma (assembly GCF_014773155.1). NCBI lineage: Eukaryota > Viridiplantae > Streptophyta > Magnoliopsida > Fabales > Fabaceae > Arachis > Arachis stenosperma. The sequence continues at coordinate 88,124,711 of NC_080382.1, forward strand.
TCATGTTTTTATGATTGAACCCTCTTTGGGAAGCTGGCCATTCGGCCTTGCCTAGACCTTGTTCTTATGTATTTTCAACGGTGGAGTTTCTACACACCATAGATTAAGGTGTGGAGCTCTGTTGTACCTCGAGTATTAATGCAATTACTATTGTTCTTCTATTCAATTCGGCTTATTCTTGTTCTAAGATATCACTTGTTCCTCAACTTGATGAATGTGATGATCCGTGACACTCATCATCATTCTCACCTATGAACGTATGCCTGACAACCACCTCTGTTCTACCTTAGATTGAGTGGATATCTCTTTGATTCCTTAATCAGAATCTTCGTGGTATAAGCTAGAATTGATGGCGGCATTCAAGAGAATCCGGAAGGTCTAAACCTTGTCTGTGGTATTCTAAGAAGGATTCAATGATTGAATGACTGTGACGAGCTTCAAACTCCTGAAGGCTGGGCATTAGTGATAGACGCAAAAGAATCACTGGATTCTATTCCAACCTGATTGAGAACCGATAGATGATTAGCCGTGCTGTGACAGAGCGCGTTGAACATTTTCACTGAGAGGACGGGACTGTAGCCACTGACAACGGTGATGCCCAACATACAGCTTGCCATGGAAAGGAGTAAGAATGATTGGATGAAGACAGTAGGAAAGCAGAGAGACGGAAGGGACAAAGCATCTCCATACGCTTATTTGAAATTCTCACCAATGAATTACATAAGTATCTCTATCATTATTTTATGCTTTATTCATAATTCATCCATAACCATTTGAATTTGCCTGACTGAGATTTACAAGATGACCATAGCTTGCTTCATACCAACAATCTCCGTGGGATCGACGCTTACTCGCGTAAGGTTTATTACTTGGACGACCCATTGCACTTGCTGGTTAGTTGTGCGAAGTTGTGATAAAGAGTTGAGATTGCAATTGAGCGTACCATGTTGATGGCGCCATTCATGATCACAATTTCGTGCACCAAGTTTTTGGCGCCGTTGCCGGGGATTGTTTGAGTTTGGACAACTGACGGTTCATCTTGTTGCTTAGATTAGGTATTTTTCTTTAGAGTTCTTAAGAATGAATTCTAGTGTTTCAAGGTGATGTTTTTATCATCACCAAAGCTGATTGATTCTCATCAATTTATCTCTTGAAAGTAATGTCCTGCTGAAGCTTGGCTAGCCATGTCTAATTTCATTAGACTGAAGCTTTAGACTAACATTGCATGATTCCTGGAATTCTTATTAAGAATTTTGATATCCTTATTTTCTTTTTTCACATGATTTTTGAAAAAACTCCAAAAAAAAATTATAAAATCTTAAATCAAAAATATTTTTATGTTTCTTCTTTGAGTCTAGTGTCTAATTTTAAGTTTGGTGTCAATTGCATGTCTTTATTCTTCTAATTTTTGAAAATTACATGCATTATGTTCTTCATTGATCTTCAAGTTGTACTTGATGATTTCCTTGCTCTGATCTTTAAATTCTCTTGTCTTGAGTGTTTTGTTGTCTCTCATATGCATTCTCAAATTGTTAATGTCAATAGTATACAAACTTCTAAGTTTGGTGTCTTGCATGCATTGTTTATTTGATTTTAGTTGCATTTTGATTATTCCTTATCATTAAAAATTCAAAATTTTTTTTTAATTTGTGTCTTTTCAAGTCAATAATATAGAGAATTGAAGATTCAGAACATACAGCAGAGGAATTACACAGAAAAAGATGGGCATTCAAAACGCCCAGTGAAGAAGGAAAACTGGCGCTTAAACGCCATCCAGGGTACCTGGCTGGGCGTTTAACGCCCAAAAGGGTAGCATTTTGGGCGTTAAACGCCAGAATGTATACCATTCTGGGCGTTTAATGCCAGGATGGCATAAGATGGAAGATTTTGTTTTTAATTCAAATTTTTTTTCAAGTTTTCATAATTTTTCAAAATCAAATCTTTTTCAAATCATATCTTTTCAATCATATATTTTCAAAATCAATTTCTTTCCATTTTCAAAAATACTTGCTAACAATTAATGATTTGATTCAACATTTCAAGTATGTTGCCTTTTCTGTTGAGAAAGGTTTAATGTCTGAATCATATCTTTTAAATTTCTTGATAACCAAGTCATTAATTTTCAAAATCAAATCTTTTCAAATTGTTTTTCAATCATATCTTTTTAAAACCATAACTTTTCAATCATATCTTCTTAATCACATCTTTTTCAAATAGTTTTCAATCATATCTTTTTGATTTATAATTTCAAAATCTTTTTCAAAAATCACTTTATTTCTTTCCCAATCATATTTTTCGAAAATCATTCTTTAATTTTTCAAAATGTTTTTAAAATGTTTTTAATTTATTTTCGAAAATCTCTTCCCCTCTTCTCACATCCTTTTATTTATGGACTAACACTCCTCCTCAATGCACAATTCGAACTCTATCTTTCTTGATAAGTTTGAATTCTTCTACCTCTTCCTTCTATTTTTCTTTTCCTCTGACACCTCAAGGAATCTCTATATTGTGACATAGAGGATTCCATATTTTCTTGTTCTCTTCTCTTTCATATGAGCAGGAGCAAAGACACAAGCATTCTTGTTGAGGCTGACCCTAAACCTGAAAGGACCTTGAAGCGAAAGCTAGGAGAAGCTAAAGCACAACTCTCTGTAGAGGACCTAACAGAAATCTTCAAAAAAGAAGAACCCATGGCAGCCGAAAACAACAATAATGCCAACAATGCAAGGAAGGTGCTGGGTGACTTTACTGCACCTACTCCCGACTTCTATGGGAGAAGCATCTCTATCCCTGCCATTGGAGCAAACAACTTTGAGCTTAAGCCTCAATTAGTTTCTCTAATGCAACAGAATTGCAAGTTCCATGGACTTCCAGTGGAAGATCCTCATCAATTTTTAGCTGAATTCTTGCAAATCTATGACACTGTCAAGACTAATGGGGTTGACCCTGACGTCTACAGACTTATGCTATTCCCTTTTGCTGTAAGAGACAGAGCTAGGATGTGTTTGGACTCACAACCTAAAGAAAGCCTGAACTCTTGGGAAAGGCTAGTCAATGCCTTCTTGGCAAAGTTCTTTCCACCTCAAAAATTGAGTAAGCTTAGAGTGTAAGTTCAAACCTTCAGACAGAAGGAAGGTGAATCCCTCTATGAAGCTTGGGAAAGATATAAACAATTGATCAGAAAGTGTCCCTCTGACATGCTTTCTGAATGGAGCATCATAGGTATCTTCTATGATGGTCTGTCTGAACTATCCAAGATATCGTTGGATAGCTCTGCTGGAGGATCTCTTCATCTGAAGAAGACGTCTGCAGAAGCTCAAGAACTCATTGAAATGGTTGCAAATAACCAATTCATGTACACTTCTGAAAGGAATCCTGTGAACAATGGGACGAATCAGAAGAAAGGAGTTCTTGAGATTGATACTCTGAATGCCATACTGGCTCAGAACAAGATATTGACTCAGCAAGTCAATATGATTTCTCAAAGTCTGTCTGAAATGCAAGCTGCACCAGGCAGTGCTAAGGACACTTCATCTGAAGAAGAAGCTTATGATCCTGAGAACCCTTCAATGGAAGAGGTGAATTACATGGGAGAACCCTATGAAAACACCTATAATCCTTCATGGAGAAATCATCCAAATCTCTCATGGAAGGTGATGAGCGGATAATTTGTATACTTTTTGGCATTGTTTTTAGTATGTTTTAGTATGATCTAGTTAGTTTTTAGTATATTTTTATTAATTTTTAGTGAAAATTCACTTTTCTGGACTTTACTATGAGTTTGTGTGTTTTTCTGTGATTTCAGGTATTTTCTGGCTGAAATTGAGGGACCTGAGCAAAAATCTGATCCAGAGACTCAAAAGGACTGCAGATGCTGTTGGATTCTGACCTCCCTGCACTCGAAGCGGATTTTCTGGAGCTACAGAAGCCAAATTGGCGCGCTCTCAACGGCGTTGGAAAGTATACATCCTGGGCTTTCCAGCAATATATAATAGTCCATACTTTGCCCAAGATTTGATGGCCCAAACCGGCGTTCAAAGTCACCTCAAGAAATCCCAGCGTTAAACGCTGGAACTGGCACCCAAATGGGAGTTAAACGCCCAAACTGGCACTAAAGCTGGCGTTTAACTCCAAGAAGAGTCTCTACACGAAATTGCTTCATTGCTCAGCCCAAGCACACACCAAGTGGGCCCGGAAGAGGATTTTTATGTCATTTACTCATTTCTGTACACCCTAGGCTACTAGTTTCTTATAAGTAGGACCTTTTACTATTGTATAAAGAGCTTTTGATCATGTTTTGATGATCAAACCCTCTTTGGGAGGCTGGCCATTCGGCCATGCCTAGACCTTGTTCTTATGTATTTTCAACGGTGGAGTTTCTACACACCATAGATTAAGGTGTGGAGCTCTGCTGTACCTCGAGTATTAATGCAATTACTACTGTTCTTCCATTCAATTCCACTTGTTCTTTTACCAAGATATCACTTGTTCTTCAACATGATGAAGGTGATGATTGACGCCCATCACCATTCTCACCCATGAACAAGGTGACTGACAACCATTCTTGTTCTACAAGCATCTGAGGCTTAGTGAATATCTCTTGGATTTCTGATTGCACGATGCATGGTTGATCGCCTGACAAACGAGTGCTCGCCTGACAAACGAGCCAGCCATTCCGTGAGATTAGAGTCTTCGTGGTATAGGCAAGAACTGATGGCAGCATTCAAGAGAATCCGGAAGGTCTAACCTTGTCTGTGGTATTCTGAGTAGGATCCAATGATTGAATGACTGTGACGTGCTTCAAACCTGTAACCTACTGGGCGTTAGTGACAGACGCAAAAGAGTTATTCTATTCCAGTAGGGGAGGGAACCAAACCGGTGATTGGCAGCACTGTGACAGAGTGTGTGCATTAGCTTTCACTGCGCGGATGGGAGGTAGCTGCTGACAACAGTGAGACCCTATACGAGCTTGCCATGGAAAGGAGTAAGAAGGGTTGGATGAAGACAGTAGGAAAGCAGAGAGACGGAAGGGAAGGCATCTTCATGCGCTTATCTGAAGTTCCTACCAATGAATTACATAAGTATCACTATCTTTATTTTATGTTATTTTCGTTCATCACCATATATATCTGAGTTTGCCTGACTAAGATTTACAAGATGACCATAGCTTGCTTCAATACTAACAATCTCCGTGGGATCGACCCCTACTCACGTAAGGTTTATTACTTGGACGACCCAGTGCACTTGCTGGTTAGTTGTGCGAAGTTGTGTAATGCCATGGTATTGAGCGCACCAAGTTTTTGGAGCCATTACCAGGGATTATGAGAGTTGTGAAAAGTATAGTTCACAATTTCGCACGTCAAGTTTTTGGCGCCGTTGCCGGGGATTGTTCTAGTTTTGGGCAAGCCTTTGGTAACATCAGTGCCAAGATCCGGCAACAACATCAAATTTTTGGTGTTATTGCCCGGGATTGTTCAGGCTAGACAACTGACGGTTCATCTTGTTGCTTAGATTAGGTACTTTTTTTTCGAAATTCTTGAAGATGAATTCTAGAGTTTCATGATGATTTGTTGAAATCTGGCTGGCTGAGAAGCCATGTCTAATCTGATTGGACCGAGGTTTCAACTTATCACCACAAGAGCCTGTTGATTTCGTATCAATCTTGCTTTCGGAGCAGTGATTTGCTAAGGCTTGGCTGACCTTTGGTCATGTCTAGTGTTTTGGACCGAAGCTTTCTTTGGAAGCTTGGCTGGCTGTGAAGCCATGTCTAATTCCTGGACCGGAGTCTTAGACTAGCATTGCACTGATTCCTGGAATTCTCATTAAGAATTTTGATACCTTTTTCCACTTAATTTTCGAAAAACACAAAAAAATTCAAAAAAAAACCATAAAATCCAAAAATATTTCTTGTTTGAGTCTAGAGTCTCATCTTAAGTTTGGTGTCAAATGCATGTTTTTGTTACATTTTTTCGAATCCATGCATATATTTCTTGTTTTGATCTTTGAATTCTATTGACTTGAGTATTTTGTGTGTCTCATATGCATTTTCAGTTCATTAGTGTCAGTAGTATACAAACTGCTAAGTTTGGTGTCTTGCATGCATTGTTATTTGATTCTTGTTGCATTTTGATTATTAAAAATCCAAAAATATTTTTAATTTGTGTCTTTTCAAGTCAATGATATAAGGGATTGAAGATTCAGAATACACTGCAGAGGAATTATACAGAAAAAGCTGAGCATTCAAAAATGCCCAGTGAAGAAGGCAGACTGGCGTTTAAACGCCAGCCAGGGCACCTGGTTGGGCGTTTAACGCCCAAAAAGGTAGCATTTTGGGCGTTAAACGCCAGAATGTATACCATTCTGGGCGTTTAACGCCAGGATGGTGCTAGGGGGAAGATTTTGTTTTCAAATCAATTTTTTTCAAGTTTTTCTAAATCAAATCTTTTTCAAATCATATCTTTTCAATCAAATGTTTTCAAAATCAATTTCTTTCCTTTTTCAAAGATACTTACTAACAAATAATGATTTGATTGAACATCTCAAATTTGATGCCTTTTCTGTTGAGAAAGGTTTAATGTTTGAATCATATCTTTTCTTGTTAGGCAAGTCATTAATTTTCAAAATCATATCTTTTTCAAATTGTTTTCAAATCATATCTTCTAAAATTGTTTTCAAATCATATCTTCTCAATCACATCTTTTTAAAACCATAACTTTTCAATCAAATCTTTTTAACCTCATCTTTTTCAAAATAGTTTTCAATCAAATCTTTTTGACTTCTAATTTCAAAATCTTTTTCAAAAATCACTTGATTTCTCTTCCACTTTCAATTTTCGAAAATTATCAATCAAATTTTCAAAATGTTTTCAAAATCTTTTAATTGAATTTTCGAAAATCCACTTTCCCCCTTCTCACATCCTTCTATTTATGGAGTACCACTCCTTCTAATGCACAATTCGAACCTTATCTAATTAAAGTTCGAATTCTTCTTCTCCTTCTTCTTTCTATTTCTATTTTCCTCTGACATTTCAAGGAATCTCTATACTATGACATAGAGGATTCCATATTTTCTTGTTCTCTTCTCTTTCATATGAGCAGGAGCAGAGACAAAGGCATTCTTGTTGAAGCTGACCCTGAACCCGAAAGGACCTTGAAGAGAAAGCTAAGAGAAGCCAAAGCACAACTCTCTTTAGAGGACCTGACCGAATTCTTCAAGGAAGAAGAACCCATGGCAGCCGAAAACAACAACAATGCCAACAATGCAAGGAAGGTGCTGGGTGACTTTACTGCACCTACTCCTGATTTTTATGGGAGAAGCATCTCTATCCCTGCCATTGGAGCAAACAACTTTGAGCTTAAGCCTCAATTAGTTTCTCTAATGCAACAGAATTGCAAGTTCCATGGACTTCCAATGGAAGATCCTCATCAGTTTTTAGCTGAATTCTTGCAAATCTGTGACACAGTCAAGACTAATGGGGTTAACCCTGAGGTCTACAGACTGATGCTATTCCCTTTTGCTGTAAGAGACAGAGCTAGAATATGGTTGGATTCTCAACCTAAAGAAAGCCTGGACTCTTGGGAAAAGCTAGTCAATGCCTTCTTGGCAAAGTTCTTTCCACCACAAAGATGGAGTAAGCTTAGAGTGGAAGTCCAAACCTTCAGACAGAAGGATGGAGAATCCCTCTATGAGGCTTGGGAAAGATACAAGCAATTAATCAGAAAATGTCCTTCAGACATGCTTTCTGAATGGAGCATCATAGGTATTTTCTATGATGGTCTCTCTGAACTATCCAAGATGTCTTTGGATAGCTCTGCTGGAGGATCTCTTCATCTGAAGAAGACGCCTGCAGAAGCTCAAGAGCTGATTGAAATGGTTGCAAATAACCAATTCATGTACACTTCTGAAAGGAATCCTGTGAATAATGGGACTAGTCAGAAGAAAGGAGTTCTTGAGATTGATGCTCTGAATGCCATACTGGCTCAGAATAAGATATTGACTCAACAAGTCAATTTGATTTCTCAAAGTCTGTCTGGAATGCAAAATGCACCAAGCAGTACTAAGGAAGCTTCATCTGAGGAAGAAGCTTATGATCCTGAGAACCCTTCCATGGAAGAGGTGAATTACCTAGGAGAACCCTATGGAAATACCTACAATTCTTCATGGAGAAATCACCCAAATCTCTCATGGAAGAATCAAGAGAGACCTCAACAAGGTTTCAATAACAATAATGGTGGAAGAAACAGGTTTAGCAATGGCAAGCCTTTTCCATCATCTTCTCAGCAACAGACAGAGAGTTCTAAGCAGAATACTTCTGACTTAGCAACAATGGTCTCTGATCTAATAAAGACCACTCAAAGTTTCATGAATGAAACAAGGTCCTCCATTAGAAATTTGGAAGGACAAGTGGGTCAGCTGAGCAAGAAAGTTACTGAACTCCCTCCTAGTACTCTCCCAAGTAATACAGAAGAAAATCCAAAAGGAGAGTGCAAAGCCATAACCATGGCCGAATATGGAGAGGAAAGAGAGGAGGAGGACGCCACTGAGGAAGACCTCATTTGCTTCGCTTGTTGCATGAAGAAAATTGAAGGGTCCAACACCAAAATGATTCTATGTGCTAATTTCTTTCAATTTTCATCCCTCTGATCTAGGTTATGAAGGATAGGTTCTTTGAAGGTCTAGTAAAAAATCCTTTCCGATGGCCTAGGTTGTTAAGAATAGATTTTTTAAAGATCTAGTAGAAAAAAATCTTATCTATCCCTTTATGTTCTCGCTGCGTCTTCTCTCCATCTTTTTCTTATCCCTTTATCATTCGTTCTAATTTCATATCATTTGTTTACTAATTACAAACTTTTATTCTCATATATTACAATTTATTTATTATTTATTTTATCATTCTTTTGAAAAATTATTTATAATTAATTTTGCACCGTAATAATAATTTATTTCTAAAGAATATATTAGTTATTTAAAATATTTGGTTTACTAAATAATTATTATCCATTCATATTTGTAATATAATTTAACTATTATTCAATAAAATATTTATTGAATTAATTATTCTACATATATGCTTTATAAACATAAGGTGTCTATTATTCGGTGATTTTTTATATTCTTATAATTTAACATACTCTATCAACAAATTATTTCATAATATTTATTTTAATATGAACCTTTAGATTTATCATCTAATAATATATTTGCTTGGTACACTGATGTTCATATTTTTATTAAAATATTTTAGGTGCGACCATCTTTAAAAAACACTCTAAAAGATTATGTTTTTTAATTATTTGTTAAGTAGAAATAACACATTATTTGAACAAGGAGTCTGTCTTTAGTAAACTCAACTCTTTTAAGCTTTTCAGATATGCACAATAAATAATTTATGAATATGGTGCATATGGGGAGTTTAATAATAATAATAATTTTTTTATATTTACTCCAAATATTTTTTAAATTCATGAGATATAACCCTAATTTTTTTTACCTGTAACCTTATTGCCTCTGAATTACCAAATCTAGTCCACGCTTATCTATTCTCTACCATCGCCGTGCATCAAGTATTCGCCGTCTGTCTCAGACTCTGCTCAGACATCGTCGTTCTCATCCTCTCTCTCTCGAAATGGTTCTTAGACGCTTATCTGCTCTCATCATCTCTCTCTTCTCCCTCTCTCGGCGTTGTTCTCATCCTCTCTGTCGTTCGTATTCAGCCTCAGAGTGGTGACGTGGGTCTCAGTGAGTCAACATCGTCATCTGCGTCGTGGTGCTCCGTCTCCCCTTCATCGCTCCACTTCAAATGTTCTAATGGAGTCTCAGTCTCAGGTATGAATTTGCTTCATTTAGCTCATTTTTTATCCTTTTATTTTATATATATATATCTTTTTTGTTGATTCAATTGCTTTTTTTGTTCTACTTTTTTTGTTAAACTTTTTTGTATGAATTTATTTCATTCATTTCATTCAATTAGTTGTTTTGTTCTGTTTATTTGGTTCTTTGAAATTTTTTGGGTTATGTTTATGAGGGTTAAAAAATTTTGGTACATGTTTTTATGATTCTTATTTCAAATTTTAGGGATATGTTTCTATTCATGATGTTATTTTTTTATTTGGTATTGATGTTCGATTTTTGTTCATGATTTCAACCTCTGGCACTACAAGAAAACATCTCTAAAAGCGTGGCGATAGCTTTTCGCCACGCTTTTGAGCTACCGCCACGCTTTTGAAAGGGTCACATCTACTAGCGTGGTGGTTGCTCTATCGCCATGATTTTGGTGACCTATCGCCATGCTTTATTTTTTTCCATGTTGTTGCTGATTGCCACGCTTAAAAATCGTGGCCGTATGTGATAGATACAGCCACGCTTTAAAAGCATGGCGATAGCAAGATACGGCCACGCTTTTAAAGCGTGGTGATAGCCTTGTCAAATTTTAAAAAAAATCTTTTTTTTTTGACTTTACCTTCATTACTACGCAATATAAATTTTCAATCCTTTTTTTTTTACCAAACCTATAAATATAGTATGCAATTTTCATTATAAGACAAATCAAACAATAATTAGCAACATATATAATTTTTGCCATAATTGATTGTTTTATACATTAATACTCAATACAAAACTTTCCAGGTTTTTTCAGTAACAAAAAACCATTCAACCTCCTATCCAACAGAAATTCATTAACTAGGTAAAACGCATGTATAATTACAAAAGAAATGCAAAATTAATAGCAGGTCTGGGGTCTGAAGAACATGTCAGGGTCCCTCATTTTTTGTATTTTATGTTTTCTTTACAACCTTGTGCCCAATAAGTACATAACCGAGCTCAATATCCCTCTTTCAGAATGAATCCCAGCAATGTCTGGTGGAGCTGAAAGAAATGACACAAACATCAACAAAATGATTTCATTTCCTTTTCACAGAACATAATAATAAAAATGCTGACAATCACCAACCAAAGACATAACAATGAAGAAACAAGTAATAACCCCATTGGCAAGCAAGCTCAGTGCTTTTTTTTCCTATTGATAAAGAAACAAAAAAAGGCAAAAGGGTCCATTGAATTACCATGCAAAAGGGAGAAAGGAATCGAACTAATTGGCAATGCAAGATATAATGCAATTAGGTAGAGATCAAATTTCAGGAAAAATGAAAAGGGGGGCAGCAGAAGAAGAAAAATAATTTTTGAATGCAAAGATTGCTTTTTTTTTCTCTTTTCTCCAGCAGAAAACTAGAATTGAACCCCTTAATGTTCCCTTATAATAGTGCCCTTTGCAGGATGATCTCAGAGGAAAGTGTTTGTATTCTCCTCCTCTACACATTGGTGTTACTTTTGTTCGATAGAAGTTGACAGTGACGTAGCTTCCCTTTCCCTTGATTTCGGCCAATTGGAATTATAGGAGGCACAGACGATTTCTGACGTTTTCTTCTTTAGCAGCTCGGTTAGAAAGCTTCTCCAGAGCTTCCGTTGTTTTGATTTTGTACGAAGGTAGGATTTGATAATTTTATCATTATTAAATGTGAATTTTATAAGTGAATTTTGGTTTGATTGATTATTGTTGAGTTTGATTAAGTTTATGTTGAAATTTTGTTGACTTGTTGTTGTTGTTTGTGAATTGTGGTTCGGCCATAAAGAACAGCCCAACTAGGGTTATTTTGATGATTTTGGGGCTGTTGTGAATAAGAAATTATTGATTAAAATTGATGAGGTTTGATGGCCGAGAGATTAAATGAAAAGCGGTGAAAATCGGTAATAGTAAAGCTTAAAAATGGACTTAAAACTCAAGGAGAAAACTTGAAGAATTTTGGAAATGGGGTTCAGTCCTTTGGTAAAGTTATAATCAGAAAAAATAAGAGTTACATTTGAGATTGAAATAGTAATTTAATGAAAATTGAAGCTAGTTTTGTAATTATATACGTTTTGTGGTATTTTGGGTAATAATTAAGAAGTTCAAGGGTAAAATGGTATTTTATAAAAGATGTAAGGTTATTTTAGTAATTATACTATATGTAAGAGTATTTTAATAAATTATAAAATTGTTGAGGTAAAAATATAAATATTTTAGAAAGCTCAAAGATTTAAAATAATTTATAAAAGCTTAATAATAAAGCTTAAGTTATAAGTTTTGAGTAATAAAAAAATCATTAATACTGTTATTAATTTATTAAGATTATTATCAATGTGTTTTTGAAATATATTATACATTAGTAATTTGTACTATAACAGAATAGAAGAGTTAAACAGTAACCTACTTAAAAGCTGTAGAAAAACGAACATAGGTTGAGAATCGTATGATTCACTCTTCACATAATATCTAGGGAAAGATGAGGAAAGAGTGTAAAGACAATTTATGGTATTGATAAACCACTATTTTACAGTTTATTTTGTGTTTAATTGAGTGATTTTTATCAAGTCTTTACCCACTTATTCATATGATTTGCATGGCTTTATAACTCCTTCCTAGTCTTGATTTATGGTTGAAAACTTGCTTCGTAGAGATCTTTTTATTGTGTATTTTAATTCTCCTTTATACCATTCGATGCGTGATCCGTGTGTTAAGTGTTTCAGAGATTACAGGGCAGGAATAGCTTAGAGAATGGAGAGGAAGCTTGCAAAAATGGAAGGAACACAAGAAACCAAGGAGATGACCAGCGAACACCAATGCGGACGCATGGCTCACACGACCGCGCGAAATGGAGAAAATCATAGTGACAAGTGCGATCTGTAGAATTAACAGAAATCACTGGGGGTGCTTTCGGGCCGTGTTTTGACCCAATTTTCGGAGTACAAAAAGATTCTCTGTTGGTTTAGAAACTATACTTACAATGCGATTATATTCTTGTGAATTTCTTTACCGATAGAAATCAATTCGTCAGGTATTAAAACAAGGAAAAGAAAAGAAGACGAAAAGAAAAGATTAAAAGAATCTAAAGAACCTCTGCCACAGGAGAGCAGAGAGTAGATATAAAGAACGTATTAACCAAAGAGATCCCTACCACAGGAGGGCAAAGCATAGAAAAGAAAAGAAAAGAAAAAAAAGGTAAGTAGAGAAATTGTTTGGCACTGAGAATGAGCTGAGATGATTGCTTACCTGCTGAAAACGAGCAGAGATATGGTGGTAAGTTCACTGAGATTCACTTTCTAGAGATACATCGGCCAATCCAAAGGATGGTCGCACCTGTAAGATAGAGGTTGCTTACAGAGGTTATCAATACATACGTTGGCCAGAGAGAGCCTCACCTGTAAGACCAAGGTTGCCTACATAGGTTAAGTTTGCATACATCGGCTCAATAGAGGCGCACCTGTAAGACAGAGGTTGCTTACAGAGGTTATGACACTGAAAGCCAAACTAAAAAAAAAGTTGCTGAGTTGAGTCAGGAGCGGGTTGAAACCGACAGATAAGCTCATTACCTGCACTAGGAATAGACATGCTTCATGCTTGTTTGCACATATTTGTTTATGAGTGTGTTTCCTATGATTGTGGGTGTGCTAAATGGTTGTTCGAATTCTGTGTTCTATAGTTGTAGAAGTGGATTGTCCCTTGTTGACTGTTTTTGCTTACCAAGTATATATAAAATGAACTAAACTTCTAACCCTGATCCTACTAAGAACTCCCCAGTTCTTACCCCCTAATTCTACCCCCTTTCAGCTACATGTGCGAAAGTTTAGTGCGGGAGTTACAAGAGCACAGAAGATTATGTTTACGAGTTGAGTTGTTAGATTTTATTTTCCCCTCGTTGTTTACTGTTTTGGTTTTTAGAGGGGTAGGACTAGTGTTTGAGGATCTTTGAATAAGTCCATGTATATAAGGCTATGTGAATATATATACTTTTGTGATTAAGTGATTTAAAATAAAGTCTCCTTTTGTTTTCTTAATTAAAGTTTAGGTTCGTATTCATGAAGGCTTGATATTAAATAAATATAGTATAAAATTAAAGGAATAGAGGTAAGTAGTACTCGGACTCTTAGTACGATCATGAAGTGCTAAAAATTAGGGTGTTACATTCTGCATTAGGAATACTAATCTCTTCTTGTTCTTTCGAATCCATTTCTTCATTCCTCCAAGTTTCATTCTTTTCTTTCCCTCGATCTCTTCTTAATTCCCTTTTGTTTACCAGATTCGACATCCTTGGTAGCTTTCTATCATCTTGTTACGCTTCCTGTATCTCATCTTTACCACGTTTCAAAATTGCAATGGATTTAGTCCGACACCTCCAACCACACTCTCAATATCCAACTTAGAGCTTCAACTCACCTAGCATTCCTTCCTCTAGGATTAAAGTCCAATCATTCCTTAGAAATTTCTTGCTCAGGGCATCCGCTACAAAAGGTATATCCTATCATGTTATGTTCAAAGAGACGAACGAGCAACACAAACGGTGTTAACCAGAAATCAAAAGAAATTCTTGTATACGGTCAAACAGAGTTGTACAAAAATAATGAAATGCACAAGAAGAGGAACTAAGGTGCATCTCAAGGAAAGAGTTCAAATCAAGAACCGTTGATAGAAAGAACCAAGTGTATAGAGTCAAGAAAATCTCAGCTGATTTTGAAGAATACGGTTTACAACTGAGAGCAACTATACTCACATCAAGTTCTCAAGATTCAAGGATTACGTAATTATACCAAGACAAGCTCAGGCTCATCATGGAAGAAACAAGATTTATGTGTGTAAGGAGTAAAATTGGAATTTAGAGTTTCAATGCAGGTTTCAAAAGAAAGATTAGGTCGAATCACGAAGATCTGTCTACACCCTCCCTCTCGTATAAAGCCTCGTGCCATTCTCTTTCTTCTTTATCAGAATAACTGGCGCTTCCCACAGGAAAACACTTGGTCAGACAATTCTCTCTTCTAGTACTCCCATCAACTTGATTCTTAAGTTCTACCGATTATAATGGTGTCTTCACTTGGGGTGAAATCAACTGATCCGGCTTTCGGCACTAAGTCTATTGCAAACTCACTTTCTCCTTGAGATGGAAATTCTGGTATACGTCAGGGGTTACCTCAAAAACTCTCTCACAATAGGGATTTGGCCTCACCTTCACTCGCCTCTTAAACAATTTACAGCTAAAGGTTGAATCTGTTCCATTCCTCTTCCTCGTAGTTTACCGTCACTGGGTTTCGAACAATAGCTCTGCGTAGCTCTCAACACTTCCAATCCCTTAGATATAATCCAACCCATTTTCGTTGCGTCACTCTAATGCTTAACCTTCAAGAGTCTAGCCACTCCTCTTAGTTAACTAAATATCGCTCTATCTCAACAATTGATAGTCTTCAACTAACCATTCACTTGGACTCCACGATTATCAAAACTTGTCATACATTATGAATGGATGTCACATACTAATTTTATGCAAGGTAGTTAGAAATTCAACTACTAGTTCACTATTACGTCGGGTCTGAGAATCAGATTCAGCTACATCCTGGCCTTTCCTGTGTGAACAATTACGAGACATATGCTATGGTTTTTCACACTTGTAATATATGCCTAGTTCGGCCCTGCAAGGTCTGTCTGGATGATACTTTTTGCATCTCGGACACTTTAAGTCTTCCAGTTGAGTACTAGTCTGCTCTCCTTAATCCTATCCCTAACGGTTGTTGTTCTTTCGATAAATTTTCTGGCACTGAGAATGTGAAGCGACATAATGACCCTTTTTGAAACTTTGACTCCTAGGTGTAATCTTCTTTCCCTTTTCCTTTGTGTAAGATTCCTGGCGGTCTCTCCTTGCCACCACAGTCCTTCTCGAGCTTTCTCCTATTACTTGACCCGTGTTAACTAACTCTGAATAACTCACCATCTCCATTGGTACCACGACGCTCGAAATATTATCTCCACCCTCATGTTAGTTACAACCTTCATTGCCATCTCCAATTTGTTGTCCCATCCTACCCATCGCTCGGCTGGTCCAGCAACAACAGCACTAATAGCAGCAGTAGTGCTCGTCATAGCGGTAATGGAATCAGTCAAACTCCCTATCGGTATGGTTACCTCGTTACCTCTCCGACCTCGACCTCGATTACGCCCATGACCAAGCCTACGAGACGCCATTTGGTTCCTGTTCACACCAAACAAGTGATATCAAGGTGATCAGTCTCAATATCTCAAGTTTAGTACTTCGAAGTTCCAAATGATTGCTCATGAACTTTATGCTATGTATATCAGTTAGATATCCTAAATAGCACATAAACACGACTCAGAGTATACTCAAAAGCATAGTCAATCCATCCCTGAGGCTCTACAAGAACAAATTGCTCTGATACCATAATGTAACACCCTACCACATAGAGCTTTACGCTTAAGTCATAAAACAGAGCTGGTGTTGTATTCCGACATCTAAAATAATATATACATATATATATATATATATATATATATATATATATAAGAATAATAATAATAATTGAAAGAACGTATTATATGAGGAGCCTTGAAGAATAGGTAAAGCAAAAATCGTAAAATTAAAAGCGCAATGCTCAGGAATAAGGGTACAGAATAAACAAGCTCCTAACCCAACTTGTGAAGCTAAGGTTGGCCGTAGAATATTTATATACATACATATAGAAATCCGTAACCCAAAATACATAAAAGTAACCGTAGTTCTCCATAAACCTCTATGAGGTGCAAAAGTAAAACATATATATATATATAAGGAGAGTCTATACATATAGATATAACAAAATGAAATAAGATATAAAATCCCAAAAGCCCACTTCACTGCAAAGATCTCCAGACACCTAGCGAGGTATCTCTTGACCTACATCTGAAAAACAAAAATAACTGTATGGAATGAGAACCGGGGGTTCTCAGCATGGTAATGGTACCGCATACATAAGATATAAGGTCTCGGGAAAGCTAGAGGCAATCCTAGAACTCCGACACTCAGATTATGAAACTTAAAGATCTAAAACAGAAATATTAAACAGGTGGACCTCTAAGGTTCTAAACTCAACCAAACCTTAAACCTAACCCTCCATCATCTACTTTCCTTCAAAACCTCCAACACCGGTGGAATCACACAGACAAGCAAGCAAACAATGGCAAACACAGCTAGAATATAAGTACTGTAGATAGCAAATATAACAATTAAGCCTATTGAATTCACTTAGGCATTCTCAATTAATGCACAAGCAAGCAATTCAAATAATATGCATATGATGTATGCCTATCCTAGGACTGATGAGTCTCATCTGTCGATTATCAAGCCAACCCAACAATTTTGACTGCTAAACCCTAGACTGTCCCCCGTTGCGCATCCCCAAGAGTCTATGTATAGCTTTTTCTAATATATAAAATTTGCTCATTGGGCGGTTTCCTTCCCAGGAATTTGTATGTATCCGATCACCCTTATGACGTAGGGTCAATAGAGTATCAAGTCTCAACTTGGAGCACGTGATGGCAAGCCACTGCTCTTTACCCAGGAAAACTCGTATCTCAGATAAAAATGTGCGCATACGCTACAAAATCATTCATATTCATTCATAATCTCTGCATAATCATTCACTATAGCCATGGAATCACATATACATCATGTATTTGCATCACATATTCATTTATATTCTTAGAGCAAGTGGGGCGAACCACACCCTTGCATCTATCCAGGGAGCCTCTATACTAATCAACTTGGAACAAGTGGGACGAAACCACAACCCTTGCGTTTACCCAGGAGGTATGTCCTCATATGCCCACGAGAAACAAAAGAGGGGATCCTAACCTCCCACCATCTTGCTGGGGGCAATTTTTACAATACCAGAAGGAGCAAAGAAGGGAATTCTCACCTTTCACCATCTCCTGAGGTCGCACTTTCAAGAAAGAATGCTCAGATGAAATATTTATTCCTTTCTTTAATCAGTTTTATAATTTAAGAAGTATATACATATATATACATATACATACATATATACACACCCTATCTCCTTATACCTAATTCATCACTTCTCAAGCTTTCTTCATCTCCAAGTTACCAACCCCTCCTAACTTCTTCTCATCAATCAACACATAACTAAGGTTTGGGGGCTAAAAGAGTGAAAATAGAGGTTTAAAGGTTTAAAATTAGGTTTTAAAATGAAAAATTCACTTTGCTAGAAATAAGGGCGTCACGTACGCGTGGACTCATTTTGCCTCGCTCGCGTACGCGAGATGCCCAACTCGAAAGGGTTGGTCGCGTTGCGTGCAGGTGGTCGCATACGCAACCCCTCAAAATCACTGCTCACGTACGCATGCACCCTGCTCACGTACGCGAGATGCCAAACCCGAATGGGTTGGTCGCATCGCTTACAGGTGTCGCATATGTGAGTTCTGCAGAATGGGAAAAAATGCTAAGTGCTGCAGAATTTCAATTTTGCACACCAAACTTTCGACGCGCATAACTTTCTCATTTTAAAACATTTCTCATCCGTTCTTTGAACGACATAAACTTCACAAACCCAGTTTTCATATGAAACAAGTTTAAAGGAATTTGAGGGGTCTGGAGGCCGAGTTATGGCTCATCAAAATTCAGCCAAAAATTATATTTTCACAAAATCTTTCAAACCTCTATTTTCACAAAACATAACTCATTACTAACATTTTATACTTAAAAACAGTACCAAAACATACCATTTACAGCAACACAACCCCACATACTACTATAACCAATGATACCTCAATTATACTAATAAGATATTCAATAATTCATCACATAAACATATTCACTCTCATAACTTTGTCAATCATCATTAAATCATCATTAAGCATTCCAACCTATCCTATGGGCATTTAGCCTAAGTTTTCACAAGACATTATATATTAAATATGAGAAACCAAAACCATACGTTGGCCGATTTCCTCGTATGACCTAAGAACAACCCCACAAGGCAAGCTCACAAGTTCCACCACCAAAAGTTAGCCTCCAAAGTTTCCAATAAAGTTTCCATCTCCTCATTTATACTCCAATACATATATATATATATACACCCAACACATATTATCACACATGTATACCAAAAATTTAATACCCAACACACATAATCAAGGAATTAACTAAGGTTCAAGGATTCTCACCTTACCCAAGCACCAATGGAGCATGATTAAACATTTTTCTCAAGCTAATCGGATCCTATAATATAAAAGAACCAAAATCTCAACACTCACTTTATCCAAATTTTGAAAATTTGGGGAAAGGAGAATTGAAACTTAAGAAGTGGCTTCCTTACCTGATTATGTATCGGGCTTTGTAGAGCTTAACGCCACAGACGCGTGGCCCCAAACGGTGTGGTGATCGGAGTTCGGAGTGAGAAGATATGGTGATATGAATGGAAGACAAGGATTTTGGAAACCTTCCTTCTCTTCCCTTATATGTTTCAATGTGAAACAACAATGAGGAAGAAGGAGATGAGCTGAAGCTCATTTTGTTCATGGGTTGGGTTGGGCCCGGTTTGACCGGTTTGGCTCACTTTTGCCCAATCTTGGGCCAAATTCTTTAATATTAGTGTCAAAATTCTTAATTTAATTAGATCTATCTCATTAAACTATAAAATTCATATTTCTAATTCCTTTTATAAAAAATTAATTTATTAACTAATTATTCATTAATTTTACAGGGTTTACAAAGAGCAGAAGGAAGAAAAATTAGTGTAAATAGAAATACTTGTGGCAACAATTCAGTTGCAGAATTTAACACCAGTAACAAAACAAAGAGGTCTTAAGTGAACATGAACTGTAACTAAATAATCTAAAAACTAGATACCACAAACTAGTGTATACAAATAACAAATAATCTACGGTTGGTTAAGTTCGTTGAGTTGAAACCAATGCTCATTAGCGTTGTCCATAATGGTCTTTCTCAATTAATTGGAGGGTCCCTAAACCAAGTCTATGGTAGTTGTGATTAGCACCTGATTCTTAGATATCTAAAGGCCCCAAAAAAAAGCAAATCCAAAATCAAGAGGTCACTAGAGAGCCCAACGAGTAGCCAATAACAAGGCCTTACAAAATTTTTAAAACACGTAGGAAATAAAACGGTTGACGTTCTCACCTTTGGTGGTATCTTAGGATTGAACGAATATTCCATATTCAACTACCTTAGTACCCATAAGGCAGAATCTTGTCTTTATATCCCTACCAAATGTGAACTTTACTTGTGTTGGTTATATCTTATCAATAAAGTTAAACTCAAAAACATACTTCATAGCCAGAATATGTTTGCCCTTATCTATAAGCTTTTGGACAAAGAGCTACAAAACACATATACACACTGTCTTCCACATTAAAAACCACCAAAATGGTGACAATGAAAATCCATCTTCAGTAATGTCACTATCTCAAATTACAAGCTCAGATCCATTTCTAAAAGCTAAAAGAAACAATGGCATACACAATTAGTATTATTGTAACTACTAAAAATCTAACATGTTCCACAACCTATGATGCCCAAACACTTCAGTTTTGTTCAACTATGCATATCGAATGTGCATATGCATCAAATACTAACATTTTAAACTTCTTACATTGTTAATAAATTTTTCATAAATTTCAGAATATACATATGCAACACAGTATACCACTTGTTTAAAGAAAAAAATGGAAACAAAACACAATAAAAGGTCATCGGATATTTTCATAAACATTTTTATTTTTAAAAAGTTTGAATCTATTCAACTCACTGCTGATAGCTCATGGGGTATTCAATAATCAATTAGATCTAAATCCAACCAATAATTTTCACATAACCATAACAAAGTCAATAAAAGATTGATCTTTTGTACCAATTTTCACAATTGGATACTGAAATGACAAACTCAAGAAGCTGCAACAAGTAATTTAAAGTTATAGAGATAAGATTGAAAAATCTCAACTTTAACTCAGTTCCTGTTCCTTCCAACTGAACAATTATAGCCCTCCAATAGTGAGATTTCCAGGAATAGTGAACCTCACTTACCACATAAGAATCTCTATTTTCAAAAATCAAATCAAAATATATAAAACATGAAACTTTATTTAAAAGAATTTGAAAAGGGGGGTAAGTACTTATTTGCGTTTCTTGGACCTAGTAGCAGACTCTTATCATGTGTCTCTGCTTCTAAAGAGTGGCCTTGTCCACTGGTTCCTCCACCGCCCTTCTCTTCCCTTTTGCCACTGCAACTACCCTTCCTGATTATTACTATTTTTTTTCAAAATTAACACAGGTAGATCAAAGTACTCACAAGCTTAATCGCAACCTCTTTATTTGTCTGAATATTGATACCCACACAAAAATTTTTAAAATAAATTAATCTGAAAAAATTAATCGGAAAATTCGGAAATTAGTTCAATTATGCACACACAAAAAAAGAAAGGAGAGAAAGCTCAATGAGATAGATCTCTCCAAAGGATCCACTACTAATTTTTCGATTGATACGGAACTTATTCCCAACTCAAGGCTCCATTAAAGGTCAACTTCTTTTGACCAAAACTCTAAAAAGGCTTGGGAAATTTGAGAAGAAAAATGAAACACAAGCAACAGAGTTTGAGCTCTATGACTTGAAGAAGTAGGTCATGGAGTCGTTGTGAAAGAAGGCAGAGGATAGTGGGTAGAGGAAGAAGCGGAGGGACATCGCAAAGAGGAAGATGGCAGAGAAAGTGGGTGACAGAAGAAGCGGAGGCTCATCTCTGCAGCAAGTAGGGGTTTGGTTCTCACATTTTATATTGGGCAATTTTAAAATATTAAAAGAGTTGTTATCTTTAAGTGTAATTTTTAATAAATTAATAATAAATTAAATATAAATCATTAGATCGTTTATCAATCTAATCTAACGCTTCAAATTTTATGGTGTATTAGATAAGCTCAAAAGATTTGAGCTGATTTTATATATACTAGTCCAAAAAAAAAGGAAAAAAAGAGAGAATAATATACAGCATATTGATTTTAGTTTGCAAAGCGAAAGATTTAATTTGGGAAGGAGAAATGATTGATAAATCCCTTGCCATAAAAAAATTGATACATCACGAGTGTTATGTATTAAAGTTGAAATTAATCCTGTCAACAACCCTGGATAAATATGGATGATTTGTAGTTTATATAGTATTTAATTGTTATTGACACAACAAATAGACCGGTAATGGTTTCATATTGAAACTAATTAAGGTTGTAATTAGTTTATAATTTGGTTGTATTTCATATAATTACACTTTTCCCAAATTTTCCTTGTATTTTATGACTTTTTTTCTTGGAACAAGTTTGCCTAAAATTAGCTCAAGTTTTTTGAGCTGATCTAATGCACCATACAATTTAAACCATTAGATTAGATTGATAAACAATCTAATGGTTTATATTTAATTTATTTATAATTTATTATGAATTACAATAAGAGATACAAATTTTTTTATATTTTAAAATTGCCATATATAAAATTTCAGAACCAAACCCTCATTTCAACTGCTTGCTGCCTTCTTCCTCTTTGTGACGACCTTCTGCTTCTTCTTCTATCCTTAAGGCTTTACTCTCGAAAAGCACTGTCGTCACTGATCACGACATCACTGCTGTTACTCCTCTTCATAATCATCATCCTGTTCCTCATCAGTTCCCATAGGTGTCCGCCATTGAAGGCTCATCCTCCTCCGCAGCTGAGCCTTTTGGCAATGAGATTCATGCTACTGTGGCAAGTGGAGTTCCAGCAACCTCGTTATCATCAGGAAGCGGTGGTAGTGAAGGAGAATGGGCAGTTACTGTGGCAAAGGGGAAGAGAAGGGCGGTGGAGGAACCAGTGGACAAGGCCAGCCTTCAGAAGTAGAGACGCATGACCAAGAATTGTTAGTCTACTGCTAGGTCCAGGAACGCAAACAGGTACTTACCGCATTTTTCAAATTTTTTTAGTAAAGTTTCATTTCTTATATATTTTTATTTGATGTTTGGAAAATAGAGATTCTTATATGGTAAGTGAGATTCATTATTCCTGGGAATTTCACTATTGGGGGTTTTACTGAATTAAAGTTGAGATTTTTTTTTCTCTTTTATTGATTAAGTTGGTTGACTGTAGGCTGAAAACAAAAAGAAGAGGTTGAAGGAGTTATGTAACGTATCTCACTTTTTGTTAACTCAATATTGCTTTAGTATAGATAGTAGAGAGATATTTAAATTAGTTTTATTATTAACGCTGTGATTGTTGTATAGTAGGGTTTAAATGGTTTGATATGGATCGGATATGACTGATAAGATGATATAATGGCGTAGTCTTATACATGTAGTCAATGCAATCTAGCTGGGAAAAGCTCTTTTTTCTGTGTATGATGTGTTTGATAATAATCACTCCCACGTTGAATAGTTAGTGCTATATTGGTTTGGTTAGGAACTTAGGATATAGATACTTCAAATATTTATTGATAATATTGATTTGATTTTTAATTTTGGTGGGGTGCAGAAGAAGGAGGTGCTTGATGAGGGAAGATGAAGATGCTTGGGCAAAGAAATACATGCTTATAATAAAGGGAAAACTCTAGTTGTAAGCAAAGTTCCTTTGCCTGATTACTGTGCAGATCTTGATAAGCGTCATGGATCAACACAAAAGGAGGTATAGTATATCTACCCTTTTTTTAATGTCTGATTTCTATTTTTGTGTGTGGAAGGATTTAGAAATGTACTTAACTTTGTTAAGTGTTCTGTAGATTAGAATGTCTACAGACATTGAACAAAGAGTAGAAAAATCTTTTGAATAACTCATAATCAGTGGGGGAAGCGTTTGCTAGTTTTCCTTCTGTATCCATTGAATTGGGATAGAAACAATCATTAACTGCTACGAAATCTGTTTCTTCACAACAGAGTGATTCTTCAAAGGATAAATTTAATGTTGCTCTAAAGAAAAGGCAGGAACAACATAGCTTCCACAATTCATTCTGGAAGAGGAAATAGGATCTTTGCGCTGGGGCTGATTGCAAACTAATTTGTACTCAACCTTGTTTTTACTCAACCTTTTTGTAATTTATGTTATTTGATACTGGTTTTTTTGCCTATTTCATCAAGTTGTTTAACAATATTTGGATCTTATACAACAATGTTATTTGATTTTTTCCTTAAGTGTTTACAAATTAGCTTATATCAGATATCACCGATCCAAAGACAACCAAGATGTTGAAATTTTTGGTTTTCAAGATCAAGATGCCTATTTAGTCCCTTATTAGTTTAACACTTCAATGGATTATTAATTCCCAAATTCCTTAGGTTCAAGAGGTCTGTGTAATACAAAAATTCCTTCATGTGAGATTTTGGGACCAAAAATTGTTGCACTCTACGAGACACGCCATGCATTTTTTTGCTATGTCATCAAAAGAGAATAATGTATATATGCTACAACATTTGGTAAAAGTAAGAGTTTCCAAAAGTGACCGTTAATGAAACTTTCTAACAAGATCAAGCCATGAAAATAGGAATTTTAGTATTAGAATAGAAATGGAATATTTAAATAAAGATTGAGATTGGTCATAATTATTTCTAATTGATATTTTAAAAAACTATTAATTAACTATGTTGATAGCTAGATTTTTTCAATTTTTTTCTATTTAGAAGTTAAGACACCCTTTGATCTGTTGTGCAATAAGTGCTATTGAGTAACCAAAAGTGATGAACCTTGTGAAAATTTCTATTCACATGATGAGCACTGTAGAATATATAATGTTCATAGACATGGCATTCTCTTAAAATCACATAGAAATGCTCTTATATTTCAAGGAGCAACATTACATCTTTTTAAATTTTGGAGAGAGAAAAAAATTACATTTAAATTAGTGTATTATGATAGTTTGTGCCAGCAAATTATCCTACAAAAGTTAACTTGATGGATTGTTGAGATGGTTGATCTGAAATTGATTTAGAAGCAGCAATGACAATGACAGATGATAAAGATTAAGATTTTATTTGAAACTGTGCCATCAAGCTATACCTCTAACCAAACTAAGCTTCTAATTGTACCTGCAAAATTTGAAAAAGCAATATCTATTATGACATTCAACAAAGCACAAATTCATGTTTAGATCAACTTAGTATAACAAAAATACCCCTGAGAAATTACAAATTGCAGCACATATTAACAGAGAAAACAACTTAATTTCAATTTTCAAGATAAACAAGAAAAATAATCTATTGAATATAGAAAAATATCACAGCTTCTTTTCACCATTTTTTTAATTACTTTAAGTTCTTAATTTAAAAATCATATGCAATTGATAAATTCAGGAACTCATTGATCAAACCCTAAATCAATCCAAACACAAATCTATTGAAACTCTTGAAGTGTAGCGATGAAGGGAGAGACGGTGCTAAGGACGACGAAAAGACGCGGTGCACGATGAAGGCAGAAAGAACGACGACGTTCTAAAGCTGAAAAGAGAATTCTCAAATAAATTGGCAGTAGACGTGAATTCTGTGAAAAGGGAAGAGAAAGAGAGGCCGATGGCAATGGGTAGGGATTATTGTTGATGGCAGTTGGTTCTGTGAAAAAGGGAAGAGAAAGGCAGTGGGTGGGGATTATTGTTGAGGCTGATGGTAGTTAGGGATTGTTGATGATGGCAATGGGTTCTGTGAAAAGGGAAGAGAACGAGAGCAGAGAGTGTGTTAGTGGATTTTGTTGCTAAGTGAAGGTAGCAAATTTAGGGTTACCTAAATAAATTTTAAAAATATTTATGGTAAAGATAAAAATTTAATAATAATTATTAAACTCCCATTTAAGGTCTATTTATAAATTAATTATTATTCTTATCACAAAAGCTCAAAACACTTGGGCTTACTAAAGACAGACCCCTTTGTATTTATGACTTAATACATAATAAATATTCAAACTAAACAAAATATCAACCATTAATACCTCTACTAATTAATTTGCATATGCAATAAATTTAGGGATGTACATGATCAAGTGAAATCGAATTTGTTTTAATTCAGATCCGACCCTAAATATATAATGGATCTATTTTGTAGATCCTAACTCGACTCTAAATCCGATGAAACCTAAATATTTTTAGACCATAATTATATCGGGTCCAAATTAGATGAAAATCAGACATTTAAAACTTTAACAATAATTTATAAAGAAGAAACTTTTTACTGAAAACTGATATCCATATTTGAACATGAATTTGTCTATAAATTCTAATTTGATACTTCTTTGATTTATTTTCTAATTCAACAAGTGTGATTAAAAATAAAACAATAAACTTATAATTAATATAATATAATATTAAAATTAGTTTAAAACATATATACTTTTTTTAGTTTTTTTAGAGTGCACATAGTTCGGGTAAAGTAGGGTTCACTTTGACTCGAACTCGACTCTAAATAATGACCGGATCTATTTTTATGACCCGTACTTAACCCTAGATCCGTTGAAATCACACCCAATTAGTCTCTAAAATGTTTGAATTCAGACCAGATTTTCAAATCGGATTAGACCATATACACCCCTAAACAACTTTAGCACAAAACACTTTACAAAATGGGACCGATCATACTGTAACTTTATGTTCTCTTAGGTTTCAGTGGAGTAGAAATTATCTCTATTAGTATCCCTATATGACTATATACCCCGAAACGGTACTCTAATATCAATAGTTGTCTTCGTGTAGAAGGAATCGCATTGCCCCATAACTTTTTATCGTTCAAAGTATAACCTTTTGTACAAACGTTAAAATTAAGAACAATTAAGTATGTGGGAGGAATTGACAGAGAAGTGTGTGATTAAGTGATAGCAACACACAACTAAATATCAAAAAATGTTTAAGTGTATTGGTACACTAGTATTTAATAATTTTTAATAGTTAACTTTAATTATAAAAAATATAATATGTATATATATAATATAAAATTAAAATCAACAGTTAAAATTTATCAAAATATTAATGTACTGATATATTGAAAAAAAATTAAATATGACCATACCCAATAATGTTGACTTTGTATTTATTTAAGACTACAATATGAGATTCTCGTGAGATTTGAGACTGAGAGGTAAGATCGCAAAACTGCTCTTAATTCAAACGATGAAGGAAAATTTGAGATCATGTTCCCTTACAGCTAAGAAATTTACAATTTTTTCCCGCCAAACTGACATACATACATCTTTTTAATTGGATAGAATGCAAAATTCATTCAATGTGAGTTTCACATTTCATCGGAAATTATAGAGTAAATCACTTAAATAAACTGAATCTAATTCAAAATTATATAGATGTCTTAAATTAAAATTAATTACACGCTATATTTTAAATACTTTTATATAAATCGGATCAAATTGACTCGATTTATGTTATGTTTGTGCGGCACAAATAATATATCGAATGTAGTTAATTTTAAACTATATAAATAATTCTAGTTTAGAAGATATGTAATTTTAAGCTAGAATTATTTTATTTGTTTGATTTATCCAAAATTATGTATTCATTTTGCATACAAAATAAATTAAGAATAAATTATCAGAATGGTATCCGAAAATTCAAATCGCTAACAAAAAGAATCTAAAAAATTATTAACGACAAATAAAGCACAAACAATTTCAAAACGTGACAAAAGGAATTAAATATTAAATATATATTTTAAAAAATAATTTTAAAGATTAAATTTTGATGTAAAGTTTTACAATCATTATATAAGATCTTTTCATTCTTAAAATTTAGTAATTTTTTATCGAGTAAAATTTCTTTAATTTTTTTTATTGTGAATGACTATTGTTTTTAAAAATAAAAAGAAAAATTTAAAGATCAAATTTTGCTCTGAAGTTTGTTGTGCACCTAAATATTTATTTAAATGTTATCACAAAAATTTAGATCAAATAAATAAATTGTTTGCTAAAATATAAAAAAAAAATTTGTTACTTAACAAAATATAATATTTTATTGATTCTTTTACAAAATCGGGACCCATCATACTATAACTTTTTCTTCTCCTAGGTTCCAGTAGAGTAGAAATTATCTCTATTAGCATTCCTATATGGCTATATACCACGAAACGGTACTATCAACAGTTGTCTTCTATAGGTGTAGAAGGAATAACATTGTCCCGTAACTTTTTATCGTTCAAATTTTCAAATGTATTGGTATATCGGTATTTCAGTGATATTTAATTGTCAATCTTAATTATAAAAAACATATATAATATATATAATTAAGATTAACGGTTAAAAATTATTGAAATATCAGTATATTGGTATATTTGAAAACTTTTCCAAACTATAACCTTTTGTATAAATGCAAAATTAAGAAAAATTAAGTATGTAAGAGGGGTTTGCAGAGAAGTTTGTGATTAAGCGATAACAACACAACTAAATATCGGATGATGTTTAAGTGTACCAATACATTAATATTATAATAATTTTTAATCGTTAATTTTAATTATAAAAAAATATATTATATATATAATTAAAATTAACAATTAAAGTTTATTGAAACACTACTGTATCTGTATACTTAAAAAGTTTTCCCTAAATATGAACATGGCCAACAATGTTAACTTTTTATTTATCTAAGACTACAATATAAGATTCTAGTGAGATTTGAGACTGACAAGTAAGATGGCAAAACTACTTTTAATTCAAACGATGAAGGAAAATTTGAGGCCATGTTCCCTTATAGCTAAGAAATTTACAATTTTTTCTCCGCCAAGCTGGCATACATACATCTTTATAATTGGATAGAATGTAAAATTCATTCAATGTGAGTTTCACATTTCATCAGAAATTATGGGGGTAAATCACGTAAAAAATTGAATCTAACCTAAAATTATGTAGATATCCTAAATTAAAATTAGTTACATGCTATATTTTGAATACTTTTATATAAATTGAATCAAATTAATTTGATTTATATCATGTATGTGCACACAAATAATAAATTGAATCTAATTAATTTTGAGTTGTGTAACTAATTCTGATTTAGGACATGTGTAATTTTGAGTTAGAATCATTTTGTTTGTGTGATTTATCCAAAATTATCTATTCATTTAACAAACAAAAAAAAATTAAAAATAAATTATCAGAATGGTATCTGTTACGGTGGGTATTTGGAGATTAGTGGGCTGGACTCGTTGGCTTGGCCCAATAATCTGAAGGAGGAACCCTTTGACTAGGTTCGCGTCAAGGAGCCTCCGTCCGACTTGTGTGCGCGAGAGAAGGGGGTGGTACCTGCAAAGACACTCCGATGCCTAAGTCAGCAAGAGTCTAAGCAAGTTTGGAGAATATTGGAACTTAGAGATACCTGAGGGATATCAGTGTATTTATTGTGGTGAACCAATAACCACTGTTGGAGTAGTTCCACCTTTTAAGGAGCATAACCGTTCCTTTATTTTAGGGAAGTTGAGATATGGCTCCTGAAAATGGGTTTGAGAGATTTTAGGGGCAGTTACTTATTTGAATAAGTGTTATCTACCAACTAACCTTTGTTCCCAACTTCTTTAGGGTGGAGTCTGTGTCGAATCCGACCTCTTGGGAGGAGGTCGGTTACGTTGGGAGGCCAATCTATGAATTAGGCCTTTTTATCCTATTTGGACCTGGGCTTTGGCGTTGGGTCAGGGTATGAATAGTGCCCCTACTCGAGTCCAAGCTCTTACATTTATGAGTTAGACTCGAGTATTTTAACTCGGGCTTGTAGCTGACATGGTGAGGAACCGACGTGATTTTTCAAAAACTGACGTGATTCAAAATTTCTCAACCGTCCCGTCTAATCAAACGTCGCATCCGTTTGGGGTTTCATATTTATGCGTGGGGAGTAGTTACATTGGTAACGGTGCATCTCTTTAATGATCACGTTGATTTACCATTATGCCCCAAGCGTGCTTATAAATACTTTTCCCTCTCTTTCCTTGTTTCGTTTCTGAAAATTTTCTCACTTACACACTCTGTTCGAAAGAAAGCTTCCTCTTTTTCGATCACCTGCTGTCACGCCTGATTCTTCGAAAGAAAAGGTCAGTTCTTTTTCCTTCTCCTCTTTTACAAATGCTTTTATTTGTATACTTTTGTTTTTAGAGGAGTGTTAGCTGTAGGCCTAGTGACTCTGTTTTATTGAGAAACTTACTTTAGGCCCTTTCAGAGACCCTGTTTTTTATACTTTTCCCTTTTTTCTTTGTAGGATTCGTCACCCTTTTAGAAAAAGATGTCTTCTTTAGAGTCTCTTTGACTGTGGGTGGATGATATCGTTCTTGGGGAGAGCCCCTTGGTAGATACTGACTACATTACTGACCTGCGTACTCATCATAGGATTTGTGTCTAAACCTTGTCTGTGGTATTCCATGTAGGATCTGGGATGGGATGACTCTGACGAGCTTCAAACTCGCAAGTGTTGGGCGCAGTGACAGTGTGCAAAAGGATCAATGGATCTTATTCCGACTTGATCGAGAACCGACAGATGATTAGCCATGCGGAAAACCGTAGAGGACCATTTTCACTGAGCGGATGGATGGTAGCCATTGACAATGGTGATCCACCTACATACAGCTTGCCATGGAAAGGAGTATGAATGATTGGATGAAGGCAATAGGAAAGCAGAGGCTCAGAGGGAACAAAGCATCTTTATACGCTTATCTGAAATTCCCACCAATGAATTGCATAAGTATTTCTATCCTATTTTATGTTCTATTTCACTCTTTTAGTTATCAAAACCCCATAACCATTTGAATCCGCCTGACTAAGATTTACAACATGACCATAGCTTGCTTCAAACTGACAATCTCCGTGGGATCGACCCTTACTCACATAAGGTATTACTTGTACGACCCAGTGCACTTGTTGGTCAGCTGCACGAAGTTTTGTATCACGATTTCATGTACCAAGGTTTTGGCGTCGTTGCCGGGGATTGTGAATATCTGTGAAGCTCCATGAGAGCTCACTGTCAAGCTATTGACATTAAAGAAGCGCTTATTGGGAGGCAACACAATTTTTATTTTCCAATTTCCATTGTTATTTTATATTTTCTTTAGGTTGATGATCATGTGGAGTCACAAAAACAACTACAAAAATCAAAGCAACCTCAAAAATAGCATTAAAAATAGCACACCCTGGAGGAGGAGCTTACTGGCATTTAAACGCCAGTAAAGGTAGCAGAATGGGCATTAAACGCCCATTCTGGTACCATTCTGGGCGTTTAACGCCAGAAAAGGGCACCAGACTGGCATTTAACACCAGAAAAGGGCACCAAGTTAGTGTTCAACGCCAGAAAGGGAAGAAAAGTTGGCGTTAAATGCCATAAATGGGCAGCAACCTGGCGTTTAACGCCCGGATTGGCACTCGGAGGGCATTTACACGCCAAAATGGTACAGGGATGAGAAATTCTTAACACCGCAAGATCTGTGGACCCCACAGGATCCCCACCTCAACTCACTCTCTCTCCTCTTCACACCTCCCCGTACCACCCTTCCCCAAATACCCCTCAACAATCACCTCCATCTCTCTTCCCCATCAACTCTTCACCACTCACATCCAACCACTCTTCCCCACAGACCCCACCTTTCAAAATTCAAAAACTTTCCCTCCCAAACCCAACCCTCACACACGAACCCTACCCCTCTCTCCACTCCTTTATAAACCCCTCATCCCTCCTTCATTTTCACACATCATAAACACTTCTTTCCCCCATTGGCTGAACCATTCACACATATCCATCTCCTCTATTTTTTTTCTTCTCCATCCCTTCTTTCTTCTTTTGCTCCAGGACGAGCAAACATTTTAATTTTGGTGTGGAAAAAGCGTTGCTTTTTGTTTTTCTATAACCATTTATGGCACCTAAGGCCGGAAAAACCTCTAGAAAGAGGAAAGGGAAGGCAAAAGCTTCTACCTCCGAGTCATGGGAGATGGAGAGATTCATCTCAAAGGTCCATCAAGACCACTTCTATGAAGTTATGGCCAAGAAAAATGTGATCCCTGAGGTCCATTTCATGCTCAAAAGGAATGAGTATCTGGAGATCCGACATGAGATCCGAAGAAGAGGTTGGGAAGTTCTCACCAACCCCATTCAATAAGTCGGAATCTTAATGGTTCAAGAGTTCTATGCTAACGCATGGATCACCAAGAACCATGATCAAAGTGTAAACCCGAACCCAAAAAATTGGCTCACGATGGTTCGGGGAGAATACTTAGATTTCAGTCTGGAAAATGTAAGGTTGGCATTCAACTTGCCTATGATGCAATGAGATGCACGCCCCTACACTAGAAGGGTCAACTTTGATCAAAGGTTGGACCAAGTCCTCATGGACATATATGTGGAAGGAGCTCAGTGGAAAAGAGACTCCAAAGGCAAGCCGGTTCAATTGAGAAGGCATGACCTTAAACCCATGGCTAGAGGATGGTTAGAGTTCATCCAACGCTCCATCATTCCTACTAGCAACCGGTCTGAAGTAACTGTGGATCGGGCTATCATGATCCATAGTATCATGACTGGAGAGGAAGTAGAAGTTCATGAGGTCATACCCCTAGAACTATACAAGGTTGCTGACAAGCCTTCCACTTTGGCAAGGTTAGCCTTCCCTCATCTCATCTGTCACCTATGCAATTTAGCTGGAATTGTCATACAGGAAGACATCCTCATTGAAGAGGACAAGCCCATCACTAAAATGAGGATGGAGCAAATAAGAGAGCCCATTCATGGACCTCATCAAGAGCATGAGGAAGTCCCTCATCAAGAAATCCCTGAGATGCCTCAAGGGATGCATTTTCCTCCACACAACTATTGGGAGCAACTTAACACCTCTTTGGGATATTTGAGTTCCAATATGGAGCAACTAAGGATGGAGTACCAAGAGCACTCCATTGTTCTCCATGAAATTAGAGAGGATCAAATAGCCATGAGGGAAGAGCAACAAAGGCAAGGAAGAGACATAGAGGAGCTTAGGCGTTCCATTGGATCTTCAAGAGGAAGAACTAGCCGCCATCACTAAGGTGGACCCGTTCTTTGATTTCCTTGTTCTTATTTTTCTGTTTTTCGATTTTTATGCTTTATGTGTTATCTATGTTTGTGTCTTCACTACATGATCAGTAGTATCTATGTCTTAAGGCTATGAATAAATTCCATGAATCCTTTACCTCTCTTAAATGAAAAATGTGCCTAATTACAAAAGAACAAGAAGTACTTGAATTTCAAATTTTATTTTGAAATTAGTTTAATTATTTTGATGTGGTGGCAATACTTTTTGTTTTTCTGAATGAATGATTGAACAGTGCATATTTTTTTTGATAGTGAAGTTTATGAATGTTAAAATTGTTGGCTCTTGAAAGAATGATGAATAAAGAGAAATGTTATTGATAATCTGAAAAATCATGAAATTGATTCTTGAAGCAAGAAAAAGCAGTGAAAAAGAAGAAAAAGTAGCAAAAAGAATGGCAAAAAAAAAAAAGAGGAAAAAGAAAGAAAAAGAAAAAGCCAGTAGCCCTTTAAACTAAAAGGCAAGGGTAAAAGGCATCCAAGACTTTGAGCATCAGTGGATAGGAGGGCACAAAGGAGTAAAATCCTGGCCTAAGCAGCTAAATCAAGCTGTCCCTAACCATATGCTTGTGTCATGAAGGTCCAAGTGAAAAGCTTGAGACTGACTTGTTAAAGTCGTGATCCAAAGTAGAAAGAGTGTGCTTAAGAACTCTGGACACCTCTAACTGGAGACTTTAGCAAAGCTGAGTCACAATCTGAAAAGGTTCACCCAGTTATATGTCTGTGGCATTTTTGTATCCGGTGGTAATATTGGAAAACAAAGTGCTTAGGGTCACGGCCAAGTCTCATAAAGTAGCAGTGTTAAAGAATCAACGTACTGAACTAGGAGAATCAATAACACTATCTAAAATTCTAAGTTCCTATAGATGCCAATCATTCTGAATTTCAAAGGATAAAGTGAGATGCCAAAACTGTTCAGAAGCAAAAAGCTACTAGCCCTGCTCATCTAATTGGGACTAAGTTTCATTGATATTGTGAGATTCATTGTATATTCTCTTCTTTTTATTCTATTTTGTTTTCAGTTGCTTGGGGACAAGCAACAATTTAAGTTTGGTGTTGTGATGACTAGATAATTTATACACTTTTTGGCATTGTTTTTAGGTAGTTTTTAGTATGATTTAGTTAGTTTTTACTATATAATTATTAGTTTTTATGATAAAATCATATTTCTGGACTTTACTATGAGTTTGTGTGTTTTTCTGTGATTTTAGGTATTTTCTGGCTGAAATTGAGGGACCTGAGCAAAAATCTGATTCAGAGGCTCAAAAAGGACTGCAGATGCTGTTGGATTCTGACCTCCTTGCACTCAAAATGAATTTTCTGGAGCTACAGAAGTCCAATTGGTGCGCTTTTAATTGCGTTGGAAAGTAAACATCTTGGGATTTCCAGCAATATATAATAGTTTATACTTTTTTCGAGATTTGATGGCCCAAACTGGCATTCCAAGTCAACATAAAAATTCTGGCGTAAAACGCCAAAACTGGCATAAAAGCTGGAGTTAAACACCCAAACTGGCACCAGAGCTGGCGTTTAACTCCAAGAGAAGCCTATGCACGTAAAAGCTTCAATGCTCAGCCCAAGAACACACCAAGTGGTGATGACAAGTCATCTTAGCCTAGTTTCACTAGTCTTTTTCTTTTGTTTTCACTTGAATTATGCACTTTCTTGAGGCTTAAGCAAGCCAATTTAGGTAGATTTTCATGCTTCCTTTGATTGAATCAACCATATGTGAATTAATGCTTTTTCATGAGATTTGATGACATAATTGATGCATATTAAGATAGAATGATCATCTCATGATTTCAAGCAAAGCTTTGATGTGTTTGGTTGATTTATGATAGGTGAAGAAAGCTTGGAAAAGGATTGAAGTGAGAAGGAATGACTAGAAGCTAAGAGAAGACAATGAATCAAGTGAAATTGAACCAGGAACAAATGAAGTTGGAGTTGAAGTTAGCCCCCAAACGTTGGCACAAACTTTTGGACTTGAAGTTAGCCTCAACGTTAGCCCCCTAACTTGGAGGCTAACGTTGGAAGCTAAAAATTTCTCCCAGGGTGTGCCACGTTTGCGCCAACGTTAGCCCCCTAACTTGGAGGCTAACGTTGGCATGAGAAATTGCTCCCAGGAGTGTGCCACGTTTGCGCCAACGTTAGCCCCCTAACTTGGAGGCTAACGTTGGCATGAGATCTCTCCCCCAGGGTGCTTCACGTTAGCGCCAACGTTAGCCCCCTAACTTGGAGGCTAACGTTGGCATGAGTAATTCCCTCCAGGGTGGCCAACGTTTGCGCCAACGTTAGCCCCTAACTTGGAGGCTAACGTTGGCGCCACTCCAACTCAAAGCAAGGCCAACGTTAGGGTCAAAGTTAGCCCCCTAACGTTGGCCCCAACGTGAAGTGCAGCAAATTGGTTTTGCTGCTAGAAAAGTTAGCTTTGAAGTTAGCCCCCTAACTTTGAGGCTAACTTTGAATCTAAATTTGCAAAACTCAATTCCGGTTCAATTGGTTCACTTGGGTTCTTCTCCAAACTTCAAGAGCAATCAACCAAGGCCTCTTTCAACCCAAATCCACCAAGAGCAAAAGCCCAAATTCAAGGCTTGAAGATCAATTGAAGAAAGTGTATAAATAGGCTTAGATTCAATTTATTCGGAGAGCTTCCTTTTAGAAAGTTTTAGATAGCTTTCTTTTCTGTTTTGGGAGCTGGAGTGCTTTTGAATTTCTTAGTTTAATTGCTTTCAATTTCAATTATACTTGTCTTGGATCTTGGGTTGGAGAATTGAAGGAATTCTGTTTCAATCTCACCTTGGATCTCTCTTTTGATTTTCACTGTTATTGAATTTCCCTCTTCTGCTACTTACTTTCTCATTTAATTTCCTTGCAATTTACAATTCCTTGCTCTTGTTCAAATTGGATCTAGGAAGGCATTGAGATCTAGACTCAGTTTTCTAGTCTCTGAGACCTGAGATCCAATTTCCCATTTCAATTCTCTGCTTCTTGCTTTAATTGTTCATTTAATTTCCTGTTTCGAATCTGTTTCACCCATTCCCCAGTTACTCTTCTGTTTAATGCAATTTAAATTCTCTTTGTTTAATTTTTGCAAATCCAAGTCCCAATCCCCTTTACATTTCAAGTCATTTACAATTCTTGCCATTTAAGATTTTTGCAATTTACATTACTTGCTCTTTAAGTTTCTGCCATTTAATTTCTTGCTTCTTAAGATTCATCACTTTAATTTCTGTTTCCTTTAATTTCATGCCAATTCCCCATTCCCTTTACTTTCAAAGCAATTTAAATTCTGCAAATCATCAATCAATCAACCAAATCTTGATTCGCTTGACTAATTCAACCACTAAACTAAAATTGCTCAATCCTTCAATCCCTGTGGGATCGACCTCACACCCGTGAGTTTTTATTACTTGATGCGACCCGGTGCACTTGCCGGTTAGATTGGTGTTGTTTTTGGGAGAGATTCATTCCTCAACCAAAAAATGGTTCAAAGACCTGATCCCAAGATCAAAGATGATCAAAAGATCATAGATGATCAAAAAGATGAA
Source organism: Arachis stenosperma (assembly GCF_014773155.1). Classification (NCBI taxonomy): domain Eukaryota; kingdom Viridiplantae; phylum Streptophyta; class Magnoliopsida; order Fabales; family Fabaceae; genus Arachis; species Arachis stenosperma. The sequence goes on from NC_080382.1 coordinate 88,161,158, forward strand.
AATACAATAGTAAAAGATCCTATTTATAGAGAACTAGTAACCTAAGGTTTATAAAAATAAGTAAATGATGCAGAAATCTACTTCCGGGGCCCACTTGGTGTGTTCTTGGGCTGAGCATTGAAGCTTTTACGTGCATAGGCTTCTCATCAATGATACTCCAAATGTCAATGCAAACAATTTTGAACTTAAGCCACAACTCATCACTTTGGTTCAGAATAATTGCTCTTTTGGTGGAGGATCACTTGAAGACCCACATCAACACTTATCCACCTTCCTGAGGATATGCAACACTGTCAAAACTAATGGAGTACCTCCTGACAGCTACAAATTGATGCTATTCCCATTTTCTCTCAGGGATAAGGCTACCCAATGGTTGGAATCATTTCCAAGAGACAGCATCAACAATTGGGATGATTTGGTAACCAAGTTCCTTGCCAAGTTTTATCCACCACAGAGGGTAATAAGGTTGAAGGCCGAGGTACAAACATTCACACAAATGGAGAATGAACCCATCTATGAGGCATGGGAGAGATACAAAGCTCTAGTCAGAAAATGCCCTTCTAACATGTTCAATGAATGGGAGAAGCTGCAAAACTTCTATGAAGGCTTAACACTGAAGTCTCAAGAATCCTTGGATCACTCAGCTGGAGGTTCCTTGCAACTCATGAAAACTGCAGAGGAGGCTCAAGAACTTATTGATATGGTGGCCAACAACCAATACTTCTTTGCTCATCAAAGAAGTCGCCAACCATCACAGAGAAGAGGAGTAATGGAGCTAGAAGGAGTAGATTCAATCCTGGCTCAAAACAAATTAATGCAGCAGCAAATTCAACAACAATTTGAGCAAATGACCAAGAGGATTGACAACCTTCAAGTTGCAGCAGTCAACACTAGCCAACCATCAGTCACATGGGGACAAAATGAAGAAGTCCAAGAAGAGCCACAGCAAGAACAAGTTCAGTACATGCACTCTAATCCAAATGAAGTCTATGGTGATACATACAACTCCTCATGGAAGAATCACCCCAATCTCAGATGGGGAGACACTCAAAACCACCAACAACCATGGCAGAGAAACACAAACCAAAACAACCCAAGACACAATCAAAATTTCAACCAGCAGCAAACAAACCAAAATACCTATAGAAAACCTCAAAACAATTACCCCACTCACAACCAATACCAATCCACTAATCAAAATTCCTATCATCCACCGACCACAGCTCATAACCCACCACAAGCACCACCTGAACCCCAAAGAATCACCAACTTGGAAACCATGATAGAAAAAATGATGAAACTCCAAGAAATGACCAACAAAAACCATGAGGCCTCCATAAAGAACCTAGAAAGGCAGATCGGGCAAATCTCTAAGCAAATGTCTGTTGAGAGACCTTCAAGCTCACTGCCCAGTGACACAATCCCAAATCCCAAGGAGGAATGCAAGGCAATCCAATTGAGAAGTGGGAGAATATTGATGAGCAACAATGACACTGCAAAGAAACAAAAAGAGAGCATCAAAGAACCAACAGAGGATGAGGAGCAAACAAAAGCAGATCAAGCTAAGGAGCAAGTTGTGGTGCCAACCAAAAGCACTGAGAGACTCAAAGAACAGGAGAACCAGCCACATAGCTCAAAGGAAAAGACTCAAGGACAGCAGCAAATAGGAAAGAACATCACACCTCCACTGCCATATCCTCAGAGATTCAACAAAGAGGTTAAGGACCAACATTTCCACAAATTCCTTGAGACCTTCAAGAAGCTGGAAATCAATATCCCTCTAGCTGAAGCACTTGAGCAAATGCCTTTGTATGCCAAGTTCATGAAGGAGCTTATCAATAAGAAAAGAAGTTGGGATGAGAAGGAAATCGTATCACTCACTGAGGAATGCAGAGTCTTGATTCAAAAGGGGCTGCCTCCTAAGCTTGAGGACCCAGGGAGTTTTTTGTTACCTTGCACCATTGGGGAAGTGACCATCACTAAAGCAATGTGCGATCTCGGAGCAAGTATTAATTTAATACCATCCTCCTTAGTGAAAAAGTTGCATATAGAAGAAGTCAAACCAGTACAAATGTCACTGGAGCTTGTAGATAAGTCAATGGTGCACCCTAGGGGTGTAGTTGAAAATCTGTTGGTCAAGGTGGACAGCTTTATATACCCTGCTGACTTTGTGGTTCTAGAGTCAGACGAGGATGATGGTGACTCTGTCATACTAGGAAGGCCATTCCTGGCCACGGCTAGAGCCATCATAGACATAGAGAAAGGGGAGTTAACTCTCAGGATGCATGATCAGAGGGTCATTCTGAAGGTCTTACCAGAGGCACAGTTTGGTGAAAAGAAGAAAGACTCTATGGAAATTGATAAGGGAGGATCACAGCTGAAGGGAGAAAAGGACAAGGAAAGTCACAGCAACACCCCAAAGACAAGGATTGTGCAAATTAATGAAGAAGCTCAAGAAGATATTGGAATATTAGCCACAAAGAAGAGAGGTCCCCAAGAGAAGCCCATGGCCAGAAAAGAAAGATCAACAAAAGGAAGGATGAAAAGCAGGAACAAGACAAAAAGGGGTTGGAAAAACAGGAGGATCCCAACAGAGGGGCTGTCCAAAGGTGACAAAGTGCAACTGATATATCAACAGTCAGGTGCAAACCAACAAACTGATGACTACTACACTGTCAGTAACATACTCTCTTTAGAGCATGCTGAGATTGAACATCAGAAAACAAGGAAGAGGATCACAGTCAGGGGAGACAAATTGAGGCCCTACAAGCACCAACCACCATAAAAGAGAGCCTCAATGTCAAGCTAATGACAATAAAAGAGCGCTTCATGGGAGGCAACCCATGCTTTAAAATTCATGTCATTTTAAATTCAATAAGCTATGATCATTTGAGCATGAACCCCCCCTTCCTTTCATGAACAGGATCATTAACTGCATGCATTGTCTGAAGTTGGTATGCTTTCAAGCAATAATTCCGTTTTACATGCTTAAAGTGTCTTGATAAAGCATATAGCCAAGCACTAAGTTTGGTGTTCACTTAACTTCATGAAAGTTAGGAATTCATGCATCAATAATCATACAATTGTTATTTTCCAAAATCTCATAAATAGAAAAATCCTTCTCGGTAATGAAGGCATCAATTGTGAGGCACCTTTTGCCAAGAAACAAGTTTGGTGTCCACCAAACTTTGATGTACTAATTTAGAGACACAATTGATCCTTCATGAAGAAAAGAGAAAAAGAAAGTGTAACAAAAACAATTCTTATGAACATTTGACATTGGAATTACACTAATTGGAGGAGGAGACTTATTTTCTTTATACATGACCAAACACTAAGTTTGGTGTCCTCCTAAGAGAATGTCACGGTTCCATTAATGTTTTGTTATAAAAAGAACAACTCTAGCTACGGTTGGATAAGCTAATGTGTGTTGTCTTGTTGTGATGATTAGGTAGTCAAAGAATCTTCAATGAAAAAGACAAGACAAAGGAAAGCATAGCATGAGGACAAAATAGCATCACATCAAAAAGAGAATCTGCCATTCCTCAGAAGATGGTCACGGCAAAGGCAAGGCAATGAGCACATTTTGTCTTCATTCATCATTACATACATACCGTTGATTCCCTTAAGTCCAATTGCACCCTAGCCTTTCATTGCTCATTTAAAAAGCTCATCACCTTTTAGCCATGCACATAACCGAATCCTTATGGCTTTGAAACCTCAATTCTTTCATCCTTCACCATAAGCTACACTTCCTTCCAACAATCTAAACCTCCCTTCATCAATTCTTACCCCAACCAATTCGGTCTCACCCCTTTGTGCTCCAAACTCACATCAAACTCTCCAACACTCTTCACACCCCCTCTAACCTTACAAAACTCCATCAACTAAGTGATCATGGCCTCCTCATCAAGAACCAAACGAAGAAAAGGAAAAGAACCTATGGTGGAGGAGAGCACCCCTGAATATGACCGATGGAGGTTCAAGTCTTCATACCATCAATTTCAAATGGAGTGGATGAACAACAAGAAGATCTATCCAGAAATCCCATTCTTATTTCCGGATGATGGATGTCAAGAAATGAAGAACAAAATTCAAAAGAGGAGGTGGGAGGAGCTTACATCACCAGATACCCGAATCAATGCCAACATTATAAGAGAGTTTTATGCCAACATCCCGAGGCTTGACATGCGTGAGCCACCAACATACAAGAGCTATGTGCGGGGAGTGGAAGTAGATTTTAGCTCGAATGCAATCAAGAAAGTCTTGGGGCTAAAGTCAGTCCGCTTTAATGAACTAGGATACCAACAAAGGTTGAATGAGGATCAGGATTATGATGAGATTGCTAGAGGCATTTGTTTAGAGAACTCCGAATGGGAAGGAGATGGCAAGAACCGATATAAGTATTTGAAGAGATGTGACCTCACCCCGGAAGCCAAAGGATGGTATGAGCTGATGAAAAGATCAATTCTGGGTACAGTAAACACATCAGAAGTTAACAAGGAGAGAGCTGTGATGTTGCATTGCATCATGGTAGGAGGAGAGATCAAAGTCCATGAGATTCTTGCAAAAGATATCCAACGGATTGCTGAGAAGAATGCGGCCGGATCTTGGTTGTACTATCCAAGTACCATTTGGAGGTTATGTGTGAAGGCTAAAGTACCACTGGAAGATGAGAATCCAAAGTGGTTAGGCCAAGGCTTGCCCATAACCATTGAAAGAATGACAATAACTCCCGAAGCACATCATGGCCGAAGACCAAGAAGGCAAAGAGAAGAACCAATGGAAGAAGATGAGTTACACCAAGAAGAAGAACCACAAGAAGAGGAGGAACAGCCGCACTTTTCCCCACATGGCAATATGGATATGACCCAAATGCAAGAAGCAATTGGAAGACTGTCACACCAATACACAAGAATTCAAGAAAGGCAACAAGAGTACCATTCACAATACTTGAAGCATCACCAAGAACAACAAGAATGGCAGCTGAAAATGATGAACCAACAAAATGAGTTTGAGTCAAAATTCGTTGCAATGCAAGAGGAGCATGCCTTCCAATCTCATGAGGCATTTGGGAAGTTAGCACAAATGCAGGCCGAAACCATGAGAGCTCTCAATGAGTTTACGACTCTCCAAGATGCAAGATATGAAGTCCAAGCCGATTACAACATTAATAGTCAAATCAAACTGAAATATATTGGAGAACATCTGCACAACATGGATCCGGCATTTCCAACATATGAAGAGTTCTTCAAAAAGAAAAGTGAAATAGAAGCAAATAAAGCCATGATGCTTGAAGATAGAGTAGAGGAGACGATGAACAAAGCTGGGTTTTGGAGGGGTCAACAAACAATCAACATGGACACAGGGAACTCCAACAACCAAGTATATGAAAGAAGAAAGAAGAAGCATGACAAATAAAAGGTGGACTTGTTCCTTATTCATCACTACAAAGAAAAAGCATGCATTCTATTTGTTTGAAGTGTCCTTGCATCTTTAAGTTGTCATTTTAATAGTCTTTGCATTATCTTAAAATAAGTAAGCTAGTTTAAGTTGTGCTTGTGTGTTTACTTTCACTTGACTAAGAGCATGTTATGTCCCCTGCATCATTAAATCAATAAAAGAAATGTTTGATTGTGAAATGAGATAGTTCTCTGTTAGAAAGAAGTAGAATAATAGTAAGTGGTGGTATGTGTGTGATTGTATAAAAACTCACTTTTAGTGAATAAAGGGCTAGGATATCTTTTTCTAAGAATAGAGTGATCTACTGTCTATGAATCTCAATAAGAAAATCCTTGGTTCAAAAGAAAAATAAAAAGAAAGAAAGAAAAGAAATAGCCAAAAGATGGCAGAACCAAAGAAAAAAAAAAAAAAAAAGAAACAAAGCTGGACACCAATAGCTTGAACCTCCAAAAATATATGCCTGTGGTGTCTGTGTATTAGGATCTGCTTGGACTACTAAGCTCTTTGGAGTGCTTCAACACTCGGTGACTTGGATTAACTAATCCGGGATCATCAGCTGAAAATCCACTATCAAGAGCAACCTAACTACAAGGCATTTAGTAACCAAAAAGGTGCTGGGCATCAATGTTTAAGAGGAAAGGTGAGCCAAGTGTCCATGGTGAATAATGTGTCAAGTATACAGAAAAGAAAATGAACTTGCTACACATGACACTCAAATAAAGCTTTGAACAAAGTAATAGCCAAGGATAAAGGAATAATGAGAGGTCATAGCAGTAGGTTACTTGAAGCTTGAAGGAGACTTTCTAGGCCTAAGAATCAATAAGAAGTGAGTATTGCATATCCACACAAAACCACATGAACTACCAATAACTTTCTGCTAGCATGAACATCTCTTTCCAATTCACTCTTTCTTCCTAATAATTCATTTCTTGCTTGGGGACAAGCAAGCTTTAAGTTTGGTGTTGTGATGACAAGTCATCTTAGCCTAGTTTCACTAGTCTTTTTCTTTTGTTTTCACTTGAATTATGCACTTTCTTGAGGCTTAAGCAAGCCAATTTAGGTAGATTTTCATGCTTCCTTTGATTGAATCAACCATATGTGAATTAATGCTTTTTCATGAGATTTGATGACATAATTGATGCATATTAAGATAGAATGATCATCTCATGATTTCAAGCAAAGCTTTGATGTGTTTGGTTGATTTATGATAGGTGAAGAAAGCTTGGAAAAGGATTGAAGTGAGAAGGAATGACTAGAAGCTAAGAGAAGACAATGAATCAAGTGAAATTGAACCAGGAACAAATGAAGTTGGAGTTGAAGTTAGCCCCCAAACGTTGGCACAAACTTTTGGACTTGAAGTTAGCCTCAACGTTAGCCCCCTAACTTGGAGGCTAACGTTGGAAGCTAAAAATTTCTCCCAGGGTGTGCCACGTTTGCGCCAACGTTAGCCCCCTAACTTGGAGGCTAACGTTGGCATGAGAAATTGCTCCCAGGAGTGTGCCACGTTTGCGCCAACGTTAGCCCCCTAACTTGGAGGCTAACGTTGGCATGAGTAATTCCCTCCAGGGTGGCCAACGTTTGCGCCAACGTTAGCCCCCTAACTTGGAGGCTAACGTTGGCGCCACTCCAACTCAAAGCAAGGCCAACGTTAGGGTCAAAGTTAGCCCCCTAACGTTGGCCCCAACGTGAAGTGCAGCAAATTGGTTTTGCTGCTAGAAAAAGTTAGCTTTGAAGTTAGCCCCCTAACTTTGAGGCTAACTTTGAATCTAAATTTGCAAAACTCAATTCCGGTTCAATTGGTTCACTTGGGTTCTTCTCCAAACTTCAAGAGCAATCAACCAAGGCCTCTTTCAACCCAAATCCACCAAGAGCAAAAGCCCAAATTCAAGGCTTGAAGATCAATTGAAGAAAGTGTATAAATAGGCTTAGATTCAATTTATTCGGAGAGCTTCCTTTTAGAAAGTTTTAGATAGCTTTCTTTTCTGTTTTGGGAGCTGGAGTGCTTTTGAATTTCTTAGTTTAATTGCTTTCAATTTCAATTATACTTGTCTTGGATCTTGGGTTGGAGAATTGAAGGAATTCTGTTTCAATCTCACCTTGGATCTCTCTTTTGATTTTCACTGTTATTGAATTTCCCTCTTCTGCTACTTACTTTCTCATTTAATTTCCTTGCAATTTACAATTCCTTGCTCTTGTTCAAATTGGATCTAGGAAGGCATTGAGATCTAGACTCAGTTTTCTAGTCTCTGAGACCTGAGATCCAATTTCCCATTTCAATTCTCTGCTTCTTGCTTTAATTGTTCATTTAATTTCCTGTTTCGAATCTGTTTCACCCATTCCCCAGTTACTCTTCTGTTTAATGCAATTTAAATTCTCTTTGTTTAATTTTTGCAAATCCAAGTCCCAATCCCCTTTACATTTCAAGTCATTTACAATTCTTGCCATTTAAGATTTTTGCAATTTACATTACTTGCTCTTTAAGTTTCTGCCATTTAATTTCTTGCTTCTTAAGATTCATCACTTTAATTTCTGTTTCCTTTAATTTCATGCCAATTCCCCATTCCCTTTACTTTCAAAGCAATTTAAATTCTGCAAATCATCAATCAATCAACCAAATCTTGATTCGCTTGACTAATTCAACCACTAAACTAAAATTGCTCAATCCTTCAATCCCTGTGGGATCGACCTCACACCCGTGAGTTTTTATTACTTGATGCGACCCGGTGCACTTGCCGGTTAGATTGGTGTTGTTTTTGGGAGAGATTCATTCCTCAACCAAAAAATGGTTCAAAGACCTGATCCCAAGATCAAAGATGATCAAAAGATCATAGATGATCAAAAAGATGAAAATACAATAGTAAAAGATCCTATTTATAGAGAACTAGTAACCTAAGGTTTATAAAAATAAGTAAATGATGCAGAAATCTACTTCCGGGGCCCACTTGGTGTGTTCTTGGGCTGAGCATTGAAGCTTTTACGTGCATAGGCTTCTCATCAATGATACTCCAAATGTCAATGCAAACAATTTTGAACTTAAGCCACAACTCATCACTTTGGTTCAGAATAATTGCTCTTTTGGTGGAGGATCACTTGAAGACCCACATCAACACTTATCCACCTTCCTGAGGATATGCAACACTGTCAAAACTAATGGAGTACCTCCTGACAGCTACAAATTGATGCTATTCCCATTTTCTCTCAGGGATAAGGCTACCCAATGGTTGGAATCATTTCCAAGAGACAGCATCAACAATTGGGATGATTTGGTAACCAAGTTCCTTGCCAAGTTTTATCCACCAGAGGGTAATAAGGTTGAAGGCCGAGGTACAAACATTCACACAAATGGAGAATGAACCCATCTATGAGGCATGGGAGAGATACAAAGCTCTAGTCAGAAAATGCCCTTCTAACATGTTCAATGAATGGGAGAAGCTGCAAAACTTCTATGAAGGCTTAACACTGAAGTCTCAAGAATCCTTGGATCACTCAGCTGGAGGTTCCTTGCAACTCATGAAAACTGCAGAGGAGGCTCAAGAACTTATTGATATGGTGGCCAACAACCAATACTTCTTTGCTCATCAAAGAAGTCGCCAACCATCACAGAGAAGAGGAGTAATGGAGCTAGAAGGAGTAGATTCAATCCTGGCTCAAAACAAATTAATGCAGCAGCAAATTCAACAACAATTTGAGCAAATGACCAAGAGGATTGACAACCTTCAAGTTGCAGCAGTCAACACTAGCCAACCATCAGTCACATGGGGACAAAATGAAGAAGTCCAAGAAGAGCCACAGCAAGAACAAGTTCAGTACATGCACTCTAATCCAAATGAAGTCTATGGTGATACATACAACTCCTCATGGAAGAATCACCCCAATCTCAGATGGGGAGACACTCAAAACCACCAACAACCATGGCAGAGAAACACAAACCAAAACAACCCAAGACACAATCAAAATTTCAACCAGCAGCAAACAAACCAAAATACCTATAGAAAACCTCAAAACAATTACCCCACTCACAACCAATACCAATCCACTAATCAAAATTCCTATCATCCACCGACCACAGCTCATAACCCACCACAAGCACCACCTGAACCCCAAAGAATCACCAACTTGGAAACCATGATAGAAAAAATGATGAAACTCCAAGAAATGACCAACAAAAACCATGAGGCCTCCATAAAGAACCTAGAAAGGCAGATCGGGCAAATCTCTAAGCAAATGTCTGTTGAGAGACCTTCAAGCTCACTGCCCAGTGACACAATCCCAAATCCCAAGGAGGAATGCAAGGCAATCCAATTGAGAAGTGGGAGAATATTGATGAGCAACAATGACACTGCAAAGAAACAAAAAGAGAGCATCAAAGAACCAACAGAGGATGAGGAGCAAACAAAAGCAGATCAAGCTAAGGAGCAAGTTGTGGTGCCAACCAAAAGCACTGAGAGACTCAAAGAACAGGAGAACCAGCCACATAGCTCAAAGGAAAAGACTCAAGGACAGCAGCAAATAGGAAAGAACATCACACCTCCACTGCCATATCCTCAGAGATTCAACAAAGAGGTTAAGGACCAACATTTCCACAAATTCCTTGAGACCTTCAAGAAGCTGGAAATCAATATCCCTCTAGCTGAAGCACTTGAGCAAATGCCTTTGTATGCCAAGTTCATGAAGGAGCTTATCAATAAGAAAAGAAGTTGGGATGAGAAGGAAATCGTATCACTCACTGAGGAATGCAGAGTCTTGATTCAAAAGGGGCTGCCTCCTAAGCTTGAGGACCCAGGGAGTTTTTTGTTACCTTGCACCATTGGGGAAGTGACCATCACTAAAGCAATGTGCGATCTCGGAGCAAGTATTAATTTAATACCATCCTCCTTAGTGAAAAAGTTGCATATAGAAGAAGTCAAACCAGTACAAATGTCACTGGAGCTTGTAGATAAGTCAATGGTGCACCCTAGGGGTGTAGTTGAAAATCTGTTGGTCAAGGTGGACAGCTTTATATACCCTGCTGACTTTGTGGTTCTAGAGTCAGACGAGGATGATGGTGACTCTGTCATACTAGGAAGGCCATTCCTGGCCACGGCTAGAGCCATCATAGACATAGAGAAAGGGGAGTTAACTCTCAGGATGCATGATCAGAGGGTCATTCTGAAGGTCTTACCAGAGGCACAGTTTGGTGAAAAGAAGAAAGACTCTATGGAAATTGATAAGGGAGGATCACAGCTGAAGGGAGAAAAGGACAAGGAAAGTCACAGCAACACCCCAAAGACAAGGATTGTGCAAATTAATGAAGAAGCTCAAGAAGATATTGGAATATTAGCCACAAAGAAGAGAGGTCCCCAAGAGAAGCCCATGGCCAGAAAAGAAAGATCAACAAAAGGAAGGATGAAAAGCAGGAACAAGACAAAAAGGGGTTGGAAAAACAGGAGGATCCCAACAGAGGGGCTGTCCAAAGGTGACAAAGTGCAACTGATATATCAACAGTCAGGTGCAAACCAACAAACTGATGACTACTACACTGTCAGTAACATACTCTCTTTAGAGCATGCTGAGATTGAACATCAGAAAACAAGGAAGAGGATCACAGTCAGGGGAGACAAATTGAGGCCCTACAAGCACCAACCACCATAAAAGAGAGCCTCAATGTCAAGCTAATGACAATAAAAGAGCGCTTCATGGGAGGCAACCCATGCTTTAAAATTCATGTCATTTTAAATTCAATAAGCTATGATCATTTGAGCATGAACCCCCCTTCCTTTCATGAACAGGATCATTAACTGCATGCATTGTCTGAAGTTGGTATGCTTTCAAGCAATAATTCCGTTTTACATGCTTAAAGTGTCTTGATAAAGCATATAGCCAAACACTAAGTTTGGTGTTCACTTAACTTCATGAAAGTTAGGAATTCATGCATCAATAATCATACAATTGTTATTTTCCAAAATCTCATAAATAGAAAAATCCTTCTCGGTAATGAAGGCATCAATTGTGAGGCACCTTTTGCCAAGAAACAAGTTTGGTGTCCACCAAACTTTGATGTACTAATTTAGAGACACAATTGATCCTTCATGAAGAAAAGAGAAAAAGAAAGTGTAACAAAAACAATTCTTATGAACATTTGACATTGGAATTACACTAATTGGAGGAGGAGACTTATTTTCTTTATACATGACCAAACACTAAGTTTGGTGTCCTCCTAAGAGAATGTCACGGTTCCATTAATGTTTTGTTATAAAAAGAACAACTCTAGCTACGGTTGGATAAGCTAATGTGTGTTGTCTTGTTGTGATGATTAGGTAGTCAAAGAATCTTCAATGAAAAAGACAAGACAAAGGAAAGCATAGCATGAGGACAAAATAGCATCACATCAAAAAGAGAATCTGCCATTCCTCAGAAGATGGTCACGGCAAAGGCAAGGCAATGAGCACATTTTGTCTTCATTCATCATTACATACATACCGTTGATTCCCTTAAGTCCAATTGCACCCTAGCCTTTCATTGCTCATTTAAAAAGCTCATCACCTTTTAGCCATGCACATAACCGAATCCTTATGGCTTTGAAACCTCAATTCTTTCATCCTTCACCATAAGCTACACTTCCTTCCAACAATCTAAACCTCCCTTCATCAATTCTTACCCCAACCAATTCGGTCTCACCCCTTTGTGCTCCAAACTCACATCAAACTCTCCAACACTCTTCACACCCCCTCTAACCTTACAAAACTCCATCAACTAAGTGATCATGGCCTCCTCATCAAGAACCAAACGAAGAAAAGGAAAAGAACCTATGGTGGAGGAGAGCACCCCTGAATATGACCGATGGAGGTTCAAGTCTTCATACCATCAATTTCAAATGGAGTGGATGAACAACAAGAAGATCTATCCAGAAATCCCATTCTTATTTCCGGATGATGGATGTCAAGAAATGAAGAACAAAATTCAAAAGAGGAGGTGGGAGGAGCTTACATCACCAGATACCCGAATCAATGCCAACATTATAAGAGAGTTTTATGCCAACATCCCGAGGCTTGACATGCGTGAGCCACCAACATACAAGAGCTATGTGCGGGGAGTGGAAGTAGATTTTAGCTCGAATGCAATCAAGAAAGTCTTGGGGCTAAAGTCAGTCCGCTTTAATGAACCAGGATACCAACAAAGGTTGAATGAGGATCAGGATTATGATGAGATTGCTAGAGACATTTGTTTAGAGAACTCCGAATGGGAAGGAGATGGCAAGAACCGATATAAGTATTTGAAGAGATGTGACCTCACCCCGGAAGCCAAAGGATGGTATGAGCTGATGAAAAGATCAATTCTGGGTACAGTAAACACATCAGAAGTTAACAAGGAGAGAGCTGTGATGTTGCATTGCATCATGGTAGGAGGAGAGATCAAAGTCCATGAGATTCTTGCAAAAGATATCCAATGGATTGCTGAGAAGAATGCGGCCGGATCTTGGTTGTACTATCCAAGTACCATTTGGAGATTATGTGTGAAGGCTAAAGTACCACTGGAAGATGAGAATCCAAAGTGGTTAGGCCAAGGCTTGCCCATAACCATTGAAAGAATGACAATAACTCCCGAAGCACATCATGGCCGAAGACCAAGAAGGCAAAGAGAAGAACCAATGGAAGAAGATGAGTTACACCAAGAAGAAGAACCACAAGAAGAGGAGGAACAGCCGCACTTTTCCCCACATGGCAATATGGATATGACCCAAATGCAAGAAGCAATTGGAAGACTGTCACACCAATACACAAGAATTCAAGAAAGGCAACAAGAGTACCATTCACAATACTTGAAGCATCACCAAGAACAACAAGAATGGCAGCTGAAAATGATGAACCAACAAAATGAGTTTGAGTCAAAATTCGTTGCAATGCAAGAGGAGCATGCCTTCCAATCTCATGAGGCATTTGGGAAGTTAGCACAAATGCAGGCCGAAACCATGAGAGCTCTCAATGAGTTTACGACTCTCCAAGATGCAAGATATGAAGTCCAAGCCGATTACAACATTAATAGTCAAATCAAACTGAACTATATTGGAGAACATCTGCACAACATGGATCCGGCATTTCCAACATATGAAGAGTTCTTCAAAAAGAAAAGTGAAATAGAAGCAAATAAAGCCATGATGCTTGAAGATAGAGTAGAGGAGACGATGAACAAAGCTGGGTTTTGGAGGGGTCAACAAACAACAAACATGGACACAGGGAACTCCAACAACCAAGTATATGAAAGAAGAAAGAAGAAGCATGACAAATAAAAGGTGGACTTGTTCCTTATTCATCACTACAAAGAAAAAGCATGCATTCTATCTGTTTGAAGTGTCCTTGCATCTTTAAGTTGTCATTTTAATAGTCTTTGCATTATCTTAAAATAAGTAAGCTAGTTTAAGTTGTGCTTGTGTGTTTACTTTCACTTGACTAAGAGCATGTTATGTCCCCTGCATCATTAAATCAATAAAAGAAATGTTTGATTGTGAAATGAGATAGTTCTCTGTTAGAAAGAAGTAGAATAATAGTAAGTGGTGGTATGTGTGTGATTGTATAAAAACTCACTTTTAGTGAATAAAGGGCTAGGATATCTTTTTCTAAGAATAGAGTGATCTACTGTCTATGAATCTCAATAAGAAAATCCTTGGTTCAAAAGAAAAATAAAAGAAAGAAAGAAAAGAAATAGCCAAAAGATGGCAGAACCAAAGAAAACAAAAAAAAGAAACAAAGCTGGACACCAATAGCTTGAACCTCCAAAAATATATGCCTGTGGTGTCTGTGTATTAGGATCTGCTTGGACTACTAAGCTCTTTGGAGTGCTTCAACACTCGGTGACTTGGATTAACTAATCCGGGATCATCAGCTGAAAATCCACTATCAAGAGCAACCTAACTACAAGGCATTTAGTAACCAAAAAGGTGCTGGGCATCAATGTTTAAGAGGAAAGGTGAGCCAAGTGTCCATGGTGAATAATGTGTCAAGTATACAGAAAAGAAAATGAACTTGCTACACATGACACTCAAATAAAGCTTTGAACAAAGTAATAGCCAAGGATAAAGGAATAATGAGAGGTCATAGCAGTAGGTTACTTGAAGCTTGAAGGAGACTTTCTAGGCCTAAGAATCAATAAGAAGTGAGTATTGCATATCCACACAAAACCCCATGAATTACCAATAACTTTCTGCTAGCATGAACATCTCTTTCCAATTCACTCTTTCTTCCTAATAATTCATTTCTTGCTTGGGGACAAGCAAGCTTTAAGTTTGGTGTTGTGATGACAAGTCATCTTAGCCTAGTTTCACTAGTCTTTTTCTTTTGTTTTCACTTGAATTATGCACTTTCTTGAGGCTTAAGCAAGCCAATTTAGGTAGATTTTCATGCTTCCTTTGATTGAATCAACCATATGTGAATTAATGCTTTTTCATGAGATTTGATGACATAATTGATGCATATTAAGATAGAATGATCATCTCATGATTTCAAGCAAAGCTTTGATGTGTTTGGTTGATTTATGATAGGTGAAGAAAGCTTGGAAAAGGATTGAAGTGAGAAGGAATGACTAGAAGCTAAGAGAAGACAATGAATCAAGTGAAATTGAACCAGGAACAAATGAAGTTGGAGTTGAAGTTAGCCCCCAAACGTTGGCACAAACTTTTGGACTTGAAGTTAGTCTCAACGTTAGCCCCCTAACTTGGAGGCTAACGTTGGAAGCTAAAAATTTCTCCCAGGGTGTGCCACGTTTGCGCCAACGTTAGCCCCCTAACTTGGAGGCTAACGTTGGCATGAGAAATTGCTCCCAGGAGTGTGCCACGTTTGCGCCAACGTTAGCCCCCTAACTTGGAGGCTAACGTTGGCATGAGATCTCTCCCCCAGGGTGCTTCACGTTAGCGCCAACGTTAGCCCCCTAACTTGGAGGCTAACGTTGGCATGAGTAATTCCCTCCAGGGTGGCCAACGTTTGCGCCAACGTTAGCCCCCTAACTTGGAGGCTAACGTTGGCGCCACTCCAACTCAAAGCAAGGCCAACGTTAGGGTCAAAGTTAGCCCCCTAACGTTGGCCCCAACGTGAAGTGCAGCAAATTGGTTTTGCTGCTAGAAAAAGTTAGCTTTGAAGTTAGCCCCCTAACTTTGAGGCTAACTTTGAATCTAAATTTGCAAAACTCAATTCCGGTTCAATTGGTTCACTTGGGTTCTTCTCCAAACTTCAAGAGCAATCAACCAAGGCCTCTTTCAACCCAAATCCACCAAGAGCAAAAGCCCAAATTCAAGGCTTGAAGATCAATTGAAGAAAGTGTATAAATAGGCTTAGATTCAATTTATTCGGAGAGCTTCCTTTTAGAAAGTTTTAGATAGCTTTCTTTTCTGTTTTGGGAGCTGGAGTGCTTTTGAATTTCTTAGTTTAATTGCTTTCAATTTCAATTATACTTGTCTTGGATCTTGGGTTGGAGAATTGAAGGAATTCTGTTTCAATCTCACCTTGGATCTCTCTTTTGATTTTCACTGTTATTGAATTTCCCTCTTCTGCTACTTACTTTCTCATTTAATTTCCTTGCAATTTACAATTCCTTGCTCTTGTTCAAATTGGATCTAGGAAGGCATTGAGATCTAGACTCAGTTTTCTAGTCTCTGAGACCTGAGATCCAATTTCCCATTTCAATTCTCTGCTTCTTGCTTTAATTGTTCATTTAATTTCCTGTTTCGAATCTGTTTCACCCATTCCCCAGTTACTCTTCTGTTTAATGCAATTTAAATTCTCTTTGTTTAATTTTTGCAAATCCAAGTCCCAATCCCCTTTACATTTCAAGTCATTTACAATTCTTGCCATTTAAGATTTTTGCAATTTACATTACTTGCTCTTTAAGTTTCTGCCATTTAATTTCTTGCTTCTTAAGATTCATCACTTTAATTTCTGTTTCCTTTAATTTCATGCCAATTCCCCATTCCCTTTACTTTCAAAGCAATTTAAATTCTGCAAATCATCAATCAATCAACCAAATCTTGATTCGCTTGACTAATTCAACCACTAAACTAAAATTGCTCAATCCTTCAATCCCTGTGGGATCGACCTCACACCCGTGAGTTTTTATTACTTGATGCGACCCGGTGCACTTGCCGGTTAGATTGGTGTTGTTTTGGGAGAGATTCATTTCTCAAACCAAAATAAATCCCATCAAGTTTTTGGCGCCGTTGCCGGGGATTGATTAGATTGACAATGATTAAGTGAGGTGGAAGTTTAGATTAAGCACTTTTTCTTAATTTTTGATTAACCCACTAACTGTTTGACTTTTTGCTTAAACTAACTAAACCTTCAATTTAGCAGTAGATTGAAGTATCATTGGTGTGTACATTTCTTATGATATGCTTGTATGTCAGGTACACGAAGAACCATACTAAACCTTCGTGAACAAGATGAGAGGACCCTCAGGAGGTTAAGGAGAGCTGAAAGAGGGAAAAATATTGTTGGAGAAGAGGAATCAGAAGAAGAATTTCATGAGATGGAGGAACATTCAACTAATCCACCAGGAGGAGTAGAGAACAACAATGGCAATCCACCTCAGAGGAGAGTTTTGGCTTCCTATACCTTTGCCAATCCTAGACATTGTGGAAGCAGCATCTTGGCTCCAAATGTCAATGCAAACAATTTTGAACTTAAGCCACAACTCATCACTTTGGTTCAGAATAATTGCTCTTTTGGTGGAGGATCACTTGAAGACCCACATCAACACTTATCCACCTTCCTGAGGATATGCAACACTGTCAAAACTAATGGAGTACCTCCTGACAGCTACAAATTGATGCTATTCCCATTTTCTCTCAGGGATAAGGCTACCCAATGGTTGGAATCATTTCCAAGAGACAGCATCAACAATTGGGATGATTTGGTAACCAAGTTCCTTGCCAAGTTTTATCCACCACAGAGGGTAATAAGGTTGAAGGCCGAGGTACAAACATTCACACAAATGGAGAATGAACCCATCTATGAGGCATGGGAGAGATACAAAGCTCTAGTCAGAAAATGCCCTTCTAACATGTTCAATGAATGGGAGAAGCTGCAAAACTTCTATGAAGGCTTAACACTGAAGTCTCAAGAATCCTTGGATCACTCAGCTGGAGGTTCCTTGCAACTCATGAAAACTGCAGAGGAGGCTCAAGAACTTATTGATATGGTGGCCAACAACCAATACTTCTTTGCTCATCAAAGAAGTCGCCAACCATCACAGAGAAGAGGAGTAATGGAGCTAGAAGGAGTAGATTCAATCCTGGCTCAAAACAAATTAATGCAGCAGCAAATTCAACAACAATTTGAGCAAATGACCAAGAGGATTGACAACCTTCAAGTTGCAGCAGTCAACACTAGCCAACCATCAGTCACATGGGGACAAAATGAAGAAGTCCAAGAAGAGCCACAGCAAGAACAAGTTCAGTACATGCACTCTAATCCAAATGAAGTCTATGGTGATACATACAACTCCTCATGGAAGAATCACCCCAATCTCAGATGGGGAGACACTCAAAACCACCAACAACCATGGCAGAGAAACACAAACCAAAACAACCCAAGACACAATCAAAATTTCAACCAGCAGCAAACAAACCAAAATACCTATAGAAAACCTCAAAACAATTACCCCACTCACAACCAATACCAATCCACTAATCAAAATTCCTATCATCCACCGACCACAGCTCATAACCCACCACAAGCACCACCTGAACCCCAAAGAATCACCAACTTGGAAACCATGATAGAAAAAATGATGAAACTCCAAGAAATGACCAACAAAAACCATGAGGCCTCCATAAAGAACCTAGAAAGGCAGATCGGGCAAATCTCTAAGCAAATGTCTGTTGAGAGACCTTCAAGCTCACTGCCCAGTGACACAATCCCAAATCCCAAGGAGGAATGCAAGGCAATCCAATTGAGAAGTGGGAGAATATTGATGAGCAACAATGACACTGCAAAGAAACAAAAAGAGAGCATCAAAGAACCAACAGATGATGAGGAGCAAACAAAAGCAGATCAAGCTAAGGAGCAAGTTGTGGTGCCAACCAAAAGCACTGAGAGACTCAAAGAACAGGAGAACCAGCCACATAGCTCAAAGGAAAAGACTCAAGGACAGCAGCAGATCAACAAGAGCATCACACCTCCATTGCCATATCCTCAGAGATTCAACAAAGAAGTTAAGGACCAACATTTCCACAAATTCCTTGAAACCTTCAAGAGGCTGGAAATCAATATCCCTCTAGCTGAAGCACTTGAGCAAATGCCTTTATATGCCAAGTTTTTGAAGGACCTTATCAATAAGAAGAGAAGTTGGCTTGAGAAGGAAACCATATTACTGACAGAGGAATGCAGTGCTGTAATTCAGCGGGGTATTCCCCCAAAACTCAAAGATCCGGGGGGTTTTGTAGTGTCATGCACCATTGGAAAAACAATTCTCAACAAAGCTCTCTGTGACCTTGGTGCTAGCATCAATTTAATGCCTCTCTCAATGATGAGAAAACTTGATATAGAAGAGCTTAAACCCACCAGGATGTCATTAGTTATGGCTGACAGGTCCATTAAGACACCCAATGGAATTGTGGAAAATCTGTTGGTGAAGATTGGGGAATTTATTTTCCCAGCAGATTTTGTGATTTTGGATACTGAAGAGGAAGGAAGTGACTCAATCATTTTGGGGAGGCCATTCTTACACACAGCAAGAGCCATCATCGATGTAGAAAAAGGAGAAATGGTCTTCAGGGTTCATAATGAACAAATGATCATAAATGTTTTCAAGTCAATGCAAAATAGCCCTGAGCAAGAGGATTATGTAAAAGTAGATATGATAGAGAGTTTGGTGGAAGAAATGCTGGAAGAAAGTTCTCAAGAGCAAGAAGGGGATCAAAATACAATAGAAGAACAAGTGGCTGAGGCTTTCATAAACAAAGAAGTGGAACCAAGCAAGAAAGAAGAGGTGCAAAAGCAAGAGCTGAAGCCATTACCTTCTCATCTCAAATATGCATTTCTTGGCACTTCAGAGAGCCTCCCGGTAATCATCAATTCGGCTTTGACAAAGAAAGAAGAAGGAGAGCTTCTTGATGTTCTCAGAGCTCACAAGGATGCCTTGGGATGGACTATTGATGACCTGAAAGGCATCAGCCCCACAGTATGCATGCATAAGATTCTTTTGGAAGACAATTCCAAAGCAGTAATCCAACCTCAAAGAAGACTCAATCCTGCAATGAAGGAAGTTGTCCAGAAGGAAGTAATGAAACTATGGAATGCAGGAATCATATATCCCATCTCTGATAGCCCATGGATAAGCCCAGTTCAAGTGGTACCAAAGAAAGGTGGGATGACAGTCATCATTAATGAGAAGAGTGAACTCATTCCCACCAGAACTGTGACAGGGTGGAGAATGTGTATTGACTATAGGAGGTTGAATGATGCCACACACAAAGATCACTTCCCACTTCCCTTCATTGATCAAATGCTTGAAAGGTTGGCCGGCCATGCTTATTATTGCTTCCTTGATGGCTATTCTGGGTATAATCAGATAGTGGTGGATCCAAAAGACCAAGAGAAGACTTCATTCACATGCCCTGTTGGAGTCTTTGCTTATAGAAGAATGCCATTCGGATTATGCAATGCTCCAGCCACTTTTCAAAGGTGTATGCTTTCCATTTTCTCAGATATGGTTGAAAAATTTTTAGAGGTTTTCATGGATGACTTCTCTGTCTTTGGTGATAGTTTCAATACTTGCTTAAACCATCTAACTCTTGTCTTGAAACGATGCCAAGAAACTAATTTGGTTTTAAACTGGGAGAAGTGCCATTTCATGGTACCTGAGGGGATTGTTCTTGGTCATAAAGTTTCAAGAAAAGGGATAGAGGTTGATAAGGCAAAGGTTGAGATAATAGAAAAACTCCCTCCACCAATTAATGTGAAATCTGTTAGAAGTTTCTTGGGGCATGCAGGATTTTATAGAAGGTTTATCAAAGATTTTTCTAAAATAGCCAAACCTTTGAGAAACCTTTTGATGATTGATCAACCTTTTGTTTTTGATAAAGAGTGCCAGCATGCTTTTGAAACTTTAAAACAGAAACTCACAACAGCACCAATCATCACACCTCCGGATTGGAATTTGCCATTTGAACTCATGTGTGATGCAAGTGAGATTGCCATTGGTGCTGTACTTGGACAGAAGAAGGGAAACTTGCATCATGTCATATATTATGCAAGTAAAGTATTGAATGAAGCTCAAAAAAATTACACTACAACAGAGAAGGAATTGTTGGCTGTAGTCTATGCATTTGATAAGTTTAGATCATACTTGATAGGATCTAAAATTGTGGTTTATACTGATCATGCTGCTCTCAAGTATTTGATGTCAAAACAGGATGCCAAACCAAGACTCATCAGATGGATCCTACTCTTACAAGAATTTGACATTGAGGTAAGGGACAGGAAAGGCACCGAAAATCTAGTTGCCGACCATTTGTCAAGGCTGCCACCAGAAACAATCCAAAAGGCTTCATTACCTGTGAATGAAAGCTTCCCAGATGAACATCTTATGCTGATCCAACAAACACCATGGTTTGCCGATATAGCTAACTACAAAGTGGGAAGGAAGATACCTCAAGAATTCACTAAGCAACAAGTGAAGAAGCTGATCAATGAAGCAAGGAAATTCTTGTGGGATGAACCTTATTTGTTCAAAAGATGTTCTGATGGAATAATTAGAAGATGTGTCCCTGAGGGTGAAATGCAAGACATATTATGGCATTGCCATGGCTCTACATACGGCGGACACTTTGGTCCGGAAAGAACAGCAGCAAAGATACTACAAAGTGGGTTCTATTGGCCAACCATCTTCAAAGATGCCAGGGAGTTTGTCCACCAATGTAATGAATGCCAAAGAGCAGGAGGATTAACAAAAAGGAATGAGATGCCACAGAACTTCATTCTGGAGGTAGAATTGTTTGATCTATGGGGCATTGATTTCATGGGACCCTTTCCCCCTTCTTATTCATTCAAATATATCTTGGTAGCAGTGGAATATGTTTCAAAATGGGTGGAAGCCATAGCCATAACTACCTGTGATGCACAAATCGTTCTTCAATTCCTAAAGAAGCACATCTTTACTAGATTTGGAGTACCTAAGGGTCTCATCAGTGATGGTGGTGGTCATTTTTGCAATAGACAAATGGAGAAACTTCTCCACAAATATGGAGTTATTCATAAGGTAGCCACACCATATCATCCTCAAACTAATGGACAGGCAGAATTAGCAAACAGGGAACTGAAGAAAATCCTAGAAAAGACAGTTGGTAGCACAAGAAAGGATTGGGCTAGGAAGTTGGAGGATGCACTTTGGGCATACCGAACAGCCTTCAAAACTCCCATTGGAAAATCCCCATTCCAATTGCTATATGGCAAATCTTGTCATCTCCCTGTAGAGCTTGAGCACAAAGCCTTTTGGGCCACCAAACTTCTAAATCTGGATTCTGAAGCAGCAGGAGAAAAAAGATTGTTGCAGCTGAATGAGCTGGATGAGTTTAGGCTAGAAGCCTATGAAAATGCCAAGATATACAAAGAAAAAGCTAAAAGATGGCATGACAGGAAAATTTTGAAGAAAGAGTTCAAACCTGGACAACAAGTTCTCTTGTATAACTCACGGCTCAAGATATTCCCTGGCAAGCTTAAGTCTAAATGGACAGGCCCATACTTGGTGACTAAGGTCTTTCCTTATGGGAGTATTGAATTGCTAGATGAAGCAACAAAGAATCGGTTTACAGCAAATGGACATAGAGCAAAGCTATACCTAGGAGGGCAATGGAACAAAGAAGCAGAGGTTCAGAGCCTAAATCCTCCTTGAAGCAAGAACAGAAGATGTCAAGCTAATGACAATAAAAGAGCGCTTGTTGGGAGGCAACCCAACCTGAGGTAGTTTTCTTTCCTAACTATTTCAATAAAAAAGGTTGAGTAGTTTTATATGTAGTGCAAGGAGCTAAGTTTGGTGTTGCACACCAAAACAATTTAAGTGAGAATGAAAGATTTTAAGTTTGGTGTCCCACCAAAATCTCATTTAAAAGCACATTCTAACTCCCTGCATAAAGATTTGCTAGCTCCGAGCAATCAGATAAACTATTCAGCCATTGTTTGTTTTCTAGTCTTTAGTTTTACCACTTTTTGGCAAAGACAAAAAAGGATTCCACATATGGTTAATCTGATGCATGGGAAATAGTGGCAAGGGACTAAGTTTGGTGTTCGCACACCAAAGTAAGTTCAAGAGGCTATAACCAATCTTTGCATACTAACCAGCTACCTAAAGGCTTGAGAAGCAAGCAACTTTTGATGAGTATGCAGGAAATTAGCCACCATTTGAAGACATTGTGCATTATGACTAAAAAGGGGCACAACAGAAGGAAGAACAAACAAGCTGCAAACTAACAGGTTGTATTTACACTTGCTTCTTGCTATTGAGAAATGTTTTAATTTAGGAGTTCTAGTATGTCTTGCTAATGTGTTCTTTTAATACAAGAGGAATTGGTCTCTACAATAAGTAAGCTAGTCTAAGTGTATGCTTGTGTGTTTACTTTCACTTAACTAAGAGCATGTTCTGTTCCCCTGCATCTTTAATTCAATAAAAGAAATGTTTGATTGTGAAATGAGATAATTCTCTGTTAGAAAAAAGTAAAATAATAGTAAGTGGTGGTATGTGTGTGATTGTATAAAAACTCACTTTTAGTGAATAAAGGGCTAGGATGTCTTTTTCTAAGTATAGAGTAACTTACTGTCTATGAATCTCAATAAAGAAAATCCTTGGTTCAAAAGAAAAATAAAAAGAAAGAAAGAAAAGAAATAGCCAAAAGATGGCAGAACCAAAGAAAACAAAAAAAAAAAGAAACAAAGCTGGACACCAATAGCTTGAACCTCCAAAAATATATGCCTGTGGTGTCTGTGTATTAGGATCTGCTTGGACTACTAAGCTCTTTGGAGTGCTTCAACACTCGGTGACTTGGATTAACTAATCCGGGATCATCAGCTGAAAATCCACTATCAAGAGCAACCTAACTACAAGGCATTTAGTAACCAAAAAGGTGCTGGGCATCAATGTTTAAGAGGAAAGGTGAGCCAAGTGTCCATGGTGAATAATGTGTCAAGTATACAGAAAAGAAAATGAACTTGCTACACATGACACTCAAATAAAGCTTTGAACAAAGTAATAGCCAAGGATAAAGGAATAATGAGAGGTCATAGCAGTAGGTTACTTGAAGCTTGAAGGAGACTTTCTAGGCCTAAGAATCAATAAGAAGTGAGTATTGCATATCCATACAAAACCCCATGAACTACCAATAACTTTCTGCTAGCATGAACATCTCTTTCCAATTCACTCTTTCTTCCTAATAATTCATTTCTTGCTTGGGGACAAGCAAGCTTTAAGTTTGGTGTTGTGATGACAAGTCATCTTAGCCTAGTTTCACTAGTCTTTTTCTTTTGTTTTCACTTGAATTATGCACTTTCTTGAGGCTTAAGCAAGCCAATTTAGGTAGATTTTCATGCTTCCTTTGATTGAATCAACCATATGTGAATTAATGCTTTTTCATGAGATTTGATGACATAATTGATGCATATTAAGATAGAATGATCATCTCATGATTTCAAGCAAAGCTTTGATGTGTTTGGTTGATTTATGATAGGTGAAGAAAGCTTGGAAAAGGATTGAAGTGAGAAGGAATGACTAGAAGCTAAGAGAAGACAATGAATCAAGTGAAATTGAACCAGGAACAAATGAAGTTGGAGTTGAAGTTAGCCCCCAAACGTTGGCACAAACTTTTGGACTTGAAGTTAGCCTCAACGTTAGCCCCCTAACTTGGAGGCTAACGTTGGAAGCTAAAAATTTCTCCCAGGGTGTGCCACGTTTGCGCCAACGTTAGCCCCCTAACTTGGAGGCTAACGTTGGCATGAGAAATTGCTCCCAGGAGTGTGCCACGTTTGCGCCAACGTTAGCCCCCTAACTTGGAGGCTAACGTTGGCATGAGATCTCTCCCCCAGGGTGCTTCACGTTAGCGCCAACGTTAGCCCCCTAACTTGGAGGCTAACGTTGGCATGAGTAATTCCCTCCAGGGTGGCCAACGTTTGCGCCAACGTTAGCCCCCTAACTTGGAGGCTAACGTTGGCGCCACTCCAACTCAAAGCAAGGCCAACGTTAGGGTCAAAGTTAGCCCCCTAACGTTGGCCCCAACGTGAAGTGCAGCAAATTGGTTTTGCTGCTAGAAAAAGTTAGCTTTGAAGTTAGCCCCCTAACTTTGAGGCTAACTTTGAATCTAAATTTGCAAAACTCAATTCCGGTTCAATTGGTTCACTTGGGTTCTTCTCCAAACTTCAAGAGCAATCAACCAAGGCCTCTTTCAACCCAAATCCACCAAGAGCAAAAGCCCAAATTCAAGGCTTGAAGATCAATTGAAGAAAGTGTATAAATAGGCTTAGATTCAATTTATTCGGAGAGCTTCCTTTTAGAAAGTTTTAGATAGCTTTCTTGTCTGTTTTGGGAGCTGGAGTGCTTTTGAATTTCTTAGTTTAATTGCTTTCAATTTCAATTATACTTGTCTTGGATCTTGGGTTGGAGAATTGAAGGAATTCTGTTTCATTCTCCCTCTGAGATTTCTCTTTGCTTTCTTTACTGCTTAATTGAATCTAATTTTCTGTTAATTGCTCTTCATATACTCTTGCTGCACTTTACATTTCTTTAATTTCTTTGCAATTGCTCTTGTTGGATCTAGGAAGGCATTGAGATCTAGACTTGGATATCAAGTCTCTTGGGTCCTGAGATCTTAATTTCAATTTTACATTCTCTGTTTATTACTTTTCATGTTTATTTACATTTCTATTTTGATTCCGAATCAATCGAATCCATCTTTTACTTATCTGCTTGTTGCAATTTAACTTCTCCTTGTTTAAATTCTGCAAATCCAATTCCTAATTCCCTTTACAATTTCATGCAATTTAAATTTCTTGCAATTTAAGATTCTTGCAATTTACATTTCTTGCTCTTTAAGTTTCAGTTCCATTTACTTTCTGCAATTTAAATTCATTGCAATTTTTACCTTCTGTTGCTCAACTTCACACAATTCACTCAATGTTAGCTTGACTAAACTAATCACCCACTAAAGTTGCTCAATCCTTCAATCCCTGTGGGATCGACCTCACACCCGTGAGTTTTTATTACTTGATGCGACCCGGTGCACTTGCCGGTTAGATCTGTGTGTTTTGGGAGAAATTCATTTTTCCACCAAAATATCTCATCAAGTTTTTGGCGCCGTTGCCGGGGATTGATTAGATTGACAATGATTAAGTGAGGTGGAAGTTTAGATCAAGCACTTTTTCTTAATTTTTGATTAACCCACTAACTGTTTGACTTTTTGCTTAAACTAACTAAACCTTCAATTTAGCAGTAGATTGAAGTATCATTGGTGTGTACATTTCTTATGATATGCTTGTATGTCAGGTACAAGAAATAGATAAAATAGGAATTTCATTTAACTGTAATTTGTTTTTAATTTCATTTTCATTTTGTAAAGCCTATATAAGGCATCATTTTCATATTTGTGAGGAGGCTGGCTCCACTAGGGAGCATTAGGAGTAGTAGTAGAGAGCTCTCTCTTTAATTTTCTTTTCTTTGTTTTTGAATCTTGGGTGGAGAATTGAAGGTGTTCTGTTTCATTCTCCCTCTGAGATTTCTCTGTTCAAAATTGTTTGCATTGACATTTGGAGTATCATTGATGAGAAGCCTATGCACGTAAAAGCTTCAATGCTCAGCCCAAGAACACACCAAGTGGGCCCCGGAAGTAGATTTCTGCATCATTTACTTATTTTTATAAACCTTAGGTTACTAGTTCTCTATAAATAGGATCTTTTACTATTGTATTTTCATCTTTTTGATCATCTATGATCTTTTGATCATCTTTGATCTTGGGATCAGGTCTTTGAACCATTTTTTCGATTGTTGCATGTTATTTGGGAGGCATGGCCATTCGGCCATGTCTAGACCTTGTTCTTATGTATTTTCAACAGTAAAGTTTCTACACACCATAGATTAAGGTATGGAGCTCTTCTGTTCCTCATGAATCAATGCAATTACTACTGTTTTCAATTCAATTCAAGCTTATTCTTGTTCTAATATATTCACTCGTACTTCAACCTGGTGGATATGATGATCCATGACACTCATCATCATCCTCCCCTTATGAACGCGTGCCTGAGTGTTGGGATGGGATTCCGAGTAGGATCTGGGATGGGATGACTATGACGAGCTTCAAACTCGCGAGTGTTGGGCGCAGTGACAGTGTGAAAAAGGATCAATGGATCTTATTCCAACATGATCGAGAACCGACAAATGATTAGCCATACAGGAAACCGTAGAGGACCATTTTCACTGAGCGGATGGATGGTAGCCATTGACAATGGTGATCCACCTACATACAGCTTGCCATGGAAAGGAGTATGAATGATTGGATGAAGGCAATAGGAAAGCAGAGGCTCAGAGGTAACAAAGCATCTTCATACGCTTATCTGAAATTCCCTCCAATGAATTGCATAAGTATTTCTATCCTATTTTATGTTCTATTTCGTTCTTTTAGTTATCAAAACCCCATAACCATTTGAATCCGCCTGACTGAGATTTACAAGATGACCATAGCTTGCTTCAAATCGACAATCTCTTTGGGATTAACCCTTACTCACGTAAGGTATTACTTGGACGACCCAATGCACTTGTTGGTCAGCTGTACGAAGTTGT
The DNA here is from genome assembly GCF_014773155.1 of Arachis stenosperma. Classification (NCBI taxonomy): domain Eukaryota; kingdom Viridiplantae; phylum Streptophyta; class Magnoliopsida; order Fabales; family Fabaceae; genus Arachis; species Arachis stenosperma. The sequence goes on from NC_080382.1 coordinate 88,188,401, forward strand.
GTATCATGATTTCGTGTACCACTAGCTCCTGACTCAGCCTGCGGAGTTAAGGCTGTCTGGAGGATATATATATATATATATATATATATATATAGGTATACACCAAAATTCCAAAGTAAACTCCTATCTCTCCCTCAACCTCTAAGAGGAGCAGCCTATACAAGTGGTGCACAAAATTGTGATCTCTAACAATGGCATTCAACTTGGTATGCGCATCTACTAACTCAGCACTTTCTTCACAACTTCGCACAACTAACCAGCAAGTGCACTGGGTCGTCCAAGTAATAAACCTTCGTGAGTAAGGGTCGATCCCACGGAGATTGTTGGTATGAAGCAAGCTATAGTCATCTTGTAGATCTCAGTTAGGCTGATTCAAATGGTTATGGAGTTTTCGAATATAAAGATAAATAAAACATAAAATAAAGATAGAAATACTTATGTAAATCATTGGTGAGAATTTCAGATAAGTGTATGGAGATGCTTTCTCCCTGTTGAATCTCTGCAACATACTGCTTTCTTACTTTCAATCCTTCATACTCCTTTCCATGGCAAGCTGTATGTAGGGCATCATCGTTGTCAATGGCTACTTCCCATCCTCTCAGTGAAAAAGGTCCAAATGCTCTTGTCACAGCATGGCTAATTATCTGTCAGTTCTCGATCATGTCGGAATAGAATCCATTGATTCTTTTGTGTTTGTCATCACGCCCAACAATCGCGAGTTTGAAGCTTGTCACAGTCATTCAATCCCTGAATCCTACTCGGAATACCACAGACAAGATTTAGACTCTCCGGATTCTCAAGAATGACCGCCAAAGGGTTCTAGCTTATACCACGAAGATTCTGATTAAGGAATCCAAGAGACACACGCTCGGTCTAAGGTTGAACGGAAGTGGTTGTCAGTCACGCGTTCATAAGGATGGATGATGATGAGTGTCACAGATCATCACATCCATTAGGTTGAAGTGCAACGGATATCTTAGAACAAGAATAAGCTGAATTGAAGAGAAAATAGTAGTAATTGCATTAAAACTCGAGGTACAGCAGAGCTCCACACCCTTAGTCTATGGTGTGTAGAAACTCCACCGTTGAAAATACATAAGTGATCAAGGTTCAGGCATGGCCGAATGACTAGCCCCCATAAACGTGATCAAAGGATCATAAGGTAATCCAAAAATAATCCAAAGATATCTAATACAATAGTCAAATGTCCTATTTATACTAGACTAGCTACTAGGGTTTACAGAAATAAGTAATTAATGCAGAAATCCACTTCCGGGGCCCACTTTGGTGTGTGCTTGGGCTGAGCTTGAGCTTTACATGTGCAGAGGCTTCTTTTAGAGTTAAATGCCAAGTTGTAACGTGTTTTTGGCGTTTAACTCTGGTTCGTGACGTGTTTCTGGCGTTTGACTCTAGAATGCAGCATGAAACTGGCGTTGAACGCCAGTTTACGTCATCTAATCTCAAATAAAGTATGGACTGTTATATATTTCTGGAAAGCTCTGGATGTCTACTTTCCAACGCCGTTGAGAGCGCACAATTCGGATTTCTGTAGCTCCAGAAAATCCATTTCGAGTGCAGGGAGGTCAGAATCCAATAGCATCAGCAGTCCTTTGTCAGCCTCCTTTCAGACTTTTGCTCAGGTCCCTCAATTTCAGTCAGAAAATACCTGAAATCACAGAAAAACACACAAACTCATAGTAAAGTCCAGAAATGTGAATTTTGCATAAAAACTAATGAAAACATCCCTAAAAGTAGCTAGATCCTACTAAAAACTACCTAAAAACAATGCAAAAAACGTATAAATTATCTACTCATCAACAAGTTACTTGGAGAGTAAGCCAAATATACATATACATATATATACACACAGAAATCCAAAATACGCCCAAGAACTACTTCTCTTCAAGGATCCAGACGCCTAGCGAGGAGCCTCTCGACCTGCATCTGAAAAACAATAACACAGTATGGAATGAGAACCGGAGGTTCTCAGCATGGTAAAAATGCCACGCGTATAATAAATAAGGTCCTGAGATTGCCATAGGCAATCCTAGAACTCCGTTATCTAGTTATCCAACTCAAGTACTAAACAGAAGCCATAAACAGGGGTAGGTATTCTAAATCTACCTAACTTACTCAATTTCAATTCACACCTATCACCAAACCATTTCTCCATTTCCTTCATACCTCCATTATCCATAATGCAACAGGAATAAACAACCAAACAAGTTCAAGCACAAGTAATGAACAGATAATACAAGTAGCAAATTTACAAGTAGCACGTGATATATATCAATTAGGCATTCCCAATTAAGGCACAGCAAACAAAGCACACATATGCATATGATGAATGTCTATCCTACTGGCCGTGAGCTCACGTGTCAATTATTTTGCAAGAACCCGACACATCTGGTAGCTAACCCAGACATTGGTCTCTAGGTTGTGCATCTCTAAGAGGATCATAAACGAAGGAGAGTGCCTTTCCACATCGAAGGAGTGTGCCTTTCCACCTTCTCCTAGAGGATATACGAAGGAGAGTGCCTTTCAACATCGAAGGAATGTGCCTTTCCATCTTGCAACCAGAGAAGAATGTAGGGGAAATAATACGAAGGAGAGTGCATTTCCACCTTCCCCACATCTGCATCACAACAAGAGAGGGAACTTCTGTCCTCAACTTGCCATATCGACCATTTTGGCCACACACAGTCATTCCTAAATCTCATCATTTATCATCATTATTTCCTTACATTCGTTCTTTATAGCCATAACAACATGTATTCATTTAGCTTTCACATCATTCTCTTATAATTCATCACGTTTACCCTTTCCGGGTCCCGACCAAACCATTTATCAAACACTTCTTAACCTTTTTAGAATCAAATAATTTTACAATCAACCCAATTCTAACATTAAATCAATCACATAACACAAAGATTAATCTTGGACTTTTCGGACCCATGACTATCATTAAGACATCCTCGACACTTTATTTTCTTTTCTGTTTTTAATATAACAAATGAACTCGGAATTTGGCAAACTTTATGTCCAGACGTTAAGCTCGGAATAAGCTTTCTAACTAATTAAAAACCATAATTTTATGATTTAACTAGCCTCAAAAACAGAGGAGAAACACTGACTGTTCTACAATGCTTAAAAACATGAAAACAACAGCAGCATACGATATCTAAAACTCCATATAAAATTCAAATTAAATCCAATAATCTTCAAAATTAATATGGTTAAATTTAACATAACCAGGTTTCTTTTCCAATTGGTTTTAACTCAAAACCATTTTTAATGAATGAGTTATGTAACTTAGGATTCAACAGTAGAGCTCGACGCGCAGGACGCTGATGTGTGGAAAACGATCCAACACAAAACTCACCGGCAAGTGTACCGGGTCGCATCAAGTAATAAAACTCACGGGAGTGAGGTCGATCCCATAGGGATTGAAGGATTGAGCAATTTTATTTTGGTGGTTGATTTAGTCAAGCGAATTAAGTATTGGTTGAGTGATTTTGTATCCAATAGTAAGTGAATAGCAGAAAATGTAAAGGGAGGGGGATGCATTGCAAAAATTAAAGAGAACTGAAAGTAAAAGAGCTGAATCTTAAAGGACAAGAAATTAAATGACTGAAACTTAAAGTGCAAGAAATGTAAATTACAGTAAATTAAAGTTCAAGAAATATAAATTGCTTGAATGGAAAAGGGATTTGAGGACTGGGATTTCAGAATTCAAGCAAGGGAAATTAAATTGCAACAATTATCAAAGCAAGAGATGATTTGAGTTCTGTTAGATCTCAAACAGAAAGGGAAATTAAATTGCAACAGGGGTTCACAGAAGAACCAAAAGGAAATTGGGATCCCAGGACTCCAGAGACTAGATAGCAAAGTCTAGATCTCAATTGCCTTCCCAGATCCAAATTCACAAAGCAATTAACAAAAAATTAAAGAGGAAGCAGTAAAGGAATTGGGATTCAACTCAATTATGCAGTAGAGAAATCAAAGAGATCTTAAATGGAGATTGAGACAGAAATTCCTCAATTCTTCACATCCAAGATTCAAACAAGAAAAGTAAAAATGCTCAAGCAAGAACAAGGAAGAAGAGAGATCAATTCTTCTTCCAAATTCTCTAAAATCTCAGTTCAAAGCTCTCAGAAAATGAAATTTCAAAAAGTGAGAATTCAAAAATCAAAAGAAGGGTCCTAATTACATCAAACTATCTCCTATTTATACACTTTCTATTCTTGGATTTTGGAATTTGGATGGGCTTTTGATTTGGTGAAGAAATGAATTAAATTGGATTTTTAATCCAATTTTTAGCCCATGAGAAAGTGGCATCCAGGAGGCTGCCCTGCCCTTGTGGAGGGCAGGGCAGGAAATGGTGCATGCGGCTTCATTGCATGCGCTTGGTGCGTGTGATGCTGTAGGATGCTGCCCTGCCCTTGTGGAGGGCAGGGCAGAGTTGCCATGGTGCGCCAAGTGCTGCCCGTGCGTGCGTGCTGCTGGCCGAGTGCTCAAGTCCTGGCCGTGCCAAAATGCTGCGCCATGCACCAAGAAATGCTGCCCTGCCCTTGTGGAGGGCAGGGCAATGTGCCAATGGTGAAGTCCCACGTTCGAAACTCGGTGGAGGCACATGTTGCTCCTTTTTCCTTGGTTTTCTTGGCACCAAAGTAACGCCTAGTTCCTTGCTTCCTCATGGTGCCGTGTTCGATTCTTGGAGATTGAAAGCAAGCCAATTTTTGCTTGTTTTCCTTGTGGTTGAGCGCTACTCCTTTCCTCTTTGTTCTTGGGTTCGAAACCCATAGGAAACACTAGGAAGCAATTTCCTTTGAATTATTCTTTGATGAAGCCCGATATTGCTCTTGAGGAGGGCAGGGCAGAGTTTTTGCTTCCTTTGGTCCTTGGCATCAAATTGTGCTCCGCCCTTGTTGTGGGCAGGGCAGTGATGCTTTTCAAGGCTTGGTTCAATATGCTGCTCTCCTGGAGGGCAGCGTGCTCTTGTGGAGGGCAGTGTTTGCCTCCTCCTTCTATGTTGCACCACACTTCTCATTTCTTGGCCATACTTCTTAAGCCACGTTTTTCTTCTTTTCTTCCTTTCTTCACCTACAAGAAACCAAAACAACCAATCAAAGTACCTCTAAACTCATAAGGTTTATAATTCATTAAAAATCAATAAATTTTTGCTCAAACCTCATGATTTAGCATCAATTTAATGGTGGTTGTTTGATTTAAAGAAGTTATGCATTTTCATTCCAAATTACTTACTTAGGATGCAAGAAAGTGTATAAAGACTAGTAAAACAAGTGAAATTAGCTTGAAAAATGGGTATATGATGACCTGTCATTACAACACCAAACTTAATTCTTGCTTGTCCCCAAGCAAGCATCAAAACTAAGAGAAAATGAAATGAACAAGAAGAGCAACCATATCCTTATTAGGCATATAGCAGAACTTGATTCATGGAGTTTTTATGCAGACAATGATAACTCAAGTTATTGTTTGCTGTTACATAATATACATTTTTCCTCAAAGGCTTACTAAACTTGTTGTTATAAAGTTTATTCTTTACTTGCTCCCTTGCTAACTTTTCTTTTCTCATGTTGCTTATCAAGCTTATTATTCCTTGAAGGCTTAGTATCTAATGTTGCAGTAATAGCCTTTGGCTTTATTTTTACTCAACATCTTTCCACCACAGACACATGGCTCACTATTTCCTCCTAGGATCATTGATGCCCAGCATCTCTTTGGATAACTAAATGTTCTGTATCTAGGTTGCTCTTTATTGTGGACTTTCAATTGGCCATCCCAAATCAGTTGATCTAAGTGACCGGGTTTTGAAATACCCCTCAGAATTTACTTGTCCAAGCATATCCTAGTACAAGAACACCACAGGCATGTGTCCTAGGGTCCAAGCTATTGTTGTCCAGCCTTTATTCTTTGTTTTTCTTGCCACATTGGCTTTTTCTACTTCCTTTTCTTTCTATTTTATTTTGCTCTCAAGGGATTTTTCTTTACTGATAGGAACCTTTATAACAGCAAGCTAGCTCACACTTCAATGAAAATGACATTATGCAGCAGTTATTTCATGAGTTATGCATTTAATCAAACACATACACCACCATTAACTTCCATTCTAACTTATGCAACATTGGATATTTACTTTCTAATTCAAACAATTCTCTTTTATTCAAGCATATGGGAAACAAAACAAAATTCAGCTAGGTGATGAATGACAAGCACTTATGCAAATAAGCATTCTTAACAAACAACTTCACTTGCAACTAGATAAACACTTTAGCAAGATATATAAGGGTTCCCAGATTCAAGGCAATTTATAGCAGCAAGGAGTAAGTTTAGATACAACCTTTGAAGTTGCAGCCCTTTGATTCTTCCTTCTGTTGTATCCCTTTTGAGTCACAATGCAAATTGTCTTCAATTGTTGGCTAATTTCCTGCATAATTCTCAAAAGTTGCTTGCTTCTCAAGCCCTTAAATGAATGGTTAGTATGCATAAATTGAGTGTGTCTTTTGGATTTATTTTGGTGTGGGAACACCAAACTTAATTGCTTGCCACTTCCTCTGATGCAACATGTTAACCATATGTGAAACCTTGTGTCCTTGCTAAAGGTTATGGAATTAAAGCTAGAAAGCAGTTAAATAGTTGGATAATTTGTTTGATTGCTTGGAGCTAGCATTATGCAAGAGGTGAGAATGTCCTTTTAAATGAGATTTTTGGTGGAACACCAAACTTAGAATCTTTCATTCTCCCTTAAATTGTTTTGATGTGCAACACCAAACTTAGCTCCTTGCAATGCATACCACTTATTCAACATTTTTATTGAAAAAGCTATGAAAAGAAAACTACCTCAGGTTGGGTTGCCTCCCAACAAGCGCTTCTTTATTGTCACTAGCTTGACATCCTCCATTTTTACTTCAAGAAGGATTTAGGTTCTGAACCTCTTTTTCCTTGTCCCATTGTCCTCCTAGGTACAGCTTTGCTCTGTGACCATTTGCTGTGAATCGACTCTTTGTTGCTTCGTCTAGTAATTCAATACTCCCATAGGGAAAGACCTTAGTTACCAAATATGGACCAGTCCACTTAGATTTAAGCTTGCCAGGGAATATTTTGAGTCGTGAGTTGTACAAGAGTACTTGTTGCCTAGGTTTGAATTCATTCTTCAAGATCTTCCTGTCATGCCACCTCTTAGCTTTTTCCTTGTATATCTTGGTATTTTCATAGGCTTCTAGCCTAAATTCATCCAGCTCATTTAGCTGCAACAACCTTTTCTCCCCTGCTGCTTCAGAGTCAAGGTTTAGGAGTTTAGTAGCCCAAAAGGCTTTGTGTTCAAGCTCTACAGGAAGGTGACAAGATTTGCCATATAATAGCTGAAAAGGGGACTTCCCAATGGGAGTTTTGAAAGCTGTCCTGTATGCTCAGAGTGCATCTTCCAACTTCCTAGCCCAATCCTTTCTTGTGCTTCCTACTATTTTCTCTAGGATTTTCTTCAATTCTCTGTTTGCTAATTCAGCCTGCCCATTAGTCTGAGGGTGATATGGTGTGGCTACTTTATGAATAACTCCATATTTATGAAGAAGTTTCTCCATTTGTTTGTTACAAAAATGACCACCACCATCACTAATAAGACCTTTTGGTACTCCATATCTAGTGAAAATATGCTTCTTGAGGAATTGAAGGACAATTTGTGCATCACAGGTAGTTGTGGCTATGGCTTCCACCCATTTTGAGACATACTCCACTGCTACCAAGATATATCTGAAAGAATAGGAAGGGGGAAAGGGTCCCATGAAATCAATGCCCCATAGATCAAATAATTCTAATTCCAAAATGAAATTCTGCGGCATCTCATTCCTTCTTGTCAATCCTCCTGCTCTCTGGCATTCATTACATTGGTGGACAAACTCTCTGGTATCTTTGAAAATAGTTGGCCAATAGAAACCACTTTGCAATATCTTTGCAGCTGTTCTTTCTGGAGCAAAATGTCCACCATAAGCTGAGCCATGGCAATGCCACAATATATCTCTTGTTTCACTCTCAGGGACACATCTTCTAATCACTCCATCAGGACATCTCTTGAACAGAAAAGGTTCATCCCACAAGAACTTCCTTGCTTCATTGATTAGCTTCTTCACTTGTTGCTTAGTGAATTCTTGAGGTATCTTCCTCCCCATTTTGTAGTTTGCTATGTCAGTAAACCAAGGTGTTTGTTGGACCTGCAATAGGTGCTCATCTGGGAAGCTTTCATTCACAGGTTGTGAGGCTTCTTGAATTGTTTCTTGTGGCAGCCTTGACAAATGATCGGCAACTTGGTTTTCAGTGCCTTTCCTGTCCCTTACCTCAATGTCAAACTCCTGTAGGAGTAGTATCCACCTGATAAGTCTTGGTTTAGCATCCTGCTTTGACATCAAATACTTGAGGGCAGCATGGTCAGTATAAACCACAATTTTAGATCTTATCAAGTATGATCTAAACTTATCAAATGCATAAACTACAGCTAACAATTCCTTCTCTGTTGTGGTGTAATTTTTTTGAGCCTCATTCAACACCTTACTTGCATAATATATGACATGATGCAAGTTTCCCTTCTTTTGTCCAAGTACAGCACCAATTGCAATATCACTTGCATCACACATGAGTTCAAAAGGTAATTCCCAGTCCGGGGGTGTGATAATTGGTGCTGTTGTGAACTTGTTTTTTAAAGTTTCAAAAGCGTGCTGGCAGTTTTCATCAAAAACAAAAGGATTATCAATTATTAACAGATTACTCAAAGGTTTGGCTATTTTAGAAAAATCCTTGATAAACCTTCTATAAAATCCTGCATGCCCCAAGAAACTTCTAACAGATTTCACATTAGTTGGTGGAGGGAGTGACGATTGGATTTTTGACGGTTTAGAATTTCACAAATGAATTCTCGTTGCAAGTATAGTCTCTAAACCAATCACTAATCCTTTCATACAAAAAGTTGTTTGTCACTAAAACAAACCCCTAAATTTATAAACCGAAGTATTCAAACCTCGGGTCGTTCTCCCTAGGAATTGTAATGAAGTGTCTTGTTATTGGTCATGAGTTATTTTTGGGGTTTTGATGGAGGCATGAAAGATAAATGGCAAGAAAGTAAACTAACAACTATAAAAGGCTCTTGGCAAGGTATGAAAATTAGAAGTTCTATCCTAGTTATCCTTCTCAATTGTGATGAGAATTGTTCATTGCTACCACTTAGTTAACCCTTACTAAAGAAAGGAAAGTCAAGTGGATGAATTGACTTGAGCCACAAGTTCTAGCCAACTCCCAAGGAAAGACTAGCTTTAGTGCACTCCAAACCAATTAGCAATCTCTCCAATTATCAATCAACAAAGGAATTAGATAACTCAAGTGTCACTAATTACTCTACCTAGGCCAAGAGGAACAAAATCTATACTATATCTAGAAGAGGCATTTCAACAAACACATAGAGTGCAATAAAAGTAAACAACATAAATTGCAAGAATTAAAGAGAGATCTAACTACAAAGGCAAGAGATTAACAATGGAAAAGCAAAGAAGAACAATTATTATGAATTACCCCTTATTGAATTGAAAGAATGTAGAGGGAACAATACTAGATCTACAACAAAATGTAAGAACAACATAAAGGAAATTACAACAAAAGAGTAGAAGAAGATGAATCTAACAACAAAGAATTGAAAGGTAGAAGTAGAAGAAAGCAAAGATTAAAATCTAGATCTAAGAACTAATCCTAATCCTAATCCTAATTCTAGAGAGAAGTGAGAGCTTCTCTCTCTAGAAACTAACTTCTAGAACTAAACTAAACTAATTGGTAACCAACACCTAAAGTATGAAAAGTATGTAAAAATATGTTGATTCCCCTTCAATCCTTGACTTAAATAGCATCAGAAATGAGTTGGATTGGGCCCACAAGGCTTCTAAAATCGCTGGCCACATGTTGCTTTAAGTGAACTAGGTGGCAGCAACGGCGCGTGCGCGTACTTTGCGCGTGCGCGCCACCATACGTGTGGCAACTATGGCAAATCTTATATCATTTTGAAGCCCCGGATGTTAGCTTTCTAACCCAACTGGAACCGCATCATTTGGACCTCTGTAGCTCAAGTTATGGTCGTTTAAGTGCGAAGAGGTCGGCTTGACAGCTTTCCGGTTCTTTCATTTCTTCATGAGTTCTCCAACTTTTCATGCTTCTTTCTTCATTCCCTTGATCCAATCTTTGCCTTCTAAATCTGAAATCACTTAGCAAACATATCAAGGCATCTAATGGAATCAAGGAGAATTAGATTTAGCTATTTTAAGACCTAAAAAGCATGTTTTCACTCTTAAGCACAATTAAAGGAGAAGTTATAAAACCATGCTATTTCAATGGATAAATGTGGGTAAAAGGTTATAAAATCCCCTAAAATCAATACAAGACAAACCGTCAAAACGGAGTTTGTCAGGGAGCTTCTCTATAATCTCCACCTTTGCCTTGTCAACCTCTATCCCTTTTCTTGAAACTTTATGACCAAGAACAATCCCCTCAGGCACCATGAAATGGCACTTCTCCCAGTTCAAAACCAAATTAGTTTCTTGGCACCGTTTCAAGACAAGAGTTAGATGTTTCTGGCAAGTATTGAAATTGTCACCAAAAACAAAAAAGTCGTCCATGAAAACCTCTAAAAACTTTTTGACCATATCTGAAAAAATGGAGAGCATACACCTTTGAAAAGTGGCTGGGGCATTGCATAGCCCAAATGGCATTCTTCTATAGGCGAAAACTCCAAATGGACATGTGAATGAAGTCTTTTCTTGGTCCTTTGGATCTACCACTATCTAATTATACCCAGAATAGCCATCCAGGAAGCAATAGTAAGCATGGCCGGCCAATCTTTCAAGCATCTGGTCAATGAAAGGAAGTGGGAAATGATCTTTGCGTGTGGCATCATCCAGCCTCCTATAGTCAATACACATCCTCCATCCTGTCATAGTTCTTGTGGGAATGAGTTCATTTTTCTCATTAACAATGACTGTCATTCCACCCTTCTTAGGTACCACTTGGACTGGGCTTATCCATGAGCTATCAGAGATAGGATATATTATCCCTGCATTCCACAATTTTATTACTTCCTTCTGGACAACTTCCTTCATTGCAGGATTTAACCTTCTCTGAGGTTGAACCACTGCTTTGGAATTGCCCTCCAAGAGGATTTTATGCATACACACTGCAGGGCTAATGCCTTTCAGATCATCAATGGTCCATCCTAAAGCATCCTTGTGAGCTCTGAGTACATCAAGAAGTTCTCCTTCTTCTTTCTTTGTCAGGGATGAATTGATGATCACTGGGAAACTCTCTGATGTGCCAAAGAATGCATATTTGAGATGGGTGGGTAATGGCTTCAGTTCTTGTTTTTGCACTTCTTCCTTCTTGCTTGGTTTCACCTCCTTGTCAATAGAGATCTCAGCTGCGTGTTCCTCTACTGTCTCTTGATTAATTTCTTCTTCTTGCTCATGATGATTAGTGTCTAACATTTCTTCCACCAGGCTCTCTATCATATCCATCCTCAAGTAGTCCTCTTGCTCAAGAGGGTGTTGCATTGACTTGAAAACATTTATGATCATTTGCCCATTGTGTACTCTGAAGATCATTTCTCCTTTTTCCACATCTATAATGGCTCTTGCAGTTGCTAGAAATGGTCTTCTCAAGATGATTGAATTGTTTCCTTCCTCTTCGGTGTATAAGATCACAAAATCTGCAGGGAAGATAAATTTCCCAACCTTCACTAACAGATTTTCCACAATTCCATTAGGTGTCTTGATTGATCTGTCGGCCATGACTAGTGACATCCTAGTGGGTTTGAGTTCTTCTATAGCAAGCTTCCTCATCATGGATAGGGGCATTAAATTGATACTAGCTCCAATATCACAGAGAGCTTTGTCCAAGGTTAGTTTGCCTATGGTGCATGATACTACAAAACTCCCTGGATCTTTAAGCTTTGGTGGGATTCCTTTTTAGAGCACAGCGCTACATTCCTCACTGAGCATTACCGTCTCCTTCTCATTCCAGTCCCTTTTCTTGTTGATGAGCTCCTTTAAGAACCTGGCATATAGAGGCATTTGCTCCAATGCCTCAGCCAAAGGTATGTTGATTTCCAGCTTCTTGAAAGTCTCAAGGAATTTGTGGAAATGTTGATCCTTTGCTTCTTTTTGGAATCTCTGTGGATAGGGTAGTGAAGGTGTAAGACTCTTCTCCACTTGCTGCTGTTTTGGATTTGGTTCTTCCATGATCTGCTTTCCCTTCTTTAAATTCTGTGGTTGGTTGTTCTCTTCTGTGAGCTTTTCTGGGACATTCTTGCTTGTTATGTCCTTGTTGTTAGCTCCATCTTTCTCTGTTGGCCCTTTGTCATTCTCTATAAGTTTCTTGGTTGCTCCTTGGTTGCCATCCACCAATGTCTTTCCACTCCTTAATTGTACAGCTTTGCACTCTTCTTTTGGATTAGGAATGGTGTCACTTAGTAGTGTGCTTGAAGGTCTCTCAATAGAAATCTGCTTGGAGATCTGTCCAATCTATCTTTCTAGGCTCTTCATGGAAGCTTCTTGGTTCTTTGTTGTCAATTCTTGGTTTTTCATCATCTTCTCCATGAGCATCTCTAGATTAGTAATCCTCTGAAAATCTTGTGAGATTGGTTGGTTTTGGGGTGTTGGTGGATGATGGTAGGTGTTTTGGTTGGTTGGTTGGTTATTGGGTGGATAATGGTTAGAGTTGGGGCAATTATTTTGGGGTTTTCTGTAAAAATTTTGGTTAGTTGGCTGCTGGTTGTGATTTTGGTTGTTTCTTCGAGTGTTTTGAGCTGAGTTCCTTTGCCATGGTTGTTGGTTTTGGCTGTGGTTGTCTCCCCACCTAAGGTTTGGGTGGTTCTTCCAGGATGGATTGTAGGTGTCACTATACACTTCATTTGATCCAGAATTTTGGTTGTTCATATAGTGCATTTGCTCTTGTTGCTGTTCTTCTTGGTTCTCTTCATTCTGCCCTCACGGAGTTGATGGTTGGCTTGTGGCACTCATTGATGCAACCTGAAGGCTATCAATTCTCTTGGCCATTTTCTCAAATTGTTGCTGAATATGCTGCTGCATCACTTTGTGTTGAGCCAAAATTGTATCCACTCCTTCCAATTCTAACACTCTCTTCCTCTGTGATGGTTGGCGTTGCCTTTGGTGAGCAAAGAAATATTGGTTGTTGGCCACCATATCAATGAGGTTCTGAGCTTCCTCTGCAGTTTTCATCAATTGCAATGATCCTCCAGCTGAGTGATCAAGTGCCTCTTGAGCCTTTAGAGTAAGTCCTTCATAGAAGTTCTGCAGCTTGTCCCACTCAGTGAACATCTCTGGTGGACATTTCCTCAACAAAGCCTTATATCTTTCCCATGCCTCATATAGATTTTCAGCATCCATTTGAGTGAATGTCTGCACCTCAATCTTCAATCTTATGATCCTTTGAGGGGGGTAAAATTTGGCAAGAAACTTGCTCACCAAATCATCCCAAGTGTTGATGCTCTCCTTTGGAAATGTTTCTAGCCATTGAGTGGCTTTGTCCCTGAGAGAGAATGGAAAGAGCAGTAACTTGTAGCTGTCAGGAGGCACACCATTGGTTTTGACAGTGTCACAAATCCTCAAGAAGGTAGATAGATGTTGATTCAGGTCCTCCAATGGCCCTCCTCCAAAAGAGCAGTTGTTTTGGACCAATGTGATGAGTTGTGGCTTTAGTTTAAAGTTATTTGCATTGACATTAGGGGTAAGAATGCTACTCCCACAATGTCTAGCATTTGCAAATGTGTAGGAAGCCAGTACTCTTCTTTGTTGTGGGTTATTGTTGGCCCCTCCTTCTGGTTGATTGAGATTTGATGGATCTCCTTCCATCTCTTGGAATTCCTCCTCAGATTCTTCCTCTCCAACAATGTTCTTCCCTCTTTCAGCTCTTATTAATCTTCGAAGAGTTCTTTGGTCAATTTCAGAGAGAATAGGGGAAGATCTTCCTGTACCTGACATACAAACACACAACAAGAAACACACAGATCCAGAAAACCAGTGAAACTTCAATCTATTGCTAGAATGAAGTTTTAGTTAGTTTAAGCAAAAATTCAAACAGTTAGTGTGTTAATAAAAAAAATTAAAGAAACAGAAAAGAAAAAGTGCTTGATCTAGACCTCCACTTCACTTAATCATTGTCAATCTATTTCAATCCCCGGCAACGGCACCAAAAACTTGATGTGTGGAAAACGATCCAACATAAAACTCACCGGCAAGTGTACCAGGTCGCATCAAGTAATAAAACTCACGGGAGTGAGGTCGATCCCACAGGGATTGAAGGATTGAGCAATTTTAGTTCGGTGGTTGATTTAGTCAAGCGAATCAAGTATTGGTTGAGTGATTTTGTATCCAACAGTAAGTGAATAGCAGAAAATGTAAAGGGAGGGGGATGAATTGCAGAAATTAAAGAGAACTGAAAGTAAAAGAGCTGAATCTTAAAGGACAAGAAATTAAATGACTGAAACTTAAAGTGCAAGAAATGTAAATTGCAGTAAATTAAAGTGCAAGAAATATAAATTGCTTGAATGGAAAAGGGATTTGAGGACTGGGATTTCAGAATTCAAGCAAGGGAAATTAAATTGCAACAATTATCAAAGCAAGAGATGATTTGAGTTCTGTTAGATCTCAAACAGAAAGGGAAATTAAATTGCAGCAGGGGTTCACAGAAGAACCAAAAGGAAAATGGGATCTCAGGACTCCAGAGACTAGATAGCAAAGTCTAGATCTCAATTGCCTTCCCAGATCCAAATTCACAAAGCAATTAACAAGAAATTAAAGAGGAAGCAGTAAAGGAATTGGGATTCAACTCAATTATGTAGTAGAGAAATCAAAGAGATCTTAAATGGAGATTGAGACAGAAATTCCTCAATTCTTCACATCCAAGATTCAAACAAGAAAAGTAAAAATGCTCAAGCAAGAACAAGGAAGAAGAGAGATCAATTCTCCTTCCAAATTCACTAAAATCTCAGTTCAAAGCTCTCAGAAAATGAAATTTCAAAAAGTGAGAATTCAAAAATCAAAAGAAGGGTCCTAATTACATCAAACTATCTCCTATTTATACACCTTCTATTCATGGATTTTGGAATTTGGATGGGCTTTTGATTTGGTGAAGAAATGAATTAAATTGGATTTTTAATCCAATTTTTAGCCCATGAGAAAGTGGTTTCCAGGAGGCTGCCCTGCCCTTGTGGAGGGCAGGGCAAAAAATGGTGCATGCGGCTTCATTGCGTGCGCTTGGTGCGTGTGATGCTGCAGGGCAGAGTTGCCATGGTGCGCCAAGTGCTGCCTGTGCGTGCGTGCTGCTGGCCGAGTGCTCAAGTCCTGGCCGTGCCAAAATGCTGCGCCATGCACCAAGAAATGTTGCCCTGCCCTTGTGGAGGGCAGGGCAATGTGCCAATGGTGAAGTCCCACGTTCGAAATTCGGTGGAGGCACATGTTGCTCCTTTTTCCTTGGTTTTCTTGGCACCAAAGTAACGCCTAGTTCCTTGCTTCCTCATGGTGCCGTGTTCGATTCTTGGAGATTGAAAGCAAGCCAATTTTCGCTTGTTTTCCTTATGGTTGAGCGCTACTCCTTTCCTCTTTGTTCTTGGGTTCGAAACCCATAGGAAACACTAGGAAGCAATTTCCTTTGAATTATTCTTGGATGAAGCCCGATAATGCTCTTGAGGAGGGCAGGGCAGAGTTTTTGCTTCCTTTGGTCCTTGGCATCAAATTGTGCTCCGCCCTTGTTGTGGGCAGGGCAGTGATGCTTTTCAAGGCTTGGTTCAATATGCTGCTCTCCTGGAGGGCTGTGTGCTGTTATAGAGGGCAGTGTTTGCCTCCTCTTTCTATGTTGCACCACACTTCTCATTTCTTGGCCACACTTCTTAAGCCACGTTTTTCTTCTTTTCTTCCTTTCTTCACCTACAAGAAACCAAAACAACCAATCAAAATACCTCTAAACTCATAAGGTTTATAATTCATTAAAAATCAATAAATTTTTGCTCAAACCTCATGATTTAGCATCAATTTAATGGTGGTTGTTTGATTTAAAGAAGTTATGCATTTTCATTCCAAATTACTTACTTAGGATGCAAGAAAGTGTATAAAGACTAGTAAAACAAGTGAAATTAGCTTGAAAAATGGGTATATGATGACCTGTCATCAGACGCGTGACTGCAAACAGTGCAACGATCGGAGCTCAAACGAGGAAGATACGGTGGTTTGAAGCTTGGATGAGGGTTAGGGATCTCCTCCTCTTCCCAATCTATTTTTAGTGCTGTTGATGCTGAAATGGGGAAGAAGAGCTTCTCTCCCTCTTTTAAGTCATGGTCCAGTTGGACCCACAGGCCCGGTTTGGCCCTTCCGGTCTGATTTTGGGTCAAATTTTCGAAATTGATATTAAAATTCTCGTATCAACGAGCTCTATCCTATTTTGATATTAGTTTTGCATTTTTAGCTTCCCAAATTAAAATTCGAATTATTGACTAACTGTTTACCGATTTTAGCGGGATTTACATCCTACCCACCTAATTAGGAATTTTGCCCTCAAAATTCAGATTCAGTTATCTGTAAAGAGGTGTGGGTAGTCCTTCGGCATACTTAGAGTCTCTCGAAGCTATCCTCATTATTCAAATTGTTTATCTCCTTTCATTTAAACTGGCTTAGGTTGAAAGACATGAACTTATTTTAGAAGCGTGTTTCAGAAGTTACGAAATATGGAGTACGTCGAATAGGTTCGAAAGTTACGGCAGAATTCTATTTGGCACGCCTATGACCATTAATACTCTCCAAAAATTGAAATAGGCTAACTTAGCGGGTTTTAACTTTCTTGTTCTTGATTGCTCATCCAATTCTAGTCGTTGAAGTAATCTTCAGAGATAGGTGTCCTTTTCCTTCCAGCTTGAAAAGTCTTCTTCTCGAATCTGCCTAACTCTATGTCGGCTTTTTGATAAACCACTATTTTATGATTTATATTGTATTTAATTGAGTGGTTTTATCAAGCTTTTCACCCACTTATTCATATGATTTGCATGATTTTACAATTTCTTCCTAATTTAGTTCTATGATTGAAAACATGCTTCTTTGGTCTTAATTTAGCTAATCTTAATCCTCTCTTATTACCATTCGATGCCTTGATCTGTGTGTTAAGTGTTTCAGGCTTCATAGGGCAGCAATGGCTTAGAGAATGAAGAGGAAGCGTGCAAAAATGGAAGGAACACAAGGAATTGAGGAGATAACCAGCGGGAAGTCACGCGGTCGCATGGCTCACGCGACCGTGCAAAATGGAAGAAATCAGAGTGACGCGTTCGCGTGCCTGACGCGACCGCGCGGATTGGAAGCTGCATGAACGACGCGAATGCGTGGACGATGCGCACGTGTGGTACGAAAAACGCTGAGTGACGCGATCGCGTAAAGGACGCGGCCGCGTGACGTGCGCGATCTGCAGAAATTACAGAATACACTGAAGACGATTTTGGGCCACGTTTTGACCCATATTTTGGCCCAGGAACGTAGATTAAAGTCAGGAAACATGCAGAGACTCAAGACTTTAGATCATACATTCATAATACACACTTTTCACAATTTAGATGTAGTTTTTAGAGAGAGAGGTTCTCTCCTCTCTCTTAGGTTTTAGGATTAGGATTTCTTTTAGTCATTAGGATTGTTTCTTCATATCAGGTTCAATAATTTATGTTTCTCCTCTATTTTTGTTTACTCTAGAGGTTTTATTTGTATTTGATTTATGTTGCCCAATTGGCTTATGAACTTTTCCATGTTACAATTGACATCTTCATTCAATTTGAGGTATTCCAGATATTTATGATTTTAATTTAGCTTTCTATATTCTTGGCTCTGGTAGATTAATTGGTGACTCTTGAGTTGTTAAACTCATCGTGATCGATAATTATTATCTTTGCTGATTAATTTAGATTCCTATAACTCTAGCCTTTCCTTAGGAGTTGACTAGGACTTTAGGTGTTAAATTGATTTGTCCACTTAACTTACCTTCATAGTTAGAGGTTGACTTAGTGGTAGTAAAAATATAATTCTCATCACAATTGATAAGGATAACTAGGATATGACTTCCAGTTTTCATACCTTGCCAAGAGATTTTCTTCGTTATTAATTTATTAATTTTTGCAAACCTTTTCCCTATTCAAAACCCTTTTTCAAAACCCAAAAACACTGTTTTCCATAACCAATAGTAAAACACACTTCCCTGCAATTCCTTGAGAAGATGACCCGAGGTTTGAATACTTCGGTTTATAAATTTTATTGGGTTTGTTGCTTGTGACTACCAAACGTTTGTAAGAAAGGTTGATTGCTTGGTTTAGAAACTTTACTTGCAACAAGATTCTATTATAACTTCTAAACCAACAATCTTCAGTTCTTCAAAATGGCACCGTTGCCGGGGAATCGCAAACGTGTGCCTTATTATTGGTTATTGTAAATATTTTTCTTTTACTTGTTTATTTGTTTTTGTTTTCCCTTCTTATTTCTGATAACTACTATGAATTCTCACCCCTCTCACTTTGAGTTTGGTTCTGCTTTTGTTGAAAGGAATGGAAGCTATAACAGGATTATGCATCAAGGTCTAAGAAATCAAAGATGGATAGAGCCCGGAGGATCTTATCAACCTTTTAGGCAACAACACCTTCCAAGATATCATGGACAGAGACCATTCTACAATGCATGCCAAACTGATAGATTTGGTGGACCCCTTGTAGCTACCAACAAGCCCCGCCCTATGCTCAGAGACCATCCTCTCAACGTAGCCTCGAACCACCACACTCACAAGCTTCTTTTTGCCATTTGCCACCGTATGATCCTTATCCACCCCAAAGCCAATCCAATTACTCCCAAGAAACACCACGCCCCTATGCACCATGTCCATATCCATCAAGCCAAGAATCACAGGCTCGCTTCGAAGAATCAGTAGACCAATTTCAGGCAACCCTTCATCAACTGGAGTAAGCAATAAATCAATTATCTTCCAGACGTTCGGACACCCTGAAAACCCCCATGGCTTCATGTGGAGAACCTAATGAAGAACGTAGCATGAAGGAGACACTCGAAACTCCAGCGGACAGCACAGAGCATAACCCCGTACTAGAACAAGTAGAGAAAGTTGTCACTATAGAAAAGGAATAGTTGGTTGAAGATTTAGGAGATGCCGAACCTCCGCAAGAATCCAGAGTTGTGGAGAATTCCGTCGAAGATGTTACAATTGATGCTAAGGAGGATAGTGCACAACCCCCAAGGCAGGTATCTTATGAGAAATTGGACGGAATAACCCAAAACACGTGTTTCATTGATGATGACAATCACAAGTCAAGTTCTCTTAGTAATGAAGTTGCATCTGCAAGTGAATTCTTTGAGATAGAAGAATTTTCCCCAAGTGAATACGAAGATGATGCAGAGGTAGACTTTTCTCAACCTCCCAGTTATGACTCAAGTGACGAGGAAGAAATCACTGACTTTGATCAAGACATGGTTGAAATGGAAGAAATTTGCAAAGAAGTAGAGGAATCCACAGAAGACCACAAGGGAGCAGAGCTTGCAGAACCACTGGAAACACTTATCCCAAGGCCATTACCACCCAACACAAACTTCAAGTGGATAAAATCCTTGACTTTTATCTTTACTTTTCCACTTGAATATGGTTTACTTGAGAAGATGGCCAGCTTAGAGCTATCTGCGGCTTTAAGAGCAAAAGGGGAATGACTCGCACTTAGCACTGTTATGCAAGATTCAATGAGGTTTCACACTTCAATTTGAGGTGCAAGGATTGGTGTCAAGCTCAATTGAAAGGATCTCGGAAGCTGTTTGGTCACTGCAGTGAGAATTCAGACCACTGACCACCCGACTGGAAAAATATAGATCAAGATAAACATGGGTGTAAAAGTAAAGTTTGGGATCCTGGAATCTCTTCTGACATTCAACACCCCGAGAGCCTGGAAACTTGTTTGAAACTGCTCAAAGGCTTCACGTGCCTTGTTTGGGACCCTGGAGGATGCTGGCATTCCAAATACTGGTGGAGATTTCTGGACGAATTCAAGCACAAGCCGCCATAACAAGAAGCTCACCAGAATGTCCAACTTAAGGACTTTAACTAAAAGTTCTAGGTAGGAGACAACCCACCATGGTATGATCGTTTCTTCTCCATTCTACTCTGCTTTTGAATTTTGTTTGAACCTGGAATTTTTGCATGACATTCATTGCATTTTGCATTCTGCATACTGCATAAAAAAATTCGCACGCAAGGCGACAGTGTCGCCGACGCATCTGCGTCGTAGATGCGTTGGGAAGAAAACAAAATTGAACAGAGAGTCACGCGAAAGCGTGGCTGGAGGCGTGCCTTTGGCATAAATTGGTTCACGCGACCGCGTCATTGATGCGTCCGCGTTATGTGGGAAAAATGCCTTCCACGCGTCCGCATCACCCACGTAAATGCATGCCCTAAAAATCGACGTAGAAAGGGCGTATGGCAGCAAGTTGTGATGGAGTGGGGCTGGAATCGTGCTAGAAGCACAAGCCCTACCACGCAAATGCGTGCCCCATGCATTCGCGTTGTTTTTTGAAATATGGCCATTCACGCAATCGCGTCACCCACGCGAACGCGTCACCCCAGATTTTTGGCAAAAATGCATTTAAATAGAGAGTTGTGCGTACGCGAGGCTGCTCTCGCGCCACTAGCACAAATCAAGTCACGCGTCTGCGTGCCCCACGCGTCCGCGTCACTTGAATTTCTCACAGCCCACGCGATCGCGTGCACCACGCATCCGCGTCACATGCGACGCACAGCTTATCCAATCCAGCGCCAAATATCTTATCTTTTCTTTTCTAAATCCTAATTTCTTCTATCTTTTCATCTTTCTTCCTCCTTTCTCCCTTTCTTCTTCTTTTTCCATTAGTGTTAAAATTCTCTTCTTCAACTATTGCATCTTTTCTTGAATTATTCTGGTGCTTCATGACTTGTTTTATTCTGATTGGGTATTATTATTCAAAAGTAAATGCTAATTTTTATAATACTGATATTCCTTTTGCATTGATATGTACTTACACTATCTTGCATTACCCACACTCTCTTCCCCGTTGTTGCAACTTTTGCACTATTGATATGCCAATTGCTTCCACTATTTTCTCACTTGCATGTTGTAGCTACCATGTAATTGAGACCTTTATTATTTGGCATTAACACCCATATTTTATTTATGCTCTTATCTTTATTTCTGGGTTACTTTTCTTCCTTTTCCTCTTTTTTCAAGATGGCCACCGAGAGGGGACAGGAAGAACCTCTATATGCATGGGGAGACAGGCGAGTCAATATGCACAATCTGTAAAGAAAAGGCATCAGTTGGAGCAGCCCGTCCACCTGCACATCTTCGCATGCACCGAGGACGGTGCAATATTTAAGTGTGGGGAGGTCGATACCGATCTTCATGGGTTAGTTATCCTCTTCTCAACACTAATGTTTAATTTTCTTTGTTTGTTCATTGCTGCATTTGCATATTTGATTGCATGTTTGTTTGATTTTATGCATTTAGTCTCTACTTGGTTGAAGTAATATTTTCTTTTTTAAGAAACTTTTTATAGTATTTTCACTAATTTAAATTAAAAACTTTTTGAAAAACTTGTTTGAAGAAATATTATTTTGGAACATGATTTAGAGCTCGAACACACAAAACCAGTGAGATTTTGAGCCCACTTGATTAGTTGCATTTTACCAACCAATATTTTATTTTTGGTGTGTTTTTCTCTCTTAAATTGTGATCTTTGTCTTGCTTCAATCTATATTTCCATTATTTGATGTATGCATGTACTTATATAATTGAGGCCTTGTTTCACTGAGCTTACATACCCATATGGCCTTACCTTTTATTATCCTTTGCAAACCAATGTTGAGCCTATTTTACCCCTTGTTCTTTACTTTAGCTTATCACTAACTCTAAGCGAAAAACAATAATGTCCTTAATTTGAATCCTTGATTAGCTTAGACTAGTGAGAGTGCTCATGAATTAAGTGTGAGGAAAGTGGGTTTGGAAACGTTTTGTTTGAGAATTGAGTATGTTAGACTTTGTGTGAAAATGTGAAAAATGTTAAGAACATGTTTATGCATTCAAAACATTAATCATATGCATTGAAAAAAAAGAAAAGAAAAATAAAAAGGGGACAAAATGCCCCAAAGTAAATGGCAATAGCAATGCATATGTACTGTACTCGAAACTTGGAATGCATAAATATGTAGTAAACGTAGTTAATGGGTAGTTATTGATTTTATATTACATGGATTGACCTAAGTTAGGTGGAAAGTTTATGTTAATTAAGGATTCGGATTTTAGTCCACTTGGCCAAATACATTCCTACCTTGACCCTAACCCCATTACAACCCTTAAAAGACCTCTTGATTTGTGTATTGGTGCATTAAATTTTTTGTTGATTGTTAGATGAAGAGCAAGCTATAGAAAGCAAGATTAGTAGAGAATTGAGAGAATTGACCCTAGACACTTGAGAATTAGAATGATATACACTACCATTAAAGGTTCAGTGCTTAATTTTATGTTCCCTGCTTTCATGAGCTATCTTCTTCTTGCAAGTTATTTGTACTGTATTATGTGATTTGAATTAGTGAAATTCAGTTCATATCTATTCTTGAAAGATTTATTTACTTTTTCACCAAGTAGGTAGAATCATTTTAGCATGTAGTTGCATTCACATTCATAGGTTGCATTGCATGAGCCCTGCTTTTTCCTACTTATTTATTTTGTCTCCTTGAGCTTAGCATGAGAACATGCTAATGATTAAGTGTGGGGAGGTTGATAAACCACTATTTTATGGTTTATATTGTATTTAATTGAGTGGTTTTATCAAGCTTTTCACCCACTTATTTATATGATTTGCATGATTTTACAATTCCTTCCTAATTTAGTTCTATAATTGAAAACATGCTTCTTTGGTCTTAATTTAGCTCATGTTAATCCTCTCTTATTACCATTCGATGACTTGATCTGTGTGTTAAGTTTTTCAGGCTTCATAGGGCAGGAATGGCTTAAAGAATGAAGAGGAAGCGTGCAAAAATGGAAGGAACACAAGGAATTGAAGAGATGACCAGCGAGAAGTCACGCGGTCGCATGGCTCACGCGACCGCGTGAAATGGAAGAAATTAGAGTGACACGTTCGCGTGCCTGACGCAACCGCGTGGATTGGAAGCTGCACGAATAACGCGAATGCGTAGATGACGCGCACGCGTGGTACGAAAAACGCTGAGTGACGCGATCGCGTGGATGACTGGTGGACGAAATTGTGATCCTTAAAATTGATCTCCTTGTACTTATATGGAATTTGAAATTGGCACGAGTGGACACAACTCCGTTCAACTAACCAGCAAGTGTACTGGGTCGTCCAAGTAATAAACCTTACGCGAGTAAGGGTCGATCCCACAGAGATTGTTGGTATGAAGCAAGCTATGGTCACCTTGTAAATCTCAGTTAGGCAGATTAAATTGGTTTATGGTTTCGAAAATTAACAATAAAAAGAAAATAAAAAGGATAGAAATACTTATGTAAATTAATAGTGGGAATTTCAGATAAGTGCATGGAGATGCTGTGCTCCTCTTGAAACTCTACTTCACTACTCTCTCTTCCAATCCTTCTTACTCCTTTCCATGGCAAGCTGTATGTAGGGCATCACTATCATCAATGGCTACTTTCAATCCTCTCGGGAAAATGGTCCTATGCGCTGTCACTGCACGGCTAATCGTCTGGAGGCATCACCCTTGGTTGATAGCTACATCCCATCCTCTCAGTGAAAATGGTCCAAATGCTCTGTCACAGCACGGCTAATCATCTGTCGGTTCTCAATCAGGTTGGAATAGAATCCATTGATTCTTTTGCGTCTGTCACTAACGCCCAACCTTCAGAAGTTTGAAGCTCGTCACAGTCATTCAATACCGGAATCCTACTCGGAATACCACAGACAAGGTTAGACCTTCCGGATTCCCAGGATCCTACTCGGAATACCACAGACAAGGTTAGACTTTCCGGATCCCCATGAATGCCGCCATCTTTCTAGCTTATACCACGAAGATTCTGTTGGGGAATCTAAGAGATATGCGCCCGGCCTAAGGTAGAACGGAAGTGGTTGTCAGTCACGCGTGTTCATAGGTGAGAATGATGATGAGTGTCACGAATCATCACATTCATCAAAGTTGAAGTGCAACGTATATCTTGGAATAAGAATAAAAGAGAATTGAATAGAAAGTAATAGTAATTGTATTGAAACTTGAGGTACAGCAGAGCTCCACACCCTTAATCTATGGTGTGCAGAAACTCCACTGTTGAAAATACATAAGTAAAAGGTTCAGGCATGGTCGAATGGCCAGCCCCCATGATCTGAGAACTATGCATCCCAAGATGTCTAATACAGTAGTAAAAAGTCCTATTTATAATAAACTAGCTCCTAGGGTTTACATGAGTAAGTAATTGATGCATAAATCCACTTCCGGGGCCCACTTGGTGTATGTTTGGGCTGAGCTTGATCTATCCACGAGCTGAGGCTTTTCTTGGTGTTGAACTCCAAGTTATGACGTGTTTTGGGCGTTCAACTCCGGATCATGACGTTTTTCTGGCGTTTAACTCCAGACAGCAGCATGTACTTGGCGTTCAACGCCAAGTTACGTCGTCAATTTCCGAATAAAGTATGGACTATTATATATTGCTGGAAAGCCCTGGATGTCTACTTTCCAACGCCGTTGAGAGCGCGCCAATTGGAGTTCTGTAGCTCCAGAAAATCCATTTTGAGTGCAGGGAGGTCAGATTCCAACAGCATCAGCAGTCCTTTTGTCAGCCTCTTTCAGAGTTTTGCTCAAATCCCTCAATTTCAGCCAGAATTTACCTGAAATTACAAAAAAACACACAAACTCATAGTAAAGTCCAGAAATGTGAATTTAACATAAAAACTAATGAAAACATCCCTAAAAGTAGCTTGAACTTACTAAAAACTACCTAAAAACAATGCCAAAAAGCGTATAAATTATCCGCTCATCACAACACCAAACTTAAATTGTTGCTTGTCCCCAAGCAACTGAAAATCAATTAGGATAAAAAAGAAGAGAATATACTATAACTTCCAGAATATCAATGAATATTAATTATAATTAGATGAGCGGGACTTGTAGCTTTTTGCTTCTGAACAGTTTTGGCATCTCACTTTTTCCTTTGAAGTTCTGAATGATTGGCTTCTCTAGGAACTTAGAATTTCGGATAGTGTTATTGACTTTCCTAGTTAAGTATGTTGATTCTTGAACACAGCTACTTATGAGTCTTGGCCGTGGCCCTAAGCATTTTGTTTTCCAGTATTACCACCGGATACATAAATGCCACAGACACATAACTGGGTGAACCTTTTCAGATTGTGACTCAGCTTTGCTAGAGTCCCCAGTTAGTGGTGTCCAGAGCTCTTAAGCACACTCTTTTGCTTTGGATCACGACTTTAACCACTCAGTCTCAAGCTTTTCACTTGGACCTTCATGACACAAGCACATGGTTAGGGACAGCTTGATTTAGCCGCTTAGGCCTGGATTTTAATTCCTTAGGCCCTCCTATCCATTGATGCTCAAAGCCTTGGATCCCTTTTACCCTTGCCTTTTGGTTTTAAGGGCTATTGGCTTTTTCTACTGCTCCTTCTTTCTTTTTTTTTTTTTGAAAGCTTTCTTTTTTTCACTGCTTTTTCTTGCTTCAAGAATCAATTTCATGATTTTTCAGATCCTCAATAACATTTCTCTTTGTTCATCATTCTTTCAAGAGCCAACAATTTTAACATTCATAAACAAGAAGATCAAAAGACATATGCACTGTTCAAGCATTCATTCAGCAAACAAAAGTATTGTCACCACATCAATATAATTAAATTAAATTCAAGGATAAATTCGAAATTCATGTACTTCTTGTTCTTTTGAATTAAAACATTTTTCTTTTAAGAGATGTGAAGGATTAATGGAATTTATTCATAGCTTTAAGGCATGGTTACATACTAATGATCATGAAATAAAGACACAAAACATAGATAAACACAATATTAAAAACCGAAAAGCAGAAAGAAATAAGAACAAGGAATGAGTCCACCTTAGTGGCGTCTTCTTCTTGAAGGACCAACTATGTTCTTTAGCTCTTCTATGTCCCTTCCTTGCCTTTGTTGCTCCTCCCTCATTGCTCTTTGATCTTCTCTTATTTCTTGGAGAATGATGGAGTGCTCATGATGTTCCACCCTTAGTTGCTTCCAATATTTGTGTGGAGGACAACTTATCCCCTGAGGTATCTCAGGGATCTCTTGATTTGCAGCCACATGTTCTACCACTGAGCTATGACAGCTTTATATGAGTCTTTCCATCTCCCAAGACTCAGAGGTGGAAGCTTTTGTCTTCCCTTTGAGGTTTCTCTGGCCTTAGGTGCCATTGATGGTAATGGAAAAACAAAAAGCTTATGTTTTTACCACACCAAACTTAAAATATTGCTCGCCCTCGAGCAATAAAAGAAAGAAGAGAAGGAGGAGAAGAAGAAAATATGGAGGAGAGGGAAAGAAGTAGGTTCGGCTATGTGGGAGAAGAAGGGGTTGTGTTGTGTGAAAATGAAGTAGAATGGAAGGGTATTTATAGGGAGAGGGGGGGTTATGTTCGGCCATTTTGGGTGGGAGTGGGTGGGAAAAATGTTTTTGAATTTTGAAGGTAGGTGGGGTTTATGGGGAAGAGTGGATGGATGAGAGATTCAGAGATTGAAGTTGTTGGGAAGTGTGACATGGGGATTAGGAGAGTGTAATTAGGATTAGGAGGTAAGGTGGGAATATGTTAGGTGGGGATCCTGTGGGGTCCACAGATCCTGAGGTGATCCTGTGGGGTCCACAGGTCCTGTGGTGTCAAGGAATTCCATCCTTGCACCAAATAGGCATTTAAAATGCCTTGGCACACCATTCTGGCGTTTAAACGCCCATTGGTGCACGTTCTGGGCATTCAACGCCCATGTAAAGCATGTTTCTGGCGTTGAACGCCAGTTTCATGCTTGTTACTGGCGTTCAGCGCCAGCTTTTCTTCTCTGGGCACATTCCTGGCGTTCAGCGCCAGAATGTTGCTTGTTTCTGGCGTTCAGCGCCAGAATGGTGCTCTGTTCTGGCGTTGAACGCCGGCCAGATGCACCTTACTGGCGTTGAACGCCAGCCTGTGCGTCCTCCAGGGTGAAATTTTTTCTTCTGCTATTTTTAATTCTGTTTTTAATTTTTATGATTTTTTCGTGACTCCTTATGATCATGTACCTAATAAAACATAAAATAGCAATAAAATATAATAAAATAAAAATTAGATAAAATTGGGTTGCCTCCCAACAAGCGCTTCTTTAATGTCAATAGCTTGACAGTGGCTCTCATGGAGCCACAAGGTGATCAGGTCAATGTTGTATAGTTGTCCACACCAAACTTAGAGTTTGGATATGGGATCTTAACACCAAACTTAGAGTTTGGTTGTAGCCTCACAACACCAAACTTAGAGTTTGACTGTGAGGGCTCTTCTTGACCCTAAACTGAGAGAAGCTCTTCATGCTTACTCTCTTTTGTCACAGAGGGATGGCCATGTGCCTTAAACACAAGGTATTCCCCATTCAATTGAAGGACTAATTCTCCTCTGTTGACATCTATCACAGCTTCTGCTGTGGCTAGGAAAGGTCTTCCTAGGATGATGCATTCATCATCTTCCTTCCTAGTGTCTAGGATTATGAAATCAGCAGGGATGTAAAGGCCTTCAACCTTTACTAGCACGTCCTCTACTAACCCATAAGCTTGTCTCAATGACTTGTCTGCCAATTGTAATGAGAACAAGGCAGGCTGTACCTCAATGATCCCCAGCTTCTCCATTACAGAGAGTGGCATAAGATTTATCCCTGACCCCAGATCACACAGAGCTTTTGCAAAGTTCATGGTGCCTATGGTACAAGGTATTAGGAACTTGCCAGGATCTTGTTTCTTTTGAGGTAGAGTTTTCTGAATCCAAGTATCTAGTTCACTAAGGAGCAAGGGAGGTTCACTTTCCCAAGTCTCATTACCAAACAGCTTGGCATTCAGCTTCATGATAGCTCCTAAGTATTGAGCAACTTGCTCTCCAGTCACATCTTCATCCTCTTCAGAGGAAGAATAGTTTTCAGAGCTCATGAATGGTAGAAGGAGATTTAATGGAATCTCTATGGTCTCTATATGAGCCTCAGATTCCTTTGGATCCTTAATAGGAAACTCCTTCTTGCTTGAGGGACGTCCCAGGAGGTCTTTCTCACTAGGATTTTCGTCCTCCTCCTCCCTTGTGCATTCGGCCATGTTGATCACATCAATGGCCTTGCACTCTGGTGCGCGAAATTGTGAACAATACTTTTCACAACTCTCATAATCCCCGGTCATGAACTCCAAAAACTTGGTAGCTCAATTCCATGGCATTACACAACTTCGCACAACTAACCAGCAAGTGCACTGGGTCGTCCAAGTAATACCTTACGTGAGTAAGGGTCGATCCCACGGAGATTGTTAGTATGAAGCAAGCTATGGTCATCTTGTAAATCTTAGTCAGGCAAACTCAAATGTATGATGGTGATGAACGAAAATAACATAAAAGGTAGAGATAGAGATACTTATGTAATTCATTGGTAGGAACTTCAGATAAGCGCATGAAGATGCCTTCCCTTCCGTCTCTCTGCTTTCCTACTGTCTTCATCCAATCCTTCTTACTCCTTTCCATGGCAAGCTTATGCAAGGGTTTCACCGTTGTCAGTGGCTACCTCCCATCCTCTCATTGGAAATGTTCAACGCACCCTGTCACGGCACAGCTATCCATCTGTCGGTTCTCAATCAGGCCGGAATAGAATCCAGTGATTCTTTTGCGTCTGTCACTAACGCCCCGCCCTCAGGAGTTTGAAGCACGTCACAGTCATTCAATCATTGAATCCTACTCAGAATACCACAGACAAGGTTAGACCTTCCGGATTCTCTTGAATGCCGCCATCAGTTCTCGCCTATACCACGAAGATTCCGGTTAAAGAATCCAAGAGATATTCACTAGAGCCTTGGTTGCTTGTAGAACAAAAGTGGTTGTCAGTCACTTTGTTCATAAGTGAGAATGATGATGAGTGTCACGGATCATCACATTCATCAAGTTGAAGAACAAGTGATATCTTGGACAAAGAACAAGCGGAATTGAATAGAAGAACAATAGTAATTGCATTAATACTCGAGGTACAGCAGAGCTCCACACCTTAATCTATGGTGTGTAGAAACTCCACCGTTGAAAATACATAAGAACAAAAGTGATCATTGGTTTCGGCCCCAGAGACGGAACCAGAAGAACCAAGATGAAAATACAATAGTAAAAGGTCCTACTTATAGAAAACTAGTAGCCTAGGGTGTACAGAGATGAGTAAATGACATAAAAATCCACTTCCGGGCCCACTTGGTGTGTGCTTGGGCTGAGCAATGAAGCATTTTCGTGTAGAGACTCTTCTTGGAGTTAAACGCCAGCTTTTATGCCAGTTTGGGCGTTTAACTCCCATTTAGGTGCCAGTTCCGGCGTTTAACGCTGGAATTTCTTGAGGTGACTTTGAACGCCGGTTTGGGCCATCAAATCTTGGGCAAAGTATGGACTATCATATATTGCTGGAAAGCCCAGGATGTCTACTTTCCAACGCCGTTGAGAGCGCGCCAATTGGGCTTCTGTAGCTCCAGAAAATCTACTTCGAGTGCAGGGAGGTCAGAATCCAACAGCATCTGCAGTCCTTTTGAGTCTCTGGATCAGATTTTTGCTCAGATCCCTCAATTTCAGCCAGAAAATACCTGAAATCACAGAAAAACACACAAACTCATAGTAAAGTCCAGAAAAGTGAATTTTAACTAAAAAATAATAAAAATATAATAAAAACTCAACTAAAACTACCAAAAACATACTAAAAACAATGCCAAAAAGCGTACAAATTATCCGCTCATCACACTCTCCTTTTGGATTCTCTTCTGTATTACTTGGGAGAATACTGGGAGGAGTTTCAATGACTTTTTTACTCAGCTGGCCCACTTGCGCCTCCAAATTTCTAATGGAGGATCTTGTTTCATTCATAAAACTGAAAGTGGCCTTTGACAGATCAGAGACTATATTGGCTAAATTAGAAGTGTTTTGTTCAGAATTCTCTGTCTGTTGCTGAGAAGATGATGGATATGGCTTACTATTTCTCAGCCTATTGCGTCCACCATTGTTAAAACCTTGTTGAGGTTTTTGTTGATCCTTCCATGAGAAATTTGGATGATTTCTCCATGATGAGTTATAGGTGTTTCCATAAGGTTCACCCATGTAATTAACCTCTGCCATGGCAGGGTTCTCAGGATCATAAGCTTCTTCAGAAGCTGCCTCTCTAGTACTGTTGGATGCATGTTGCCATCCATTCAGATTTTGAGAGATCATGTTGACCTGTTGAGTCAACACTTTGTTCTGAGCCAATATGGCATTCAGAGCATCAATTTCAAGAACTCCTTTCTTCTGAGGTATCCCATTATTCACGGAATTCCTCTCAGAAGTGTACATGAATTGGTTGTTTGCAACCATATCAATGAGTTCTTGAGCCTCTTCAGGCGTTTTCTTCAGGTGAATAGATCCACCTGCAGAATGGTCTAATGACATTTTCGAAAATTCAGAGAGACCATAATAGAATATATCTAATATGGTCCATTCTGAAAACATGTCAGATGGACATCTTTTGGTCAGCTGCTTGTATCTTTTCCAAGCTTCATAGAGGGATTCACCATCTTTTTGTTTGAAGGTTTGAACATCCACTCTCAGCTTGCTCAGCTTTTGAGGAGGAAAGAATTTATCCAAGAAGGTTGTGACCAGCTTATCCCAGGAGTCCAGGCTATCCTTAGGTTGTGAATCCAACCATATTCTAGCTCTGTCTCTTACAGCAAAAGGGAAAAGCATGAGTCTGTAGACTTCAGGATCAACTCTATTCGTCTTTACAGTCTCACAGATCTGCAAGAACTCAGTTAAAAACTGATAAGGATCTTCAGATGGAAGTCCATAAAACTTGCAGTTTTGTTGCATTAAAGCAACTAGCTGAGGTTTCAGCTCAAAATTATTGGCTCCAATGGCAGGAATGGAGATGCTTCTTCCATCAAACTTGGACGTTGGCTTTGTGAAGTCACCAAGCATTCTCCTTGCATTATTATTATTTTCGGCTGCCATCTCCTTCTCTTGTTCGAAAATTCTGAAAGGTTGTTTCCGGATTGTTGTAACTTAGCTTCTCTTAATTTTCTCTTCAGAGTCCTTTCAGGTTCTGGATCAATTTCAACAAGAGTGCCTTTTTCCTTGTTCCTGCTCATATGAAAGAGAAGAAAACAAGAAAAGAAAGAGGAATTCTCTATGTCACAGTATAAAGATTCCTTTATGTTAGTAGAAAAAGAAAGGGGGGAAAGAGTGAAGAAGAATGGTTCGGATTTTTAGATGAAGAGAGGTGAAGAGAAGTGTTAGTAAATAATTAATAAAATAGAAGAAGAAAAGAGAGGGAAAATTTTCGAAAATAATTTTGAAAAAGGGGTTAGTAATTTTCGAAAATTAGAGATAAAATGTAATTAAAATTAAAACATGAAACAATTTGTTAATTAAAAAGAATTTTTGAAAAAGGGGTGAGATATTTTCGAAAATTAGAGAGGGAAAAGTAGTTAGGTGGTTTTGGAAAAGATAAGAAACAAACAAAAAGTTAGTTAGTTGATTGAAAAAGATTTGAAATCAAAATTGAAAAAGATAAGAAGATAATAAGTTAAATAAGATATTTTGAAATCAAATTTTGAAAAAGATAAAATTTTTGAAAAAGATCAAATAAAAGATAAAAAGATTTAATTCAAAAATTTTGAAATTATTTACTTCACTAACAATAAACTACAAGATAAGATTCTAGAACTTTAAAGATTGAACCTTTCTTAACAAGAAAGTAACAAACTTCAAATTTTTGAACCAATCACATTAATTATTAGTGAATTTTCGAAAATATGATGTAAAGATAAGGAAAAGATTTTGAAAAACAATTTTTAAAATTTTCGAAAATAAGAAGAAAAAAAATGAAAAAGATATGATTTTTGAAAAAGATTTTGAAAAGATAAGATTTTTAAAATTGAAATTTTGACTTGACTTGTAAGAAACAACTAATTTTGAAAATTTTTGACCAAGTCAACCCAAAATTTCGAAAATTTGGAGGGAAATAAGGAAAAGATATTTTTTATTTTTGAATTTTTAATGATGAGAGAGAAAAACAACAAAAATACTTAATGCATGAAATTTTTAGATCAAAACAATGAATGCATGCAAGAATGCTATGAATGTCAAGATGAACACCAAGAACACTTTGAAGATCATGATGAACATCAAGAACTTAATTTTGAAAAATTTTTGATGCAAAGAAAACATGCAAGACACCAAACTTAGAAATCTTTAATGCATGGACTCTAACAAATGAAAAATGCATATGAAAAACAACATAAGACACAAAACAAGAAATCATCAAGATCAAACAAGAGGACTTATCAAGAACAACTTGAAGATCATGAAGAACACTATGAATGCATGAATTTTTCGAAAAATGCAAGGAAAGATTTTTAAAGCATGCAATTGACACCAAACTTAAAAATTGACTCAAGACTCAAATAAGAAACAAAAAATATTTTTGGTTTTTATGATTTTCTAATTTTTTTGGATTTTTATTAATTTTTTTCGAAAATAAAGTTTGAAAAAAACGAAAAATAAAAGAAAAATTTTGAAAAAGATTTTTGAAAAGAAAATTACCTAATCTGAGTAACAAGATGAACCGTCAGTTGTCCATACTCGAACAATCCCCGGCAACGGCGACAAAAACTTGGTGCACGAAATTGTGATCCTTAAAATTGATCTCCTTGTACTTATATGGAATTTGAAATTAGCACGAGTGGACACAACTCCGTTCAACTAACCAGCAAGTGTACTGGGTCGTCCAAGTAATAAACCTTACGCGAGTAAGGGTCGATCCCACAGAGATTGTTGGTATGAAGCAAGCTATGGTCACCTTGTAAATCTCAGTTAGGCAGATTAAATTGGTTTATGGTTTCGAAAATTAACAATAAAAAGAAAATAAAAAGGATAGAAATACTTATGTAAATTAATAGTGGGAATTTCAGATAAGTGCATGGAGATGCTGTGCTCCTCTTGAAACTCTACTTCACTACTCTCTCTTCCAATCCTTCTTACTCCTTTCCATGGCAAGCTGTATGTAGGGCATCACTATCATCAATGGCTACTTTCAATCCTCTCGGGAAAATGGTCCTATGCGCTGTCACTGCACGGCTAATCGTCTGGAGGCATCACCCTTGGTTGATAGCAACATCCCATCCTCTCAGTGAAAATGGTCCAAATGCTCTGTCACAGCACGGCTAATCATCTGTCGGTTCTCAATCAGGTTGGAATAGAATCCATTGATTCTTTTGCGTCTGTCACTAACGCCCAGCCTTCAGGAGTTTGAAGCTCGTCACAGTCATTCAATACCGGAATCCTACTCGGAATACCACAGACAAGGTTAGACCTTCCGGATTCCCAGGATCCTACTCGGAATACCACAGACAAGGTTAGACTTTCCGGATCCCCATGAATGCCGCCATCTTTCTAGCTTATACCACGAAGATTCTGTTGGGGAATCTAAGAGATATGCGCCCGGCCTAAGGTAGAACGGAAGTGGTTGTCAGTCACGCGCGTTCATAGGTGAGAATGATGATGAGTGTCACGAATCATCACATTCATCAAAGTTGAAGTGCAACGTATATCTTGGAATAAGA
This sequence comes from Arachis stenosperma, assembly GCF_014773155.1. NCBI lineage: Eukaryota > Viridiplantae > Streptophyta > Magnoliopsida > Fabales > Fabaceae > Arachis > Arachis stenosperma. The sequence goes on from NC_080382.1 coordinate 88,222,327, forward strand.
ATAAAAGAGAATTGAATAGAAAGTAATAGTAATTGTATTGAAACTTGAGGTACAGCAGAGCTCCACACCCTTAATCTATGGTGTGCAGAAACTCCACTGTTGAAAATACATAAGTAAAAGGTTCAGGCATGGCCGAATGGCCAGCCCCCATGATCTGAGAACTATGCGTCCCAAGATGTCTAATACAGTAGTAAAAAGTCCTATTTATAATAAACTAGCTCCTAGGGTTTACATGAGTAAGTAATTGATGCATAAATCCACTTTCGGGGCCCACTTGGTGTATGTTTGGGCTGAGCTTGATCTATCCATGAGCTGAGGCTTTTCTTGGAGTTGAACTCCAAGTTATGACGTGTTTTGGGCATTCAACTCCGGATCATGACGTTTTTCTGGCGTTTAACTCCAGACAGCAGCATGTACTTGGCGTTCAACGCCAAGTTACGTCGTCAATTTCCGAATAAAGTATGGACTATTATATATTGCGGGAAAGCCCTGGATGTCTACTTTCCAACGCCGTTGAGAGCGCGCCAATTGGAGTTCTGTAGCTCCAGAAAATCTATTTTGAGTGCAGGGAGGTCAGATTCCAACAGCATCAGCAGTCCTTTTGTCAGCCTCTTTCAGAGTTTTGCTCAAATCCCTCAATTTCAGCCAGAATTTACCTGAAATTACAGAAAAACACACAAACTCATAGTAAAGTCCAGAAATGTGAATTTAACATAAAAACTAATGAAAACATCCCTAAAAGTAGCTTGAACTTACTAAAAACTACCTAAAAACAATGCCAAAAAGCGTATAAATTATCCGCTCATCAATGACGCGGTCGCGTGACGTGCACGATCTGCAAAAATTACAGAATACGCTGTAGATAATTTTGGGCCGCGTTTTGACCCAGATTTCAGCCCAGGAACGTAGATTAAAGTCAGGGAACATGCAGAGACTCAAGACTTTAGATCATACATTCATAATACACACCTTTCACAATTTAGATGTAGTGTTTAGCGAGAGAGGTTCTCTCCTCTCTCTTAGGTTTTAGGATTAGGATTTCTTTTAGTCATTAGGATTGTTTCTTCGTACCAGGTTCAATAATTTATGTTTCTCTTCTATTTTTGTTTACTCTGGAGCTTTTATTTGTATTTGATTTATGTTGCCTAATTGGCTTATGAACTTTTCCATGTTAGAATTGACATGTTCATTCAATTTGAGGTATTCCAAATATTTATGATTTTAATTTAGCTTTCTATATTCTTGGCTCTGGTTGATTAATTGGTGACTCTTGAGTTGTCAAACTCATCGTGATTGATAATTATTATCTTTGCTGATTAATTTAGATTCCTATAACTCTAGTCTTTCCTTAGGAGTTGACTAGGACTTTAGGTGTTAAATTGATTTGTCCACTTAACTTACCTTCATAGTTAGAGGTTGACTTAGTGGTAGTAAAAATATAATTCTCATCACCATTGATAAGGATAACTAAGATAGGACTTCCAGTTTTCATACCTTGCTAAGAGATTTTCTTCGTTATTAATTTATTAATTTTTGCAAAACATTTCCCTATTCAAAACCCTTTTTAAAACCCAAAAACACTATTTTTCATAACCAATAGTAAAACACACTTCCCTGCAATTCCTTGATAAGACGACCCGAGGTTTGAATACTTCGGTTTATAAATTTGTTTGGGTTTGTTACTTGTGACAACCAAACGTTTTTAAGAAAGGTTGATTTCTTGGTTTAGAAACTATACTTGCAACGAGAATCTATTATAACTTCTAAACCAACAATCTTCAGTTCTTCACTTTTCATAGTAAGAATTCTAACTCAAATTTGCGTAACTTTTTTTTGTTGTCCCGGCTATCAAATTCAGGAACTAAGGTATTCGATGCTCTAGTAATACAGGGGCATTTAGTGCTCTTTGAAGCTCCATCCTCTATCCTAGTCCTCGACGATCTATGTCGAAATTGGTAATTACTCTTCCTTACTCCCGGTGTAGGACCTTCAATGGTTGCCGCATTCCGATTTATGCTTTATTCTTTATTTCTGGCTACCCAAAAATATCTTCTTTGATTCATGGTACGTCTTAGCAGTTTCAGGGTAAGTTTAAAAATCCTCTCTCGTAAGTTTCGAAAAATAGTTTCTCATCTCAACTTCCAATCTCGACACATAACTCTCTCTTGGTATCTTCCTGATTCAACATGCCTCAATACTCTTAGTATCTCCTTATCACCATTATTGCGCTCCCTAAGTCCTTGACTCCATGATCTCTATTCCGGCATTAGACATATAAATCTCTTCTTATTTCCCTTTTGTTTACTAGAATTTGACATCTTTGACGGCTCCTTATTATCTCGTTACGCATCCCATACCTCATCGATTCCACATTGTAACCTAGCAATGGATTTAAACCAACATTTTCAACACTCTCATTCTTCTAACTTAGAACTTTAACTCATCTAACATTTTCTCCTTTGGAATTAATGTCCAAGAATCTTTTAGAAACTTCTTGCTTAGGGCATCTATCACAACCTCACGATGTTGCATCCGCACGCATCTTAAGTTTTTCAATAATACATTGTAGTCATTCCCTAAACGGTTCGTTAGGCTCAAGTGATACGAGCATTGGCATGAAGGTCAATCTTCTTTCTATGGCGCAAAGGCTTTCATCGGATCCTGGTAATTCATTCCCACGGTGTACCTCATTGCATCTATTTAGTCATGAGCGATACGATCGGTGAGGATTAAGGCTCTAAATTCCCTAGTAATGTCACAGGTTCATTTTGCGTTCAAAGGTGCTCTAAGAAATCAACGTCTCTCTTGTTATAGTTGAGATTCATACGCAATACTAATATAGGCTTGAGTTAATTTTCAATAAAATATTAAGCTTGAAAGACGAATGAATAGTGTGAACAGTATTTGTGAGAAAATAGAAAGAGTTTTATATACGGTCAATCAGAGTTGTATCAAAATAATAGAATGCACAAGAAGAAGAATTTAGGTGCATCTCAAGAAAGAAAACTAGATCAAAAACATTTGATAGTATGGATTAGTGTGATGTCTCACTTCCTAAATGCAAATAAAATTTCAGGTATCAGTTTCAGTTTACCTTTTCCTTCTTGTGACCCACCATCATCTTGGGCCCTCTTACGTGAATAGACTATTGTTCCATTCCCCTGATTCGCTTATCTCTAAGAGTCTTGATTATTCGTCCAACACCAACTAAAAATTTCACTAAACTCTGCAGGCTTTGATGACAATACCCTATTCGGGACGATTTAGTTTGGTTTTAAGTTTTAACCTAGATCTTTGATAAACCACTATTTTATGGTTTATCTTGTGCTCAATTGAGTGGTTTTTATCAATTCTTTACACACTTATTCATATAATTTGTATGAGTTTACATTTTTCCTTCCTGATTTTGTGCTATGATTGAAACCATGTTTCTTTGGCTTTATATTTGCTAATATTAATCATCTCTTATTACCACTTGATGTCGTGATCCGTGTGTTAAGTGTTTCAGGCTTCATAGGGCAGGAATGGCTTAGAGAATGGAGAGGAAGCTTGCAAAAATGGAAGAAACATAAGAAACCAAGGACATGGCCAACGAACACCGACGCGGACGCATGGCTCACGTGACCGCGCGAAATAGAAAAAATCGCAGTGACGAATTCGCGTGCATGACGTGAACGCGTGGATTGGAATTTGCACGAATGATGCGAACGCGTGGACGACGCGTACGCGTGGACGACGCGTACGCGTGGCAAGGAAAACGCTGAATGACGCACACGCGTGGACGACGTGTACGCGTGACATGCACGATTTGCAGAATTAATAGAAATCACTGGGGGCGATTTCTGGGCTATTTTTGACCCAATTTTCAGCCCAGAAAACACATATTAGAGGATATAAAGTGGGGGAATCCATCCATTCATTCAACAACGGATACAACAATCATTATTCACAATTTTAGGTTTAGATGTAGGTTCTAGAGAGAGAGACTCTCTCCTTTCTCTTAGGTTTTAGGATTAGGATTTCTCTTCTACTTTTAATTCTTCTAGTACTCTAGTTTATTGATTTTTCTTTGTCGATTATTTGACGTTGTTACTTTAATTTATGAATCCTCATGTCAGAGTTGATTTCTCTTATTTATGCAATTTGAGGTATCTCATATTTATGACTTTAATTTAGCTTTTTACACTCTTACCTTTGGTTGAGTAATTGGAGACGCTTGAGTTATCAAACTCCTTGTTGATTGAAAATTGGAATTCTTTGCTAATTGATTTGAATTCCCCTAACTCTAGTCTTTTCTTAGGAATTGACTAGGACCTGAGGAATCAAATTGATTTATCCACTTAACATACCTTCATAGTTAGAGGTTGACCAAGTGGGAGCAAAAGCCAATTCTCATCACAATTGATAAGGATAACTAGGATAGGACATCCAGTTCTCATACCTTGCCAAGGACTTTTCTAATTATTAGTTTACTTCTTTTACCGTTTACTTTTCTTGTTCTCTTATCCAAAACCCCAAAAACAAACTTTTCCATAACCAATTATAAGCACACTTTCTTGCAATTCCTTGAGAAGACAACCGAAGGTTTGAATACTTTGGTTATAAATTTTATTGGGTTTTGTTACATGTGACAACCAAGCTTTTGTACGAAAGGATTCTTTGTTGGTTTAGAAACTATACTTATAATACGATTATATTCTTGTGAATTTCTTTACCGATAGAAATCAGTTCGTCAGTTTTTCTTCTCTATCTTAGACTATGAGTAATCATGGTATCCTAGAATAATTCATTGCTTCTCAAATCCAATCATTGCATTTACCTTAACCTGGTGATTGTGATCTATCTGCATCATAAGTTTCCACCATATGAATTAGGACAGTCCTTAACTAGATGCCTAGGTGATCCGCACCGGTAACACAAACCTTGCTTGTTTTTATGCAGCCTATTGTGTCGGTAGTTCTCAGTCCTCTTGAATTCCTGACTCTTTGGTGCCAAATTCTGATGGTGATCTCTTCGGTGGGACTCCTGGTTATCATTCTTTGCCAAAGCTTCGTTCCTCACACATTCTTCAGCTATTCGGCTCTTGTTCACAAGTTCAGAAAACACCCGGATCTCCATAGGTGCTACAAAGCCCTGAATGTCGCTCCGAAGGCCTCCTTCATACTTAATGCATTTCCACTCAGCAAAGTCCTCAAGAGTTCCCTAACAAATCCGTGAGAAATGACACAGTTCCTCAAACCTGCAAGTGTACTCAGTGATGGTCATCTGGCCTTGTTTCAGCTGAAGCAGTTAAAGTTCCTTAGCATTTCTGGCTGAACTGGGAAAGAATTTCTTATAGAATTTTTGTCGAAACAACTCCCAAGATATCACAACCCCATCAGGCTGCAGAATACGCCTCACGCCCTTCCACCAGTGCTGAGCTTCACCTTGCAGCTGGTAGGTCCCAAACTCAACCCACTGTTCTTCAGGAACCTGCTGAGCCGGTAGTGCTTGCTCAATGGCTTGTACCCAGTTATCCACATCAGTAGGGTTCGAGGTTCCTCTGAAGGTCGGAGGATGAACCTTCAGGAAGGAGGAAAGCGTCATAGGACCATCATCGCCGTTGTTGCCATTGTTACCATTATTTATTTAGTTTCCCATGGCTTCGGTTGTCGCTTGCATCGTCGCGGCCATATTCCCTATAGCAGCCATGGAGTCTACAGGATTAGGAATATTCCCTGTCGCTTCAGGCATAGCATTGCCTAGTCTGCCTCTACCTCGCCTACGTCCGTGTCCGCGAGTCGACATCTGGTCCCAAGACACACCAACTAAGTGATATCAAGTTGATCAGTCTCAATATCACAAGTCTAGTGCTTTAAGTTCCAAATGCATACTCATGGACGTTTGTGCCACATATATCAGTAAGATTTCCTAATAGCACAGAGACACATACATAGAGAATGCACAGAAGCATAATCAGTTCATCCTCAGGCTCTATAGGAACGAACTGCTCTGATACAATAATATAACACCCTACCATACTTAAATCTTATGCTTAAGTCATAAGGCTAAGATAGCAAGGTATTACGACCTCTAAAAAGAAAAATAAATACATAATAGAGAAGAAGATAATATACTAGGAGCCTTGAAACAAATCGGGTAAACAAAAATTGCAAAATGAAAAGTGCAACGCTCAAAAGAAAGGAATACTTGCGTGCTAAGAAACCTAATAGAAAATGATAAGGGTAAACCAGAGAGTAAAGGAAAGCCAAGGAATCAGCATAACTAGCCCCTTACTCAGCCTGTGAAGTTAAGGCTGGCCGGAGGATATATATATATATATATATATATATATATATATATATATATATATATACAAACATACATAGGTATCCCTAAAATACACCAAAATACCAAAGTAAACTCCAATCTGTCCCTCAACCTCTAAAAGGAGCAGCCTATACAAGTTACTTGGAGACTAAGCAAAATATACATATACATATATATACACACAGAAATCCAAAATACGCCCAAGAACTACTTCACTTCAAGGATCCAGACACCTAGCGAGGAGCCTCTCGACCTGCATCTAAAAAATAACAACACAGTATGAAATAAGAACCGGAGATTCTCAGCATGGTAAAAGTGCCACGCGTATAATAAATAAGGTTCTGAGAATGCCATAGGCAATCCTAGAACTCCGTTATTCAGTTATCCAACTCAAGTACTAAACAAAAGCCATAAACAAGGGTAGGTATTCTAAATCTACCTAACTTACTCAATTTTAATTCACGCCTATCACCAAACAATTTATCCATTTCCTCCATACCTCTATTATCCATAATGTAATAGGAACAAACAACCAAACAAGTTCAAGTACAAGTAATGAACATATAATACAAGTAGCAAATATACAAGTAGCAGGTGATATATATCAATTAGGCATTCCCAGTTAAGGCATAGCAAACAAAGCACACATATGTATATGATGAATGTTTATCCTATTGCCCGTGAGCTCACGTGTCGGTTATTTTGCCAGAACCCGACACATCTGGTAGCTAATCTAGACATTGGTCTCTAGGTTACGCATCTCCAGGAGGATCATAAACAAAGGATGCCTTTCCACATCGAAAGAGTGTGCCTTTCCACCTAGCAACCAGAGAAGAATGTGGGGGAAACAATACGAAGGAGAGTGCCTTTCCACCTTTTCCACATCTGCATCATGACAAGAGAGGGAACTTCTGTCCTCAATTTGCCATATCGACCATTTTGGCCACACACAGTCATTCCTAAATCTCATCATTTATCATCATCATTTCCTTACATTCGTTCTTTATAGCCATAACAACATGTATTCATTTAGCTTTCACATCATTCTCTTATAATTCATCATGTTTACCCTTTTCGGGTCCCGACCAAACCATTTATCAAACTCTTCTCAATTTTTTTAGTATCAAATAATTTTGAAATGAACCCAATTCTAACATTAAATCAATCACATAACACGAAGATTAATCTTGGACTTTTCGGATCCATGACTATCACTAAGACATCCTCGACACTCTATTTTCTTTTCTCTTTTTAATACAACAAATGAACTCGGAATTAGAAAAACTTTATGTCCAAACGTTAAGCTCAGAATAAGCTTTCTAAGTAATAAAAAACCATAATTTTTTTATTTAACTAGCTTCAGAAACAGAGGAGAAATGCTGACTGCTTTGCAATGCTTAAAAACATGAAAACAGCAGCAGCATATGATATCTAAAATTTCATATAAAATTCAAATTAAATCCAATAACCTTCAAAATTAATGTGGTTCAATTTAACATAACCAGGTTTCTTTTCCAATTGGTTTCAGGTCAAAACCATTTTTAATGAAGGAGTTATGTAACTTGGAAGTTGAGTAACTTTCTGCAGACATCTGTTTTAGAAGACAATGAACATGTCCTCTTCCAAGTCCCATAACTCACTCATTAAAACATGTACAGCCCTGAAATTTAAATCAAAACTGCTAATCATAATTAATTTTCACCTCCAATTGGTTGCACCTAAATATCCATCCATAATCAGAAGTTATAAACTCTCAAAGTTGCTGATCTAAGAAAACAGAATCTGGCTTTTATTATATAACGCGTCGTATCTCAAAAATTCATATCTTTAAAACCACAAGTCCAACCATTCTGAAATTTTATGACATTAAAATAATAGGAATTAAGCTTTATTTAAAATTGATTTCATTTCAAAATTCATTTTGAAGCATTCGCAGCAGAGCCAACAAGTTATTACTATTCTAGAAATTATGCAGTAAAAATCAGATTCCACGACTACTGATGAGCAGATAATTTATACGCTTTTTGGCATTGTTTTTAGTATGTTTTTAGTATGTTTTAGTTAGTTTTTATTATATTTTTATTAGTTTTTATTTAAAATTCACTTTACTGGACTTTACTATGATTTTGTGTGTTTTTTGTGATTTCAGGTATTTTCTGGCTGAAATTGAGGGACCTGAGCAAAAATCTAATTCAAAGGCTGAAAAGGACTGCAGATGCTGTTGGATTCTGACCTCCCTGCACTTGAAGTGGATTTTCTAGAGCTACAGAAGCCCAATTGGCGCGCTCTTAATTGCGTTGGAAAGTAGACATCCTGGGCTTTCCAGCAATATATAATAGTCTACACTTTGCTCGAGATTTGATGGCCCAAACCGGTGTTCCAAATCAGCTCAAGACTGCCCGGCGTTAAACGCCGGAACTGGCACAGAAGTGGGAGTTAAACGCCCAAACTGGCACAAAAGCTGGTGTTTAACTCCAAGAAAAGTCTCTACACATGAAAGCTTTAATGCTCAGCCCAAGCACACACCAAGTGGGCCCGGAAGTGGATTTTTATGTCATTTACTCATTTTTGTAAACCCTAAGCTACTAGTTCTCTATAAATAGTACCTTTTGCTATTGTATTTTCATCTTGGTTCTTCGGTTCCCTCTCTGGGGCCGAAGCCAATGATCACCATTATCACTTATGTATTTTCAACGGTGGAGTTTCTACACACCATAGATTAAGGTGTGGAGCTCTGCTGTACCTCGAGTATTAATGCAATTACTATTGTTCTTCTATTCAATTAAGCTTATTCTTGTTCTAAGATATTCATTTGCACCCAAGAACATGATGAATGTGATGATTATGTGACGCTCATCATCATTCTCACTTATGAACGCGTGCCTGACAACCACTTCCGTTCTACATGCAAACATGGCTTGAATGTTTATCTCTTGGATTCCTTAATCAGAATCTTCGTGGTATAAGCTAGAATTGATGGCGGCATTCTTGAGAATCCGGAAAGTCTAAACCTTGTTTGTGGTATTCCGAGTAGGATTCAAGGATTGAATGACTGTGACGAGCTTCAAACTCGCGATTGTGGGGCGTTAGTGACAGACGCAAAAGAATCACTGGATTCTATTCCAACATGATCGAGAACTGACAGATGAATAGTTGTGCTGTGACAGAGCGCGTTGAACATTTTCACTGAGAGGACGGGACTGTAGCCATTGACAACGGTGATGCCCAACATACAGCTTGCCATGGAAAGGAGTAAGAAGGATTGGATGAAGACAGTAGGAAAGTAGAGAGACGGAAGGGACAAAGCATCTCCATACGCTTATCTGAAATTCTCACCAATGAATTACATAAGTATCTCTATCTTTATTTTATGTTTTATTCATCTTTTAATTATTAATCCTCCATAACCATTTGAATCCGCCTGACTGAGATTTACAAGATGACCATAGCTTGCTTCATACCAACAATCTCCGTGGGATCGACCCTTACTCGCGTAAGGTTTATTACTTGGACGACCCAGTGCACTTGCTGGTTAGTTGTGCGAAGTTGTGATAAAGAGTTGAGATTGCAATTGAGCGTACCATGTTGATGGCACCAGTGATGATCACAATTTCGTGCACCAAGTTTTTGGCGCAGTTGCCGGGGAATTAAATGTCTAACTACAATTTTGCATTTGTTCCCTGCAATAACAGTGCCAAGTTTTGATCCGGCACCAAGTTTTTGGCGCCATTGCCGGGGATTGTTTGAGTTTGGACAACTGACGGTTCATCTTGTTGCTTAGATTAGGTATTTTTCTTCAGAATTTTTAAGAATGAATTCTAGAGTTTCAAGGTGATGTTCTTATCATCACCAAAGCTGATTGATTCTCATCAATTTAGCTCTTGAATGTAATGTCCTGCTGAAGCTTGGCTAGCCATGTCTAATTCTTTTATACTAAAGCTTTAGACTAACATTGCATGATTCCTGGAATTCTTATTAAAAATTTTGAATCTCTTTATTTTTTTTTCCATATAATTTTCGAAAAAAATCCAAAAAAATTATAAAATCTTAAAACCAAAAAAATAATTTTATGTTTCTTGTTTGAGTCTAGTGTCTAATTTTAAGTTTGGTGTCCATTGCATGTTTCTTTTCTTCTTGCATTTTTCGAATTCATTCATGTGTCTTCATTAATCTTCAAGTTGTTCTTGATGATTTCCTTACTCTGATCTTTACATTCTCTCATCTTGAGTATTTTGTTGTTTCTCATATGCATTCTCAATTTGTTAGTGTCAGTAGTATACAAACTTCTAAGTTTGGTGTCTTGCATGCATTGTTTATTTGATTTTAGTTGCATTATGATTATTCCTCATCATTAAAAATTCAAAAAAAAAATTTATTTGTGTCTTTTCAAGTCAATAATACAGAGAATTGAAGATTCAGAACATACAGCAGAGGAATTACACAGAAAAAGCTGGGCGTTCAAAACGCCCAGTGAGGAAGGAAAACTGGTGTTTAAACACCAGCCAGGGTACCTGGCTGGGCGTTTAATGCCCAAAAGGGTAGCATTTTGGGCGTTAAACGCCAAAATGTATACCATTCTGGGCGTTTAACGCCAGGATGGCACAAGAGGGAAGATTTCGTTTTTAATTCAAATTTTTTTCAAGTTTCCATAATTTTTCAAAATCAAATCTTTTTCAAATCATATCTTTTCAATCATATATTTTCAAAATCAATTTCTTTCCACTTTTCAAAAATACTTGCTAACAATTAATGATTTGATTCAACATTTCAAGTATGTTGCCTTTTCTGTTGAGAAAGGTTTAATGTCTAAATCATATCTTTTAAATTTCTTGTTAGCCAAGTCATTAACTTTAAAAAAATCAAATCTTTTTAAATTGTTTTTCCATCATATCTTTTCAATCACATCTTTTTCAAAATTAATTTTCAATCATATCTTTTTTATTTCTACTTTCAAAAATCTTTTTCAAAAATCACTTTATTTCTTTTCCAACTTTAGTTTTCGAAAATCATCAATAAAATTTTCAAAATTTCTTTTAATTAATTCACTTTAATTTTCGAAAATTTCTTCCCCACTTCTCACATCCTTCTATTTATGGACTAACACTCCTCCTCAATGTACAATTCGAACTCTATCTCTCTTGATAAGTTCAAATTCTTCTACCTCCTCCTTCTATTCTTCTTTTCCTCTGACACCTCAAGGAATCTCTATACTGTGACATAGAGGATTCCATAGTTTCTTGTTCTCTTCTCTTTCATATGAGCAGGAGCAAAGACAAAAGCATTCTTGTTGAGGCTGACCCTGAACCTGAAAGGACCTTGAAGCAAAAGCTAAGAGAAGCTAAAGCACAACTCTCTGTAGAGGACCTAATAGAAATCTTCAAACAAGAAGAAGACATGACAGCCAAAAACAACAACAATGCCAACAATGCAAGGAAGGTGCTGGGTGACTTTACTGTACCTACTCCCGACTTCTATGGTAGAAGCATCTCTATCCCTGCCATTGAAGCAAACAACTTTGAGCTTAAGCCTCAATTAGTTTCTATAATTCAACAGAATTGCAAGTTCCATGGACTTCCATTGGAAGATCCTCATCAGTTTTTAGCTGAATTCTTGCAAATTTGTGACACTATCAAGACCAATGGGGTTAACCCTGAGGTCTACAGACTTATGCTATTTTCTTTTGCTGTAAGAGACAAAGCTAGGATATGGTTAGACTCACAACCTAAAGAAAGCTTGAACTCCTGGGAAAAGCTAGTCAATGCCTTCTTGGCAAAATTCTTTCCACCTCAAAAATTGAGTAAGCTTAGAGTGGAAGTCCAAACCTTCAGACAGAAGGAAGGTGAATCCCTCTATGAAGCTTGGGAAAGATACAAACAATTGATCAGAAAGTGTCCTTCTGACATGCTTTCTGAATGGAGAATCATAGGTATCTTCTATGATGGTCTGTCTGAACTGTCCAAGATGTCATTGGATAGCTCTGCTGGAGGATCTCTTCATCTGAAGAAGACGCCTACAGAAGCTCAAGAACTCATTGAAATGGTTGCAAATAACCAATTCATGTACACTTCTGAAAGGAATCCTGTGAACAATGGGACGAATCAGAAGAAAGGAGTTCTTGAGATTGATACTCTAAATGCCATATTAGCTCAGAACAAAATATTGACTCAGCAAGTCAATATGATTTCTCAAAGTCTGTCTGGAATACAAGCTGCACCAAGTAGTACTAAGGACGCTTCATCTGAAGAAGAAGCTTATGATCCAGAGAACCCATCAATGGAAGAGGTGAATTACATGGGAGAACCCTATGGAAACACCTATAATCCTTCATGGAAAAATCATCCAAATCTCTCATGGAAGGATCAACAGAGATCTCAACAAGGTTTCAACAACAATAATGGTGGAAGAAACAGGTTTAGCAATGGCGAGCCTTTTCCATCATCTTCTCAGCAACAGACAGAGAATTCTAAGCAGAGCCACTCTGACTTAGCAACCATGGTCTCTGATCTAATCAAAACCACTCAAAGTTTCATGACTGAAACAAGATCCTCCATTAGAAACTTGGAGGCACAAGTGGGTGAGCTGAGTAAGAAAGTTACTGAACTCCCTCCTAGTACTCTTCCAAGCAATACAGAAGAGAATCCAAAAGGAGACTGTAAGGCCATCAACATGGCCGAATTGGGAGAGGAGGAAGAGGCAGTGATCGCCACTGAGGAAGACCTCAATGGACGTCCATTGGCCTCCAATGAGTTCCCTAATGAGGAACCATGGGAATCTGAGGCTCAGACTGAGACCATAGAGATTCCATTGGATTTACTTCTGCCATTCATGAGCTCTGATGAGTATTCTTCCTCTGAAGAGGACGAAGATGTCACTGAAGAGCAAGTTTCTAAGTACCTTGGAGCAATCATGAAGCTAAATGACAAGTTATTTGGTAATGAGACTTGGGAGGACGAACCCCCTTTACTCACCAAAGAACTAGATGACTTGACTAGGCAGAGATTACCTCAAAAGAGACAGGACCCTGGGAAGTTCTCAATACCTTGTACATTAGGCACCATGACCTTCGAGAAGGCTCTGTGTGACCTAGGGTCAAGCATAAACCTCATGCCTCTCTCTGTAATGGAGAAGCTAGGAATCTTTGAGGTACAAGCTGCAAGAATCTCACTAGAGATGGCAGAAAATTCAAGAAAACAAGCTTATGGACTTGTAGAGGATGTTCTGGTAAAGATTGAAGACCATTACATCCCTGCTGATTTCATAGTCCTAGAGACTGGGAAGTGCATGGATGAATCCATCATCCTTGGCAGACCCTTCCTAGCCACAGCAAAGGCTGTGATTGATGTTGACAAAGGAGAATTGATCATTCAAGTGAATGAAGAATCCTTTGTGTTTAAGGCTCAAGGATATCCCTCTGTAACCATGGAGAGGAAGCATGAAGAGCTTCTCTCAAAACAGAGTCAAACAGAGCCCCCATAATCAAACTCTAAGTTTGGTGTTGGGAGGCCACAACCGAATTCTAAGTTTGGTGTTGAACCCCCACATTCAAACTCTAAGTTTGGTGTTGGGAGGTTCCAACATTGCTCTGAACATCTGTGAGGCTCCATGAGAGCCCACTATCAAGCTACTGACATTAAAGAAGCGCTTGTTGGGAGGCAACCCAATGTTATATTTATTTATTCTCCTTTGTTATTTTATGTTTTCTGTAGGTTGATGATCATGTGAAGTCACAAAAACAATTGAAAAAGCAAAAATAGAATGAAAAACAGAAAGAAAAATAGCACACCCTGGAGGAAAAGCTTGCTGGCGTTTAAACGCCAGTAAGGGCAGCAAATGGGCGTTTAACGCCTAGTCTGGCACCATTCTGGGCGTTTAACGCCAGAAAGGGGCACCAGACTGGCGTTTAACGCCAGAAAGGGGCACCAGACTAGCGTTTAACGCCAGAAAAGGGTAGCAGCCCGGCGTTTAATGCCAGGATTGGCAGAAGGAGCATTTTTGCTCGCCACTTGGTGCAGGGATGAATTATCCTTGACACCTCAGGATTTGTGGACCCCACAGGATCCCCACCTACCCCACCATTCTCTCTCTTCTTCACCCATTCACCAATCACCTCAACACATCTTCCCCAAAAACCCCTCACCTATCAAATCCCACCATTCTCTTCACCACTCACATCCATCCTTCATAAAACCCCACCTACCTCACCATTCAAATTCAAACCACTTTCCCTCCCAAACCCACCCATAATGGCCGAACCATACACCCCCTCTCCACTCCTATATAAACCCATCTTAACTCCTTTAGTTTCACACAACCAAAACACTACTTCTCCCCCTTGGCCGAAACACAAAGCCCCCCTCCATCTCCTCTATTTCTTCTTCTTTTACTCTCCTCTTTCTTCTTTTGCTCGAGGACGAGCAAACCTTCTAAGTTTGGTGTGGTAAAAGCGTTGCTTTTTGTTTTTTCATAACCATTTATGGCACCTAAGGCCGGAGAAACCTCTAGAAAGAGGAAAGGGAAGGCAAAAGCTTCCACCTCCGAGTCATGGGAGATGGAGAGATTCATCTCAAGGGTGCATCAAGACCACTTCTATGAAGTTGTGGCCAAGAAGAAGGTGATCTCCGAGATCCCTTTTCAAACTCAAAAAAGGTCAAATTTAATCAAAGGTTGGACCAAGTCCTCAATGACATGAGGAGATTCCTCATCATGAAATCCCTGAGATGCCTCAAGGGATGCACTTTCCTCCACAAAACTATTGGGAGTAAATCAACACCTCCCTAGGAGAATTGAGTTCCAACATGGGACAACTAAGGGTGGAGCACCAAGAACATTCCATCCTCCTCCATGAAATTAGAGAAGATCAAAGAATTATGAGAGATGAGCAACAAAGGCAAGGAAGAGACATTGAGGAGCTCAAGCACTCCATAAGATCTTCAAGAGGAAGAACAAGCCGCCATCACTAAGGTGGACCCGTTCTTTAATCTCCTTGTTCTTTATTTTTTTGTTTTTCGAATTTTTATGCTTATGTTTATCTATGTTTGTGTCTTATGATCATCAGTGTCTAAGTGTCTATGCCTTAAAGTTATGAATGTCCTATGAATCCATCACCTTTCTTAAATGAAAAATGTTTTTATTACAAAAGAACAAGAAGTACATGATTTCAAATTCATCCTTAAAACTAGTTCAATTATTTTGATGTGGTGACAATACTTTTTGTTTTCTGAATGTATGCTTGAACAGTGCATAAGTCTTTTGAATTTGTTGTTCATGAATGTTAAAATTGTTGGCTTTTGAAAGAATGATAAAAAAAGGAGAAATGTTATTGAGGATCTGAAAAATCATCAAATTGATTCTTGAAGCAAGAAAAAGCAGTGAAAAGCTTGCAGAAAAAAAAGAGAGAGTATATGCGAAAAAAAAAGAGAGAAAGAAAAAGAAAGAACAAGCAGAAAAAGCCAATAGCCCTTTAAACCAAAAGGCAAGGGTAAAAATAAAAAGGATCCAAGGCTTTGAGCATCAGTGGATAGGAGGGCCTACAGGAATAATATCCTGGCCTAAGCGGCTAAACCAAGCTGTCCCTAACCATGTGCTTGTGGCGTGAAGGTTTCAAGTGAAAACTTGAGACTGAGCAGTTAAAGTCGTGATCCAAGGCAAAAAGAGTGTGCTTAAGAACCCTGGACACCTCTAATTGGGGACTCTAGCAAAGCAGAGTCACAATCTGAAAAGGTTCACCCAGTTATGTGTCTGTGGCATGGATGTATCCGGTGGTAATACTGGAGACAGAGTGCTTTGGGCCACGGCCAAGACTCATAAAGTAACTGTGTTCAAGAATCAACATACTTAACTAGGAGAATCAATAACACTATCTGAACTCTGAGTTCCTATAGATGCCAATCATTCTGAACTTCAAAGGATAAAGTGAGATGCCAAAACTGTTCGGAGGCAAAAAGCTACAAGTCCCACTCATCTAATTGGGACTAAGTTTCATTGATAGTTTGGAGTTTATAGTATATTCTCTTCTTTTTATCCTATTGATTTTCAGTTGCTTGGGGACAAGCAACAATTTAAGTTTGGTGTTGTGATGAGCAGATAATTTATACGTTTTTTGGCATTATTTTTAGTATGTTTTTAGTATGTTTTAGTTAGTTTTTATTATATTTTTATTAGTTTTTATTTAAAATTCACTTTTCTGGACTTTACTATGAGTTTGTGTGTTTTTCTGTGATTTCAGGTATTTCTGGCTGAAATTGAGGGACCTGAGCAAAAATCTGATTCAGAGGCTGAAAAGGACTGCAGATGCTGTTGGATTCTGACCTCCCTGCACTCGAAGTGGATTTTCTGGAGTTACAAAAGTCCAATTGGCGTGCTCTTAATTGCGTTGGAAAGCAGACATCTTGGGCTTTCCAGCAATATATAATAGTTCACACTTTGCTCGAGATTTGATGGCCCAAACCAGCGTTCCAAATTAGCTCAAGACTGCCCGGCATTAAACGCCGGAACTGGCACAGAAGTGGGAGTTAAACGCCCAAACTGGCACAAAAGCTGGTGTTTAACTCCAAGAAAAGTCTCTACACATGAAAGCTTCAATGTAAATAGTTCTCTAAGCTACTAGTTCTCTATAAATAGTACCTTTTGCTCATTTACTCATTTTTGTAAACCCTAAGCTACTAGTTCTCTATAAATAGTACCTTTTGCTATTGTATTTTCATCTTGGTTCTTCTGGTTCCCTCTCTGGGGCCGAAGCCAATGATCACCATTATCACTTATGTATTTTTAACGGTGGAGTTTCTACACACCATAGATTAAGGTGTGGAGCTCTGCTGTACCTCGAGTATTAATGCAATTACTATTGTTCTTCTATTCAATTAAGCTTATTCTTGTTCTAAGATATTCATTTGCACCCAAGAACATGATGAATGTGATGATTATGTGACGCTCATCATCATTCTCACTTATGAACGCGTGCCTGACAACCACTTCCGTTCTACATGCAAACAAGGCTTGAATGTTTATCTCTTGGATTCCTTAATCAGAATCTTCGTGGTATAAGCTAGAATTGATGGCGGCATTCTTGAGAATTCGGAAAGTCTAAACCTTGTCTGTGGTATTTCGAGTAGGATTCAAGGATTGAATGACTGTGACGAGCTTCAAACTCGCGATTGTGGGGCGTTAGTGACAGACACAAAAGAATCACTGGATTCTATTCCGACATGATCAAGAACCGACAGATGAATAGCCATGCTGTGACAGAGTGCGTTGAACATTTTCACTGAGAGGACGGGACTATAGCCATTGACAACGGTGATGCCCAACATACAGCTTGCCATGGAAAGGAGTAAGAAGGATTGGATGAAGACAGTAGGAAAGCAGAGAGACGGAAGGGACAAAGCATCTCCTTACGCTTATCTGAAATTCTCACCAATGAATTACATAAGTATCTCTATCTTTATTTTATGTTTTATTCATCTTTTAATTATTAATCCTCCATAACCATTTGAATCCGCCTGACTGAGATTTACAAGATGACCATAGCTTGCTTCATACCAACAATCTCCGTGGGATCGACCCTTACTCGCGTAAGGTTTATTACTTGGACGACCCAGTGCACTTGCTGGTTAGTTGTGCGAAGTTGTGATAAAGAGTTAAGATTGCAATTGAGCGTACCATGTTGATGGCGCCATTGATGATCACAATTTTGTGCACCAACTAGAATTTGAAAATTCACCATAAATCATATATTTAACGAAAAGATCCCAAATTCTCCAGTTCAGTTCCAAATATTACGAGGTTTAACCAGGACTTAGTTCCACACAATTCTTATCATCACAGAATTAGTTACAGCATATGCAATACCACCACAACACAACTTTACATCCTTGTTAACAAACACCAACCATAATCCATCATAAATAAATACAAGAGCATACCATTAATAACTTCCACACCTCATAATTCCAATATATATCCCCCAACAAATCTATTCCAACAACATTACAAGGCTAACCATTAAATACAACAAACAATTCAACTTATCCTATGATTCCTCTAACCTAAGTTTTCACAACACCGTAAATATTAAACGTGCGAAACTTAAACCATACCTTGGCCGATCACTTTGTATCACCCAAGGCAGCCTCAGAACACAAATCACAACCCTTCCAAGCTCAATCAAAATACCCCCAAAACAAGCCTTGACCACCAAAAAGCCTCCAAGTATTCCCAATTCAATTCCAATGCATATATACCCACTTAATTTACACATAATACATATACATGTTCCAATTTCAATTTTCCCATTATAAATACAAGATTGAGCTAGGGTTAGGGTGTTCTTACCATACCCATATGCTCAATAGCTTGAGCCCACAATTTCTGAAAGCTAACTTGAACCTAGAACATAAAAATTGGACAAGATTCACTATAGGTTTTCAATTTCACCAAAGAAAGAGGGATAGAGATTCTGAACCAAATATGAGGCTTACTAGTGAAATTGTTTGGATAGAAAAATAGAGCTCGACACGCTGGATGCGTGACCATAAACGGTGCGGCAATCGGAGCTCAAACGAGGAAGATACGGTGGTGAGGGTTAGGGATCTCCTCCTCTCCCCAATTTGTTTTCAGCGCTGTTGATGCTGAAATGGGGAAGAAGAGCTTCTGTCCCTCTTTTAAGTCATGGTTCGGTTGGACCCACGGACCCAGTTTGGGCCCCGGTTCGGCTCTTCTGGTCTGGTTTTGGATCAAATTTTCGAAATTGATATCAAAATTCTCGTTTCAATGAGCTCTATCCTATTTTGATATTAGTTTTGCATTTTTAGCTTTCCTAATTAAAATTCTAATTATTGACTAATTATTTACCAATTTTAGTGGGGTTTACACCTTTGATAAGGATGAGCCAAAATATGAATTGATTGCCCCGGGTCCAGAACATCGGGTTTATTTTGGGAGGGCTTTTGATGCGGATCCCTATTTCTTTTTTATGTATGAGAGCCTTTTTACTCGCCTGGGTGTTTTTCGTCCTTTTTCTAATTTTGAGATAGCGGTTTTATCTCACTGCCGCGTTGCTCCCACCCAGCTTTACCCCAACTCTTGGGGTTTCATGAAAATTTACCAATTCATTAGCCGTGAATTAGATTTTCCGACTTCTTTGAAGATTTTCTTCTTTCTTTTTCATATGACCAAGCCCTTCAGTGGGCAAAATAATAAAAAATAGTGGGTATCTTTTCGGGCCCTTCAAGGTAAGAGAATTTTTACCCTTTTTGATGAATCTTTCCATGCCTTCAAAAACTTCTTTTTTAAAGTTCAAGCCGTAGAGGGTCACCACCCCTTTTTCTTGGATGGAAATTCCTCTCCCCATTTTCCTCTTTACTGGTCTGAGGCCTCTCCTGTAGAGAAGTATGGCCTGGATGATTTAGACGAGGTGGAGGAGGCTGTTGTGGGGTTCTTTCGAGAAGTTTGGGGAAGAGCCCTTATCTTGATACAAAAAATTTTCTTTGGGGGTCTCCGACTTTTGTACAGACTCAATTAGGTAGCTTTTGTTGTTTTTCTATTACTTTCCGACTTGATCTCGACTTTGATCTCTTTTCAAGCTGTTCTTTCTAACTTGTAGGCTGACCCTTTTATCAATTTTGGCAGAAATGGTGAAGAAGAATTCCAGTTCCTCCTACTAGAGGGTCCAGGACGCTAAAACAAGATCTCGAGCCCGAGTAAATGAGCCAGGGCTGCTGGCACTCTTCCTCCTCCTCCTCCTCCTCCTCACAACTTGGGGACCCCTTCTCGTCCTATAGTAATATCCTCTTCTACTTCTTCTCTTCCTTCTCCTCTGCCCCGATCTTCCCCTGAACCAGAAAAGAAGAAGCGCAAGACTTCAGAGTTTGGCTCTTCTCTAGATGGCGAGGAAAAATTTAATGGCCCTCAATTCGTTTGGAATCACATCTATCCCCATACTCGAATAAGTATGGATGATGCTTCCGTTTGAAACCATCTTAACATTCTGGTCCAGGGTAGTGTCCGTGCGGCTGGAGTATGCACCAAATTGCTTGATATTTTTGAAAAGACTCCCATCAGCTCTTTGGGTTCTTCCCAAAAGTTTGAAGAGCTTGAGGGGAGAATTTTCTTATATCAAGAAGAAGAGAAGAGGCTTAAGGAGGAGGTCGCCGAGTTGATGAAGGAAAGGGGTCGTCTCCAGGAGAGGGAGAAGAAGTTGATGGGCCAGTGCGCTATGGCGGAGGGCCTCAAGGAGAAGGCAAAGCAGAACTATGTTAGGCTTTTTGAGGAGAACCTAGACTTAAAGAAGGAGCTGGCGGGATGTTTGGAGGCCTTCCAGGAGCCGGAGGACTCGATAGCTGAAAGTTTCGAGGAGGCGTGGAGGATCTTCAAGGAACAGGTCAGGGTTATTGCTCCCGAACTATATCTTTCTCCGCTGGACCCCGACAAGATCGTGGTTGATGGGGCCATTGTTTATCCCTCCCGACCTGAGATAGATTCTGACCTGAAGACTCGGGGGCAGAGAATAATAGAATCTCCTCCGCGACAAGAGGATCTTCCGAGTTCTTCAGGGGATTCCTTCTCAGGACCTTTTATCAACCTGCTCCGTGATGACAAGTCATCATATACCCATTTTTCAAGCTAATTTCACTTGTTTTATTAGCATTTATGCACTTTCTTACATCCTAAGTAAGTGATTTGGAGTGAAAATGCATAACTTCTTTAAATCAAACAACCACCATGAAATTAATGTTAACTCATGAGGTTTAAGCTAAATTTAATTGATTTTTAATTGATTTATAAGCCTCTTGAATTTAGTGATACTTTGAGTGGTTGTTTTGGTTTATTGTAGAAGAAGAAAAGAAAAAAAAAGGAAAAGCGTGGCCTAAGGAAGTGTGGCTCAAGGAGAAGAAAATGTGGTCAAAGAGAGAAGAAGTGTGGCACACAAAATGAGGAAGGCAAGCATTTCCCTCCACAAGGGCACACTGCCCTCTAGGAGGGCAACATAAGGGAACAAAGCATGAAAGGCAACTCTGCCCTGCCCACTACAAGGGCAGAGCACAAATTTGTGCCTTGGAATCAAGAAGAACAAAACCTTGCCCTGCCCTCCACAAGGGCAGTATCGGGCTCACCAAGGGAAGAAAATCAAAGGAAAATGCCTACAATGCTTGCCACAAGAGTTGAACACGGGACCATGAGGAAGCAAGGAACTAGGCTCCATTACGGTGCCAAGAAAGCCAAGGAAATTGAATGAGCGTGTGTTTCTGCCAGGATTCGAACGCGGGACTTCAGTTTGGAAACACTGCCCTACCCTCCGCGAGGGCAGGGCAGCATTTTGTTGTGGCATGAATCTGGCGCACCAAGGCACGTTTCTGGCGCACCAAGGCACGATTCTGGCAGCACCAGCAGCGCACCACAGCACAATTCTGGCGCATCAACTTTTTCTGCCCTGCCCTCCGCGAGGGCAGGGCAGCATCCTGCGCACCAGCCTGCACCACGCCCGCACCAGCAATGCACCAAGCACCAAATCCTGCCCTGCCCTCCACAAGGGCAGGGCAGCCTCCTGGAAGCTATTATTTTTGGGCCAAAAAAAATTGAATTAAAAATCCAATTTAATTCATTTCTTCACCAAATCAAAAGCCCATTGACAAACCCCGATTTGACGGTTTATCTTGTATTGATTTTAGGGGATTTTATAACCTTTTACCCTCATTTATTCAATGAAATAGCATGGTTTTGTGATTGTCTCCTTATTTGTGCTTAGATGTGAAAACATGCTTTTCAACCCTTAATTTGATGGTTTTAATCTCCCTTTGATTCCACTAGATGTCTTGGTATGTTTGTTAGTGATTTCAGATTGAAAAGGCTAGGAATGGATCAAAGGAGTGAAGAGGAAAGCATACAAAGTGGAGAAATCATGAAAAGTCAAAGAAGTTGAACTCGCCCATGGACGCGCGCGCGCACCTGGCGCTTGCGCGCACCTGCGAATTACCCCATGGACGCGTATGCGTGATGTGCGCGTACGCGTCGGTGTTGGTTTATGATTTTTTAATGAAAACGTGGCCAACGAATTCTGAAGGGTTGTGGGGCCCAATCCTAACCAACTTTGGCGCCAAAGATGCTATTTAAAGCCAAGGATTGAAGAGCAAAGGAGATTCCATCCATTACACACTCATTAGGATTAGTTTAGAGTTAGTTTCTAGAGAGAGAAGCTCTCTCTTCTCTCTAGAATTAGAATTAGGATTAGGTTTAGTTCTTAGATCTAGGTTTTAATCTTTGATTTCTTCCACTTCTATCTCTCAATTCTTTGTAGTTACATTCATTCTTCTTCCATTCTTTTCTTGTAATTTCCTTTATGTTGTTCTTATGTTTTGTTCTTATATCGTTTCGAAGCCCCGGATGTTAGCTTTCCAACCCAACTGGAACCGCATCATTTGGACCTCTATAGCTCAAGTTATGATCGTTTAAGTGCGAAGAGGTCGGCTTGACAGCTTTTCGGTTCTTTCATTTCTTCATGAGTTCTCCAACTTTTCATGCTTTCTTTCTTCATTCCCTTGATCCAATCTTTGCCTCCTAAACCTTAAATCACTTAACAAACATATCAAGGCATCTAATGGAATCAAGGTGAATTAAATTTATTTATTTTAAGACCTAAAAAGCATGTTTTTACTCTTAAGCACAATTAAAGGAGAATATACAAAACCATGCTAATTCATTGGGTAAATGTGAGAAAAGGTCTACAAAATACTCTAAATTCAATACAAGATAAACCGTCAAATTGGGGTTTATCAGGTACCCGTAAAGACACTCCGATGCCTAAGTCAGCAAGAATCTAAGCAAGTTTGTAGAATATTGGAACTTAGAGATATCTGAAGGATGTCAGTGTATTTATAGTGGTAAACCAATAACCACCGTTGGAGTAGTTCCACCTTTTAAGAAGGATAACCGTCCATTTATCTTAGGAAAGTTGAGACATGACTCCTGAAAGTGGGTTTGAGAGATTTTAGGGGCAGTTACTTATTTGAATAAGTGTTATTTGCCAGCTAACCTTCGTTTCCGACTTCTTTAGGGTGAAGTCTGTGTCGAATCCGACCTTTTGGGAGGAGGTCAGTTACGTGGGGAGATCAATCTATGGATTGGGCCTTTTTATCCTATTTGGACTTGGGCCTTGGCGTTGGGTCAGGGTATGAACAATATCCAAAAGTTCAAATCGCTAACAAAAAGACTTAAAAAATTTGCTAACGACAAATAAGCATAAAAGATTTCAAAACGTGATAAAAAGAACTAAATATTAAATTTATATTATAAAAAATAATTTGAGATCAAATTTTGATACAATTTTTTGTAATCATTATTAAAAAAATAAGATCTTTTCACCTTTAAAATTTAGTATTTTTGTCGAGTAAATGTTTTTTTAATTTTTTATTATGAATGACCATTTTTTTTAAAAGAAAAAGAAAAATCTAAAGATTAAATTTTGCTTTGAAGGTTTTTTGTATACCATTTAAATATTTATTCAAATGTTGTCACAAAAATTTAGATCAAATAAATAAATTATTTGCTAAATATAAAATTTTTTTATTACTTATAAAAATATAATATTTTATTAGTTTTTTTTTATCGTATTTTAAAATTATTCAGAATTTGTTTTGTTGACAACTCCTTTTCCAGATTTTTGTTAACAGCTGAATCTTTTAGTACCCAATTGATTTCGAGATTTTTGTTATCCGCTGAATCTTTTGGTAGTTAACCCAATAAATTAAATACCCAAAAACATTTTTCAATGTTAGTTACGTGTATCATTTTATATATCAAGTTACGCGCACATAGATATCCAGTATTAAGTTGGTTTGATACTTTGATCACGTAAAATTGATGGCATTGCCAAACAATTCCTATAATGATTCCGTGTTCTTTCTTCCCTTTAACTTTATCAAGATGCTTGCGGAATTATTAGTTTACTACCATTTTTCATGCAAAACAAGGTGCAGTCTGTTGCTTGGGGTCCCCGGAACCAGTGTGAGAAGCCACTGCAAGTTTCGGAACAGGGGAAAATGACACTTGCTTTTACTTCTGAAAGTAAAATACTAATGAAAGACCAAAGCAAAAAGCAATTCAGGTGAATTAGTACATGAACTTTTACATCAAATGGGAACAAGAACTCATCGGTTTACAAGATAAAACCAATATGAACCCTAGATACCGAGAGTTCTGGTTGACAATGAGAGAAAGAAACACTATTTATAGCCTTGGAAATTAGAAGCTATCATGCCTATCACTTTCCAAAGCTTTGACAACTGCCATAAGCATTGTACAATTGCCTATATTTCAGGGCTTCATCAACAAGTCCCTAACATAATTAAGAACTCCCTCAACATCCACAGTCCAAGCAACCGAAACAGGAGAATAGCCCGTCCACGGGTTGCTTGAATTCCATCTGTATAAAAAAAAATAAAAATAAAAATAAAAATAAAAAACCAGTTTGTGTTGAGTAGAAATCATATTTGCATAAAAAATTAACAACATTGAAAAGAAAGCAAAGAGAATCAGCTTATAATTTGGACATTACTGTTTCAATCCTTGGTCCATAAGTGTATGACCAGTACAAATGCCTTGCGTCTCTACCCTCACCACCCCTTTCCTGTATGTGAAAAGATCTGGACGGACAACTGCCACAAAACTGACAGGGTCATGGAGGAATATTCCTGAAAGAAGAAATCATATTATCATTGCAATACAGACCTAAAGAGCATAAACTGAAACATCAAAGCAGCGTGTGAAATTACCATGGACACCATCAGATTTTACATGCCAATCCCTATAGAATTTGCACATATCACCCAGGAGACTAGCATGCTTTCCACTGGATTCCTTCAGGTCAAGGAGATCAGCATCTGACCAAAATACAATATTCAGTTTCCAGTGACTGACTCAGAATAATAATAATGAACAGCTAAAGATAGCCCAGAAATTGGAGCAAACAGGGAGTTACAACCCCACCTGTAAATCTGACTTGGGTTGTTATGTTTATTCCAACTACAGCAATATTTGCTCCAGAGGTGAACACAATATCAGCTGCTTCGGGATCATTATAAATCTGCAAAAAGAACAAAATCATTAGGTTAAGAATCAATATGATAAGACATGAAAATCTGATCTTTAAGTTAAACTTCCTAAAATAAATAAATAAACGTTCTGTGGCGATTAGTAGATGTATAGTGGATAGTCTTTAACTAGTCATATGTCTAAAAATAACATACGTCTAATCACTACAACTTACAAGCTGATTACTTCATGTGTTGGGAATGTTAAAAGGAAAAAAAAACGCTTATCTAAAAACCAAGAAATAACTGATGTATAATAGCTTTATTCAAAAACTGAATTATAAATTACACACGCATAACTGCATTAGGTGGCAACAGAACAGCTATTGTATTTAACAAAATTGCATTACTTGATAACTTATTTCCTATTATACTAACGGATTTTGCTAAAACTACCCTTAAGATTAAGTTAGTAGAAATTTTTCAAGTTTTTCTTTCAATAAATACTTTATAAATGTATTGGAAACTTCAACTTTTTAGTCTTTCAATCAACTTTCCACATTTAACACCTTAACAAGTGCTCTCTTATTAGCTAAACCCAATACTTATTTCTTAGCTCATCTTCGAGAATTTCCTAGGTGAAGACATGAATGTATAAAAGAAAATAGGTCACTTGAACAAAATAGAGATAGATCCTGTCCAATCAAGCAAGTTAAGGAGCTCCATATTGAATTCATATAGGAGAAAAGAACAGAGGAATCCAACACCTACATTTGCTTCCGCAGCAGGATTAACATTCCCCAAGGCAAAGAATGAACCTCCAAGTATAACTATTCTCTTCACCTTGCTTGCAAAAGATGAATCTCTTTTGATTGCCTAATAATAGAGATCACACTATCAGATCAAGAAATATATGTAACAAAAGCTTTAAATTAAGAAGGTCAAGATCACAAAGTAAGAGGAATCCAAGAAAACTTACTAACGCTAAGTTCGTCAACGGTCCAAGTGCAAGTATAGTTACTTCACCAGGATATTCAGACACCTTCTCTACCAAAAACTCACAAGCACTCTTCTCAATCTTCTTAGTCGTAGGCGGGGGTAGGAATATGTTACCCAATCCATCTTTACCATGAACAAAATCAGCAACACGAGGCTCTCCACCCTTTTACAAAAGTCAGCATAATAAAATACTGGAAATACAGAATCAACCAAAAGGTGGGAAAAATAAAAGGGGGGTGGGAGGTAGGGCCCGAGGCATGGCAGCAATATTTTGACTGGTGACCCACAAAGATGAGACAAAGGAATGGAAAACAAAGCACAATTCTAAAACTTAATTTGACCAAACATTGAACAAGGTCAAACTAAATATTAAATAGTTACCTTCAATGGCTCAGGGGAACCCTCTGCAACAGGAAGATTTTGACGGCCTGCGATCTCACACTATCCTTTTTGCATAGTGAAAACACAAATCAAGAACATGTCCAAGAAACATAAAAAGAAACTTGTGTTAAAAATTGGAAACTAGAAAACACATACCAAAAGCAAAGCATTCTGGGTGGCATCTGTGGTAGCAACATTACCAAAAATGGTGGTAAAACCCAGCATCTCCACCTCAGGGCATTGAAATGCCATCATAATCGCCATGCTATCATCTGCATAACCAACAAAAGACTAATTCCTTTTCTAATTTTTCAATTAATTAGAATTATTAAACGCACATATATCCTTCAGCACACCAGATTGAAGAACATGAAAAATTAATTTTCATACTTCCAACCTAAAGCATGATAATAACGTAATCTATAATCTAAATTACGTCAAAAACTAATTAGCTTTAGAAAATTAAAATTACACAATTGAAATAGCGAGTTGAAGCTCACCGATGCCAGGGTCGGTATCGATAATGAGCTTCTCGGGAAGTGGACGCATTCCGTCACAACCGTTGCCATTGACGGCGCCGTCAGAATGATTTGCGAGGGTGGCCATGAATTTGTGATCAGAGCTACGGATTGAAGGAAATCGTGAAGCCAAAATCAGATAGCAGCAAGAAGAAGAGCAATGATGATGTACGAAGCCGTGGAAAGTGTGTGATGTTATTTATGCTTGTATGTATGTGTGTATGTATTTATGTGTCGCACAGTTGCGGAGTGCATACACACATACACACAAAGGAATGAAGGGAAGGGACGAAAGTGCAATGGAAATATGCAGAGATTGGGTTTGTCTGATGATGATGTTCCAATTTGATGCAAAAGGAGAGAAGAGAGAGAGAGAAGAGAGATGGCGATAATACAAGGGGTTCGTGTCAATATATAGTAGTAGTACAGACTACAGAACGCTTTCTCGTCTATGAAGTTCTATCCAATCAACGGATGACACGTTGCGCATCTACATTGCATTCCTATTGAATATCCTTTATCTTTTCTCTTTTTCCCTTTTTCTATTTTATCTTTTTATCTTTTATGGTTAAATTAAATCCGAATGCATCGCTTGTGTCGCGATTCGCAAAGCGAAAAAACTTTAGAAAGTGGTAATCCGTTTTGGGATTTCTCCCAAAAGTGAACGACCAGTATCTCTAAGGTTAATTTTAATTTTAATTTTAATTTTATAAGATAATATATAAATATTTATAGAATTATATGTTATAAATAATAATTTAAAATTAAAAATAAAATTTAACTTTTTATATTTAATCTTAATTTAATTAAAGTTTTATATTATTTTTAATTATTTTATTAATATAATTATATAAATAATAAAATTTTATTAATTTTTTATTAAAATAATATTAATTTTATTTTATTAATTAATTTTAATACAAATTTTAATTTTAAAATAATTTATTTTTTAAAAATATTAAAAATAATATTCTAAAAATATTTTATTAGAAATGTTCTAACAAGTAACGAGACATATATACTATCTAAATAATGAGTTTATAAATTTTTTTTTAATTTAATCATATTTGAGTTTTGATATAACAAATTTGACAAAAATATAACCAATTTGAATTTTTTAATAGTTAACTTACTTATTTATTTAAATAAATATTAAAAATTTAAATCTTATTTTATGCAAATAATAATTACCTATTTAGTTTGCAATGTTGATAAACCCATATGTGACAAATTAGGTTTTTTTTTCTGTGACTAAGAAATTTCATGATAAACTAAATTTGACAAAGAAACTCATCAGTCATTAGGCCAGCAATTTTTAATTTTTTTGTTATTATTTAATTATTATAAATATTAAATTGTCTTTAATAAATAAATTTTATTAATTTAATTGTACAAATTTTAAAAAATATAAAAAAATTATATTAATTTATATGTGTAAATTTTAATAAAAATAAATATAAATTATATATTTTTATGTACAAAATTTTTATAAATATAAGTGCAAATTATTATTAATTAAATATTGGTCAAAAATAATAATATTGTTGTTCATTGACAATATTGTGGGAGTTGATAAGAATTAATATGTACTCAAAAAGGTATTTTTGACATTTTAAAGTTAAGAGGTAGAATGGTAACTAAGTCACATTTAAATATCTAAATATTCGAAAAATTGTCTCATGCCGGTCTTGAACATTAAAGGGACTAAGAATTTGTCTAAAAAACAGTGATATTTAAATGGCAGCACTCATAAGATCTATTGGGTAAGTCAGGACAACAAGATGCACAACATTGATTTTTAAGTCACACAAATTTTAGCAATAATTTTTGAATTTATATAGTCTCTATTTAAGTTTGGTTTGTTGTTAAGATTTGTTAAACACTTGATTTGGTTTTGATTTGTTTAGTAGTATTTATTATAGGTATTTTAAATTTAAATAAAATCTGATCTAATCTAATAAGATCAAATCTGATTTAAAATAATTATAATATCTTTTAGAATTTTTTAATTTAAATTAGTTATCATATCTTTTAGTTATTATATCTTTTAATTTTAGAGTTATATCTAAAAAGATTTATCCCATTTTTAAGCTAATTTATTAGGGATCTATTTAAACACTTTTTATGCGATAATTTAAATAATAGAGACTCTTATATTTAAGTTAATGAAGATTTTAATCAGATTTTAATAGATTAAGACTTGAATATACCTAAAGAGTATCAGTGTATTTATAGTAGAATAAATAACCACGTCTTAGAATAGTTCTACCTTTGTTAGTGAATAACCATTCTTTTTTGTTAGAGAGATTATTGAAATCTCCTTTCTAGATTAATAAAAGATATCTTATGAGTTAGTTACTTATTTAGATAAATAGAAATAGACTCATCATATTACCATGTCCAACTTTTATGAGATCGAATAGAAACAAATCAAACATATCTATAAATTGAATTTAATTTATTTTAGACCTTACTAAATTGTGGGTCAATATATAAACACTATTTCTATAAATTCTTTTTGAAATTTCTCCCTTAGTATGCAAATACAAATCACCGAATTAAAATTGGAGCAGTGATATAGCATCATAAATGTTTTTTAAATATTTTTTATATTTTAAATAATAAAATAAAATGTTAATATATACAATCAACGTCTTAAAAATCAAAAAGAAATTTATTTTTTATTATTTAATAATTATTAGAAAAATATTTAAAAAAGAAAAATATTAAAAATTCATTAAAATTTATTATTTTATAATTATTTTTAGTCAACAATTCAATTTTTTAATTTAATAATTTAACAATATATTTTAATCTACATTTTTAAATATTAATAATTAATTAAAAACTAAAAATAATAAATTTTAATGATCTTCTAACATTTCTCTTTTAAAAAACTTATTAGGGGGATATGTTATTTCTCAAAAATAAATATATTTAATAATTAGGGGAACCGTTAAGAAGATATATTATGAGAGAGTAGGAATTACCATTCGTATAACTGATTTTATCACCACTTTATTAAAAAAAATATATTGTCAAATTAAATTATTTTCACTAAGTAATATTGCTAATTTATCTGCAAATCTTTTTGCTAATTGAATGTTTCATAGTTTATTATTCAATAGTAGAGAAAATGGTACCTAATACTCGAAACAGTTGAAATATGAAATATCATAGTAAAAAGATTGTAAAAAAAAAAAGAAAAAAAAGAAAATAGATTTATCCATATGATCATTCGTTTATCAAATAACTTGCCATAAAATATGTTCTGACAAAAGAAATAAACGTTGCAGGCAACTCCAACATATTGAATAGACGGTCGTTATATTTGTTTTTTTTTTTTTCAAGAATATGTCTTCCTGTTTCCAGCTAAGTATGACATGGAAGGATGAGAAGAACTCAAGCGTTATAAAATTGACACACTATTTTCAAATATATCGCTTCAAGTTGAAGTTGAATGTCATTGGAATTTGGAAATAGTCGGAACATCTTGTGGAAGCCTCGGATACGGAATAAAACCCACATGATTGTGCAAACAAAATTTATGTAGAAATGAAAAAACAACTGATTTTACTCCATCTTTATAATGCTAATAAAATCATTGACAAAAACACAAAATGAACATATACTTGTAAAAGATAAATTTTGTGTGATAATTGATAAAAATATCAAAAATAAAAATTTTTGTTGTTATTTCAAAAAAAAAAATCAAAATTTTTAAATTGTGCTACTCTTTATTTTCAATCTCATCAAACACTATTAATATATTTTCTTTCAAATCTCAAACAGTTAAGAATAAATAATATGACCACAATTCAATTTATTATATGTTAAATAATTTGTTATTGTTATTATATTAAAATTAATATAATAAAATTTTTTATTAAATTTAAAAATTTAACATTATGATAGTAATCATAATAATAATAAAGAATAAATATTTTATAATTTAATCTAAAAATTATTTTTGATCATAAGATTATTAAAAGGAACATTAATAATCTGGATAAATCAATATATATATATATATATATATATATATATATATATATATATATATATATATATATATATATATATAATAGTCTTCATTCGATGGAGATCAGATCGCATTTATTAAATTATATATGTAGATGGTACATATATAGAGATATGATCATTGGACTGATTCATTTTAAAAATTTCTAATGATTATAATTAACGTATATTTGTTAATAGAATATTCTCAAGATGAACATGGTACTAAAGTTTCTTTGACCTACCACTATCATATTAATTAAAATATATTTATTATACTTTAATTTCGATACCTAACATCCTAGGGTGCTAGTTGAATGGATATTGGGTATGATTTAAATACTTGTAGTATTAATAATTAGTCAATAAAAATTATGTCAACTCTTGATAAAGAGTTTGAGTTCTAAGATTATAATGACAGAGATGAATGAAATCTTGACCAAAAAAATTGAATAAATAAAGAAATTAGTTCATTAGGTCATTCACATTTCATTATAATAATGGTAATAAGCAGGGCGGAGGTACACACTTGGAAAGGGGACAATGGTCCCCAAATTTTTAATTTTTGTTAAAAAAAAAATAGACATGCCCCTTTTTTTATTTCCCAGCCCCTATCTTTTTTGGTACACTTTTTCAGCCCTTTTAATTCATAAAAAAAATCAATCCATTTTTATATAATATTAACAAAGTATAATAGTTTAGGCTTAACCCAATGTCTTTATTCACTCAAACTTTTCACTTTCACTTTGCAGCAGGTAACAATTTTTCATATTCTTCTCCTTTTTTTATCTCTTTAATCTTTTTATCTTCTACTTATTTGATTCTTGTTGTTTTACAGATTAAAAAAAAGATAGTAGTTCAACAAGTGGTTTTTCACTCCTCTTTCTTAAAATATGTTCTATTTTTATTCTTTTTTATTTCAAAGAAATTATTAAACTAACAATAAAGATACATAGTCATACAAAAATAGAACAAATGAATTGTATTTAATATTATAATTTTTTAAGAACTAGTAAATGTTACGTTGTAGGATGAAAGGATAAGAAAAATAAATTATATAATCTAGCATTGCAATTTTTTTAATATTTTTTTATTATTTTTCTGTTAGTCTTGCCTAATTTTTTTATAATTTTATATATTTAGTTATTTACTTAATTTAGTATTATTTGTTAATTAAGTTTATGCTATTATATGTTAGTTTGTATATTTAGTTACGTTTTTTTATTAGTTAACTATTTAATTACAAGTTTATATTATTTATACTACAATATTAGTATTATTGTTTTAAATTTTAATATCTTATTTTGAATTGAAATATAAATTTTATATTTTATAAAGATTTAGATTGTAATTTATACTTTTTGATAAATATATCTTTAATTATAGGAACTTATTTGGCCATTTGAATTATGGGTAAGTTCAAAATCATTGATACATTTTTTAAAAGAAAAGATCAAGGGAATGAATTAGATGGTTGACATTTCAAGGTTGCGCCTACAGAAGACATGATGAATGGCAAAGTTCAAGTAACAAAGGTAACTTTTTGGAAATGTTGAAATTTTTTGGATCTTAAAATGAAAGAGTGAAAAAGAATGTTTTGAAAAATGGTCCAAAAAATGCTAAGTATACTTCAAATGATGTCCAAAAAGAAATTTTACATATTCTTACTACTAAGGTAAGAAATTCAATTAGAGAAGAGATTGGAGATGCCAAAATTTTGTATTATTGTTGATGAAGTTAGAGATGAATCTAAAAAAGAGCAAAAGGCCATTGTTTTGAGATTTGTTAATCTAGATAGTTTTATTAAAGCGAGATTCTTTGATCTTATGCATGTCACTGATACTTGTGCAATAACTTTAAAGAAAGAATTGATTTATGTCCTTTCTCAATATAATCTCCAAATTGAAAATATTAAGGGTCAAGGGTATGATGGTGCTAGCAACATGCGGGGTGAGTAGAATGGTTTGCAAGCTTTGTTTCTTGAAGATTCTTCACAAGCATATTATGTATATTATTTTGTTCATAAGTTACAATTAGCACTGGTGGCAGCTTCAAGAGAGGTACTTCAAGTTCATGAATTTTTTACTTAATTAAACTCTAGATCTGAATCGTGGTCGTTGTCATGGTCGTCCGCCATGGTGATGGGATGACTTTCAGGTTCCCTGGCAACGGCGCCAATGTTCTGAGGGTTACCTGAAACTGTAGGTCGATCTCGGACGAGATCTTCTGTACTGGTCGGCGCTGTGTGTCCGACTTGATGGTGGTGGCCGGAGCTGCCGTGTCTAACTTGTTGGACTGGAGGGTCGTGCTGATCCTTCATCACCGAAGAATGGTGGTACTTGCAAGGGACTCCGATGCTTAAGTTAGCAAGGGTATTAATCAGGTTTTTAGTAGAATCAGAGTATCAGTTATACCTGGGTGCTCCAGTGTATTTATAGAAGTATAGAGTGACCTTTTTAGATAAGATAAGTTAGTTATCTTATCTTTATCTTATCTTCAAGTGAGGTCATCTTATCTTCAAAGGAACCGCCCTTCTCTCTGTAGGCTTTTGGCTACCTTAGGATTTGGGGGCGTGGTCCTCCGTTTGGGCCCTTTTTTGGGCTTTCCTAGTGATTTGACCGAGCTCTTTGAGAAGAGGTCGAATTGTCCTAACCTCAGAGGTCGGTCGACTTGTCAGTAGAGCATCCCGGGTCGGACAGCTCGACCCAGGGTATGAACAAGTGCACAATATGTTTTTGGAAGAGGTCTAACTCGTCAACCAAGTGTGACAGTTGAGCATCATTATCGAATAGATGTATTCTTGGCAACAATTGAGTCTCAAATACAAGAGTTGAATAGTAGATTTAATGAGCAAACAATAGAGCTTTTGACTTTGAGTTGTGCTTTAGATCCTAAGGAAAATTTCAAATCATTTAACATTGAAGAAATTAGCAAGTTAGCAGAGAAGTTTTATCCCCTTGACTTTCCTTCTAATGAGCTAAATATTTTGAAATCTCAATTGCAAAATTATCAGCATGATATACCAAATCATTTTAAAGGCGTTGGTACACTTTCTAAATTGTTCAACAAGTTGCAAGAAACGGGAAATTCAAGAACTTATCACATGGTTGATAGATTAATACGTCTTGTTTTGACTCTACTAGTGTCAACAGCAACAACAGGAAGAGCTTTTTCAGTAATAAAAATTGTTAAGACAAGATAATTTGGTGATCTATATAAAAAAAATGAATAGCTATTTTTGACACAAATTCAATAATAGATGATTTTGAAAATAGAAAAAAACGTCAAATAACCTTTTCATGATACAAAATTGTAAGTGGTAACTTTTATATATTATTGTCTTACTTTGATTCAGATTATATATTTAGTTTTTTTTTTTAAATTTTCTTTAGAAATAGTAATATAAAATATTTTTAGTAAAATTATTAAACACTTCCACCCTAAATAGTTAGTCTAGCTCCGCCCCTGATAATAAGTTAGGTTTTGACAATTAAATCATACTAAGGGTTAACCAAGAGTTGAAAAGATGGAAGGAATTATACTTTGTTCTTCTTGGGTTCTTAGTAAAAACATATTACTTCATACTAACGGGTCGTTAAAGAGTGTTGCTACACCAACCTTGATTAATAAATTTAATATGACTAATTTACTATCTGCTTAATGTTGAACCTATGGGGTAACACACTAATAAGTGTTATAATCTTTTCTATAAAATTATTTAATTATTATTTTTGATTTGATGAATAAATAATTATATTAATTCAAATAGAATATTATTATATTCTTTACTAGTATCAAGAATATAATAATAATATGATAACTAAGAATATTAAATGAGAATGAAAAATGTTTAGTTATTTTGTTTGTAAATTTAAATTTTAAGTTTGGATGAGTTTCTAACCGATTTTATTTCAAATTGAATTGTAATATGATATGTGTAAACCCTGCTAAAATTGGTAACTAATTAGTCAATAAATTGAATTTTAATTAGGAAAATTAAAAATGTAAATTTAATATCAAAATAGGATAAAGCCCTTCAAAACGAGAATTTTGACACCAATTTCAAAAAATTTGACCCAAAATTAGACCGGATGGGCCGAACCGGTTGAACCAGGGTCCAAGCCAGACTTGTGAATCCAACCGGACCCATAACTTAAAAGAGACAAAATCATCTTCTTCCCCATTCAGCATCAAAAATGCTGACAACATTGGGGAGGAAGAGAGCTTCCCTAACCCTCATCAATTCTTCTTTCCACCATAACTTTCCCGTTTGAGCTTTGATCGCCGCACTGTTCACGGCCACGGGTCCAGCGCGTTGAGCTCTACATTTCTGTTGGATCAATTTCACTGGTAAACCCTAATTTTATTTCAGAATTTCTACCCCTTTTTCTAATTGTGACATTGAACCCTTGTGATGAAATCTTGCCCAATTTGGTGTTTTAGGTTCGATTTAGCATGCGGAGCTTATTGAGCTTGAGTTGCTATGCGTGTGGGTACGGTAAGGACAACCAAAACCCTAGCCAAATCTTGAATTTATTATGTGAAAACTGAAATTTAAGTGTACATGTGTATTAGGTGTAAATTAAGTAGATATATATGCATTGGAGTTGAATTGTGGGCATTTGGAAGCTTGGTGGTGATTGGAGCTAAGATTTTGGTTGGTTTCTCAAAGCTTGAGGGGATGTGTTGTGACTAGTGTGGCTGCCTTGGACTAAATATAGCAATCGGCCAAGGTATGGTTTTGGTTTTACGCGTTTAATATATAAGGTTGTGTGAAAACTTAGGCTAGAGAATTATAGGATAAGTTGAAATGGCTAGATGCATTGAATGATTAGTTTTGTAATGTTGTTGGATAAATTGATGATTGGGCTTATGTTGGAATTAATGAGAATAAATAATTGGTGTTAATGAATATGTGTTATTGGAATTAATAATGGTGAGTTGATGATGTTGTTGGTATATGTTGATGAGATTTTGTGTTTATGGCTTGTTGATTGGTTAATGATGATTTATGGGTTGTTGTTAAAGAATTAAAGTAAGTTAATGAATTTTTAAAGTTGTAGCTTGTGGCTGGAATGGTGAATATTGGAGTGATTGTATGGATTTTATGGAATGGTATGAGCATTAATGTGCCAGTGGTTGGTGATAATGAAAAGGGGCTTGATATGTTGTATATGAGCAAGTTTTGTGGATGTTGATGTGTGAATTTGGTAAAAAATGGGGTTTGGCATGTTTTGGTAAAAAGTGGTTTTTGATGAACTTTGGTTGTCCATAACTTACTCTTCAAATTTCGAATGGAATTGCGGTTTGTTTCAAATGAAAGATGGTTTTGCAAGCTTTTGAACAATATAAATTTTGTGAAAAACGAAATTTTGTAGAGAAAGTTATGGACGACGAAAGTTTGGTGTGGAAACTATGTTTGTAGGTGGCTAAAATCCTGGTTTTGCAGCTTTCTGGGCAATCTATTATTTTTTTGAAAACGTACATCCACGCGTACGGGTGGTCCACACGCACGCGTGGCATGGCTTTTCAAACTGCGCATGTGCGAGTAGCCCATGCGCGCGCGATGAGCCAACATGCATGACCATGCGTACGCGTGACATGCTGTTCTCACTTACGCATACGCATGGTA
Organism: Arachis stenosperma; assembly: GCF_014773155.1. Classification (NCBI taxonomy): domain Eukaryota; kingdom Viridiplantae; phylum Streptophyta; class Magnoliopsida; order Fabales; family Fabaceae; genus Arachis; species Arachis stenosperma. Next base: position 88,259,208 of record NC_080382.1, read on the forward strand.
ACGGAATGCGCGCGCGTGCTACCTTTTCACACTACCATGCGAACGCGTGGCCCCTGCTTGCTGCAAAACTGGATTTTTGTGTTTAAAACCAGATTTTCACTTCTAAACCCTTAGTTTCATCCTTTTAAATATAAAGTAGAGTACTAAGTCCAGTAGCTAGGTGAAGCTAGGAAAATAGGGTAACTTGGGAATGAAGAAAAGGGAAAACATGAGGATTTATATGAACAAGAGATGGATATTAAAAGAAGTTATGATGCCATGGCTTGATAAATGATTAAATAATAATTATCAAGATGAATTGGCTTATGAATGATTTTATATGAGATATGGGCTTCCCTGGGTAACAGAACCGTGGCTTGCCACCACGTGTTCCAGGTAAAATCTTGATACTCTGTTGACCCTACGTCGTAAAGGTGACCGGGCATGTATAAATTCCCGGGTATGGATAACCTCCATTGAGTGATATATGAATGAATGATTAAATGATGAATTTATGTGAAATATATGCATAGACTCGTGGGGATGCGCGACGAGGGGTAGTCTAAGATTTTCAGACTTGTCGGGTTGGCTGGACTGATAAATGAGCCTTATCAGCCATAGGACAAGCATGCATCATATGCATCTTGTTTGTTTGTCTGCTGTGCATTATTTGGGATTGCATAACTGAACATATATCCTGCTAATTGTTATACTTGTTATTTGCACTATCTGTTTCCTACTTGTGTGTGAATTTGTTTGGTAGTTTGTCTCTGCTGAATCATGGATGATGGAGGAGCGGAGGAAGAGTGGAATGGTTTGGTATTTATGTTAGGTTTAAAAGTGAGTAAGTTTAGGAATGCTTAGATCATCTACCCCTTTTTATGGCTTCTGCTTAGAAATTAAGTTCTATAATTGTATGATGGAGTTCTAGGATTGCCTCTGGCATTCCCAGGACCTTATTTATTATACACGTGGCACCTTTACCATGCTGAGAACCTCCGATTTTCACCCCATACTATGTTGTTATTTTCAGATGCAGGTCAAGAGGCTCCTCGCTAGGTGTCTGGATTCTTGAAGCGGAGTAGTCCCTGGGACATTTTGGGTTTCTATTTGTATATATATATGTACTTGAGCACTTAGTTTCTCTCCAAGTAATTAGACTATTTTATTCCTCAAAGAGGTTATCTGGGATACTTATGTATATATATGTAAATATTCTCCGGCCAGCCTTGGCTTCACAGGCTGAGTCAAGAGCTATTTTTACTGTATTCTTGACTCTCTTTTCGTTCTTTCGTTCATTTATATCTTGAAACTTTTGGTTTCTTAGCACACAAGTAATTCTATTCCCTGAGCGTTGCACTTTTTATTTTGTGAATTTTGTTTACTCATTTTCAAGGCTCCTAGTATATTATCTCTTTTCACTATTATATGTAAATTTTTTCTGATTAGAGGTCTGTAACACCACACTACCTCTGTTCAATGACTTAAGCGTAAAACTCTGTGTAGTAGGGTGTTACATTATGGTATCAGAGCAGTTTGTTCCTATAGAGCCTAAGGACAAACTGATTGTGCTTCTGTGCATTCTCTGTGTATGTTTCTATGTGCTATTAGGATATCTAACTGATATATGTGGCATAAACGTTCATGAGCATGCATTTGAGACTTAAAGCACTAGACTTGCGATATTGAGACTATTCAACTTGATATCACTTGCTTGGTGCGTATAGGGACCAGATATTGACTCGCGTGGACGCGGGCGAGGTAGAGAAAGATAGGCAATGTTGTGCCTGAAGCGTCAGTGAATAATCCTAACCCTGTAGACTTCATAGCTGCTTTAGGGAACATGGCCACGGCAATGCAAGCGACAGCCGAAGCCCTGGAAAACCAAATAAATAATGGGAATAATGGCAATAATGGCTATAATGGTTCTATGACGCTTTCCTCCTTCCTGAAGGTTCATCCTCCGACCTTCAGAGAAACCTTGAACCCTATCGATGCGGATAACTAGATATAAGCCATTGAGCGAGCATTACAGGCTTAGCAGGTGCCTGATGAGCAGTGGGTTGAGTTTGGGACCTACCAGTTGCAAGGAGAGGCTCAACATTGGTGGCAGGGCATGAGGCGTATTCTACAGCCTGATGGGGTTGTAATCTCTTGGGAGTTATTCCGAGAAGAATTCTATAAGAAATACTTTTCCAGCTCAGTTAGAAATGGTAAGGAACTTAAACTGCTTCAGCTGAAATAGGGCCAGATGACCATTACTGAGTACACTAGCAGATTTGAGGAACTGTGCCATTTTTCATGCATTTGCCAGGGAGCTCCTAAGGACTTTGCTGAGTGGAAATGCATTAAGTATGAAGAAGGTATTCGGAGTGACATTCAGAGTTTTGTAGCACCTATGGAGATCTGGGTGTTCTCTGAACTTGTGAATAAGAGCAGGGTGGCTGAGGAATGTATGAGAAAGGCTGCAACAGAAAAGGGAAGCATGAGGATGCCTTTCCAGATAGCTTCGGGGAGAAATTATGCACCTAAGGGCAAACAGTTCAAGCGTGGCAGCTTTGTCCCTCAAAACAATCAGGGGCAAGGCAACTTCAGGAGGCCAATGCTAATCAAGGAAAAAGACAGGGGAAGTAGCCACAGCAGGACTTGAGTTGTCACAGATGCGGGAAGTACCATTCAGGACCGTGTAGGTTTGGGACTAGAGTATGTTATTCCTGTGGACAGCCTGGACACTTGGCCAATAACTGCCCGGAGAAGAAGAGGTATAAGACTGGCAGGGTACAGCAGCCGGGGAGAGTATACACTACCTCTTCAGTAGGCGTTGAGGGGTCAGAGACACTGATTAAAGGTAATTGTGAGATGGCTGGTAAAACTTTGAATGCCTTATTTGATTATGGAGCTTGGTGCACGGAATTGTGATTCACACTTTCACAACTCTGGTACAACTAACTAGCAAGTGCACTGGGTCGTCCAAGTAATACCTTACGTGAGTAAGGGTCGATCCCACGGAGATTGCCAGCTTGAAGCAAGTTATGGTTATCCTGTAACTCTTAGTTAGGATATTAGTGATAAAAATGATTTTGTTTGTAAAAAGTGAAAGAGCATGAAATTAGTTATACTTTTTGTTCAGTAATGGAAAACAGGTTGAGGTTTAGAGATGCTCTGTTTTCTGAATTTCTGCTTTCCTACTGTCTTCTTCTCCAAACACGCATGGTTCCTTCTATGGCAAGCTATATGTTGGTGGATCACCATTGTCAATGGCTACCATCCATCCTCTCAATGAAAATGGTCCAGGTACGGTTTCTGTACGGCTAATCAACTATCGGATCTCTCGTCTCGGATGAAAAATACCAGGCATAGCTACCGCATGGCTAATCATCTGTCGGTTCTCACTTGTGTCGGAATAGGATCTCTCTATCCTTTTGCACACTGTCGCTGTGTCCAACATTCGTGAGTTTGAAGCTCGTCACAGTCATTCTGTCCCAGATCCTACTCGGAATACCACAGACAAGGTTTAGACTTTTCGGATCTCAGGAATGCTGCCAATTGGTTCTAGCCTCTACCACGAAGGTTTTAATCTCATGAGTTTTAATGCTCTGTTGTTAGGAGACGCAGGTCAAACTCATGGATTAGAACCCCAAGAGATGCGCACTCAAGCTGTCGCCCAATGACTACGTTGAGCTCAGATAGAATGGAAGTGGTTGTCAAGCACGCGTTCATAAATTTGAGAATGATAATGAGTGTCACGGATCATTACATTCTTCATATTAAAGTTCGAGTGAATATCTTAGAACAGAAACAAGCGTGATTGAATAGAAAACAATAGTAATTGCATTAATCCATTGAAACACAGCAGAGCTCCTCACCCCCACCTATGGGGTTTAGAGACTCATGACGTAGAAGATACAATATGAGATGTAAAATGTCATAAGTCCTCAAATGAATCTCTAAAAGTATTTTTTATACTAAATTAGTAACCTAGGTTTATAGAAAATGAGTAATTAAGTGCAGATAGTGTAGAAATCCACTTCCGGGACCCACTTGGTGAGTGTTTGGACTGAGCTTTAAAGCTTTCACGTGCATAGGCCATTCTTGGAGTTAAACGCCAGCTTGGGTGCCAATTTGTGCGTTTAACTCCAGCTCTGGTGCCATTTCCTTTAGCTGGCGTTTAAACGCTAGTTTGGACCATCAAATCTCAGGCAAAGTATGGACTATTATACATTACTGGAAAGCCTAAGATGTTAGATTTTCAGCCCAATTGAGATTGTGCCAATTGGATTTTTGTAGCTCCAGAAAAATGCGTTTGAGTGCAGGGAGGTCAGAATCTAACAACATCTGTAGTCCTTTCTCAGCCTCTGAATCAGATAATTGCTCAGGTCCCTCAATTTCAGCCAGAAAATACCTAAAATTATAGAAAAGCACACAAACTCATAGTAAAGTCCAGAAATGTGATTTTTGAATTAAAATTAATAAAAATATAATAAAAAGTGAACAAAACATGCTAAAAACTATATGAAAACATTACCAAAAAGCGTATAAAATATCCACTCATCACAACACCAAAATTAAACTGTTGCTTGTCCCCAAGCAACTAGACAAATAAAATAAGATAAAAAGAAGATTATGGTGTAATAAAATCTCAGAGTCTTTAATGAAGCTCAAATTCAAATTAGATGAGCGGGGCTGATAGCTTTTTTGCTTCTGAATAGTTTTGGCATCTCACTTTATCCTCTGAAACTCATAATGATTGGCTTCTTTTAAAACTCAACATGCAGATGAGGTTATTGATTTTCCTAGTTTAACTTTGATTGATTCTTGAACACAGCTTCCTTGAGTCTTGCTTGTGACCCTTAGCATTTTGTTTTCCAGTATTACCACCGGATACATAAATGCCACGGACATATAACTGGGGGAACCTTTTTAGATTGTGACTCAGCTTTGCTAGAGTCCCCAGTTAGAGGTGCCAGAGTTCTTAAGCACACTTTTTTGCTTTGGATCACGACTTTAACCACTCAGTCTAAGCTTTTCACTTGGACCTTTATGACACAAGCACATGGTTAGGGACAACTTGATTTAGCCACTTAGGCTAGGATTTTGTTCCTTTGGGCCCTCCTATCCATTGATACTCAAAGCCTTGGATCCATTTCACCCTTGCCTTTTTGTTTAAAGGGTTATTGGCTTTTTCTGCTTGCTCTTTCTTTTTCTTCCACTTCTTTTTTTTGAATACTACTTTTTCTTGCTTCAAGAATCAATTTTATGATATTTCAGATTATCAATAACATCTTTCTGTTTACCTCATTCTTTCAAGAGCCAAACATTACTTAAATTTCAGTATATAAAAAAATATGCACTGTTTATGCATTCATTCAGAGAGCTTAAGTAATGCCACCACATATAATTAATTTGAATTTTTCTTATTATATACTCGAAATGTTTGCACCCTTACTCTTCTAAAAAAAATCTACAGTTTTATTCAGGTTTAATGATGATAAGAAGAGTAAATTATAGCCAAATTGAAAAAAAAAATAAAAATAAAGTACTACTCATGCAATTCAAATTTTATTAAAATAACAGAGAATTAAAATGGAAATTTAAATGCTACTAATACTTATGGAATAATAATAAAAAAATAAACGACTCTAATACTAGTGCTCATGTAACTTTTAAAATAGGTCTCTAATAACAAAAGTTATCATAGAGTTAGGACTCAACAACCTTAATTTTGAGAGAGAGATGCTCCTTCAATCTGTGGGATGGCTGGCTCTTCAAGGGACAACTTCTGGTGCTTTAGCTTCTGTATCTCATGCCCTTGCTTCTCTTATTCTTTGAGCAGTTTGCAGAGCATGCTGTTTTGATTCTGCTGCTCTTCTTTGAGTTGATCCATAGCTTCTTGCAGCTTGGTGACAGATGCTTCTGAGCGGGCCCAATAGTCAAATTGAGGAATTTCTGGGAGGAGCTCATGCGCCCTCCTCTTGATGGGGTTGTCTTGAACTTGAGGTCCATCCATTACCTTTTTGGTGATTGGGCGTTCAACTGGGATATACTCATTCACACCTATCTTTACCCCCGCATCTTTACATAACAGACTAATCAAGCTTGGGTAAGCCAATTTGGCCTCAGTGGATTCCTTGTTTGAAAATATGTAAATTTCACAAGGAATCAGCTGATGAACCTCCACTTCTTTTCCCAGCATAATACAGTGAATCATCACTGCCCTTTTGACAGTGACTTCAGAGTGGTTACTGATGGGAAGTATAGAACGCCCAATGAAATCCAGCCAGTCCCTAGCAACTAGCTTGAGATATCCTCTCTTCAGTTGGTTTGGAACACCTTTTGAATTGGTTATCCACAAGGTTCCAGGGAGGCATATATCCTCTAGAACTTGATCCAACTTTTTATCTTTAGCCATTCTCCTATTAAAGGATTCTGGATCATCTTGTAGTTGAGGAAGTTTTAGGACTTCTCTTACTTTTTCAAGGTGGAAGTAAATAACCTTCCCTCTAACCATAGTCTGAAAGGAGTAGAAAGTAGTTCCCTCTATTCTTTACTTATCCGTTATCCACAAATTTGCATAGAATTCCTAGATCATGTTTCTTCCAACATGTATCTCAAGATTAGCTAGGACTTCCCAGCCCCTGTTTCGAATCTGCTCTTAGATCTTCGGGTATTCGTCTTCTTTCAAATTGAACTTAACTTCTGGGATCACTGATATTCTGCAAGCAATTTTGAGGTAATGGTCTGCATGTTCTTTGGTGTAGAACCTCTCATGTATCCAAGGTAGTTTTGGATATTTTTCTTTCTTGCCTCTTGGAGTGGTTTGCTTTCCTTTAGAGGCCATGATCTCGGTCTGTTTTAGCTCAGTGATCACAGAAAATCACACCAAACTTAGAGGTTTGCTTGTCCTCAACCAAAAAAAAAGAAAAAAGAGGAATAAAGGGAGAGAAAGATTCGAATAAGGGGTCAAGGAGGTTGGCCGAATGTGTATTTAAAAGGGAGGGGGGAATGGGTTTCAAATTTTTAGAAAAAGATAAGATAGAAAGATATGATTGATAAAAGATAAACATGATATGAAAAAGATAAGATTTTAAAATTTAAAAGAGATGAAAAAGATATGAGGAAGTAAAATCTGAATTTTTGTTAATGCATCTAAGAATTAAAAGATAATATGGATGAATTAAAAAGATTTGGAAAGAAATTGGAAAGATAAATGAGTTTTCAAAATGTTTTGAAAAAGAATTGAAAAGAATTGAAAAAGAATTAAAAAGAAATTATTAATTTTTGGAAATGGAAGTTGAAAGATGAATATTTGTAACATTTTATGCAAAAAATTATGAATTAAAACATGAAAATTCGAAAAAAATTGAATTGGAAACGAAATTACCTCCCCCTTGCTATTTTGGCGTCAAACGCCCAAAATGATAGCCATTCTGGTGTTTAACGCCCATCTGGTAGCCATTTTGGGCGTTTTCTGAATGCCCAGGATGCTGCTATTTCTGGCATTAAATGCCCAGAATACTGCCCGTTCTGGCGTTTAACACCCAGAATGATACCTTTACTGGCGTTAAACGCCCAGAATGATAGCCATTCTGGCGTTTAACGCCCAAAATGCCTCTTTGCAGCCGTTTTAACGCTAGTGAGCTCTTTTTCTCTGTGATTCCTCTGCTTTATGTTCTGAACCTTCATTTCTCTGTATTATTTACTGAAATGTATTAACAAACATGAATAACAAAATTAAATAAACTCTATAATTGTTATAAACATCTAATTTTTGCTAATGGCTGGGTTGCCTCCCAACAAGTGCTTTTTTACTGTCTTTAGCTGGACTTTAGTCTCAATCTTGAGCATTCTTGCTCAACACTACCTTCAAGATAATGCTTGACTGACTCTCTATCCCTTAACAATAAACTTTTTGTCAGAGTCAATATCCTGAAGCTCTACATATCCATACGGTGACACACTTGTAATCACATATGGTCCCTTCTACTGGGATTTCAATTTCCGAGGGAATAATCTGAGCCTAGAGTTAAACAGCAGAACCTTCTATCCTGGCTCAAAGACTCTAGATGATAGCTTTCTGTCATGCCACCTTTTTGCTTTCTCCTTGTAAATTTTAGCATTTTCGAAAGCATTGAGTCTGAACTCCTCTAGCTCATTCAACTGGAGCAATCTTTTCTCTACAGCTACCTTAGCATCAAGGTTTAGGAACCTGGTTGCCCAGTAGGCCTTGTGTTCCAATTCCACTGGCAGATGATAGGCCTTTCTATACACAAGCTGGTATGGAGAGGTCCCTATAGGAGTTTTGAATGCAGTTCTATATGCCCACAAGGCATCATCCAGACTTCTTGCCCAATCCCTTCTACGGGTATTTACAGTCCCATTCTAGGATTCATTTTAGTTCCCTATTTGAGACTTCAGCCTGCCCATTTGTCTGTGGGTGATATGGAGTTGCCCACTTTATGGTTAATTCCATATCGGATCAGAGCAGAGTCAAGCTGTTTATTGCAGAAATGAGTGCCTCCATCACTGATCAGTACCCTAGGGACACCGAACCGGCTAAAGATATGCTTCTGGAGGAACTTTATCACTATCTTAGTATCATTAGTAGGTGTTGCAATTGCCTCTACCCACTTAGATACATAGTCTACTGCCACCAGAATATAAGTCTTTGAGTATGATGGCAGGAAAGGCCCCATAAGCATGAGGCATGTCATAAGCATGAGGCAGATTACCGGCTCTCTGGTAACTATCACAGTTATGTACAAACTCTCGGGAGTCTCTATAGAGAGTAGGCCAGTAGAAGCCACATTGGAGAACCTTTGTGGCTGTTCACTCACCTCCGAAATGTCCTCCATATTGTGATCCATGGCAATGCCATAGGATCTTCTGTGCCTCTTCTCTAGGCACACATTTACGGATTATTTCTTCTGCACATCTCTTAAAGAGATATGGTTCATCCCATAAGTAATACTTTACATCAGAAACCAATTTTTTTTTGTTTGCTGCCTATTGTACTCTTTGGGTATGAATTTCACAGCTTTATAGTTTGCAATGTTTACAAATCACGGTACTTCCTGAATGGCAAAGAGTTGCTCATCCAGAAATATTTTAGAGATCTCAGTAGGAGGGAGGGACGCTCCTGCTACTGGTTCTATCCGGGACAGGTGATTGGTGATGCGTGAGCATCTTTCCTATCTTTTTCTAGTGAATTTACATCTAATTTGTTGAGTTTAATAAAGAATTAATTATCTTTTTGCCAATATGGATGCTACTTTGAGTCTTTTGCAATTTTGTTTATTTTAGGTAGCATTCGACTGGATTTGATGGAGTTTCTGCAGCACAAGAACAAAAGGAGATGGCAGCGAGGAGCGACGCGTACGCGTGACTGACGCGTACACGTGACTGACGCGTATGCGTGATTTGGAGCTTTCCATGGCGACGCGTGCGCGTGGTTGACGCGTACACGTGATTTGAAGATTTGTACCGCGACGCGTGCACGTGATCGACGCGTACGCGTGACTAACGCGTACGCGTGTGCCACGTGTAAAAAGTGCAGAAAAATGCTGAGGGTGATCTCTGGGCTGTTTTGACCCAGTTTTCATCCTAGAAAACACAGATTAGAAGCTGCAGAATGGACAAAACAAGTGGTCCCCACCCATCAGCTGAAGACTTGTTAATTAATTCAAATTTAAATTCAAATCTTTTAGGAAAAGATATTATTTTAGTTTTAGATAGATTTTAAATTAATTAGGATTAATTTTAAAAGGAATGCCAACAGGGTGATTCCAACACAACATTATTCCATTCCAATTTACAATCCTAGTTTTCTTCTCTGAACCATGAGCAACTAATCCTTCATTGTTAAGGTTAGGAGCTCTGTCTATTTGTATGAATTGATTTTATTGCTTTTTCTATTTTAATTTATGCATGGATTTATAATTTAAGAATTGTTTTCGCTCTTTATTTTATGAATTTGGGTGGAACGGAAGTATAACCCTCTTTCACAACTAGAAAATGGATTAATACAGACAGATTTACAGACAAATTTAGTCTTTATTACAGACGAATTTTTGGTTACCGATGAAATTACTGACGGATTTTGTCCCTCTGTAAAAGCCCTGTCAGAAATTATTTACCGACGGATTTTTTTCCGTCAAAAAATTACAGACAGATTTTTACTAGTTACCGACGGATTTTCCCTCTGTAAATTCTCTATCCATTTCCCGAAGGCGACGAACTTTCCGACGGATTTTTCGGCTGTAATTACAGATGGATTTTCCGATAGATTTTCCGTCTGTAATTACAGACGAATTTTTAGACAGATTTTCCCTCTGTAAATATAGACGGATTTTCCGACAGATTTCTGTCTGTAATTACAAACGGATTTTCAGACGGATTTTCCGTCTGTAATTATAGACGGATTTTTCAACAGATTTTCCGTCTGTAATTTGAACTTTGAAAAATCATCTCACACTCTGATTACAGACAGAAAATCCGTCTGTAAATCCGTTAGTAAGGTAAAATAGAATTTTTTTATTTTTCCAATTACAAAATAAACTTGTTTTCACACAAAATAAATATAAATTTAATACAAATTTTTATCTAATTTGTATTCAAATATTTATAATATTTCAAAAAATAAACAAATTCAACGTATTATCAAACTAAAAAAAACTACTATAAACAAGCAAGTCAATATAATTCAAAATATAAACAAAGTGTATTGATACATCAACTATAATAAGAAGTAACAAACATACATCAACAAAGTCTATTGAATAAATTAAAAGTTGTTAATGAGTATCCAAAGGGCTCTAAATGATTTTCCTCATACTAGTAAATTAAAAGACCTATATTGCAAGCAACTCCTATTCAATTTCCTAACTTATTTGAACAATTTTCGCTGCTCTAATAATTAATAGATGAAGTTGGTGAAGGAGGTCTTGTGTTAATTCCACTTATCTCATCTGCAAAATTCACTTCACTTGCTCTTTCTGCTGCTGCTTCTTCTTCATCATCCTAGCTTTCCTCACACGGTCACAAATATTCTCTAAGACCAGATCATTCATGTGTTGAAACAGTAGTGCCTGAAAAAATTAAAATAATTAAATGTTGACCAATAAAGGATCGAGAATGTAATACCATGATGCAAATAATGCACAAAATCCAGAATATATGTTCATAGTCAATAGTGAACAAAATCTCAACTCACACCACAAACATGGCTGTTTCAAATATAATCTAGTTAATAGTAAAAAAACAAACAGCTATTTCTATAATGCTAATAGTAATCATTGTCAAATAGTATTGTAATGTACAAACACATCTTCGCATTCAAATGCAAAGCAAAGTAATGATCATTCTTAACATTTTGCTGCTAAAAAAATAAAGCACCCTTAACCGCAATAAGTAAAAATAAGATGAGTCTAATGTTCTTAATAGCAGGTCTCTCTACAGTGTGAGTATGTCTCTTCTGTTAATTATCTCCTTTTATTGTAAAACTTTGCTCTAAACTACCTACTGAACAATGAGTATTTCAAGTTCAAGTTCATAGCATTCAATTTTGGCTGATCAGCAAACCAATTTTTTGATCAGCAAACCAATGAAAGCATTCAATTTTGGCTGATCAGCAAACCAATTTTGGTAGCTTTCTGAACCTGCTCTGAGTAGTTAAGGTACAGTTCATAATTTGGTGAGAATTTGGACCATGCTAAAAGTTACCACTCAAGCTGGTGTGTCCAAGAAAGCAAAAAACCCATACCTTTAAAAGCGCACTAGGTCCTTCTTCCTTGATAATTGTTTGAACACAATCTACGATTCCATTATATTGGTTTGCAGATCCCTTTAGGAGGAAAATGAGAACTTTGTTAATGGATTGATAATTGAAACTGGATATTCTTACTGATTTTCATGCGGATTACAGTACATAACATGGAATCATCTGCATATGGCGTTATACGAGTTTCATGTGAAAATGAGATTGAAAAGGAAGAATACAGCAAAAGAGATTGAAAAGGAAGAATATGCAAGTCATTACAGTTTCCCCTCACAACTGATAAAAACAAATAGAAGACCAGGGCCAAGCTGCATATGATACAAAATTTCTAAATATCATTACATGATGAAAATGCCAAATTATGAATAATAGTTGCTAAACTGTTTAGAAGGAAGGATTTTAGAAGAAAAGAGATATTACCGCTTTGAAGGGCCACCTTCCAGCACAATTAAATCCACTGAGTATTCCATTTCCAAGCTGCAATCATGAAGCAGTTATGTGATGATCCGGGAAAAAAATCCATAGAATTCCCTGCTTTTAAACTTGGGTTGAAACTTGAAACAAAAGAGAAAGTTGAAGAACAAAACAAAACCCAAAAACACCCACCTGATATTGGAAGAATGAGGCTTGAAATTGGTGTGAGGCTAAGGTTGAGGTAGCCAGGTGAAAGCAGCAGAGTCTGGACCCATGAAGTCAGCCACAGAGATGTTATCAAAGCCATAATCGTACTCTCATTCTTTTTCAAAATGTACCTATTAAAAACTGTAAACTAAAATTCGAACTTAAATTGCATCCTTATATGATAAACTGAGCTTCTTTACCATCAAACAAAAATTTATGTAGTCATGTATTGATTTTTCAAGAAAAACAAGGCATAAAAAAACAAGCAGTACTTGCTTTAATAAATACCTTGACTAAGAGTGAACTTTATAGGTTGATCTTTATCCCTACTGGAATCAAACTTGGTTCCATCTTCCAAAGTCCCAACATAGTGCACTGCATTCTCGAGATGAAATAAATAATCAAACATTAAACATTTTTTATTATTAACAACAACTACTACTTTTTTTATTACTAACAACAACTACTGCCACTAAGAGTGTTCTTGTTTCAGCTTATGTTGCCAGAAAAATCTTATTTTCAAAAAAATCCTAATTAAAAAAATCAATAAATCTGATTTTCAGCTTCATACATTCTCAACTTCTTCAATTATATGTAAAATCACCTAAGAAGTTATGTCCAAAGCAATATGAACCCTCCACCGGGCCTGGAGAAAAGATTCGCCAATCCGAAACTGGCAGCAATGATCCCAGTAGTGTGCAGCTTGAGATTGAATCTGTCATAGAAGTACTCAGCTATGATGTTATCAATAGTCAACTCCACACCAAAGTAGTATCCATAAGTGAAGTACAGACAGCAGTATTCAATTTCTGAATAAAAAATTAATCTTTACAACAGCAAAAACAAAAATATAAATAAATAAAGCATAATGCCAACAAAAAAAGTGTCAAAAAGAGATTATAAAGCATTACTTACAGTATTTTAGCTTAGCTTAGCTTAGCTTCCTTTTAATTGCAGTAGGGAACAAGCAATCATCAAAATTAAACAAAGGGGAAAGAGAGAATGAAAAGGATGGGAGCATAGAGAGCATACATGTTCATTCTTTGTTCATCAAAACAAACATGTCGTACTCAACCACCTTTGCTACTCCCAATCAGCTATAGCAATTCTCTGCTTCTGTCCTCTAGAAAGTTGGGTGCCACCTTCTCCAACCTGTGTTAGAAATAAACTATCAGACTTTAAATTTGAATGCGTATTTTCTGATATCAAAGTATTTTAGATCTACACTTTCGTTACCGAAAGATTTTTGTTTTAACACTCTAGTCCCTTTTGAGGATTAAAATGTATATATCTTAATCATGCGGAACTGAAGTGTAGTCTTACTCAATTAATCGTGTTGTGGACACACCTGAGTATTATAACCATCAGGTAATCCTTCAATGAAGGAATGAGCATTTGCAGCCTTGGCAGCTTGTATGATTTGATCCATGTCAGCACCTTCTTTTCCAAATAAGATGTTGCCAGCTATTGTTGTGGCAAATAGTGCTGGTTCTTGACTTACCAATCCCATCTGTTCTTTCAACCATTTCAATTGAAGATTCTTTAAGTCATATCTATCCAACAGGATCTTACCTAAGTGAAAATTAATGCATTAACCTCTCCTCCTAAATGCACAACTCTATATAAAGCAACTATCTGTGAACTATTTCAATAAAGTGTGATATATGTCAGGTTTATGCATTTTAATGTGTTTGTATTTTTTGTCCTCAGAATTGAGATAGTATTTAAATGCAGGTGTGACTTTGGTAAAAATAGAGGTGAAAAATTCAAAGATGAGTCTTAGGTATGATTTTACTCAGTTTGATCATAATTTTACACCCTCACCCAAAATAGCAGTGTCAATTACCTGAAGTTGTGAGAGTAAGATTGATAATGTTGTTCCTATGGTTTGCAAAAGTTGTGAGAGTAAGATTGATAAAGTGAGTTCGGCGAGTGTGAGACAGAGTGAGTTCGCAATACTCGAAAACTCGAATTCGTCCTAGTTTTGTTGCCACAAACAGCCTTGTCCCCTGGCCCTGCATACTCATCAAAGAAGCTATAATTTTCAGACCTCATGAAGCATCCATCAAGAAATATTTGGGACATTGTGGCTTAAAGCAAACATGTTAAGGAACTAGTTTGTTGCTCAACAATAAAATACTATCATTAACTATAACTTTGCAAAAGCAATATCAGGACAGCAAAGAGAGATCAAATTAAACATGACCTGAAGTATTATTGCAATAGCAATTATCATGCAAATTGAAATGAGTTTAAAATGAAGATGTAAATTAAAGGATACAATGACAAATATCTATCAGGCCTCAAAAAAGTAACTCTCTGACCACCATTGAGTATGACTTTGACATTCGACACTTTTCCAGGAATTATATAGTCTTTTGTTCCTAAATCTGCAAACAAATTTATGCACACCATTAACAAGAAATGGATGCAAGGAATGGATGCCCACAAAGGAATGGATGCACACCACAATGAACTCTAGCAAAACCTTGCTGAATTCCACTCAATTAACATTATCAGATACACCTAAGTAAATGAAATGACACCGGAGATGCTAACAGGCTCTGACAGCTATCTTTCTAAATATTTCAAATTACAATTTATACTATAGACCAACCAAAGCTTCAAATTAGATGAATTCTGAATGACTAAATCAAACTTGATTTTGGTGTGAACTCCAAAACAATATGAACAACTTGAACTGACATATGACCCCAAGCACCATTACCAGTCCCATCAACAATTCAAAGTCAATCTCACATATTAAAGTGCTTTAGTGCATCTACATATTAAAGTTGAAAGCTTTAGTTCATCTAAAGTTTATTGAACAAAATATAAAAAATCTGCCAATTCAAATGCAATGGTTATTCGCATCAGTCACCATCCAACAATTAGATTTTGAATTAACTTAAAAGTAAGAAAATAAAAATCAGAATGACAAAAAAGAAAAACAAAGCATACTGCTGGGGATCTTCACTCGACCATAAATGGTGTAACCTTCAGCGGACCTGAAAAAAACAAATTAGGATTAAAATCAATCCACATAACATAATTCTAAACCAGAAAGAACAAACGGAAAATTAGGGTTAAGGGACAAGAATTAGGGTTAAGAAAAATAGGGAAGGGACAGGGTTAGGGCTAGGGATAATGAAATCGGAACAGAATCACAATGGAAGGGTTAGGGCTAGGGACGAGAAGGAAGCGGAGGCCTACCTGAACTAACAGCGACGAGAAGAGACGATGATAAACCTCCGGCAAGGAGAGAAGAAGCAGCGCGAGAGCGGTGACGGAGGGAGCTCGTAAGACAAGAGCACGGCCGAGAGAACTCGTGTGACGACGAAAGGAGCAAACGCATTGAGAGCGGCAGTGGAAGGAGCTTGTGCGACTTAAGCCGTAGCCACGGCGGTGGCGGCGACAGCAGAGGACGTCACATCTTCAATGGAGCTTCAATGGAGAGAGAGAGAGAGAGAGAGAGAAGGCATGTGGGTTCAACAGAGTAACTCACGGAGATGTGAAAAAAAGTGAAATGAAGTATTCGGGAGTAAAGTGACCATCTCCTTATTCTAATATATTTCTGTCGGAAAATTTTAAATTATAGACGAAAAATCCGTCTGTAATAATTTAACAAAATGCAGCACTTTGTTTATTTAATTACAGACGGAAAATTCGTCTGTAATTATTTTTCACAAAAAAAATAATTTTACAGATAGAATTATCGACGGATTCTCTTTTCCGTTTGTAATTTATGCTAATTCATATTTTTTGTTTTTCGAGAAAAAAATTCCTCTGAAATTCTGTCTGTATTTCCGTGGGATAAAATTCGTCGGAATTATCCGTCTGTAATAACTAGTTTTCTAGTAGTGTTTCTATTTGAGTTCTTGTAAAACTTGAAAAAACTCTTTACTTGAACAACAGCTTGAAAACAATTTCTCCTAAATTTTAATTATTTAAATTTAACGGGATACGTGACATATAATCCCCTTATTTTTGGGTAATTATAATTTTGTGGCATATAAACTGGAATTTGAACTTCACACTCTAATTGGAATTAATTTACCAAGGAATTGGCAGTTAATGAATTTTAGAGGAGACTAGAAAGGTCTAAGGAATTAGGGTCTAGTCACATATAGTTTGCCATAAATTAAATTCTACATGATTAAAATAGTTAGTAAGAGAAGTTAATCCAGAAAAATAGATAACTCTGAAGCCTTAACTATCTTCTCCATATTTTATTCCCAACTTAATTATTTGTCTATTCTTTTGATATTCTGAGTTGTTGTTTAATGCTCTTTGAACACTCAACATACTATTCTGTTTATCTAACTAAGTAATTTAATCAGCCATTGTTGCTTGATCCATCAATCCTCGTGGGATCGACCCTTACTCACGTAAGGTATTACTTGGTACGACCCGGTGCACTTGCCGGTTAGTTTGTGGGTTATAAAATCCGCACCAAGTTTTTGACACCGTTGTCGGGGATTGATAGTGATTAACAACTATTCGTTGTTTGATTGCTTAGATTAGATAATTTTTTATTATATTTTTTAATTTTATTATTAATTTTTATTTTGCATTTCTTTTCTTTTTTATGTTATTTTTTCTTTTTTTCTTTTACGCTAATTTTTTCTTTTTTTTCCATTACGTTATTTTTTTTCTTTACGTTATTTTTTTCTCTTTTCCTTTTCATTTACTTTCCACCCCTCCCCTTTATGCCGTACTTTTTTTCTTTTTTTATTTATTTTATTTTTATTATATAAAAAATAAAAAAATCTCTTTTCTTCTTTCTTTCGACTTTTGTTCGTACCCCTCCCCCTTTTTCGTTTTCTTTCTTTTTTTTCTTTTATTAATAAAATAAATAAATAAAATAAAATAAAGTAAAATAAAATAAAAATAAAAATAAAAATAAAAATAAAAATATTTTATCTCTTTACACAGGTTACCTCACTGAGAATTCTCTGCACTCTGACATAGAGATTCCCATCTTTTCTTGTTTTCTGTTTGTTTATGTGCAGGAACAGGGACAAAGAACATCTCTTCGACTTTGATCCTAAACTTGAAAGGACTTTTAGGTGGCGTTTACAACAAGCAAGACTTTACAAGGCTGCAGAATCCACTATGGATCCTAATGATGCTGATAATGCCAATGTGGCCAATCCGAATGGAAATGAGCAACAAAGGAGAGTACTTAGCTCTTACTCTGCTCCTACTACAGATCTTTATGGAAAAAGCATTGTGGTGCCTTCTATAGCTGCGAACAACTTTGAGTTGAAGCCACAACTAGTCACCCTGGTGCAACAAAACTGCCAGTATCATGGTCTTCCCCACGAAGACCCAAATCAATTTATTTCCAATTTTCTGCAGATTTGTGATACTGTGAAGACAAATGGAGTGAACCCAGAGGTGTACAAACTCATGCTCTTCCCGTTTGCTCTGAGGGATAGAGCAAAGCTATGGTTAGATTCCCGACCCAAGGAGAGTTTGGAAACTTGGGACAAGGTTGTTACTGAGTTTCTTACTAAATTTTTTCCACCAAAGAAGCTGACTAAGCTTAGGGTGGAGGTTCAGACCTTCAGACAGAAGGATGGTGAAACTCTGTATGAAGCTTAGGAGAGATACAAGCTATTGACTAGGCAACGCCCTCCAAACATGTTCTCCAAATGGACACAACTAGACATCTTTTAGGAAAGTTTGGGTGAAATGTCCAAGATGTGCTTAGATAATTCTGCAGGAGGTTCATTGCACAAGAAGAAGACACCAGAGGAGACTATTGAGCTTATTGAATTGGTTGCTAGCAACCAATACTTGTACTCATCTAACAAGAATCCTGTGAACTCTGAAACCTCTCAGAAGAGAGGCGTGTTGGAAGTAGAAACTCTTAATACTCTTCTTGCTCAGAACAAGCTTATGTCGCAGCAAATAATTCTACTAACTCAACGGATGAGTGGCATGCAAGTCTCAACTATCAATACCCAAAATCCACCTCAAGAAGCCTCTTATGACATGACAGATAATGTTATGCAAAACAATAATTATGATTATGCTCAATTTTCTTCTGAATAGGTCAATTACATGGGGAGTGCTCATAGAAATCCCAACAATGATCTCTATTCTAAGACCTTCAATCAGGGGTGGAGAAATCACCAAAATTTTGGGTGGAGAGAGCAACCTCAGAGGCCACAAAATTTTAATCATAATACCGAGGGTGGTTTTCAACAGAATAATTTTAATAACCACCAGTTTCAGTCATCTCAGCAAGCAACTTCTCAGCCCCAACAGAATAATGATTTGGAAGCAATGTTGATAAGTTTTAGATAGGAAACCAGAGCATCAATCAAGAACTTAGAGATTCAGATGGGTCAAAAAGCCACCAGAGTTAATGAAATTGATCAGAGGACCACTAATAGCCTTCCTGGTAACACAATTCCAAATCCAAGAGAGGAATGCAAGGCTATCACCTTGATAAGTGGATGGTGCGCGAAATTGTGATCACTACACAACTTTGCACAACTAACCAGCAAGTGCACTGGGTCGTCCAAGTAATACCTTACGTGAGTAAGGGTCGATCCCACGGAGATTGTTGGTATGAAGCAAGCTATGGTCACCTTGTAAATCTTAGTCAGGCAGACTCAAATGGGTATAGTGATATACGAATAAAGCATAAAGATAAAGATAGAGGTACTTATGTAATTCATTGGTAGGAACTTCAGATAAGCGTATGAAGATGCCTTCCCTTCCGTCTCTCTGCTTTCCTACTGTCTTCATCCAATCCTTCTTACTCCTTTCCATGGCAAGCTTATGCAAGGGTTTCACCGTTGTCAGTGGCTACCTCCCATCCTCTCAGTGAAAACGTTCCTATGCTCTGTCACAGCATAGGCTAATCAGCTGTCGGTTCTCGGTCAGGCCAGAATAGAATCCAGCGATTCTTTTGCGTCTGTCACTAACGCCCCGCCTGCTAGGAGTTTGAAGCACGTCACAGTCATTCAATCATTGAATCCTACTCAGAATACCACAGACAAGGTTAGACCTTCCGGATTCTCTTGAATGCCGCCATCAGTTCTCGCCTATACCACGAAGACTCTGATCTCACGGAATGGCTGGCTCGTTTATCAGGCGAGCACTCGGTTGTCAGGCGATCAACCATGCATTGTGTATCAGAAATCCAAGAGATAAACACTAGAGCCTTGATTGCTTGTAGAACAAAAGTGGTTGTCAGTCACCTTGTTCATAGGTGAGAATGATGATGAGTGTCACGGATCATCACATTCATCAAGTTGAAGAACAAGTGATATCTTGGACAAAGAACAAGCGGAATTGAATAGAAGAACAATAGTAATTGCATTAATACTCGAGGTACAGCAGAGCTCCACACCTTAATCTATGGTGTGTAGAAACTCCACCGTTGAAAATACACAAGAACAAGGTCTAGGCATGGCCGTGAGGCCAGCCTCCCAATGATCTAAGAACTAGATGTCCAAAGATTCCTAGATGTCAAGATACAATAGCAAAAGGTCCTACTTATAGAAAACTAGTAGCCTAAGGTTTACAGAGATGAGTAAATGACATAAAAATCCACTTCCGGGCCCACTGGTGTGTGCTTGGGCTGAGCAATGAAGCAATTTCGTGTAGAGACTCTTCTTGGAGTTAAACGCCAGCTTTTATGCCAGTTTGGGCGTTTAACTCCCATTTAGGTGCCAGTTCCGGCGTTTAACGCTGGAATTTCTGAGGGTGACTTTGAACGCCGGTTTGGGCCATCAAATCTTGGGCAAAGTAACTACCTAATTTCTGAGGGTGACTATCATATATTGCTGGAAAGCCCAGGATGTCTACTTTCCAACGCCGTTGAGAGCGCGCCATTTGGGCTTCTGTAGCTCCAGAAAATCCACTTCGAGTGCAGGGAGGTCAGAATCCAACAGCATCTGCAGTCCTTTTCAGTCTCTGGATCAGATTTTTGCTCAGGTCCCTCAATTTCAGCCAGAAAATACCTGAAATCACAGAAAAACACACAAACTCATAGTAAAGTCCAGAAAAGTGAATTTTAACTAAAAACTAATAAAAATATACTAAAAACTAACTAGATCATACTAAAAACATACTAAAAACAATGCCAAAAAGGGTACAAATTATCTGCTCATCACAACACCAAACTTAAATTGTTGCTTGTCCTCAAGCAACTGAAGATCAAATAAGATAAAAAGAAGAGAATATGCAATGAATTCCAAAAACATCTATAAAGATCAGTATTAATTAGATGAGCGGGGCTTTTAGCTTTTTGCCTCTGAACAGTTTTGGCATCTCACTCTATCCTTTGAAATTCAGAATGATTGGCTTCTTTAGGAACTCAGAATCCAGATAGTTTTATTGATTCTCCTAGTTAAGTATGATGATTCTTGAACACAGCTACTTTATGAGGCTTGGCCGTGGCCCAAAGCACTCTGTCTTCCAGTATTACCACCGGATACATACATGCCACAGACACATAATTGGGTGAACCTTTTCAGATTGTGACTCAGCTTTGCTAGAGTCCCCAATTAGAGGTGTCCAGGGTTCTTAAGCACACTCTTTTTGCCTTGGATCACAACTTTATTCTTTCTTTTTCTTTCTTTTTTTTTTTATTTTTTTTGCATTCACTGTTTTTTCTTGCTTCAAGAATCATTTTTAATGATTTTTCAGATCCTCAGTAACATGTCTCCTTTTTCATCATTCTTTCAAGAGCCAACATTCATGAACCACAAATTCAAAAGACATATGCACTGTTTAAGCATACATTCAGAAGACAAAAGTAATGCCACCACATCAAAATAATCAAACTGTTATAAAATTCAAAATTCATGCAATTCTTTTTCTTTTTCAATTAAGAACATTTTTTTTCTTTTTTATTTAAGAAAGGTGATGGATTCATAGGACATTCATAACTTTAAGGCATAGACACTAAGACACTAATGATCACAAGACACAAACATAGATAAACATAAGCATTAATTTTCGAAAAACAGAAAATAAAGAACAAGGAGATTAAAGAACGGGTCCACCTTAGTGATGGCGGCTCTTTCTTCCTCTTGAAGATCCTATGGAGTGCTTGAGCTCCTCAATGTCTCTTCCTTGTCTTTGTTGCTCCTCTCTCATGATTCTTTGATCTTCTCTAATTTCATGGAGGATGATGGAGTGTTCTTGATGCTCCACCCTTAGTTGTCCCATGTTGGAACTCAGTTCTCCTAGGGAGGTGTTCAGTTGCTCCCAATAGTTTTGTGGAGGAAAGTGCATCCCTTGAGGCATCTCAGGGATCTCATGATGAATGGGGTCTCTTGTGTGCTCCATCCTTTTCTTAGTGATGGGCTTATCCTCATCAATGGGGATGTCTCCCTCTATGTCAACTCCAACAGAATAACAAAGGTGACAAATGAGATGAGGAAAGGCTAATCTTGCTAAGGTAGAGGACTTGTCCGCCACCTTATAGAGTTCTTGGGCTATAACCTCATGAACTTCCACTTCTTCTTCAATCATGATGCTATGAATCATGATGGCCCGGTCTAGAGTAACTTCGGACCGGTTGCTAGTGGGAATAACTGAGCGTTGGATAAATTCCAACCATCCTCTAGCCACGGGTTTGAGGTCATGCCTTCTCAATTGAACCGGCTTCCCTCTTGAATCTCTCTTCCATTGGGCGCCCTCTTCACATATGACTGTGAGGACTTGGTCCAACCTTTGATCAAAGTTGACCCTTCTAGTGTAAGGATGTTCATCTCCTTGCATCATGGGCAAATTGAATGCCAACCTTACACTTTCCGGACTAAAATCCAAGTATTTCCCCCGAACCATAGTAAGATAATTCTTTGGATCCGGGTTCACACTTTGATCATGGTTCTTGGTGATCCATGCATTGGCATAGAACTCTTGAACCATTAAGATTCCGACTTGTTGAATGGGGTTGGTAAGAACTTCCCAACCTCTTCTTCGGATCTCATGTCGGATCTCCGGATATTCACCCTTTTTGAGTGAAAAAGGGACCTCGGGGATCACCTTCTTCAAGGCCACAACTTCATAGAAGTGGTCTTGATGCACCCTTGAGATGAATCTTTCCATCTCCCATGACTCGGAGGTGGAAGCTTTTGTCTTCCCTTTCCTCTTTCTAGAGGTTTCTCCGGCCTTGGATGCCATAAATGGTTATGGAAAAACGAAAAAGCAACACTTTTACCACACCAAACTTAAAAGGTTTGCTCGTCCTCGAGCAAAAGAAGAAAGAAGAGAGTAGAAGAAGAAGAAATGAGGAAGAAGGGAGTGGCTTTTGTGTTCGGCTAAAGAGGGGGAGAAGTGGTGTTTAGGTTGTGTGAAAATGAAGGGGTGAAGAAGGGTATATATAGGAGAGGGTGAAGGGTAAGGTTCGGTCAAGTGAGGGTGGGTTTGGGAGGAAAAGTGGTTTGAATTTGAATGGTGAGGTAGGTGGGGTTTTATGAAGGATGGATGTGAGTGGTGAAGAGAAAGATGAGATTTGATAGGTGAAGGGTTTTTGGGGAAGAGGTGTTGAGGTGATTGGTGAATGGGTGAAGAAGAGAGAGAGTGGTGGGGTTGGTGGGGATCCTGTGGGGTCCACAGATCCTGTGGTGTCAAGGAAAAGTCATCCCTGCACCAAATGGCAAGCAAAATCATGTTTTGAGCTAATTCTGGTGTTAAACGCCGGGCTGGTGCCCATTTCTGGCGTTTAACGCCAGGTTCTTGCCCTTTTCTGGCGTTTAACGCCAGTCTGGTGCCCCTTTCTGGCGTTAAACGCCCAGAATGGTGCCAGACTGGGCGTTAAACGCCCAACTGCTACTCTTACTGGCGTTTAAACGCCAGTCAGTTCTTCCTCCAGGGTGTGCTGTTTTTCTTCCTGTTTTTCATTCTGTTTTTGTTTTTTCAATTGATTTTGTGACTTCTCATGATCATCAACCTACAAAATAAAATAGAATAACAAAGGAAAATATGTAAAATATAACATTGGGTTGCCTCCCAACAAGCGCTTCTTTAATGTCAGTAGCTTGACAGATGGCTCTCATGGAGCCTCACATTTTCTCAGAGCAATGTTGGAACCTCCCAACACCAAACTTAGAGTTTGAATGTGGGTGTTCAACACCAAACTTAGAGTTTGGTTGTGGCCTCCCAACACCAAACTTAGAGTTTGACTGTGGAGGCTCTGTTTGACTCTGATTTGAGAGAAGCTCTTCATGCTTCCTCTCCATGGTGACAGAGGGATATCCTTGAGCCTTAAACACAAAGGATTCTTCATTCACTTGAATGATCAGTTCGCCTCTATCAACATCAATCACAGCCTTTGCTGTGGCTAGGAAGGGTCTGCCAAGGATGATGGTTTCATCCATGCACTTCCCAGTCTCTAGGACTATGAAATCAGCAGGGATGTAATGGTCCTCAATCTTCACCAAAACATCCTCTACAAGTCCATGAGCTTGTTTTCTTGAGTTGTCTGCCATCTCTAATGAGATTCTTGCAGCTTGCACCTCAAAGATCCCTAGTTTCTCCATTACAGAGAGGGGCATGAGGTTTACACTTGACCCTAAGTCACACAGAGCCTTCTTGAAGGTCATGGTGCCTATGGTACAAGGTATTGAAAACTTCCCAGGATCTTGTCTCTTTTGAGGTAATTTCTGCCTAGACAAGTCATCCAGTTCTTTGGTGAGCAAAGGAGGTTCATTCTCCCAAGTCTCATTTCCAAATAACTTGTCATTTAGCTTCATGATTGCTCTAAGGTATTTAGCAACTTGCTCTTCAGTGACATACTCATCCTCTTCAGAGGAAGAATACTCATCAGAGCTCATGAAAGGCAGAAGTAAGTCCAATGGAATCTCTATGGTCTCATTTTGAGCCTCAGATTCCCATGGTTCCTCATTGGGGAACTCAATGGAGGTCAGTGCACGCCCATTGAGGTCTTCCTCAGTGGCATTCACTGCCTCTCCTTCCTCTCCAAATTTGGCCATGTTGATGGCCTTGCACTCTCCTTTTGGATTTTCTTCTGTGTTGCTTGGGAGAGTACTAGGAGGGAGTTCAGTAACTTTCTTGCTCAGCTGTCCCACTTGTGCCTCCAAATTCATAATGGAGGACCTTGTTTCAGTCATGAAACTTTGAGTGGTTTTGATTAGATCAGAGACCATGGTTGCTAAGTCAGAGGGGTTCTGCTTAGAATTCTCTGTCTGTTGCTGAGAAGATGATGGAAAAGGCTTGCCATTGTTAAACCTATTTCTTCCACCATTATTGTTGTTGAAACCTTGTTGAGGTCTCTCTTGATTCTTCCATGAGAAATTTGGGTGATTTCTCCATGAAGAATTATAGGTGTTTCCATAGGGTTCTCCTAGGTAATTCACCTCTTCCATTGAAGGGTTCTCAGGATCATAGGCTTCTTCTTCAGATGAAGCATCCTTAGTACTGCTTGGTGCATTTTGCATTCCAGATAGACTTTGAGAAATCAAATTGACTTGTTGAGTCAATATCTTGTTCTGAGCCAGAATGGCATTCAGAGCATCAATCTCAAGAACTCCTTTCTTCTGATTAGTCCCATTGTTCACAGGATTCCTTTCAGAAGTGTACATGAATTGGTTATTTGCAACCATTTCAATTAGCTCTTGAGCTTCTGTAGGCGTCTTCTTCAAATGAAGAGATCCTCTAGCAGAGCTATCCAAAGACATCTTGGATAGTTCAGAGAGACCATCATAGAAAATACCTATGATGCTCCATTCAGAAAGCATGTCAGAAGGACATTTTCTGATCAATTGTTTGTATCTTTCCCAAGCTTCATAGAGGGATTCTCCATCCTTTTGTCTGAAGGTTTGGACTTCCACTCTAAGCTTACTCAATTTTGAGGTGGAAAGAACTTTGCCAAGAAGGCATTGACTAGCTTTTCCCATGAGTCCAGGCTTTCTTTAGGTTGTGAGTCCAACCATGTCCTAGCTCTGTCTCTTACAGCAAAAGGGAATAGCATAAGTCTGTAGACCTCAGGGTCTACCCCATTAGTCTTGACAGTGTCACAGATTTGCAAGAATTCAGCTAAGAACTGATGAGGATCTTCCAATGGAAGTCCATGGAACTTGCAATTCTGTTGCATTAGAGAAACTAATTGAGGCTTAAGCTCAAAGTTGTTTGCTCCAATGGCAGGGATAGAGATGCTTCTCCCATAGAAGTCGGGAGTAGGTGCAGTAAAGTCACCCAGCACCTTCCTTGCATTGTTGTTGTTTTCGGCTGCCATGGGTTCTTCTTCTTTGAAGATTTCTGTTAGGTCCTCTATAGAGAATTGTGCCTTAGCTTCTCTTAGCTTTCGCTTCAAGGTCCTTTCAGGTTCAGGGTCAGCTTCAACAAGAATGCCTTTGTCTTTGTTCCTGCTCATATGAAAGAGAAGAGAACAAGAAAATGTGGAATCCTCTATGTCACAGTATAGAGATTCCTTGAGGTGTCAGAAGAACAGAAAAATAGAAGAAAGAGGTAGAAGAATTCGAACTAAATCAGAGAGAGTTCGAATTGTGCATTGAGAAGGAGTGGTACTCCATAAATAAAAGGATGTGGGAAGAGGGGAAGAGAATTTTCGAAAATTAATTAAAAAGTTTTTAAAATCATTTTGAAAAATTGATTGATAATTTTCGAAAACTCACAGTGGAAAAGGAATCAAGTGATTTTTTGAGAAAGATTTTGAAATTAGAAGTCAAAAAGATTTGATTGAAAACTATTTTGAAAAAGATGAGGTTAAGAAGATATGATTGGTTTAAAAAAATGTGATTGAGAAGATATGATTTGAAAACAATTTTAAAAATATTTGATTTTAAAAATTAATAACTTGGCTATCAAGAAAAGATATGATTCAAACATTAAACCTTTCTCAACAGAAAAGGCAACATACTTGAAATGTTGAATCAAATCATTAATTGATAGCAAGTATCTTTGAAAAAGGAAAGAAATTGATTTTGAAAACATTTGATTGAAAAGATATGATTTGAAAAAGATTTGATTTTGAAAAACTTTGAAAACTTTGAAAAAAAATTGATTTGAAAACAAAATCCTCCCCCTTGTGCCATCCTGGCGTTAAACGCCCAGAATGGTGCACATTCTGGCGTTTAACGCCCAATGCTATACCCTTTTGGGCGTTAAACGCCCAACCAGGTACCCTGGCTGGCGTTTAAACGCCAGTCTGTCCTTCTTCACTGGGCGTTTTGAACGCCCAGCTTTTTCTGTGTAATTCCTCTGCTGCATGTCCTGAATCTTCAGTTCCCTGTACTATTGACTTGAAAATAGAACCAAGATCAAATAAACAATGCATTGCAAGACACCAAACTTAAATTTAGACACTAGACTTAAACAAGAAACATAAAATATTTTTGGTTTTTATGATTTTATAAATTTTTTTTTGTGTTTTTCGAAAATTATATGGAAATAGAAAATAAAAGTTTCAGAATTCTTAATTCGGATTCCAGGAATCATTGCAATGCTAGTCTAAGACTCCGGTCCAGGAATTAGACATGGCTTCACAGCCAGCCAAGCTTTCAAAGAAAGCTTCGGTCCAAAACACTAGACATGGCCAATGGCCAGCCAAGCCTTAGCAGATCATTGCTCCAATAGCAAGATTGATAGAGATCAACAAGCTCTTGTGATGATCAGTTGAAACCTCGGTCCAATAAGATTAGACATGGCTTCTCAGCCAGCCAGATTTCAATAGATCATCATGAAACACTAGAATTCCTTCTTAAGAACTCTGAAGAAAAATACCTAATCTAAGCAACAAGATGAACCGTCAGTTGTCCATACACAAAACAATCCCCGGCAACGGCGCCAAAAACTTGGTGCTGTTGCCGGATTTTGGCACTGATGTTACCGGACAAAAAGCTTGCTCAAAACTCGAACAATCCCCGGCAACGACGCCAAAAACTTGGTGCGCGAAATTGTGATCACTACACAACTTTGCACAACTAACCAGCAAGTGCACTGGGTCGTCCAAGTAATACCTTACGTGAGTAAGGGTCGATCCCACGGAGATTGTTGGTATGAAGCAAGCTATGGTCACCTTGTAAATCTTAGTCAGGCAGACTCAAATGGGTATAGTGATATACGAATAAAGCATAAAGATAAAGATAGAGGTACTTATGTAATTCATTGGTAGGAACTTCAGATAAGCGTATGAAGATGCCTTCCCTTCCGTCTCTTTGCTTTCCTACTGTCTTCATCCAATCCTTCTTACTCCTTTCCATGGCAAGCTTATGCAAGGGTTTCACCGTTGTCAGTGGCTACCTCCCATCCTCTCAGTGAAAACGTTCCTATGCTCTGTCACAGCATAGGCTAATCAGCTGTCGGTTCTCGGTCAGGCCGGAATAGAATCCAGCGATTCTTTTGCGTCTATCACTAACGCCCCGCCTGCTAGGAGTTTGAAGCACGTCACAGTCATTCAATCATTGAATCCTACTCAGAATACCACAGACAAGGTTAGACCTTCCGGATTCTCTTGAATGCCGCCATCAGTTCTCGCCTATACCACGAAGACTCTGATCTCACGGAATGGCTGGCTCGTTTGTCAGGCGAGCACTCGGTTGTCAGGCGATCAACCATGCATCGTGTATCAGGAATCCAAGAGATAAACACTAGAGCCTTGATTGCTTGTAGAACAAAAGTGGTTGTCAGTCACCTTGTTCATAGGTGAGAATGATGATGAGTGTCACGGATCATCACATTCATCAAGTTGAAGAACAAGTGATATCTTGGACAAAGAACAAGCGGAATTGAATAGAAGAACAATAGTAATTGCATTAATACTCGAGGTACAGCAGAGCTCCACACCTTAATCTATGGTGTGTAGAAACTCCACCGTTGAAAATACACAAGAACAAGGTCTAGGCATGGCCGTGAGGCCAGCCTCCCAATGATCTAAGAACTAGATGTCCAAAGATTCCTAGATGTCAAGATACAATAGCAAAAGGTCCTACTTATAGAAAACTAGTAGCCTAAGGTTTACAGAGATGAGTAAATGACATAAAAATCCACTTCCGGGCCCACTTGGTGTGTGCTTGGGCTGAGCAATGAAGCAATTTCGTGTAGAGACTCTTCTTGGAGTTAAACGCCAGCTTTTATGCCAGTTTGGGCGTTTAACTCCCATTTAGGTGCCAGTTCCGGCGTTTAACGCTGGAATTTCTGAGGGTGACTTTGAACGCCGGTTTGGGCCATCAAATCTTGGGCAAAGTATAAACTATCATATATTGCTGGAAAGCCCAGGATGTCTACTTTCCAACGCCGTTGAGAGCGCGCCAATTGGGCTTCTGTAGCTCCAAAAAATCCACTTCGAGTGCAGGGAGGTCAGAATCCAACAGCATCTGCAGTCCTTTTCAGTCTCTGGATCAGATTTTTGCTCAGGTCCCTCAATTTCAGCCAGAAAATACCTGAAATCACAGAAAAACACACAAAATCATAGTAAAGTCTAGAAAAGTGAATTTTAACTAAAAACTAATTAGATCATACTAAAAACATACTAAAAACAATGCCAAAAAGGGTACAAATTATCCGCTCATCAGTGGACAAGTGGCAAGTATGGAAGCACAAGTTGATGAGGAGCCAGTTGAAAAAGATTGCAAGGTTATTCAACTGAGAAGTGGTAAAGTAGCTGGCTCTAAGACCAAGGCCAATGAAGAGTTATTTAAAAAGGAAGCTCCAG
The DNA here is from genome assembly GCF_014773155.1 of Arachis stenosperma. Classification (NCBI taxonomy): domain Eukaryota; kingdom Viridiplantae; phylum Streptophyta; class Magnoliopsida; order Fabales; family Fabaceae; genus Arachis; species Arachis stenosperma. The sequence continues at coordinate 88,288,247 of NC_080382.1, forward strand.
AGGAGAAGAAGGGAGAAGTAGAGCATGCTCCTCCAAAGTGTGTGGACAACCCATTTTCAGATTCTCTTGACACTTATCCTACTTTGCCAAAGGCTCCTGAGTACAAGCCTAAAATGCCATATCCTCAGAGACTTTAAAAGGAGACCAAGGACAAACAGTTTTCAAAGTTCTTGGAAGTCTTCAGAAAGTTGCAAATTAATATTCCTTTTGCTGAGGTTTTGGAACAAATGCCTCTCTATGCCAAGTTCATGAAGGAACTGTTGTCAAAGAAGAAGCCTTTAAAGGGAGATGAGGTAGTGGTCCTGACTAAAGAATGCAGTGCCATCATTCAGAATAACTTACCAAAGAAGATGCCAGATCCAGGGAGCTTTCAAATTCCATGCACCATTAGAAGCACAACCTTTGAGAAAGTGTTATGTGATCTGGGAGCAAGCATCAATTTAATGCCCTTGTCTGTGATGAAGAAGCTGCAAATCCAAGAGGCGCAACCCACAAAGATAGTATTACAGATGGCGGATAAATCTATGAAGCTTGCATACGGATTAGTGGAGAATATCTTGGTCAAAGTGGGTAAGTTCTTCCTCCCAGCAGACTTTGTGATTCTTGACACGGGGGAGGATGAGAATGCCTCTATAATTCTGGGAAGACCATTCCTAGCCACTAGAAGAGTTTAGATTGATATATAAGTAGGCGAATTAGTGCTTAGAGTGCATGATGTGCAACTAGTCTTCCATGTTTTCAAAGATGTACATTCGACAGGTGAAGAAAAGAGGTGCATGCAGACTGAGCTTATTGATCCAACCCTTCAAAAACCCCATGAGGATACACAGCAGAATCTGTAGCTTAAACCTTCCTTGGCAACAATCAATAAAATTCCTCCTAACATCAAACCTAAGTTTGGTGTTGGGAATGCATCATCTACCAAGGAGGAGGTTCCCAAAAAGAAGAAAGTACCCAGAGGATGGAGAAACAAAAAGATCACCACTGAAGGTTTCTCCCCAGGAATGAAGGTGGTGTTGACCAGTAATCCAGCATGGGTTTATATAGTAATTATAATCCTCTCTCTGGAGCATATTGAGCTCAGTTATGGAAACACAGGAAAGAAGTTCAAAGTAAGGGGTGAAGAGCTGAGCCCCTATGATCCTCCTCCTTAGAGGAGCTGACCGTCAAGCTAGTACCGATAAAGAAGCGCTTGTCGGGAGGCAACCCGATAATTTCGTATCCTTAGTTATTTTTTGTAGTAGTAGTTGTCTTACTTATTTGATTTTTATTGAGTTCTTATTAATTTTCTGATCATGCAGCTATTTTTGAACAGGAACCGAAAAAAAAGAGGGCACATGACGCGCAAGCGTCGCTGACGCGCACGCGTCAGATGGGTGTGCGTAAAAAAATAAAAATGAATAGAGAGTGGCGCGGGAGTGGCACCAGAATGAACGCATACGCGTGACCAGGAAAATGGCGTAAATATGTGTTTGGGCAGAGAGTTGTGCTGGCTTGGGGCTGGAAGTGAGCTAGAAGCATAAAACTTGTTCACGTGTGCACGTCATTTGCACAAATGGCCATCCACGCGTGCGAGTGCATGACGCGCACGCGTCGATTGAAAATCTGGGTTCCCAAGCCACGCGAATAAAGAGTTGTGCGTGCACGCGGCTGCCTTCGCGCGAATCGCACATAACCCAGGGCACGCAGACGCGTGTCTGATGCTGACGCGTCATTAAGAAAATTTGCGACCCACGCGTACACGTGCCAGACGCATACGCGTCACCTTCGCCGCATAACTACACTTGTTCGCCGCACAGTTTTCACTTTTCTTTCTCTCTCTCCTAATCCTAATTCTCTCTTGTTCTTTTATCTTTATATTCTTCTTTCCTTTCACTATTTGTTTTTATTTTCAGTTCTTCTTTGCTTGAGGACAAGCAAACCTTTAAGTTTGGTGTTGATGCTTCGCTTATGGGTTTTCTGGCACAAAAGGGAGGCGAATCATCTTCACGGAGGAGCACAACCTGAAGAATAAAGCGACCACCAAGATAACTAAGGTGGTTGAGTTCCTTTCATTCTATATTCCTTCCCACTTTTACTATGTTATGTTCCGGTTTCCTGCTATTTTTCCTGGTTGTTGCATGACCCTTTATTAGTTAGAGTCCTAGGTTCTAGTTTAGTTTTCTCTTAATTGCTTTAATTCTGAAAAGATGTCTCATGTATTACTCATTGAGCTTGAATTCAAATAAAAAATACAGAAGTGATGTATTGCATGAGAAATTGAGTTAATTTTAAGAGTAGTCGTATTTACTTAAATATGGTAGTATTAATTGTAATTCTGAATGCATGACATGAGCAGTGCATATTTAAATTTGAATCAAAGAATGTTGATGTACAAGGAACAGAAATTTAGAAAGAAACAACAAAAGAAAGAAAAAACTAAATAAAAGCAAGGTCCAAGGCTCTGAGCATCAATGACTAGGGAGGTCAGACATGATTAAAAGCTCAAAGAGTTGTTTCCCTAGTCATATGCTTGTGGTGTTCTTGTATCAAGTAATCCTTGAGACAAAACATTTAGAGTCGAGATCAATTGCAGAGTACGCCAAAGGCTTTGAGCACCACTGTCTAGGAGTGACTAATAAAAAAAATAAATAATAAATAACAAAAAAATAAAAAAAGAGAGTTCCCAGTTAACTGCTTGTGGTGTTTCTATGTCAAGTAAAGCTGGAGACAAAAAATTTAAAGTCATGGCTAGGCTCAAGTTGCAAAGCACCAAAGAAAAATTACTGTGTTCAAGGATTAAATTGAGTTACAAAAGATCAGAGAATTCATAATATTATCCGGATTCTAATTCTAAATGACAATGGCATCCTTCTGATTCAAAGGAAAGTGAGATGCCAAACCCATTCAGGATTACAGTTATAAACTCCACTATAAAAAGAGATATGAGCTTAATCGAATTCACATTCGCATGCAAATTCACATCTTAAGTCTATGTAAATTTTGGTTGCTTGAGGACAAGCAACAATTCAAGTTTGGTATTGTGATGCGTGAGCATCTTTCCTATCTTTTCCTAGTGAATTTGCATCTACTTTGTTGAGTTTAATAAAGAATTAATTATCTTTTAGCCAATATGGATGCTACTTTGAGTCTTTTGCATTTTTGTTTATTTTAGGTAGCATTCGGCTGGATTTGATGGAGTTTCTGCAGCACAAGAACAAAAGGAGATGGCAGCGAGGAGCGACGCGTACGCGTGACTGACACGTACGCGTGATTTGGAGCTTTCCATGGCGATGCGTGAGCGTGATTTGAAGATTTGCACCACGATTCATGCGCGTGACCGACACGTCCGCGTGACTGACACGTACGCGTGACATGCGCCACGTGTAGAAAATGCAGAAAAATGCTGGGGGTGATCTCTGGGCTGTTTTGACCCAGTTTCAAGCCCAGAAAACACAGATTAGAAGCTGCAGAATGGACAAAATAAGTGGTCCCCACTGGTGCACAAAATTGTGATCATCAACAATGGCGCCAATAGTCTTGGAGCTCTCAAACGTGAATCACACTTTGTCACAACTTCGCACAACTAACCAGCAAATGCACTGGGTCATCCAAGTAATACCTTACGTGAGTAAGGGTCGATCACACGGAGATTGTTGGTATGAAGCAAGCTATGGTCATCTTGTAAATCTCAGTTAGGTGGATTTAAATGGTTATAATGGTTTTCAAAAATAAGGATAAATAAACAGAAAATAAAGGTAGAGATACTTATGTAATTCATTGGTGGGAATTTCAGATAAGTGTATAGAGATGCTTTGTCCCTTCTGAATCTCTGCTTTCCTACTGCCTTCCTCCAATCATTCTTACTCCTTTCCATGGCAAGCTATATGTTGGGTTTCACCATTGTCAATGGCTACCTCCCGTCCTCTCAGTGAAAATGGTCCAAATGCTCTGTCACAGCACGGCTAATCATCTGTCGGTTCTCGATCATGTCAGAATAGAATTCAGTGATTCTTTTGCGTCTGTCACTACGCTTAACACTCATGAGTTTAAAACTCGTCACAGTCATTCAATCCTTGAATCCTACTCGAAATACCACAGACAAGGTTTAGACTTTCCAGATTCTCAAGAATGTTGCCAATGGATTCTAGCTTATACCACGAAGATTCTGATTAAGGAATCCAAGAGATACACGCTCGTTCTAAGGTAGAACAGAAGTGGTTGTCAGTCACGCGTTCATAGGTGAGAATGATGATAAGTGTCATGGATCATCACATTCATCATGTTGAAGTGCAACGAATATCTTAGAATAAGAATAAGCTGAATTGAATAGAAGAATAATAGTAATTGCATTAATACTCGAGGAACAGCAGAGCTCCACACCTTAATCTATGGTGTGTAGAAACTCCACCATTGAAAATACATAAGTGATAATGGTGTTCATTGGTTTCGGCCCCAGAGAGGGAACCGGAATAACCAAGACGTCTAATACAATAGTAAAAAGTTCTATTTATACTAAACTAGTTACTAGGGTTTACAGAAATAAGTCTAAGTGCAGAAATCCACTTTCGAGGCCCACTTTGGTGTGTGCTTGGGCTGAGCTTGAGCTTTACACGTGCAGAGGCTTCTCTTGGGTTTAAACGCCAAGTTGTAACGTGTTTTTGGCGTTTAACTCTGGTTTGTGACGTGTTTCTGGCGTTTTACTCCAGAATACAGCATGGAACTGGCGTTGAATGCCAGTTTGCGTCGTCTAAGCTCAACAAAGTATAGACTATTATATATTGCTGGAAAGCCCTAGATGTCTACTTTCCAACACAGTTGAGAGCGCGCCATTTGAAGTTCTGTAGCTCCAGAAAAAACCCATTTCGAGTGCAGGGAGGTCAGATTCCAACAGCATCAGCAGTCCTTTGTCAGCCTTCTATAAGATTTTTGCTCTGGTCCCTCAATTTCAGCCAGAAAATACTTGAAATCACAGAAAAACACACAAACTCATAGTAAAGTCCAAAAATGTGAATTTTGCATAAAAACTAATAAAAACATCCCTAAAAGTAGCTAGATCCTACTAAAAACTACCTAAAAACAATGCCAAAAAGCGTATAAATTATCCGCTGATCACAACACCAAACTTAAATTGTTGCTTGTCCCCAAGAAACTGAAAATCAAATAGGATAAAAAGAAGAGAATATACTATAAATCTCAAAACATCAATGAAGCTTAGTTCTAATTAGATGAGCGAGACTTGTAGCTTTTTGCTTCTGAACAGTTTTGGCATCTCACTTTATCCTTTGAAGTTTAGAATGATTGACATCTATAGGAACTCAGAGTTCATATAGTGTTATTGATTCTCCTAGTTAAGTATGTTGATTCTTGAACACAGCTACTTTTATGAGTCTTGGCCGTGGCCCTAAGCACTTTGTTTTCCAATATTACCACTGGATACATAAATGCCACAGACACATGACTGGGTGAACCTTTTCAGATTGTGACTCAGCTTTGCTAAAGTCCCCAGTTAGAGGTATCCAGAGCTCTTAAGCACACTCTTTTTGCTTTGGATCACGACTTTAACCACTCAGTCTCAAGCTTTTCACTTGGACCTGCATGCCACAAGCACATGGTTAGGGACAGCTTGATTTAGCCGCTTAGGCCTGAATTTATTTCCTTGGGCCCTCATATCCATTTATGCTCAAAGCCTTGGATCCTTTTTACCTTGCCTTTTGGTTTTAAGGGCTATTGGCTTTTTCTGCTTGCTTTTTCTTTTTCTTTTATTTTTTTGCCACTTTTTTTTCGCAAGCTTTGTTCTTCACTGCTTTTTCTTGCTTCAAGAATCAATTTCATGATTTTTCAGATTATCAACAACATTTCTCTTTGTTCATCATTCTTTCAAGAGCCAACAATTTTAACATTCATAAACAACAAGATAAAAAATATGCACTGTTCAAGCATTCATTCAGAAAACAAAAAGTATTGTCACAACATCAATATAATTAAACTAATTTCAAGGATGAATTTGAAACTCATGCACTTTTTGTTCTTTTGTATTAAAAACATGTTTCATTTAAGAAAGGTAAAGGATTCATGGAATTATTCATAGCCTTAAGACATAGTTACTAAATACTAATGATCATGTAGTAAAGACACAAACATAGGCAAACATGAAGTTCAAAACCCGAAAAACAGAGAGATAAGAACAAGGAAGTTAAGGAATGAGTCCACCTTAGTGATGGTGGCGCCTTCTTCTTGAAGGACCAATGGTGTTCTTGAGCTCCTCTATGTCTCTTCCTTGCCTTTGTTGCTCCTCCCTCATAGCTCTTTGATCTTCTCTAATCTCATTGAGAATGATGGAGTGTTCTTGGTGTTCCACCCTTAATTGGTTCATGTCATGACTCAATCCTTCTAGAGAAGTGTTGAGTTGTTCCCAATAGTTGTTTGGAGGAAAATGCATCCCTTGAGGCATCTCAGGGATTTCATGATGATGAGCTTCTTCATGCGTCTCTTGAGATCTATGAATGGGCTCTCTTGTTTGCTCCATCCTCTTCTTAGTGATGGGCTTGTCCTCTTCAATGGGGATGTCTCCTTCTATGACAACTCCAGCTAAGTAGCATAGTTGGCAAATGAGATGAGGAAAAGCTAGCCTTGTCAAAGTGGAGGGCTTTTCGGCTACTTTGTAGAGTTCTAGAGAAATGACTTCATGAACTTCTACTTTTTCTTCAATCATGATGCTATGGATCATGATGGCCCGATCCACAGTTACTTCGGATCGGTTGCTAGTGGGGATGATGGAGCGTTGGATGAACTCCAACCATCCTCTAGCCACATGCTTAAGGTCCAGTCTTCTCAATTGAACCAGTTTGCCTTTTGAGTCTCTTTTCTATTGAGCTCCTTCCTCACATATGTCCATGAGGACTTGGTCCAACCTTTGATCAAAGTTGACCCTTCTAGTGTAGGGGCTTGCATCTTCTTGCATCATAGGCAAATTGAATGCCAACCTTACATTTTTCGGACTGAAATCTAAGCATTTCCCCCGAACCATTGTAAGATAATTCTTTGGATTCGGGTTTATACTTTGATCATGGTTCCTAGTGATCTATGCATTTGCATAGAACTCTTGAACCATTAAGATTCCGACTTATTGAATTGGGTTGGTAAGAACTTCCCAACCTCTTCTTTGGATCTCATGTCGGATCTCCGGATACTCATTTTTCTTGAGCATGAAAGGGACCTCAGGAATAACCTTCTTCTTGGCCACAACTTCATAGAAGTGGTCTTGATGGGATTTTGAGATGAATCTCTCCATCTCCCATGACTCGGAGGTGGAAGCTTTTGTCTTCCCTTTCCTTTTTCTAGAGGTTTCTTCGGCCTTAGGTGCCATCAATGGTTATGGAAAAACAAAAAAAGCTATGCTTTTACCACACCAAACTTAGAATGTTGCTCATCCTTGAGGAAAAGAAGAAAGAATAGATGAAGAAAAAGAAGATATGGAGGAGAGGGAGAAAGATGTGTATTCGGCCAAGAGGGAGAAAAAGGGTTGTGTTGTGTGAAAATGAAGAAGTGTGGAGGGGTTTATATAGTGGAGGGAGAGGGAGTAGGGTTCGATTATTTAGGGTGTGTTTGGGTGGGAAAGAGATTTTGAATTTGAAGGTAGGTGGGGTTTATGGGGAAGAGTGGTTGGATGTGAGTGGTGAAGAGGTGATGGGGAAGAGAGATTGAGGTGATTGGTGAAGGGTGTTTGGTTGGATTGTGTGAAGAAGAGAGAAGGTGAGTTGAGGTAGGTGGGGATCCTGTGGGGTCCACAGATCCTGAGGTGTCAATGATTTCTCATCCCTGCACCCTTTAGGTGTGTAAAACGCCCTCTGTATGCAATCCTGGTGTTTAACGCCAGACTGCAGCATGTTTCTGGCGTTAAACGCCACTTCCATGCTTGTTTTGGGCGTTCAACGCCAATCTGCAGCATGTTTCTGGCGTTGAACGCCACTTCCATGCTTGTTTCTGGCGTTTAACGCCAGCTCTCCTCATGGTGTAATCCTGGCATTTAAATGCCAGACTACTGCTTGTTTCTGGCGTTTAACGCCAGCTTCATACTCTGTTCTGGCATTGAACGCCAGCCAGATGTTCCTTACTGGCGTTTAGGCGTTTAAACGCCAGTAAGCTCTTCCTCCAGGGTGTGCTTTTTCTTCTGTTGTTTTTGATTCTGTTTTTAATTTTTTGCAGTTGTTTTGTGACTCCACATGATCATGAACCAAATAAAACATAAAAGAACAATAGAAATATAGATAAATAAAAATTGGGTTGCCTCCCAATAAGCGCTTCTTTAATGTCAATAGCTTGAAAGTGAGCTCTCATGGAGCTTCACAGATGTTCAGATCATTGTTGGGACCTCCCAACACCAAACTTAGAGTTTGAATGTGGGGGTTCAACACCAAATTTAGAGTTTGGTTGTAGCCTCCCAACACCAAACTTAGAGTTTGATTGTGGGGGCTTTGTTTGACTCTGTATTGAGAGAAGCTTATCGTGCCTCTTTTTCATGGTTGCAGAGGAAGGTCCTTGAGCTTTAAACACAAGGTAGTTCCCATTCAATTGAAGGACTAACTCTCCTCTATCAACATCAATCACAGCTCCTGCTGTGGCTAGGAAGGGTCTTCCAAGAATGATGGATTCATTCTCATCCTTCCCAGTGTCTAAGATTATGAAATCAGGAGGGATGTAAAGGCCTTTAACCCTTACCAACACGTCCTCTACCAATCCATAAGCTTGTTTTATTGACTTGTCTGCCATCTCTAATGAGATTCTTGTAACTTATATTTCAAAGATCCTCAGCTTCTCTATTACAGAGAGTGGCATAAGATTTATACCTGACCCCAGGTCACACAGAGCCTTCTCAAAGGTCATGGTGCCCAAGGTACAGGATATTAAGAATTTACCAGGATCTTGTTTCTTTTGAGGTAGAGTTTGCTGAACCCATGTATCTAGTTCACTAATAAGTAAGGGAGGTTCATCTTTCCAAGTATCATTACCAAACAACTTGGCATTCAACTTCATGATGGCTCCTAGATATTGAGCAACTTGCTCTTCAGTTACATCTTCATTCTCTTCAGAGGAAGAATAGTTCTCAGAGCTCATGAATGGCAGAAAGAAGTTTAATGGAATCTCTATGGTCTCTATATAAGCCTCAGATTCCTTTAGGTCCTCAATAGGGAACTCCTTTCTGTTTGGGAGATGTCCCATGAGGTCTTCCTCATTGGGATTCACGTCATCCCTTTCCTCTTTGGATTCGGCCATTTTGATTATATCAATGGCCTTGCACTCTCTTTTTGGATTCTCTTCTGTATTGCTTGGGAGAGCACTAGGTGGAGTTTCAGTGATTTTCTTACTCAGCTGGCCCACTTGTGCCTCCAAATTTCTAATGGAGGACCTTGTTTCACTCATGAAACTTAAAATGGCCTTAGATAGATCAGAGACTATGTTTGCTAAGCTAGAGGGGCTCTGCTCAGAATTCTCTGTTTGTTGCTAAGAAGATGATGGAAAAGGCTTTCTATTGCTAAGCCTGTTTCTTCCACCATTATTAAAGCCTTGTTGAGGCTTTTGTTGATCCTTCCATGTGAAATTTGGATGATTTCAACATGAAGAATTATAGGTGTTCCCATAAGGTTCACCCATGTAATTCACCTCTGCCATTGCAGGGTTCTCAGGATCATAAGCTTCTTCTTCAGAAGATGCCTCTTTAGTACTGTTGGATGCATTTTGCCATCCATTCAGACTTTGAGAGATCATGTTGACTTACTGAGTCAACATTTTGTTCTGAGCCAATATGGCATTCAGAGTATCAATTTCAAGAACTCCTCTCTTTTGAGGCGTCCCATTACTCACAGGATTCCTCTCAGAGGTGCACATGAATTGGTTATTAGCAACCATGTCAATGAGTTCCTGAGCTTCTGTAGGCATTTTCTTCAGGTGAATAAATCCACCTGCAGAATGGTCCAATGACATCTAAGACAATTCAGACAGACCATCATAGAATATATTCAGGATGGTCCATTCTGAAAGCATGTCAGAAGGACACTTTTTGGTAAACTGCTTGTATCTTTCCCAAGCTTTATAGAGGGATTTACCGTCTTTTTGCTTAAAGGTTTGAACATCCACTCTAATCTTACTCAGCTTTTGAGGAAGAAAGAACATGGCCAAGAAGGCCGTGACCAGCTTATCCCAAGAGTTCAGGCTATCTTTAGGTTGAGAGTCCAACCATACTCTAGCTCTGTCTCTTATAGAAAAAGGGAAAAGCATAAGCCTGTAGACCTCGGGATCAACCCCATTGGTCTTAACAGTATCACAGATCTGCAAGAATTCAGTTAAGAACTGAAAAGGATCTTCTGATGGAAGTCCATGAAACTTACAATTCTGTTGCATCAGAGAAACTAATTGAGGCTTTATCTCAAAAATGTTTGCTCCAATGGCAGGGATTGAGATGCTTCTTCCATGTGATTTGGAATTTTGTGCAGTAAAGTCACCAAGCATCTTCCTTGCATTATTGTTGTTATTATTTTCAGCCGCCATCTCCTTTTCCTGTTCGAAAATTTCAGTTGGGTCCTCTTCAAAGTACTTGCTTTAGCTATTCTTAGCTTCCTCTTCAAGGTCCTTTCAGGTTCAGGATCAGCTTCAACAAGAATGCCTTTTTCTTTGTTCCTGCTCATATGAAAGAGAAGAAAATAAAGAAAGAAGAGGAATCCTCTATGTCACAGTATAGAGATTCCTTTATGTGAGTAGAAAAAGAGGAGAATAGAGGAAAGAGAAGAAAAATTCAAACACAGAAGAGAGAAGAGGGTTCAAATTTTTGAGATGAAGAGAAGTGTTAGTAATTGAATAAATAAATAGAAGAAGATGAGAGGGAGAGAATTTCGAAAATTGTTTTTGAAAAATTGGTTAGTGATTTTTGAAAATTAAGAGAAGAAATAAAATTAAAATTAAAATTTTGAAACAATTAGTTAATTAAAAAGAATTTAAAAAAAAAGAAGAGAGGTAATTTTCGAAAATTAGAGAGAGAAAAGTAGTTAGGTGATTTTGAAAAAGATAAGAAATAGTAAAACAAACAAAAAGTCATTTAGTTAGTTGAAAAAGATTTGAAATTCAATTTTTTAAAAAAAGATATGGTTTGAAAAAGATTTGATTTTTTTAAAATTAAAATTGATTACTTGACTAACAAGAAACTAAAAGATATGATTCTAGAATTTAAAGATTGAACCTTTCTTAACAAGAAAGTAACAAACTTCAAATTTTTGAATCAATCACATTAATTGTTAGTAAAGTTTTCGAAATTTTGAAATAAAGATAAGAAAAGATTTTGAAAAATATTTTCAAATTTTCGAAAATCATAAAAGAAAAATGAAAAAGATTTGATTTTTGAAAAAGATTTTGGAAAGATAGGATTTTTAAAATTGAAATCTTGACTTGACTAACAAGAAACAACTTATTTTAAAAAATTTTGACTAAGTCAACCCAAAGATTTCGAAAATTATGAGTAAAACAAGGAAAAGATATTTTTTTATTTTTAAATTTTTAATGATGAGAGAGAAAAACACAAATATGACCCAAAACATGAAAATTTTGGATCAAAACCAATGATGCATGCAAGAACACTATGAATGTCAAGATGAACACCAAGAACACTTTGAAGATCAAGATGAACATCAAGACTTATTTTTGAAAAATTTTCAAGGAAAGAAAAACATGCAAGACACCAAACTTAGAAATTTTTCATGCTTAGACACTATGAATGCAAGAATGCATATGACAAACAACAAAAGACACAAAACAAGCAAATATGAAGATCAAATAAGAAGACTTACCAAGAACAACTTGAAGATCATGAAGAACATCATGCATGAGTTTTCGAAAAATGCATAAATTTTTAAAAACATGCAATTGACACAAAACTTAAAAATTGACACTAGACTCAAACAAGAAACACAAAATTATTTTTGGTTTTTACGATTTTATTAATTTTTTTGTAATTTTTTTTGAAAATTACTTTTTGGAAAAAACCAAAACAAAGAAAAATTTTTGAAAGATTTTTGAAAACTTTTTGAAAAGAAAATTACCTAATCTGAGCAACAAGATGAACCGTCAGTTGTCCAAACTCAAACAATCCCCGGCAACGGCGCCAAAAACATGGTGCACGAAATTGTGATCATCAACAATGGCGCCAATAGACTTGGAGCTCTCAAACGTGAATCACACTTTGTCACAACTTTGCACAACTAACCAGTAAGTGCACTGGGTCGTCCAAGTAATACCTTACGTGAGAAAGGGTCGATCCCACGAAGATTGTTGGTATGAAGCAAGCTATGGTCATCTTGTAAATCTCAGTTAGGCGGATTCAAATGGTTATAATGGTTTTCGAAAATAAGGATAAATAAACAGAAAATAAAGGTAGAGATACTTACGTAATGCATTGGTGGGAATTTCAGATAAGTGTATGGAGATGCTTTGTCCCTTCTGAATCTCTATTTTCCTACTGCCTTCCTCCAATCATTCTTACTCCTTTCCATGGCATGCTGTATGTTGGGTTTCACCGTTGTCAATGGCTACCTCCCGTCCTCTCAGTGAAAATGGTCCAAATGCTCTGTCACAGTACAGCTAATCATCTGTCGGTTCTCGATCATGTCAGAATAGAATCCAGTGATTTTTTTGCGTCTATCACTACGCCCAACACTCGCGAGTTTGAAACTCGTCACAGTCATTCAATCCTTGAATCCTACTCGGAATACCACAGACAAGGTTTAGACTTTCCGGATTCTCAAGAATGCTGCCAATGGATTCTAGCTTATACCACGAAGATTCTGATTAAGGAATCCAAGAGATACACGCTCGTTCTAAGGTAGAATGGAAGTGGTTGTCAGTCACGCGTTCATAGGTGAGAATGATGACGAGTGTCACGGATCATCACATTCATCATGCTGAAGTGCAACGAATATCTTAGAATAAGAATAAGCTGAATTGAATAGAAGAATAATAGTAATTGCATTAATACTCGAGGAACAGCAGAGCTCCACACCTTAATCTATGGTGTGTAGAAACTCCACCGTTGAAAATACATAAGTGATAATGGTGTTCATTGGCTTCGGCCCCAGAGAGGGAACTGGAATAACCAAGACGTCTAATACAATAGTAAAAATTTCTATTTATACTAAACTTGTTACTAGGGTTTACAGAAATAAGTCTAAGTGCAGAAATCCACTTCCGGGGCCCAATTTGGTGTGTGCTTGGGCTGAGCTTGAGCTTTACACGTGTAGAGGCTTCTCTTGGGGTTAAACGCCAAGTTGTAACGTGTTTTTGGCGTTTAACTCTGGTTTGTGACGTGTTTCTGGCATTTTACTCCATAATGCAGCATGGAACTGGCATTGAACGCCAGTTTGCGTCGTCTAAGCTCGAACAAAGTATGGACTATTATATATTGCTGGAAAATCCATTTCAAGTGCAGGGAGGTCAGAATCCAACAGCATCAGCAGTCCTTTGTCAGCCTTCTATCAGATTTTAGCTCAGGTCCCTCAATTTCAGCCAGAAAATACCTGAAATCACAGAAAAAGACACAAACTCATAGTAAAGTCCAGAAATATTAATTTTGCATAAAAACTAATAAAAACATCCCTAAAAGTAGCTAGATCCTACTAAAAACTACCTAAAAACAATGCCAAAAAGCGTATAAATTATCCGCTCATCACCCACCCATCAGCTGAAGACTTGTTAATTAATTCGAATTTAAATTCAAATCTTATTTTTAGGAAAAGATATTATTTTAGTTTTAGATAGAATTTAATTTAATTAGGATTAATTATAAAAGGAATGCCAACAGGGTGATTCCAACACAACATTATTCCATTCCAATTTACAATCCTAGTTTTCTTCTCTGAACCATGAGCAACTAATCCTTCATTCTTAATGTTAGGAGCTCTGTCTATTTGTATGGATTGATTTTATTGCTTTTTCTATTTTAATTTATGCTTGAATTTATAATTTAAGAATTGTTTTTGCTCCTTATTTTATGAATTTGGTTGTAACGGAAGTATGAACCTCTTTCTATTTGAGTTCTTGTAAAACTTGGAAAAGCTCTTTACTTGAACAACAGCTTGAAAACAATTTCTCCTAAATTTTAATGATTTGATTTAACGGGATACGTGACATATAATCCCTTTATTTTTGGGTAATTAGAATTTTTGTGGCATATAAACTGGAATTTGAACTTCACACTCTAATTGGAATTAATTGACCAAGGAATTGGCAGTTAATGAATTTTAGAGGAGACTAGAAAGGTCTAAGGAATTAGGGTCTAGTCACATATAGTTTGCCATAAATTAAATTCTACATGATTAAAATAGTTAGTAAGAGAAGTTAATCCAGAAAAATAGATAACTCTGAAGCCTTAACTATCTTCTCCATATTTTATTCCCAACTTAATTATTTGTCTATTCTTTTGATATTCTGAGTTGTTGTTTAATGCTCTTTGAACACTCAACATACTATTCTGTTTATCTAACTAAGTAATTTAATCAACCATTGTTGCTTGATCCATCAATCCTCGTGGGATCGACCCTTACTCACGTAAGGTATTACTTGGTACGACCCGGTGCACTTGCCGGTTAGTTTGTGGGTTATAAAATCTGCACCAATCGGCTACTTGGTTCTCTGTCCCTTTTCTGTCTTTTATTTCTATGTCAAACTCTTGCAGATGCAACACGTATCTTATGAGTATAGGTTTTGAATCCTGCTTTGTGAGGAGATATTTTAGAGCAGTATGGTCAGTGTACATAATCACTTTTGATCCTACTAAGTAAGATCTGAACTTGTCAATGGCATAAACCACTGCAAGCAACTCCTTTTCTGTGGTTGTGTAATTCTTCTGTGCATCATTCAAAACACGGCTAGCATAATAAATGACATGCAAAATCTTGTCATGCCTCTGTCCCAATACTGCACCAATGGCATGGTCACTGGCATCACACATTAGTTCGAATGGTAATGTCCAGTCTGGTGCAAAAATGACTGGTGCTGTGACCAGCTTAGCTTTCAAAGTCTCAAAGGCCTACAAACACTCTGTGTCAAAGACAAATGGTCTATCAGCGGCTAGTAGATTGCTCAGAGGTTTTACAATTTTTGAAAAATCCTTTATAAACCTCCTATAGAATCCTGCATACCCCAGAAAGATTCTGATTACCTTAACATTGGTAGGTGGTGGTAATTTTTCAATTACCTCTACCTTAGCTTGATCTACCTCTATCCCCTTGCTCGAAATTCTGTGCCCAAGGACGATTCCTTCAGTCACCATAAAGTAACATTTCTCCTAGTTTAAAACCAGGTTAGTCTCTTGGCACCTTTTTAGAATAAGTGCTAGATGGTCAAGACAGGAGCTGAATGAGTCTTCAAATACTGAGAAGTCATCCATGAAGACTTCTAGAAATTTTTCTATCAGAGAAGAAATAGAGCATGCATCTCTGAAAGGTTGCAGGTGCATTGCACAGACCAAATGGCATCTTTCTGTAGGCAAATACTCCAGATGGACATGTGAATGCTGTTTTCTCTTGGTCCTGAGGATCTACTGTAATTTGGTTGTAACCTGAATAGCCATCCAAAAACCAGTAGTATTTATGACCTGCTAGTCTCTCTAGCATCTGGTGTATGAATGGTAAAGGAAAATGATCCTTTCTGGTGGCTATATTGAGCCTTTTGTAGTCAATACACATACGCCACCCTGTAACTGTTCTTGTGGGAACCAGTTCATTCCTTTCATTATGAACCATAGTCATACCTCCCTTCTTGGGGACAACTTGGATAGGGCTCACCCAAGGGCTATCAGAAATAAGATAAATTAATCCCAGCCTCTAGTAACTTAGTAACCTCTTTCTGCACCACCTCCTTCATGGCTGGATTCAGCCGCCTCTGTGATTGAACCATTGGCTTAGCATCATCCTCTAATAGGATCTTGTGCATGCATCTGGCTGGACTAATGCCCTTAAGATCACTTATGGACCACCCAAGAGCTGTATTGTGTGTCCTTAGCACCTGAATTTGTACTTTCTCTTCCTGTGGCTCTAAAGCAGAGCTTATGATTACCAGAAAAGTGTTGTCTTCTCCTAGAAATGCATACTTCAGGGATGGTAGTAGTGGTTTGAGCTCAGGTTTGGGAGGTGTCTCCTCTTCCTGAGGAGTTTTCAGAGGTTCTTCTGTTTTCTCTGGTTCCTCCAGATCAGGCTGAACATTTTTAAAAATGTCCTCTAGCTCTGATTCGAGACTCTCAGTCATATTGACCTCTTCTGCCAGGGAGTCAATAATATCAATGCTCATGCAGTCTTTTGATGTGTTTGGATGCTGCATAGCTTTGACAGCATTCAACTTAAATTCATCCTCATTGACTCTCAGGGTTACTTCCCCTTTTTGGACGTCAATGAGAGTTCGTCCAGTTGCTAGGAAAGTTCTTCCTAGAATGAGAGTTGCAATCTTGTGCTCCTCTATTTCCAGTACTACAAAGTTAGTGGGAAAGGCAAATGGCCCAACCTTGACAATCATGTCCTCAATTACGCCTGATGGAATTTTAATGGAGCCATCAGCAAGTTGGAGACATATTCTGGTTGGTTTGACTTCTTCAGTCAAATCAAGCTTTTTGATAGTGGATGCAGGTATTAGGTTGATACTTGCCCCAAGATCACATAAAGCTGTCTTGGTAGAAGCATCCTCTAATGTGCATGGCACCATAAAGCTTTCGGGATCCTTAAGCTTCTCTGGTATGCTTTTTAAAATGACTGCACTGCATTCTTCAGTGAGAAAAATTTTTTCAGTCTCCCTCCAATCCTTCTTATGACTTAAGATCTCTTTCATTAACTTAGCATAAGAGGATATTTGCTCAAGTGCCTCTGCAAACGGAAACTTTATTTCAAGAATCCTGAGATAGTCTGTAAAGTGGGCAAATTGTTTATCCTGTTCCGCTTGACGGAGTTTCTGAGGATAAGGCACCTTGGCTTCATATTCTTCAACCTTAGTTGCTACAAGTTTATTTCCTACAGAAGTGGTTGGAGAAGCATGCTTAAGGGGTTTGTTATCAGCACTTGCAGGTGTCTGATCCCTTATTGGCGTTTGAACGCCAGGTTTGGGTGCTGTATGGGCATTTAACGCCAGATTGCCACACTTTTCTGCCGTTTGAACGCTAGAATTGGTTGTTGTATAGGCGTTTAACGTTGACTTCTGGCCCTTTTCTGGTGTTTGAACGCCAGAATCATTCCTCTCTGGGCTCTTACTGTCCTCAGAGGGATTTTGGGCAGTGAATTGGTCATCCTCTGTCAGATGTTCCTTTCTTGGCTTCCTGCTTCTTTGAGTTGAGACATTCAATGTCTTTCCACTCCTTAAATGAACAGTTTGGCATTCTTCTGTTATCTGTTTAGATACCTGCTATTTTGTCTGATTCAATTATTTTTTCATATTCTGATTAAGGAATCCAAGAGATACACGCTCGTTCTAAGGTAGAACAGAAGTGGTTGTCAGTCACGCGTTCATAGGTGAGAATGATGATAAGTGTCATGGATCATCACATTCATCATGTTGAAGTGCAACGAATATCTTAGAATAAGAATAAGCTGAATTGAATAGAAGAATAATAGTAATTGCATTAATACTCGAGGAACAGCAGAGCTCCACACCTTAATCTATGGTGTGTAGAAACTCCACCATTGAAAATACATAAGTGATAATGGTGTTCATTGGTTTCGGCCCCAGAGAGGGAACCGGAATAACCAAGACGTCTAATACAATAGTAAAAAGTTCTATTTATACTAAACTAGTTACTAGGGTTTACAGAAATAAGTCTAAGTGCAGAAATCCACTTTCGAGGCCCACTTTGGTGTGTGCTTGGGCTGAGCTTGAGCTTTACACGTGCAGAGGCTTCTCTTGGGTTTAAACGCCAAGTTGTAACGTGTTTTTGGCGTTTAACTCTGGTTTGTGACGTGTTTCTGGCGTTTTACTCCAGAATACAGCATGGAACTGGCGTTGAATGCCAGTTTGCATCGTCTAAGCTCAACAAAGTATAGACTATTATATATTGCTGGAAAGCCCTAGATGTCTACTTTCCAACACAGTTGAGAGCGCGCCATTTGAAGTTCTGTAGCTCCAGAAAAAACCCATTTCGAGTGCAGGGAGGTCAGATTCCAACAGCATCAGCAGTCCTTTGTCAGCCTTCTATAAGATTTTTGCTCTGGTCCCTCAATTTCAGCCAGAAAATACTTGAAATCACAGAAAAACACACAAACTCATAGTAAAGTCCAAAAATGTGAATTTTGCATAAAAACTAATAAAAACATCCCTAAAAGTAGCTAGATCCTACTAAAAACTACCTAAAAACAATGCCAAAAAGCGTATAAATTATCCGCTGATCACAACACCAAACTTAAATTGTTGCTTGTCCCCAAGAAACTGAAAATCAAATAGGATAAAAAGAAGAGAATATACTATAAATCTCAAAACATCAATGAAGCTTAGTTCTAATTAGATGAGCGAGACTTGTAGCTTTTTGCTTCTGAACAGTTTTGGCATCTCACTTTATCCTTTGAAGTTTAGAATGATTGACATCTATAGGAACTCAGAGTTCATATAGTGTTATTGATTCTCCTAGTTAAGTATGTTGATTCTTGAACACAGCTACTTTTATGAGTCTTGGCCGTGGCCCTAAGCACTTTGTTTTCCAATATTACCACTGGATACATAAATGCCACAGACACATGACTGGGTGAACCTTTTCAGATTGTGACTCAGCTTTGCTAAAGTCCCCAGTTAGAGGTATCCAGAGCTCTTAAGCACACTCTTTTTGCTTTGGATCACGACTTTAACCACTCAGTCTCAAGCTTTTCACTTGGACCTGCATGCCACAAGCACATGGTTAGGGACAGCTTGATTTAGCCGCTTAGGCCTGAATTTATTTCCTTGGGCCCTCATATCCATTTATGCTCAAAGCCTTGGATCCTTTTTACCTTGCCTTTTGGTTTTAAGGGCTATTGGCTTTTTCTGCTTGCTTTTTCTTTTTCTTTTATTTTTTTGCCACTTTTTTTTCGCAAGCTTTGTTCTTCACTGCTTTTTCTTGCTTCAAGAATCAATTTCATGATTTTTCAGATTATCAACAACATTTCTCTTTGTTCATCATTCTTTCAAGAGCCAACAATTTTAACATTCATAAACAACAAGATAAAAATATGCACTGTTCAAGCATTCATTCAGAAAACAAAAAGTATTGTCACAACATCAATATAATTAAACTAATTTCAAGGATGAATTTGAAACTCATGCACTTTTTGTTCTTTTGTATTAAAAACATGTTTCATTTAAGAAAGGTAAAGGATTCATGGAATTATTCATAGCCTTAAGACATAGTTACTAAATACTAATGATCATGTAGTAAAGACACAAACATAGGCAAACATGAAGTTCAAAACCCGAAAAACAGAGAGATAAGAACAAGGAAGTTAAGGAATGAGTCCACCTTAGTGATGGTGGCGCCTTCTTCTTGAAGGACCAATGGTGTTCTTGAGCTCCTCTATGTCTCTTCCTTGCCTTTGTTGCTCCTCCCTCAGAGCTCTTTGATCTTCTCTAATCTCATTGAGAATGATGGAGTGTTCTTGGTATTCCACCCTTAATTGGTTCATGTCATGACTCAATCCTTCTAGAGAAGTGTTGAGTTGTTCCCAATAGTTGTTTGGAGGAAAATGCATCCCTTGAGGCATCTCAGGGATTTCATGATGATGAGCTTCTTCACGCGTCTCTTGAGATCTATGAATGGGCTCTCTTGTTTGCTCCATCCTCTTCTTAGTGATGGGCTTGTCCTCTTCAATGGGGATGTCTCCTTCTATGACAACTCCAGCTAAGTAGCATAGTTGGCAAATGAGATGAAGAAAAGCTAGCCTTGTCAAAGTGGAGGGCTTTTCGGCTACTTTGTAGAGTTCTAGAGAAATGACTTCATGAACTTCTACTTTCTCTTCAATCATGATGCTATGGATCATGATGGCCCGATCCACAGTTACTTCGGATCGGTTGCTAGTGGAGATGATGGAGCGTTGGATGAACTCCAACCATCCTCTAGCCACATGCTTAAGGTCCAGTCTTCTCAATTGAACCAGTTTGCATTTTGAGTCTCTTTTCTATTGAGCTCCTTCCTCACATATGTCCATGAGGACTTGGTCCAACCTTTGATCAAAGTTGACCCTTCTAGTGTAGTGGCTTGCATCTTCTTGCATCATAGGCGAGTTGAATGCCAACCTTATATTTTCCGGACTGAAATCTAAGCATTTCCCCCGAACCATTGTAAGATAATTCTTTGGATTCGGGTTTATACTTTGATCATGGTTCCTAGTGATCCATGCATTTGCATAGAACTCTTGAACCATTAAGATTCCGACTTATTGAATTGGGTTGGTAAGAACTTCCCAACCTCTTCTTTGGATCTCATGTCGGATCTCCGGATACTCATTTTTCTTGAGCATGAAAGGGACCTCAGGAATCACCTTCTTCTTGGCCACAACTTCATAGAAGTGGTCTTGATGGGCTTTTGAGATGAATCTCTCCATCTCCCATGACTCGGAGGTGGAAGCTTTTGTCTTCCCTTTCCTCTTTCTAGAGGTTTCTTCGGCCTTAGGTGCCATCAATGGTTATGGAAAAACAAAAAAAGCTATGCTTTTACCACACCAAACTTAGAATATTGCTCATCCTCGAGGAAAAGAAGAAAGAATAGATGAAGAAAAAGAAGATATGGAGGAGAGGGAGAAAGATGTGTATTTGGCCAAGAGGGAGAAAAAGGGTTGTGTTGTGTGAAAATGAAGAAGTGTGGAGGGGTTTATATAGTGGAGGGAGAGGGAGTAGGGTTCGATTATTTAGGGTGTGTTTGGGTGGGAAAGAGATTTTGAATTTGAAGGTAGGTGGGGTTTATGGGGAAGAGTGGTTGGATGTGAGTGGTGAAGAGGTGATGGGGAAGAGAGATTGAGGTGATTGGTGAAGGGTGTTTGGTTGGATTGTGTGAAGAAGAGAGAAGGTGAGTTGAGGTAGGTGGGGATCCTGTGGGGTCCACAGATCCTGAGGTGTCAATGATTTCTCATCCCTGCACCCTTTAGGTGTGTAAAACGCCCTCTGTATGCAATCCTGGCATTTAACGCCAGACTGCAGCATGTTTTTGGCGTTAAACGCCACTTCCATGCTTGTTTTGGGCGTTCAACGCCAATCTGCAGCATGTTTCTGGCGTTGAACGCCACTTCCATGCTTGTTTCTGGCGTTTAACGCCAGCTCTCCTCATGGTGTAATCCTGGCGTTTAAACGCCAGACTACTGCTTGTTTCTGGCGTTTAACGCCAGCTTCATGCTCTGTTCTGGCATTGAACGCCAGCCAGATGTTCCTTACTGGCGTTTAAACGCCAGTAAGCTCTTCCTCCAGGGTGTGCTTTTTCTTCTGTTGTTTTTTATTCTGTTTTTAATTTTTTGCAGTTGTTTTGTGACTCCACATGATCATGAACCTAATAAAACATAAAAGAACAATAGAAATATAGATAAATAAAAATTGGGTTGCCTCCCAATAAGCGCTTCTTTAATGTCAATAGCTTGAAAGTGAGCTCTCATGGAGCTTCACAGATGTTCAGATCATTGTTGGGACCTCCCAACACCAAACTTAGAGTTTGAATGTGGGGGTTCAACACCAAACTTAGAGTTTGGTTGTAGCCTCCCAACACCAAACTTAGAGTTTGATTGTGGGGGCTTTGTTTGACTCTGTATTGAGAGAAGCTTATCGTGCCTCTTTTTCATGGTTGCAGAGGAAGGTCCTTGAGTTTTAAACACAAGGTAGTTCCCATTCAATTGAAGGACTAACTCTCCTCTATCAACATCAATCACAGCTCCTGCTGTGGCTAGGAAGGGTCTTCCAAGAATGATGGATTCATTCTCATCCTTCCCAGTGTCTAAGATTATGAAATCAGGAGGGATGTAAAGGCCTTTAACCCTTACCAACACGTCCTCTACCAATCCATAAGCTTGTTTTATTGACTTGTCTGCCATCTCTAATGAGATTCTTGTAACTTATATTTCAAAGATCCTCAGCTTCTCTATTACAGAGAGTGGCATAAGATTTATACCTGACCCCAGGTCACACAGAGCATTCTCAAAGGTCATGGTGCCCAAGGTACAGGATATTAAGAATTTACCAGGATCTTGTTTCTTTTGAGGTAGAGTTTGCTGAACCCATGTATCTAGTTCACTAATAAGCAAGGGAGGTTCATCTTTCCAAGTCTCATTACCAAACAACTTGGCATTCAACTTCATGATGGCTCCTAGATATTGAGCAACTTGCTCTTCAGTTACATCTTCATTCTCTTCAGAGGAAGAATAGTTCTCAGAGCTCATGAATGGCAGAAAGAAGTTTAATGGAATCTCTATGGTCTCTATATAAGCCTCAGATTCCTTTAGGTCCTCAATAGGGAACTCCTTTCTGTTTGGGAGATGTCCCATGAGGTCTTCCTCATTGGGATTCACGTCATCCCTTTCCTCTTTGGATTCGGCCATTTTGATTATATCAATGGCCTTGCACTCTCTTTTTGGATTCTCTTCTGTATTGCTTGGGAGAGCACTAGGTGGAGTTTCAGTGATTTTCTTACTCAGCTGGCCCACTTGTGCCTCCAAATTTCTAATGGAGGACCTTGTTTCACTCATGAAACTTAAAATGGCCTTAGATAGATCAGAGACTATGTTTGCTAAGCTAGAGGGGCTCTGCTCAGAATTCTCTGTCTGTTGCTAAGAAGATGATGGAAAAGGCTTTCTATTGCTAAGCCTGTTTCTTCTACCATTATTAAAGCCTTGTTGAGGCTTTTGTTGATCCTTCCATGTGAAATTTGGATGATTTCACCATGAAGAATTATAGGTGTTCCCATAAGGTTCACCCATGTAATTCACCTCTGCCATTGCAGGGTTCTCAGGATCATAAGCTTCTTCTTCAGAAGATGCCTCTTTAGTACTGTTGGATGCATTTTGCCATCCATTCAGACTTTGAGAGATCATGTTGACTTACTGAGTCAACATTTTGTTCTGAGCCAATATGGCATTCAGAGTATCAATTTCAAGAACTCCCCTCTTCTGAGGCGTCCCATTACTCACAGGATTCCTCTCAGAGGTGTACATGAATTGGTTATTAGCAACCATGTCAATGAGTTCCTGAGCTTCTGTAGGCATTTTTTTCAGGTGAATAAATCCACCTGCAGAATGGTCCAATGACATCTAAGACAATTCAGACAGACCATCATAGAATATATTCAGGATGGTCCATTCTGAATGCATGTCAGAAGGACACTTTTTGGTAAACTGCTTGTATCTTTCCCAAGCTTTATAGAGGGATTCACCGTCTTTTTGCTTAAAGGTTTGAACATCCACTCTAATCTTACTCAGCTTTTGAAGAAGAAAGAACATGGCCAAGAAGGCCGTGACCAGCTTATCCCAAGAGTTCAGGCTATCTTTAGGTTGAGAGTCCAACCATACTCTAGCTCTGTCTCTTATAGAAAAAGGGAAAAGCATAAGCCTGTAGACCTCGGGATCAACCCCATTGGTCTTAACAGTATCACAGATCTGCAAGAATTCAGTTAAGAACTGAATAGGATCTTCTGATGGAAGTCTATGAAACTTGCAATTCTGTTGCATCAGAGAAACTAATTGAGGCTTTATCTCAAAAATGTTTGCTCCAATGGCAGGGATTGAGATGCTTCTTCCATGTGATTTGGAATTTTGTGCAGTAAAGTCACCAAGCATCTTCCTTGCATTATTGTTGTTATTATTTTCAGCCGCCATCTCCTTTTCCTGTTCGAAAATTTCAGTTGGGTCCTCTTCAAAGTACTATGCTTTAGCTATTCTTAGCTTCCTCTTCAAGGTCCTTTCAGGTTCAGGATCAGCTTCAACAAGAATGCCTTTTTCTTTGTTCCTGCTCATATGAAAGAGAAGAAAATAAAGAAAGAAGAGGAATCCTCTATGTCACAGTATAGAGATTCCTTTATGTGAGTAGAAAAAGAGGAGAATAGAGGAAAGAGAAGAAAAATTCAAACACAGAAGAGAGAAGAGGGTTCAAATTTTTGAGATGAAGAGAAGTGTTAGTAATTGAATAAATAAATAGAAGAAGATGAGAGGGAGAGAATTTCGAAAATTGTTTTTGAAAAATTGGTTAGTGATTTTTGAAAATTAAGAGAAGAAATAAAATTAAAATTAAAATTTTGAAACAATTAGTTAATTAAAAAGAATTTAAAAAAAAGAAGAGAGGTAATTTTCGAAAATTAGAGAGAGAAAAGTAGTTAGGTGATTTTGAAAAAGATAAGAAATAGTAAAACAAACAAAAAGTCATTTAGTTAGTTGAAAAAGATTTGAAATTCAATTTTTTAAAAAAAGATATGGTTTGAAAAAGATTTGATTTTTTTAAAATTAAAATTGATTACTTGACTAACAAGAAACTAAAAGATATGATTCTAGAATTTAAAGATTGAACCTTTCTTAACAAGAAAGTAACAAACTTCAAATTTTTGAATCAATCACATTAATTGTTAGTAAAGTTTTCGAAATTTTGAAATAAAGATAAGAAAAGATTTTGAAAAATATTTTCAAATTTTCGAAAATCATAAAAGAAAAATGAAAAAGATTTGATTTTTGAAAAAGATTTTGGAAAGATAGGATTTTTAAAATTGAAATCTTGACTTGACTAACAAGAAACAACTTATTTTAAAAAATTTTGACTAAGTCAACCCAAAGATTTCGAAAATTATGAGTAAAACAAGGAAAAGATATTTTTTTATTTTTAAATTTTTAATGATGAGAGAGAAAAACACAAATATGACCCAAAACATGAAAATTTTGGATCAAAACCAATGATGCATGCAAGAACACTATGAATGTCAAGATGAACACCAAGAACACTTTGAAGATCAAGATGAACATCAAGACTTATTTTTGAAAAATTTTCAAGGAAAGAAAAACATGCAAGACACCAAACTTAGAAATTTTTCATGCTTAGACACTATGAATGCAAGAATGCATATGACAAACAACAAAAGACACAAAACAAGCAAATATGAAGATCAAATAAGAAGACTTACCAAGAACAACTTGAAGATCATGAAGAACATCATGCATGAGTTTTCGAAAAATGCATAAATTTTTAAAAACATGCAATTGACACAAAACTTAAAAATTGACACTAGACTCAAACAAGAAACACAAAATTATTTTTGGTTTTTACGATTTTATTAATTTTTTTGTAATTTTTTTTGAAAATTACTTTTTGGAAAAAACCAAAACAAAGAAAAATTTTTGAAAGATTTTTGAAAACTTTTTGAAAAGAAAATTACCTAATCTGAGCAACAAGATGAACCGTCAGTTGTCCAAACTCAAACAATCCCCGGCAACGGCGCCAAAAACATGGTGCACGAAATTGTGATCATCAACAATGGCGCCAATAGACTTGGAGCTCTCAAACGTGAATCACACTTTGTCACAACTTTGCACAACTAACCAGTAAGTGCACTGGGTCGTCCAAGTAATACCTTACGTGAGAAAGGGTCGATCCCACGAAGATTGTTGGTATGAAGCAAGCTATGGTCATCTTGTAAATCTCAGTTAGGCGGATTCAAATGGTTATAATGGTTTTCGAAAATAAGGATAAATAAACAGAAAATAAAGGTAGAGATACTTACGTAATGCATTGGTGGGAATTTCAGATAAGTGTATGGAGATGCTTTGTCCCTTCTGAATCTCTGTTTTCCTACTGCCTTCCTCCAATCATTCTTACTCCTTTCCATGGCATGCTGTATGTTGGGTTTCACCGTTGTCAATGGCTACCTCCCGTCCTCTCAGTGAAAATAGTCCAAATGCTCTGTCACAGCACAGCTAATCATCTGTCGGTTCTCGATCATGTCAGAATAGAATCCAGTGATTTTTTTGTGTCTATCACTACGCCCAACACTCGCGAGTTTGAAACTCGTCACAGTCATTCAATCCTTGAATCCTACTCGGAATACCACAGACAAGGTTTAGACTTTCCGGATTCTCAAGAATGCTGCCAATGGATTCTAGCTTATACCACGGAGATTCTGATTAAGGAATCCAAGAGATACACGCTCGTTCTAAGGTAGAATGGAAGTGGTTGTCAGTCACGCGTTCATAGGTGAGAATGATGACGAGTGTCACGGATCATCACATTCATCATGTTGAAGTGCAACGAATATCTTAGAATAAGAATAAGTTGAATTGAATAGAAGAATAATAGTAATTGCATTAATACTCGAGGAACAGCAGAGCTCCACACCTTAATCTATGGTGTGTAGAAACTCCACCGTTGAAAATACATAAGTGATAATGGTGTTCATTGGCTTCGGCCCCAGAGAGGGAACTGGAATAACCAAGACGTCTAATACAATAGTAAAAATTTCTATTTATACTAAACTTGTTACTAGGGTTTACAGAAATAAGTCTAAGTGCAGAAATCCACTTCCGGGGCCCAATTTGGTGTGTGCTTGGGCTGAGCTTGAGCTTTACACGTGTAGAGGCTTCTCTTGGGGTTAAACGCCAAGTTGTAACGTGTTTTTGGCGTTTAACTCTGGTTTGTGATGTGTTTCTGGCATTTTACTCCATAATGCAGCATGGAACTGGCATTGAACGCCAGTTTGCATCGTCTAAGCTCGAACAAAGTATGGACTATTATATATTGCTGGAAAATCCATTTCAAGTGCAGGGAGGTCAGAATCCAACAGCATCAGCAGTCCTTTGTCAGCCTTCTATCAGATTTTAGCTCAGGTCCCTCAATTTCAGCCAGAAAATACCTGAAATCACAGAAAAAGACACAAACTCATAGTAAAGTCTAGAAATATTAATTTTGCATAAAAACTAATAAAAACATCCCTAAAAGTAGCTAGATCCTACTAAAAACTACCTAAAAACAATGCCAAAAAGCGTATAAATTATCCGCTCATCACCCACCCATCAGCTGAAGACTTGTTAATTAATTCGAATTTAAATTCAAATCTTATTTTTAGGAAAAGATATTATTTTAGTTTTAGATAGAATTTAATTTAATTAGGATTAATTATAAAAGGAATGCCAACAGGGTGATTCCAACACAACATTATTCCATTCCAATTTACAATCCTAGTTTTCTTCTCTGAACCATGAGCAACTAATCCTTCATTCTTAATGTTAGGAGCTCTGTCTATTTGTATGGATTGATTTTATTGCTTTTTCTATTTTAATTTATGCTTGAATTTATAATTTAAGAATTGTTTTTGCTCCTTATTTTATGAATTTGGTTGTAACGGAAGTATGAACCTCTTTCTATTTGAGTTCTTGTAAAACTTGGAAAAGCTCTTTACTTGAACAACAGCTTGAAAACAATTTCTCCTAAATTTTAATGATTTGATTTAACGGGATATGTGACATATAATCCCTTTATTTTTGGGTAATTAGAATTTTTGTGGCATATAAACTGGAATTTGAACTTCACACTCTAATTGGAATTAATTGACCAAGGAATTGGCAGTTAATGAATTTTAGAGGAGACTAGAAAGGTCTAAGGAATTAGGGTCTAGTCACATATAGTTTGCCATAAATTAAATTCTACATGATTAAAATAGTTAGTAAGAGAAGTTAATCCAGAAAAATAGATAACTCTGAAGCCTTAACTATCTTCTCCATATTTTATTCCCAACTTAATTATTTGTCTATTCTTTTGATATTCTGAGTTGTTGTTTAATGCTCTTTGAACACTCAACATACTATTCTGTTTATCTAACTAAGTAATTTAATCAACCATTGTTGCTTGATCCATCAATCCTCGTGGGATCGACCCTTACTCACGTAAGGTATTACTTGGTACGACCCGGTGCACTTGCCGGTTAGTTTGTGAGTTATAAAATCTGCACCAATCGGCTACTTGGTTCTCTGTCCCTTTTCTGTCTTTTATTTCTATGTCAAACTCTTGCAGAAGCAACACGTATCTTATGAGTATAGGTTTTGAATCCTGCTTTGTGAGGAGATATTTTAGAGCAGTATGGTCAGTGTACATAATCACTTTTGATCCTACTAAGTAAGATCTGAACTTGTCAATGGCATAAACCACTGCAAGCAACTCCTTTTCTGTGGTTGTGTAATTCTTCTGTGCATCATTCAAAACACGGCTAGCATAATAAATGACATGCAAAAGCTTGTCATGCCTCTGTCCCAATACTGCACCAATGGCATGGTCACTGGCATCACACATTAGTTCGAATGGTAATGTCCAGTCTGGTGCAAAAATGACTGGTGCTGTGACCAGCTTAGCTTTCAAAGTCTCAAAGGCCTACAAACACTCTGTGTCAAAGACAAATGGTCTATCAGCGGCTAGTAGATTGCTCAGAGGTTTTACAATTTTTGAAAAATCCTTTATAAACCTCCTATAGAATCCTGCATACCCCAGAAAGATTCTGATTACCTTAACATTGGTAGGTGGTGGTAATTTTTCAATTACCTCTACCTTAGCTTGATCTACCTCTATCCCCTTGCTCGAAATTCTGTGCCCAAGGACGATTCCTTCAGTCACCATAAAGTAACATTTCTCCTAGTTTAAAACTAGGTTAGTCTCTTGGCACCTTTTTAGAATAAGTGCTAGATGGTCAAGACAGGAGCTGAATGAGTCTTCAAATACTGAGAAGTCATCCATGAAGACTTCTAGAAATTTTTCTATCAGAGAAGAAATAGAGCATGCATCTCTGAAAGGTTGCAGGTGCATTGCACAGACCAAATGGCATCTTTCTGTAGGCAAATACTCCAGATGGACATGTGAATGCTGTTTTCTCTTGGTCCTGAGGATCTACTGTAATTTGGTTGTAACCTGAATAGCCATCCAAAAACCAGTAGTATTTATGACCTGCTAGTCTCTCTAGCATCTGGTGTATGAATGGTAAAGGAAAATGATCCTTTCTGGTGGCTATATTGAGCCTTTTGTAGTCAATACACATACGCCACCCTGTAACTGTTCTTGTGGGAACCAGTTCATTCCTTTCATTATGAACCATAGTCATACCTCCCTTCTTGGGGACAACTTGGATAGGGCTCACCCAAGGGCTATCAGAAATAAGATAAATTAATCCCAGCCTCTAGTAACTTAGTAACCTCTTTCTGCACCACCTCCTTCATGGCTGGATTCAGCCGCCTCTGTGATTGAACCACTGGCTTAGCATCATCCTCTAATAGGATCTTGTGCATGCATCTGGCTGGACTAATGCCTTTAAGATCACTTATGGACCACCCAAGAGCTGTATTGTGTGTCATTAGCACCTGAATTAGTACTTTCTCTT
Source organism: Arachis stenosperma (assembly GCF_014773155.1). Lineage (NCBI taxonomy): Eukaryota > Viridiplantae > Streptophyta > Magnoliopsida > Fabales > Fabaceae > Arachis > Arachis stenosperma. The sequence continues at coordinate 88,317,576 of NC_080382.1, forward strand.
CCTGTGGCTCTAAAGCAGAGCTTATGATTACTAGAAAAGTGTTGTCTTCTCCCAGAAATGCATACTTCAGGGATGGTAGTAGTGGTTTGAGCTCAGGTTTGGGAGGTGTCTCCTCTTCCTGAGGAGTTTTCAGAGGTTTTTTTTTTCTCTGGTTCCTCCAGATCAGGCTGAACATTTTTAAAAATGTCCTCTAGCTCTGATTCGAGACTCTCAGTCATATTGACCTCTTCTGCCAGGGAGTCAATAATATCAATGCTCATGCAGTCTTTTGATGTGTTTGGATGCTGCATAGCTTTGACAGCATTCAACTTAAATTCATCCTCATTGACTCTCAGGGTTACTTCCCCTTTTTGGACGTCAATGAGAGTTCGTCCAGTTGCTAGGAAAGTTCTTCCTAGAATGAGAGTTGCAATCTTGTGCTCCTCTATTTCCAGTACTACAAAGTTAGTGGGAAAGGCAAATGGCCCAACCTTGACAATCATGTCCTCAATTACGCCTGATGGAATTTTAATGGAGCCATCAGCAAGTTGGAGACATATTCTGGTTGGTTTGACTTCTTCAGTCAAATCAAGCTTTTTGATAGTGGATACAGGTATTAGGTTGATACTTGCCCCAAGATCACATAAAGCTGTCTTGGTAGAAGCATCCTCTAATGTGCATGGCACCATAAAGCTTTCGGGATCCTTAAGCTTCTCTGGTATGCTTTTTAAAATGACTGCACTGCATTCTTCAGTGAGAAAAATTTTTTCAGTCTCCCTCCAATCCTTCTTATGACTTAAGATCTCTTTCATTAACTTAGCATAAGAGGATATTTGCTCAAGTGCCTCTGCAAACGGAAACTTTATTTCAAGAATCCTGAGATAGTCTGTAAAGTGGACAAATTGTTTATCCTGTTCCGCTTGACGGAGTTTCTGAGGATAAGGCACCTTGGCTTCATATTCTTCAACCTTAGTTGCTACAGGTTTATTTCCTACAGAAGTGGTTGGAGAAGCATGCTTAAGGGGGTTGTTATCAGCACTTGCAGGTGTCTGATCCCTTATTGGCGTTTGAACGCCAGGTTTGGGTGCTGTATGGGCATTTAACGCCAGATTGCCACACTTTTCTGCCGTTTGAACGCTAGAATTGGTTGTTGTATGGGCGTTTAACGTTGACTTCTGGCCCTTTTCTGGTGTTTGAACGCCAGAATCATTCCTCTCTGGGCTCTTACTGTCCTCAGAGGGATTTTGGGCAGTGAATTGGTCATCCTCTGTCAGATGTTCCTTTCTTGGCTTCCTGCTTCTTTGAGTTGAGACATTCAATGTCTTTCCACTCCTTAAATGAACAGCTTGGCATTCTTCTGTTATCTGTTTAGATAACTGCTATTTTGTCTGATTCAATTATTTTTTCATATTCTGGTTAGCATCTTTGGTTTCTTGTAGCATCTCTTTAAATTCTGCTAACTGTTCTGTTATAGAAAATAGTTGCTGGTTGAGTTCAGCAACTTGTTCTGGAGGACTAAGTTTAGTGGATACTGCTTTAGCCTCTTCTTTCATGGAGGACTCACTACTTAAGTACAGATGCTGATTTCTAGCAACCGTATCTATGAGCTCTTGAGCCTCTTCAACTGTCTTTCTCATGTGTATCGATCCACCAGCTGAGTGGTCTAGAGACTGATGTGTGGAAAATGATCCAACAAAAAACTCACCGGCAAGTGTACCGGGTCGCATCAAGTAGTAAAACTCACTTAGAGTGAGGTCGATCCCACAGGGATTGATGGATCAAGCAAATTTAGTGGGTGATTAGTTTAGTCAAGCTAACATGGAGTGAATTGTATGAAATGTAGCCAACAGAAAGTAAATTGCAGAAATCTTAAAGATGCAGAAAGTAAAATTGCAAGTAACTTAAATAACAAGAAAGTAAAATTGCATCAAATGTAAAGGGGGTTGGGTGCGGGAAATTAAAGAGATCAACGAAGCAAGCAATCAAGGAGATCTTGAGAACAAGTAACAGGAAGCTTAAAGTGCAGAAAATTTAAATCAAGCTCACAGCAACTCAAATGTAAATTTCAGAGGAACAAAAGTACAGGAAGAATAAATTGGGAACAATGTAAGCAGAGAAGTAAAATTGCAGTGAACAAGAACTTAGAGCACTTGCAGGAAATGTAAATTGGAAGCAATGCAACAGAAAGTAAAAATGCTTGAAAGATTAAAAACAGAAAAGCAATGCTTAATTTGCAGCAATTTAAAAGGGTGTTGAAGATCTCAGGGGTGGAGGAGACTAGAAAACAAGTCTAGATCTCCAATCCTTCCTTGATCCAACAGAGAAGATGCAGGAAATTAAAGATGAAAGCAATGAAGAGAACTTTGATTCAAATCACAATTCACGTGAAAGTTTACAGAAGAAGAACCAAGAGAAATCTTAGACTAAGAGGAAAACAGAATTCCTTCTCCCCTCAATCCAAAATTCAAAAACAGAAAATGAAAACTAAAGAGAGAGAGAGAGAGAGAGCTTTCTAATGGAGCTACCCTCCAATATTCTCTAATGGAACTCCCCCTTTTACAAAGATGAAAATGATGCCTTATATAGGCTTTACAAAGTGAAAATAAAATGAAATTGAAATTAAAAATTCACAAAATAAAATTCCTAATCTAGCTTGTTCTTGTGCCTTTGAGTGATGATGTGGGCTTTGCTTGCTTTGGATTTGAGGAGAAATGGGTTTGGTTGGCCTTGATTCAATTTGGAGAAGAATTGAATTAAATTGGATTTTAGTTGAATTTTGGCCCATGTGAAAATTTGCTCCCAGGAGGATGCTCAGCTCACAAGGTGAGCAGAGCATTGGAGCTTATGTGGGGATCCTTTGTAGCGTGCAATGCATCAGGGGAATGCTCAGCTCACAAGTTGAGCTGAGCATTGAGGCCTTGTGCGCACACCTTGCGCGCTTGTCTTCCCTGGCCCGTGTCAAATGTTTGTGTGGTGCACCAAGAGTAGCGCTCTGCTCACTTTGTGAGCTGAGCATTGGCTTCCAAGGGGAGGTCCTTGGTTCGAAACTTGAGAGAAGCACGCTAGTGCAATTTCCTTGGGTTTCCTTGTGTCTCCCTCTTCGAGCCTTGGTGGAAGCATTTTGGTCTATTTTTGCTTATTTTTGGCCCTTAAAGATGCCTTTCACTCATGCCTAAATTATACGGAAATTAATGGATTGCTATATATCGTTGGAAAGCTCTGAATGTCAGCTTTCCAATGCAACTGAAAGCACATCAATCGGACATCTGTAGCTCAAGTTATAGCCCTTGGAAGGAGGCATGGTCATGCTGTGAGCGCCCCAAATTTAACTTAGCGAAAATTTGCTTTCTTCTTTGATTTGGTCATGGGTTTAAACCTTGGAGCAAGCATTGGCAACTTATTTCCTTAAATTTCTTTTGATGAATGCCCGACAATGCTCACTTGGTGAGCTGAGCATTGTTTTTCCCTTCCTTGTTTCTTTGCTTCAAATTGTGCTCAGCTCACAAAGTGAGCAGAGCATTGAAACATTGCCTCCTTGGAATTTTTCCTTTGTGCTCCTTTCTTGTGCCACGCTTCTCACTTTTCTTTGCCACACTCTTTTCTTCCTTGGGCCACGCCTCTTAGGCCACGCTTTTTTCTTTTCTTCTTTTCTTCACCTACAATTAATCAAAACAACCAATCAAAGTATCACCAAATTCACAAAGTTTATAAATCATTAAAAATCAATTAATTTTAGCCCAAACCTCATGATTTAGCATCAATTAAATGGTGGTTGTTTGATTTAAAGAAGTCATGCATTTTCATTCCAAATTACTTACTTAGAATGCAAGAAAGTGCATGAAAACTAGTGAAACAAGTGAAATTAGCTTGAAAAATGGGTATATGATGACTTGTCATCACAACACCAAACTTAAACCTTGCTTGTCCCCAAGCAAGAAAAGAATCATGCAATAAAGATTGACAATCCAAGGTAAGAAGAATAGCAACTCAATGTTCATGGTTAGCTAGTTTTCAATGCATGCTACAATCACAAAAGAAATGTAAATGATTGATGCTTCCATCTAGCTCAATTTATGAAATCTTTTCCTTATAATTCTTCCTTGAAACAAGCTTTTGATTGATTTTTTTTTTATTAGCTTCTCCTTTTGGGTGCTTTGCCCCATGAGTTAATAACAAAGCTATGACTTCTAAATGCTTTGTTTTCAAGTATTACCACTTGATACATAAGCATCACAAGCATTTAATTAGAGGACTTCATTAAGCTCATTTTTCTTTTCTTTTCTTGACTCTCTAATCATTGATGCTCAGAGCCTTGAGCTTTGAGGGAGTGCTTTTGCACTTGAGCCTAGCCTTGACTTCTAAGTGTTTTGTTTTCAAGCATTTGGCTTGATACATAAACACCACAAGCACTTAACAATGGAATTGTCATTGGTACTCAGAGCCTTCAGCTTTCTCATTCTTTCCCTTTTTTTTTGCTTTAATTGTATTTGCTTCTTTAAGGTTTCCATAATTTCAAAAGATTTCACAAGATGTACTAGATGAAAAACTTCAATTAAATAAAGTCAAATGCAATTGAGCAACAATTAACCATACTAGCTTTCCAATACTTTTATGCACATGCTAAGTTCTTCTTTAATTCCTTGTTTGTTTATGATCATGATGCTTTACTGCTTTTGAACTCACAGAATTCAAGTTGGTAGTTATAATGTCACAGCAACATATTACAAATCAAGATTCAAGCTATGCTTTATTCATACACACATGTAAACAGAGAAGATAATAAGATAGTCATGCAATTTAAGTGCTAGAAACAAATGAGAAAAAAGGAACTCTACAACCTTGTAGTTTATCTTCATTAGTGTTGTCCTTTTTCCTCTATTCTTCCTCTTTCCCTTGCCAAACTCAGTATGCTTGTTCATCCTCAAGCAAAATTAGAACAGTGGCTATGGGGCTAAGATGGATTATGAATGTCTTGCACAATGAAATGTTAGCAGTACATGTGTTGCAAGCAAGAAAAATTTAAGATAAAAATCAAGGAACAAGAGACAGAGACATTGTGATTGCAAACTTAAGAAGGTGAGCATAATACATTGCATAAAAGATAAGTGGCACACCAAACTTAGTGTGACACTTTTACTTGGAATCAATGCAAGTATCCAGTAAAGATTTGAAGCAAATTGTGTTGCATAGCAACACCAAACTTAGAATGCAATCCTATGTCAATTTATTTGAACTAAAACCAAGCAAATGAAACTGTTATTTATTAAGTACAATCACCAAGCCAAGAATCTGTCATTAATAAAGCTCTCTTGGTAATGTATTAACAAACACAGTAAATAAGCAAACTAAAATGAAAGCATTTAAAAACAGAAAAATGACTAAAGAAAGTAGAATGAAAAAGTGTCAAATTAAAAGAAAAGAGAAAAAAAAATAAAACTGCAGAGGCATTATGATTATGCAGACAAGTAGTGTTGCTTGAATGAATTGCATAGAAAATAAGTGGCACACCAAACTTAGAATCTTGGTGTGTCACTTTCATTTTTGATTTGATGCAATCATCCAAAAAGATTGAAAACAATTGTTGCAAGGCAACACCAAACTTAGAATGTAACCATATGCCAATTTATTGAATTTAAACAAAGCTAAGAAAGAAAACAAAGCAGAGAAGAGAAATTATACCTACGGTTGGGTTACCTCCCAACAAGTGCTTTTTAGTGTCATTAGCTTGACATGTTGTTCTTCACTTTCTTCCTCTTCTTCCAGTTTGTTAAGAGGAATGACCTCAAAGGAGGGAAAGATTCAGTTAGTGTCCCTTGTCTTGGCCTTTCCTCAGCAAGCTTCCTTTTGCAAATGGCTTGATTGATCTTGCTTGCTGGATTAGGGACAGAACTGGTGTTCTTGCTAGTTGCCTTCACTTCTTTGGATTCAAGACTTGGTTGCTGTGTGATTTTTGGATTGTTTTCTTCATCAAAAGTCTTTTGAATTGGTGGTTCAATGAGCTTTTCCTTCATGTGCCTTTCTGTTTCCCTTGAGTTTGGACGTTCTTGATTGTCCTCCTCACTAGCTTGTTCTTCCACTTCCTCTTTTACACTCAATATTTGCTTTAATAGCTCTTTCATGGAGGAGGTTTGCTGATCTTCCCAAGCTTTCTTCATCTCCTCTTCATACCTTTCAATCATGGATTCAAGTGTTGAGGCATTTTGGTCCAGGGAGGTTTGAGAGAGTTGTGAGTTTTCATGTTCCCTTGTCATCTCAAGTGGCTTCTGTGAATATGAAATCCTTGGCTCATGTTCCTCATCTTTCATTGCAATTTCACTTGACACAAGGACCTTTTGTTCTTGTTTTTCCACTTCCTCTCTCACAAATTGATTTTTACTGTTTGATGGTTCTAAGTGTTTCCTTATGTTCTCCAAGTGCTCATTTGTCCTCTAATGGAGGATTTCTTCCCTTTTCCCGGCTTGTTCTTGTCTTTCAAAAAATCCTCTGGAATATTGAAGGAGATCCTCTGAAGGTTGGGAGTGATTTTGTGGACATGGACGTATTTTATTTTGAGGGGTATGGGGTGAATTTTGTGAGTTGTGGACTGAACTTGGTGGTTGATGAGATGAGTTGTATGAATATTGGAGGGAGTTTTGTATTGAGGCATAATCAAGTGATGAAGAACTTTCAAATGTAGAAATGGAAGGTGAGGTTGGACAATCTTTCATGTGACTTGACTGCTCAGAATTTGCAGTTTCTTGGTAATACTCCCAGCCACCATTAGAATAATGACCTGAATCATTTTGTGGTGATGAGAAATATTCCATCTGATTTTCTTGCTCATCTTGTGATTCTGAAGCATTTCTCCATGGATTGGAGTGCTCAGACTTTGTATTTTCTTGGTGATATTCCCAACCACCATTAGAGATTGGTGATGGTGGGTGATATCCCATAAAATTTTGTTTGACCATAAGATGAGTTGAACTCCATTTGTATTTTGTAAACATCAATGAAATTTGAAATTCATGTCACAGAGAAAGAATTTCTTAGTGAGGCAATAGCTCAAACACCTTGCTATCAATTTAAAACAGAGAACAAAAACAAAAAAATGCTTGATCTAGACTTCTCACCCACTTAATCATTGTTGATCTAAATCAATCCCCGGCAACGGCGCCAAAAACTTGATGTGTGGAAAACGATCCAACACAAAACTCACCGGCAAGTGTACCGGGTCGCATCAAGTAGTAAAACTCACTTAGAGTGAGGTCGATCCCACAGGGATTGATGGATCAAGCAACTTTAGTGGGTGAGTAGGGTGAATTCTCTATGAAGTGCCCAACAATCCTCCTAGACCCATCTATTTGAGCACTACTCCAACCTTTATATCTCATGTTTGATGCATCAACCATAATGCGCCTTGATTTGCAACGCCAACCACGAAACATCTTTCGCTTACGCTTCATCCCACAAAGCATCCTAAGTTGACCATCCGTTTCAAGCAAGCCATACTCAAGTGGGACAATAAAGCTAATAAAAATGAATTTTACCCACTCAAGTGAAGGATTAGATGACAACCTAGGCAAAGATGCTTCCAACGATCTTGACAAAGCATAACCAACCCTCGTTCTTCTATTTCTAGGGACTTCCACCTCTTCACAAGATTTCTCTAATTCAATCCTTTGTTCAACAACTTTATCTAAACCTTTTCCCTTACTCAAATCATAATAGGGAGTGTGAGAAAAATTTACCTCCTCAACGCTTTCAAATCCAACGGGAGAAGGTTCTTCATGCTCAAAGGATTCTTCACCACTAAGACTTGATGCTTGATCTTCATCTCCACGGGAACTCAATTCTTGCTCTATCCCATCCAAGTCTTCATATGGAATATGCCTTGGAAGGTGTGCACTTTCCTCCCTAGCATCAATTTCAATCATCTTGAAGGGGTTTTCTTCAACTCTATGTTCCCATGGAGGCTCCGCATCTCCTAAGTCTTCTACCACTTCTTCCTTGTCTTCAACATTTAAAGCTTCCTCCAATTGTTCCAATACAAAGCAATTTCCTTCATTTCCCACCGGAGTTTCCAATCTCTCCTTCATGCTATGTTCTTCATTTGATTCTCCACATGTAGCCATGGGAGTTTCTTGAGTGTTCAAGCATTGGGAGGCTAATTGATTTGTTACCGCATCCAAGGCGGCCATGAAATTTTGCACATCCCTTTTCATCTCTTCTTGCCCTTGAACAAGAACACCAAGGGTTTCATCCATTAGAGATTGGGGTGGTTGGAAGGATTCATCATTTTGGTGGAAGGGTTCATAGTAGGAAGGTAGTTCTTCTTGGTAGAGTTGTGGTGGTTCAATGTTTTCCATTCTTTCCACTTGTTGCACAACACACTCCATGGTTGCTTGAAATTGATCCAATGCTTCCTTTAGATGATCCCTTGACTCTTGTTCCTCTTGGATAATATGATTAGGATCATGTGGCTCTTGGATCAATGGATATGAGTATTCTTCCATGGGAGGTTGTGGTGGAAAGTAGTATTCATCTTGTGGTTGAAAATTTTCGTATATTGGAGGTGGTTCATCTTGGTAATAATGTGGAGGAGGTGGCTCTTGAAAATATTGATGTTGGAATGGTGGTGGCTCTATATGTGGTTCATATGGTTCATATGGTTGTTGGTAGGATGGATATGGGTTAGGGTCATATGAAGGTGGTTGGTGAAAAGAGGCTTGTGAGTATGGTTGAGAGTTATGTTGAGGATATGGTTCATAGGCATATGGTGGTGGTTCTTGAAAGTCACAAGGTGATTCACCATAGCCATTGGATTGATATACATCATAGAATGGCTCTTCTTCATAGTGCATTGGTGGGGGTTGTTGCCATGAGGATTGATCATAAGCGTATGGCTCCTCCCACCTTTGATTGTCCCATCCTTGATGCATCTCTTCATTGAAGTTCTCATTACTTACAACATAGTTGTAACTACACTCATAGCCAAAGTGAGAATTCATGATAGTAAGAGAGGGCAAAAAAACAAAAAATAGTAACAAATAAAGAGAACAAACTAAAAACTAACAAAGAAGCAAAAAGCAAACATATTCACAATATTCACATATATACAATAACCAATAACATAACACCATTGCAATTCCCCGGCAACGGCGCCATTTTGATGATTGGATTTTTGACGGTTTAGAATTTCACCAATGAAACCTCGTTGTAAAGTATAGTTCCTAAACCAAACAATAATCCTTTCGTACAAAAAGTTGTTTGTCACTAGTACAAACCCCTAAAATTTATAAACCGAAGTATTTGGACCTCGGGTCGTTCTCCCTAGGATTTACAATAGAGTGTTTTGTTATTGGTTGTGAGTTATTTTGGGGTTTTAGATGAGAAACATGAATAGTAAATGGTAAGAAAACTTTATTAACAAAAATGGTCTTGGCAAGATTTGGTTGTCAAGGGTCTTCATCATTATCACTAGCCACAAGTATGGTAGTTGCAAGGATTAATCCCACTTAGTCATCCTTAAATCAATTAACAAAGGAAAGTCAAGTGAGCTATATCAATCCTAGTCCATAAATCCTAGCTTTCCACTAATTGGATTAATGAAGGCTAGAGTTAATGGCTATCAACTAGCACTCAATTGGACACTAGTGACTCAAGAAATCCTAAGTTACCTTCTCAAGCCAAGAACATAAAATCCTACTCTAACATCCTCTCAAGCATTTCATCAAACACTTGATAGGCATAAAAGGAAAACATAGTAAATCAACAACAAGAATGAAATCTAACAACAATTATTGAAAGAAATTAACAACAACAATCAAGGAACTCACAATTATCATGAATTACCTCAAATTGCATTATTGAAAGAAAACAAAAGAACAAGAATATCTCAATTACAAAACCTAGAAACAAAATAAGAGAAATTACAACAAGAGAAGAGGGATAGAAAGAAGAACCAAAGTGTAGCAATCATCAATTGAAGGTAGAAATAGAAGGAGACTTGAATTAAACCTAGAATTATGAGATCCTAATCTAACCCTAATTCCTAATCCTAGAGAGAAGTGAGAGCTTCTCTCTCTAAAACTAACTCTAACTCCTAAAACTAAGCTAATGGTAACTAACATATGTAAAGTGTGAAGTGTATATCAATCCCCTTCAACCCTTGGCTTTTATATGCATTTTGGCGCCAAAGTTGGTTGCTGAAACCTTCCCAAAATCGCCAGGCACGTGCTTCATTAGTGAGGTCATGTGCCATCATCGGCGCGTGCGCGCATGGTACGCGTGCGCGTCCTTGGCCTGTTTCGCAATGTGCGCGCGAGCGCCTTGTGCGCGTGCGCGTGCTTTGGCTGACTTTATTTCGTTGACTTTTTATGCTTCTCTCCACTTGTATGCTTCCTTCCTTGCTTCCTTTGATCCATGCCTAGCCTATTTCATCCTGAGATTACTAACAAACATATCAAGGCATCTTATGGAATCAAAGAGGAAATAGAATTTATCAAAATAAGGCTTAAAAAGCATGTTTTTACACTTAAGCACAAATAAGGGAGAGATAACAAAACCATGCTAATTTATAGGCTAAATGTGACAAAAGGTTATCAAAATACTCTAAATTCAATACAAGACAAACCCTCAAATTGGGGTTTGTCAACCTCCCCACACTTAAGCCTTAGCATGTCCTCATGCTAAAATAAGAAGGAACTAAAGGGTTATGACATTTATTTGAATGCAACTAAACTATATGAGTCCTATCTACATGCAACTACCTAAAGCAATTGGAAATGTTTAGTTCAAACAAATCAATTTTCAAGAAAGCATGTGTAAGCACAAGAGCTAGGCAATAGGAATTAAGTCCAAACCACAATTGTATTGAATCATCAAAAAGAGTTTAAACTTGCAAGAATATAGATAATACGGGTGAACACATGTGATTGAACTTTTGAACCCTCACCGGATGTGTATCCGCTCTATTCACTCAAGTGTTTAAGGGTTAATTCACTCAATTCTCTTCTAATCATGTTTTCCAAAATTTGATTTTCTCCTAACAATCAACACTTATTCAATGCATGCATACATTCATCATGAGGTCTTTCATTTAGGTTGTAATGGGGTTAGGGTCAAGGTAGGATCATTTATGGTTAAGTGGACTAGGGTTTGAATCTTTGATTAGCATAGACTTTCCCACCTAACCTATTTAATGACTTATACAAGTTCAAACTACTCTAACTACCCATTCTTCACTTTTTTCACATACTCATGTATTCTTATTTGGTTCATAACACTTATGCATTGATTCCTTTTTATTGACTTCACTTTAGGGCATTTTGTCCCCTTTTTTGCTTTTTTTTCTTTTTCTTTCTTTTCTATTTTTTTCTATATTTTTTTCCATATTATTTTTCTTTTCTTTTTTTCTTTTGTTTTTTTTTTCTCATCATTTTTTTTATATACAAGAGCATCAATGCATAAGGTCTATACATTTGATCAATACACGAGCATGTACCCCAATTCCCAATATTTTCAATAATAATACAAAACTACCCTTTTATTCACCCAATGTCCCAAGGTTCCCACACTTGAATGATACTCACACACACTAGCCTAAGCCAATCAAAGATCCAAATTAAGGACATTTATTGTTTTCCGCTTTAAGCTTGTAATGTGCTAAAATTAAGAACAAGTGGGTTAATCGTAGGCACAAATTTGGCTAACAAAGGAAGATAAAAGGTAAGGCTATTTGGATAAGTGAGCTAATGAAATGATGGCCTCAATCATATAAATGCATGTATACAAGAAATAATGGGACATATAGATTCAAACAAATCAAAGATTACATTCATAGAAAGAGAATAATGCGCACAAGAAGGAAAACAAGTGGTTATAAAATGTAACCACACCATTAGGCTCAAATCTCACTTGCTTGTGTTCTTAGCTCAAAAATATGATCCACAATATATATATATTTCAAGCAAGTTCTATGAAAAGTTTTCACTCAAATCAATTATGGTGCCCTATAGATAGAAATCTTGAAAAATTCATTATTTTGACTAAGCTTATTGTGTATATATATGCAATAAGAATCCTAAAAACCTAAAATGAAATGCAAAAGTGTTGGGATTAGAAGTTTGTCACCCAAGATCGCCGAACGGTCGGACGACCTCCCCACACTTAAAAGTTTGCACCGTCCTCGGTGCACGCAAAGGAGAGCAAGGTGGATGGGTTGCTACAATTGATGAGCTCCTTCAAAAGGTTGTGCGGATGACTTGTTTGTTGCCCTATTTAGAAACTTTCCTTTCTCCCTCCTTGGTGGCCAACCTAAAATGATAGAAAAGGAAAGAAATATTAAGCCTATAGCAAGGATATTAAAGCAAATAGAATATAGGCGGGGGCTAATGCCAAATAAGAGTATGGTTCTCTACTACATGGTAGCTACAACATGTGAGTAAGAAAACAATATAAGCTAATGGCATATTAACTAATACTTGATGCAAGAGTAAAATCAAAGCATGAAGAGCATATGGCACATCAAGTTCACATAAGAAGAAGTGGGTCATGAAAGACAATATGAGGTCATATCAATGCACAAAGACATAAGAGTCATACAAGATGAAGCATTGATTTAAAAGTTTCATCACCCAACAATATCAAACAAGTCAAGAAGCACCAAAATAATGCAAGAATTTCCCAATAATTGAGTGTAAGAATCCAACACCATTATTGAAATGGCACTTAGAAAAAAAATTGAAAACATGCTATAAAAACAAAATGAAAATGGAAAGAGTAGAAGTATGCGAATGTGATAAGCAAAAGAAGATAGAAGGGGAGAAAAAAAAACTCTCTTTTTTTTTTTTTTTTTTTTTTTTACCGACGCGTGCGCGTCATGCGTGCTTACGCGTCGATGTGCATATTGGTTGAAGGACGCGTACGTGCCAGGTGCGTGCACGCGTGCATCGAGTTAGGCCGGAGGCATAATGTCGGCCCAAGTCTGGCACAACTCTCGGGTAAAAGTACCGAGAGTGCAGATTGTGCAATCGACGCGCGCGCGCACAGTGTGCGGGCGCGCGCATTGCGAATTTAAGATCATCTGCGCGTTCGCGCCAGGTGCGCGCACGCGTGCATAGACTTGTGCCTTAGGCCCAATGTTCGCACAGTGCAGGCCTAACTCTCGGGTTTTTGGCTGGAGGTGAAATTGTGCATCCACGCGTACGCGTACAGTGCGCGTCTGCGTGGATGGTCAAAAAAATGATCAGGTGCGCGTACGCGTCATGTGCGCGCACGCGTGGATGGTGTTCTGTTTTTTCAAAAAATATTTTTCTAAGTTCTTACACCAATCCAAGCCTTTCAATCCTCCAAACAGCTACCAAAACGCCCTAGAACCTTATTCAACATACTATACTACTAACTAAACTTGATAAAACAATAAAAACAAGAATTTAAACTAATTCTACCAATATGTACAAAGAAAGAAAATGAAAAGATGTTACCATGGTGGGGTGTCTCCCAGCTAGCACTTTTGTTTATTGTCCTTAAGTTGGACTTATGGGGAGCTTCTTATCAAGGTGGCTTGTGCTTGTATTCATCTTGGAACTCCCACCAATGCTTGGTTCTCCATTGTGCCCCAAGATTCTTCATGGATTGAGCCAAGTCTTGATGGAGTTCTTCACAAGCTTGGGGCTCCCAAAGTTGATCCTCTTCTTGTAATCCGGGATCCCACACTTTATTTTCACACCCGTCTTGAGGTTGATCATCATTATTAGTCCAACCGGGTGGTGAGTAGGGTGAATTCTCTATGAAGTGCCCAACAATCCTCCTAGACCCATCTATTTGAGCACTACTCCAACCTTTATATCTCATGTTTGATGCATCAACCATAATGCGCCTTGATTTGCAACGCCAACCACGAAACATCTTTCGCTTACGCTTCATCCCACAAAGCATTCTAAGTTGACCATCCGTTTCAAGCAAGCCATACTCAAGTGGGACAATAAAGCTAATAAAAATGAATTTTACCCACTCAAGTGAAGGATTAGATGACAACCTAGGCAAAGATGCTTCCAACGATCTTGACAAAGCATAACCAACCCTCGTTCTTCTATTTCTAGGGACTTCCACCTCTTCACAAGATTTCTCTAATTCAATCCTTTGTTCAACAACTTTATCTAAACCTTTTCCCTTACTCAAATCATAATAGGGAGTGTGAGAAAAATTTACCTCCTCAACGCTTTCAAATCCAACGGGAGAAGGTTCTTCATGCTCAAAGGATTCTTCACCACTAAGACTTGATGCTTGATCTTCATCTCCACGGGAACTCAATTCTTGCTCTATCCCATCCAAGTCTTCATATGGAATATGCCTTGGAAGGTATGCACTTTCCTCCCTAGCATCAATTTCAATCATCTTGAAGGGGTTTTCTTCAACTCTATGTTCCCATGGAGGCTCCGCATCTCCTAAGTCTTCTACCACTTCTTCCTTGTCTTCAACATTTAAAGCTTCCTCCAATTGTTCCAATACAAAGCAATTTCCTTCATTTCCCACCGGAATTTCCAATCTCTCCTTCATGCTATGTTCTTCATTTGATTCTCCACATGTAGCCATGGGAGTTTCTTGAGTGTTCAAGCATTGGGAGGCTAATTGATTTGTTACCGCATCCAAGGCGGCCATGAAATTTTGCACATCCCTTTTCATCTCTTCTTGCCCTTGAACAAGAACACCAAGGGTTTCATCCATTAGAGATTGGGGTGGTTGGAAGGATTCATCATTTTGGTGGAAGGGTTCATAGTAGAAAGGTAGTTCTTCTTGGTAGAGTTGTGGTGGTTCAATGTTTTCCATTCTTTCCACTTGTTGCACAACACACTCCATGGTTGCTTGAAATTGATCCAATGCTTCCTTGAGATGATCCCTTGACTCTTGTTCCTCTTGGATAATATGATTAGGATCATGTGGCTCTTGGATCAATGGATATGAGTATTCTTCCATGGGAGGTTGTGGTGGAAAGTAGTATTCATCTTGTGGTTGAAAATTTTCGTATATTGGAGGTGGTTCATCTTGGTAATAATGTGGAGGAGGTGGCTCTTGAAAATATTGATGTTGGAATGGTGGTGGCTCTATATGTGGTTCATATGGTTCATATGGTTGTTGGTAGGATGGATATGGGTTAGGGTCATATGAAGGTGGTTGGTGAAAAGAGGCTTGTGAGTATGGTTGAGAGTTATGTTGAGGATATGGTTCATAGGCATATGGTGGTGGTTCTTGAAAGTCACAAGGTGATTCACCATAGCCATTGGATTGATATACATCATAGAATGGCTCTTCTTCATAGTGCATTGGTGGGAGTTGTTGCCATGAGGATTGATCATAAGCGTATGGCTCCTCCCACCTTTGATTGTCCCATCCTTGATGCATCTCTTCATTGAAGTTCTCATCACTTACAACATAGTTGTAACTACACTCATAGCCAAAGTGAGAATTCATGATTGTAAGAGAGGGCAAAAAAACAAAAAATAGTAACAAATAAAGAGAACAAACTAAAAACTAACAAAGAAGCAAAAAGCAAACATATTCACAATATTCACATATATACAATAACCAATAACATAACACCATTGCAATTCCCCGGCAACGGCGCCATTTTGACGATTGGATTTTTGACGGTTTAGAATTTCACCAATGAAACCTCGTTGTAAAGTATAGTTCCTAAACCAAACAATAATCCTTTCGTACAAAAAGTTGTTTGTCACTAGTACAAACCCCTAAAATTTATAAACCGAAGTATTTGGACCTCGGGTCGTTCTCCCTAGGATTTACAATAGAGTGTTTTGTTATTGGTTGTGAGTTATTTTGGGGTTTTAGATGAGAAACATGAATAGTAAATGGTAAGAAAACTTTATTAACAAAAATGGTCTTGGCAAGATTTGGTTGTCAAGGGTCTTCATCATTATCACTAGCCACAAGTATGGTAGTTGCAAGGATTAATCCCACTTAGTCATCCTTAAATCAATTAACAAAGGAAAGTCAAGTGAGCTATATCAATCCTAGTCCATAAATCCTAGCTTTCCACTAATTGGATTAATGAAGGCTAGAGTTAATGGCTATCAACTAGCACTCAATTGGACACTAGTGACTCAAGAAATCCTAAGTTACCTTCTCAAGCCAAGAACATAAAATCCTACTCTAACATCCTCTCAAGCATTTCATCAAACACTTGATAGGCATAAAAGGAAAACATAGTAAATCAACAACAAGAATGAAATCTAACAACAATTATTGAAAGAAATTAACAACAACAATCAAGGAACTCACAATTATCATGAATTACCTCAAATTGCATTATTGAAAGAAAACAAAAGAACAAGAATATCTCAATTACAAAACCTAGAAACAAAATAAGAGAAATTACAACAAGAGAAGAGGGATAGAAAGAAGAACCAAAGTGTAGCAATCATCAATTGAAGGTAGAAATAGAAGGAGACTTGAATTAAACCTAGAATTATGAGATCCTAATCTAACCCTAATTCCTAATCCTAGAGAGAAGTGAGAGCTTCTCTCTCTAAAACTAACTCTAACTCCTAAAACTAAGCTAATGGTAACTAACATATGTAAAGTGTGAAGTGTATATCAATCCCCTTCAACCCTTGGCTTTTATATGCATTTTGGCGCCAAAGTTGGTTGCTGAAACCTTCCCAAAATCGCCAGGCACGTGCTTCATTAGTGAGGTCATGTGCCATCATCGGCGCGTGCGCGCATGGTACGCGTGCGCGTCCTTGGCCTGTTTCGCAATGTGCGCGCGAGCGCCTTGTGCGCGTGCGCGTGCTTTGGCTGACTTTATTTCGTTGACTTTTTATGCTTCTCTCCACTTGTATGCTTCCTTCCTTGCTTCCTTTGATCCATGCCTAGCCTATTTCATCCTGAGATTACTAACAAACATATCAAGGCATCTTATGGAATCAAAGAGGAAATAGAATTTATCAAAATAAGGCTTAAAAAGCATGTTTTTACACTTAAGCACAAATAAGGGAGAGATAACAAAACCATGCTAATTTATAGGCTAAATGTGACAAAAGGTTATCAAAATACTCTAAATTCAATACAAGACAAACCCTCAAATTGGGGTTTGTCAACCTCCCCACACTTAAGCCTTAGCATGTCCTCATGCTAAAATAAGAAGGAACTAAAGGGTTATGACATTTATTTGAATGCAACTAAACTATATGAGTCCTATCTACATGCAACTACCTAAAGCAATTGGAAATGTTTAGTTCAAACAAATCAATTTTCAAGAAAGCATGTGTAAGCACAAGAGCTAGGCAATAGGAATTAAGTCCAAACCACAATTGTATTGAATCATCAAAAAGAGTTTAAACTTGCAAGAATATAGATAATACGGGTGAACACATGTGATTGAACTTTTGAACCCTCACCGGATGTGTATCCGCTCTATTCACTCAAGTGTTTAAGGGTTAATTCACTCAATTCTCTTCTAATCATGTTTTCCAAAATTTGATTTTCTCCTAACAATCAACACTTATTCAATGCATGCATACATTCATCATGAGGTCTTTCATTTAGGTTGTAATGGGGTTAGGGTCAAGGTAGGATCATTTATGGTTAAGTGGACTAGGGTTTGAATCTTTGATTAGCATAGACTTTCCCACCTAACCTATTTAATGACTTATACAAGTTCAAACTACTCTAACTACCCATTCTTCACTTTTTTCACATACTCATGTATTCTTATTTGGTTCATAACACTTATGCATTGATTCCTTTTTATTGACTTCACTTTAGGGCATTTTGTCCCCTTTTTTGCTTTTTTTTCTTTTTCTTTCTTTTCTATTTTTTTCTATATTTTTTTCCATATTATTTTTCTTTTCTTTTTTTCTTTTGTTTTTTTTTTCTCATCATTTTTTTTATATACAAGAGCATCAATGCATAAGGTCTATACATTTGATCAATACACGAGCATGTACCCCAATTCCCAATATTTTCAATAATAATACAAAACTACCCTTTTATTCACCCAATGTCCCAAGGTTCCCACACTTGAATGATACTCACACACACTAGCCTAAGCCAATCAAAGATCCAAATTAAGGACATTTATTGTTTTCCGCTTTAAGCTTGTAATGTGCTAAAATTAAGAACAAGTGGGTTAATCGTAGGCACAAATTTGGCTAACAAAGGAAGATAAAAGGTAAGGCTATTTGGATAAGTGAGCTAATGAAATGATGGCCTCAATCATATAAATGCATGTATACAAGAAATAATGGGACATATAGATTCAAACAAATCAAAGATTACATTCATAGAAAGAGAATAATGCACACAAGAAGGAAAATAAGTGGTTATAATATGTAACCACACCATTAGGCTCAAAACTCACTTGCTTGTGTTCTTAGCCCAAAAATATGATCCACAATATATATATTTCAAGCAAGTTCTATGAAAAGTTTTTTTTTTACTCAAATCAATTGGTGCCCTATAGATAGAAATCTTGAAAAATTCATTATTTTGACTAAGCTTATTGTGTATATATATGCAATAAGAATCCTAAAAACCTAAAATGAAATGCAAAAGTGTTGGGATTAGAAGTTTGTCACCCAAGATCGCCGAACGGTCGGACGACCTCCCCACACTTAAAAGTTTGCACCGTCCTCGGTGCACGCAAAGGAGAGCAAGGTGGATGGGTTGCTACAATTGATGAGCTCCTTCAAAAGGTTGTGCGGATGACTTGTTTGTTGCCCTATTTAGAAACTTTCCTTTCTCCCTCCTTGGTGGCCAACCTAAAATGATAGAAAAGGAAAGAAATATTAAGCCTATAGCAAGGATATTAAAGCAAATAGAATATAGGCGGGGGCTAATGCCAAATAAGAGTATGGTTCTCTACTACATGGTAGCTACAACATGTGAGTAAGAAAACAATATAAGCTAATGGCATATTAACTAATACTTGATGCAAGAGTAAAATCAAAGCATGAAGAGCATATGGCACATCAAGTTCACATAAGAAGAAGTGGGTCATGAAAGACAATATGAGGTCATATCAATGCACAAAGACATAAGAGTCATACAAGATGAAGCATTGATTTAAAAGTTTCATCACCCAACAATATCAAACAAGTCAAGAAGCACCAAAATAATGCAAGAATTTCCCAATAATTGAGTGTAAGAATCCAACACCATTATTGAAATGGCACTTAGAAAAAAAATTGAAAACATGCTATAAAAACAAAATGAAAATGGAAAGAGTAGAAGTATGCGAATGTGATAAGCAAAAGAAGATAGAAGGGGAGAAAAAAAAACTCTCTTTTTTTTTTTTTTTTTTTTTACCGACGCGTGCGCGTCATGCGTGCTTACGCGTCGATGTGCATATTGGTTGAAGGACGCGTACGTGCCAGGTGCGTGCACGCGTGCATCGAGTTAGGCCGGAGGCATAATGTCGGCCCAAGTTTGGCACAACTCTCGGGTAAAAGTACCGAGAGTGCAGATTGTGCAATCGACGCGCGCGCGCACAGTGTGCGGGCGCGCGCATTGCGAATTTAAGATCATCTGCGCGTTCGCGCCAGGTGCGCGCACGCGTGCATAGACTTGTGCCTTAGGCCCAATGTTCGCACAGTGCAGGCCTAACTCTCGGTTTTTGGCTGGAGGTGAAATTGTGCATCCACGCGTACGCGTACAGTGCGCGTCTGCGTGGATGGTCAAAAAAATGATCAGGTGCGCGTACGCGTCATGTGCGCGCACGCGTGGATGGTGTTCTGTTTTTCAAAAAATATTTTTCTAAGTTCTTACACCAATCCAAGCCTTTCAATCCTCCAAACAGCTACCAAAACGCCCTAGAACCTTATTCAACATACTATACTACTAACTAAACTTGATAAAACAATAAAAACAAGAATTTAAACTAATTCTACCAATATGTACAAAGAAAGAAAATGAAAAGATGTTACCATGGTGGGGTGTCTCCCAGCTAGCACTTTTGTTTATTGTCCTTAAGTTGGACTTATGGGGAGCTTCTTATCAAGGTGGCTTGTGCTTGTATTCATCTTGGAACTCCCACCAATGCTTGGTTCTCCATTGTGCCCCAAGATTCTTCATGGATTGAGCCAAGTCTTGATGGAGTTCTTCACAAGCTTGGGGCTCCCAAAGTTGATCCTCTTCTTGTAATCCGGGATCCCACACTTTATTTTCACACCCGTCTTGAGGTTGATCATCATTATTAGTCCAACCGGGTGGTGAGTAGGGTGAATTCTCTATGAAGTGCCCAACAATCCTCCTAGACCCATCTATTTGAGCACTACTCCAACCTTTATATCTCATGTTTGATGCATCAACCATAATGCGCCTTGATTTGCAACGCCAACCACGAAACATCTTTCGCTTACGCTTCATCCCACAAAGCATTCTAAGTTGACCATCCGTTTCAAGCAAGCCATACTCAAGTGGGACAATAAAGCTAATAAAAATGAATTTTACCCACTCAAGTGAAGGATTAGATGACAACCTAGGCAAAGATGCTTCCAACGATCTTGACAAAGCATAACCAACCCTCGTTCTTCTATTTCTAGGGACTTCCACCTCTTCACAAGATTTCTCTAATTCAATCCTTTGTTCAACAACTTTATCTAAACCTTTTCCCTTACTCAAATCATAATAGGGAGTGTGAGAAAAATTTACCTCCTCAACGCTTTCAAATCCAACGGGAGAAGGTTCTTCATGCTCAAAGGATTCTTCACCACTAAGACTTGATGCTTGATCTTCATCTCCACGGGAACTCAATTCTTGCTCTATCCCATCCAAGTCTTCATATGGAATATGCCTTGGAAGGTATGCACTTTCCTCCCTAGCATCAATTTCAATCATCTTGAAGGGGTTTTCTTCAACTCTATGTTCCCATGGAGGCTCCGCATCTCCTAAGTCTTCTACCACTTCTTCCTTGTCTTCAACATTTAAAGCTTCCTCCAATTGTTCCAATACAAAGCAATTTCCTTCATTTCCCACCGGAATTTCCAATCTCTCCTTCATGCTATGTTCTTCATTTGATTCTCCACATGTAGCCATGGGAGTTTCTTGAGTGTTCAAGCATTGGGAGGCTAATTGATTTGTTACCGCATCCAAGGCGGCCATGAAATTTTGCACATCCCTTTTCATCTCTTCTTGCCCTTGAACAAGAACACCAAGGGTTTCATCCATTAGAGATTGGGGTGGTTGGAAGGATTCATCATTTTGGTGGAAGGGTTCATAGTAGAAAGGTAGTTCTTCTTGGTAGAGTTGTGGTGGTTCAATGTTTTCCATTCTTTCCACTTGTTGCACAACACACTCCATGGTTGCTTGAAATTGATCCAATGCTTCCTTGAGATGATCCCTTGACTCTTGTTCCTCTTGGATAATATGATTAGGATCATGTGGCTCTTGGATCAATGGATATGAGTATTCTTCCATGGGAGGTTGTGGTGGAAAGTAGTATTCATCTTGTGGTTGAAAATTTTCGTATATTGGAGGTGGTTCATCTTGGTAATAATGTGGAGGAGGTGGCTCTTGAAAATATTGATGTTGGAATGGTGGTGGCTCTATATGTGGTTCATATGGTTCATATGGTTGTTGGTAGGATGGATATGGGTTAGGGTCATATGAAGGTGGTTGGTGAAAAGAGGCTTGTGAGTATGGTTGAGAGTTATGTTGAGGATATGGTTCATAGGCATATGGTGGTGGTTCTTGAAAGTCACAAGGTGATTCACCATAGCCATTGGATTGATATACATCATAGAATGGCTCTTCTTCATAGTGCATTGGTGGGAGTTGTTGCCATGAGGATTGATCATAAGCGTATGGCTCCTCCCACCTTTGATTGTCCCATCCTTGATGCATCTCTTCATTGAAGTTCTCATCACTTACAACATAGTTGTAACTACACTCATAGCCAAAGTGAGAATTCATGATTGTAAGAGAGGGCAAAAAAACAAAAAATAGTAACAAATAAAGAGAACAAACTAAAAACTAACAAAGAAGCAAAAAGCAAACATATTCACAATATTCACATATATACAATAACCAATAACATAACACCATTGCAATTCCCCGGCAACGGCGCCATTTTGACGATTGGATTTTTGACGGTTTAGAATTTCACCAATGAAACCTCGTTGTAAAGTATAGTTCCTAAACCAAACAATAATCCTTTCGTACAAAAAGTTGTTTGTCACTAGTACAAACCCCTAAAATTTATAAACCGAAGTATTTGGACCTCGGGTCGTTCTCCCTAGGATTTACAATAGAGTGTTTTGTTATTGGTTGTGAGTTATTTTGGGGTTTTAGATGAGAAACATGAATAGTAAATGGTAAGAAAACTTTATTAACAAAAATGGTCTTGGCAAGATTTGGTTGTCAAGGGTCTTCATCATTATCACTAGCCACAAGTATGGTAGTTGCAAGGATTAATCCCACTTAGTCATCCTTAAATCAATTAACAAAGGAAAGTCAAGTGAGCTATATCAATCCTAGTCCATAAATCCTAGCTTTCCACTAATTGGATTAATGAAGGCTAGAGTTAATGGCTATCAACTAGCACTCAATTGGACACTAGTGACTCAAGAAATCCTAAGTTACCTTCTCAAGCCAAGAACATAAAATCCTACTCTAACATCCTCTCAAGCATTTCATCAAACACTTGATAGGCATAAAAGGAAAACATAGTAAATCAACAACAAGAATGAAATCTAACAACAATTATTGAAAGAAATTAACAACAACAATCAAGGAACTCACAATTATCATGAATTACCTCAAATTGCATTATTGAAAGAAAACAAAAGAACAAGAATATCTCAATTACAAAACCTAGAAACAAAATAAGAGAAATTACAACAAGAGAAGAGGGATAGAAAGAAGAACCAAAGTGTAGCAATCATCAATTGAAGGTAGAAATAGAAGGAGACTTGAATTAAACCTAGAATTATGAGATCCTAATCTAACCCTAATTCCTAATCCTAGAGAGAAGTGAGAGCTTCTCTCTTTAAAACTAACTCTAACTCCTAAAACTAACCTAATGGTAACTAACATATGTAAAGTGTGAAGTGTATATCAATCCCCTTCAACCCTTGGCTTTTATATGCATTTTGGCGCCAAAGTTGGTTGCTGAAACCTTCCCAAAATCGCCAGGCACGTGCTTCATTAGTGAGGTCATGTGCCATCATCGGCGCGTGCGCGCATGGTATGCGTGCGCGTCCTTGGCCTGTTTCGCAATGTGCGCGCGAGCGCCTTGTGCGCGTGCGCGTGCTTTGGCTGACTTTATTTCTTTGACTTTTTATGCTTCTCTCCACTTGTATGCTTCCTTCCTTGCTTCCTTTGATCCATGCCTAGCCTATTTCATCCTGAGATTACTAACAAACATATCAAGGCATCTTATGGAATCAAAGAGGAAATAGAATTTATCAAAATAAGGCTTAAAAAGCATGTTTTTACACTTAAGCACAAATAAGGGAGAGATAACAAAACCATGCTAATTTATAGGCTAAATGTGACAAAAGGTTATCAAAATACTCTAAATTCAATACAAGACAAACCCTCAAATTGGGGTTTGTCATTATTCACTACTCTTTCTTGCTTCAAGAATCAATTTGATGATTTTTCAGATCCTCAATAACATTTCTCCTTTTCTATCATTCTTTCAAGAGCCAACAATTTTAACATTCTTAAAACAACAAATTCAAAAGACATATGCACTATTCAAGCATTCTTTCAGAAAACAAAAAGTATTGTCACCACATCAAACTAATTCAACTAGTTTCAAAGATGAATTTGAAATCCTGTACTTCTTGTTCTTTTGTGATTAAAGCATTTTTCATTTAAGAGAGGTGATGGATTCATAGGACATTCATAGCTTTAAGACATGAACCTTAAATTTTTTTAATCATGAATTAAGAACAAGACTCAAAAATAGATATAAAATAAGACTAATAGTAATAAAAAACAAGAATTTAAATAGACTCCTAATGATAGAGGTTATCACAGAGTTAGGACTCAACAACCTTGATTTTGAGAAGTGGATGCTCCCTCAACTTGTGGGGTATTTGACCCTTCAAGGGAGAGCTTTTGGCGCTTCAACTCCTTTAGCTCACGCCCCTGCTTCTCTTGTTCTTTCAGCAATTTGCAGAGCATGCAGTTTTGATTCTACTGTTCTTCCTTAATTTGTTCCATAGCTTCTTGCAGCTTGGCAACAGATGCTTCTAGACGAGTCCAGTAGTCAATTTCAGGAAGTTCAGGGAGGAACTCCTGCGCCCTCCTTTTGATAGAGTTATCTTGCATTTGTCCTTCCATTGACCTCTTGGTGATTGGGTGCTCAATTGGGATGAATTCATCTACTCCCATCCTCACCCCAGCATCTTTACATAGCAAAGAGATTAAGCTTGGGTAAGCCAGTTTGGCTTCAGTGGAGTTCTTGTTTGCAATTGTGTAAATCTCACAAGCAATCAGATGATGAATCTCCACTTCTTTTCCCAGCATAATACAATGAATCATCACTGCTCTCTTGATAGTAACCTCAGAACGATTACTAGTGGGCAAGATAGAACGCCCTATGAAGTCCAACCAGCCTCTTGCAACTGGTTTGAGATCTCTCCTCTTGAGTTGGTTTGGGACACCTTTCAAATTGGTCATCCACTTGGTTCCAGGGAGGCATATGTCCTCTAGAACTTGATCCAATCCCTTATCTACTCTCACCATTCTCCTATTAAAGGATTCAGGATCATCTTGTAGTTGAGGTAATTTGAAGACCTCTCTTATTTTGTCCAGATGGAAGTAAATAATTCTCCCTCTGACCATGGTTCTGTAGGTATGAAAAGCGGTTCCAGTCATTCTCTGCTTATCTGTCAGCCACAGATTTGTGTAGAATTCCTGAACCATTTTTCTCCCAACCTTTGTCTCAGGGTTGGTTAGAACTTCCCATCCTCTATTTTGAATTTGCTCTTGGATCTCCGGATATTCAACTTCTTTCAGATCAAATTTAACTTCTGGGATCACTGACCTTAGACCCATTATTTTGTGGTAATGGTCTGCATGTTCTTTGGTTAAGAACTTCTCTTGACTCCAAAGGTCTTTTGGAGCATTCTCTTTCTTGCCTCTTGAGTTGGTTTGTTTTCCTTTGGGGGCCATGATCTTGATGAGCCTTAACTTAGTGATCATGGAAAAACACACCAAACTTAGAGGTTTGCTTGTCCTCAAGCAAAAGAAAGGAAAGAGGAGAGAGAGAGGAGGAGAGCAAATTCGAATGATGGGGAAGGGGAGTGTGGCCGACCATATATTTATAAGGAAGGGGAGAGAGTTCGAAAATTTTGAAGGAGATTTGAGAAGATATGGAAAGAAATTGAGAGATACTTGAGTTTTTTTGGAAGAAGATTGGGAAAGGATTTGAAAGAGATTTGAAGAATGATTTTAATTTTGAAAATTTGAAGGTGAATGATGAAAGTTTGAAATGTGTTTAAGTAGAAAATTATGGATCAAAACAGGAAAGTTTGAAAAGAATTGAAGTGGAAAGCAAAATCTCTGTCCCCCACCTTTCTGGCGTTAAACGCCCAGAATGGTATCCATTCTGGCGTTTAACGCCCAAATGTTGGCCAATTTGGGCGTTTAACGCCCAGCCAGGTACCTTGGCTGGCGTTAAACGCCAGAAACCCCTTCATCACTGGGCGTTTTACTAAACGCCCAGGATGCTGCACACCTGGCATTAAACGCCCAGAATGGTGCCCATTCTAGCGTTTAACGCCCAAAATGGCACCTTTACTGGCGTTAAACGCCCAGAATGGTGCCCATTCTGGCGTTTAACGCCCAAAGTACCCCTTACTGGCGTTTTTTTGCCAGCAAGCTCCTTTTCTCTGCTTTTTGCACTGAATCCTTTTATAACTCTGTGAATTCCTTCAATTTTGATGATTGCCCTTTGAGAATATGTATCAAACTTTGATTAAACAAAACAAATAACCTGCTAATGACTGGGTTGCCTCCCAGAAAGCGCTTCTTTAATGTCTTTAGCTGGACCTTCACTGAGAATCATTCAAGCCTCAGTTTTGAGCATTCTTGCTCAAAATTGCTTTCAAGATAATGCTTGATCCTCTGTCCATTAACAATGAACTTTTTGTCAAAATCAGTATCCTGAAGCTCAACATATCCATATGGTGACACTCCTGTAATCACATACGGACCCCTCCACCGGGATTTAAGTTTTTCTGGGAACAGCCTGAGCCTAGAGTTGAAGAGCAAAACTTTTTGTCCTGGCTCAAAGACTTTGGATGACAACTTCTTGTCATGCCACTTCTTTGCCTTTTCCTTATAAATTTTTGCATTTTCAAAGGCACTGAGTCTAAATTCATCTAGCTCATTTAGCTGGAGTAATCTTTTTTCACCAGCTAACTTAGCGTCCAGGTTTAGGAATCTGGTTGCCCAGTAGGCTTTATGTTCCAGTTCCACGGGCAGATGACAGGCCTTGCCATACACAAGTTGGTATGGAGAGGTTCCTATTGGAGTCTTGAATGCTGTTCTGTATGCCCACAGAGCATCATCCAAGCTCTTTGCCCAATCCTTTCTACGGGCAATTACAGTCCGTTCTAGGATTCTTTTTAGCTCTCTGTTAGAGACTTCAGCTTGCCCATTTGTCTGTGGATGATATGGGGTTGCCACTTTGTGGCTAATTCCATATCAGACCATAGCAGAGTACAGCTGTTTATTACAGAAATGAGTGCCCCCATCACTGATTAGTACTCTGGGAACACCAAACTTGCTGAAGATGTGTTTCTGGAGGAATTTCAGCACGGTCTTAGTATCATTAGTGGGTGTAGCAATTGCTTCTACCCATTTAGATACATAGTCCACTGCCACCAGAATGTAAGTGTTTGAGTATGATGGTGGGAACGGACCCATAAAGTCAATGCCCCATACATCAAACAATTCAATCTCTAGGATCCCTTGTTGAGGCATGGCATATCCATGAGGCAAGTTACCAGCTCTTTGGCAACTGTCACAGTTACCCACAAACTCTCGGGCATCTCTATAGAGAGTGGGCCAGTAGAAGCCACATTGGAGGACCTTAGTGGCTGTTCGCTCACTTCCGAAATGTCTCCCATACTGTGATCCATGGCAATGCCACAGGATCCTTTGTGCTTCCTCTCTGGGTACACATCTGCGGATCATTCCGTCTGCACATCTCTTAAAGAGATATGGCTCATCCCACAGGTAGTACTTGGCATCTGAAATTAATTTCTTTCTTTGCACCCTGCTGTACTCATGGGGTATGAACCTCACAGCTTTATAATTTGCAATATCTGCAAACCATGGAGCTTCCTGAATGGCAAAGAGTTGCTCATCTGGGAAAGTCTCAGAGATCTCAGTAGCAGGGAGGGACGCCCCAGCTACTAGTTCTATTTGGGACAGATGATCAGCTACTTGGTTCTCTGTCCCTTTTCTGTCTCTTATTTCTATATCAAACTCTTGCAGAATCAACACCCATCTTATGAGCCTGGGTTTTGAATCCTGCTTTGTGAGTAAGTACTTAAGAGCAGCATGGTCAGTGTACACAATCACCTTTGATCCTACTAGATAGGATCTAAACTTGTCAATGGCATAGACCACTGCAAGTAACTCTTTTTCTGTGGTTGTGTAGTTCTTCTGTGCATCATTTATAATACGGCTGGTATAATAAATGATGTGCAGAAGCTTGTTATGCCTCTGTCCCAACACTGCACCAATGGTATGGTCACTGGCATCACACATTAGTTCGAATGGCAATGTCCAGTCTGGTGCAGAGATGACTGGTGCTGTGACCAGCTTGGCTTTCAGTGTCTCAAATGCCTGCAGACACTATGTGTCAAACACAAATGGTGTGTCAGCAGCTAGCAGGTTGCTCAGAGGTTTTGCAATTTTCGAAAAATCCTTTATAAACCTTCTGTAGAATCCTGCATGCCCCAGAAAGCTTCTGATTGCCTTAACATTAGCAGGTGGTGGTAATTTTTCAATTACCTCTACCTTTGCCTTATCCACCTCTATTCCCTTGCTTGAAATTTTGTGCCCAAGGACAATTCCTTCAGTCACTATAAAGTGACATTTCTCCCACTTTAAAACCAGGTTAGTCTCTTGGCACCTTTTCAAGACAAGTGCTAGGTGGTTAAGACAGGAGCTGAATGAGTCTCCATATACCAAGAAGTCATCCATGAAGACTTCTAGGAATTTCTCCACCATATCAGAGAAGATGGATAGCATGCATCTCTGAAAAGTTGCAGGAGCATTACACTGACCAAAAGGCATTCTCCTGTAGGCAAACACGCCAGAAGGGCAAGTGAATGCTGTTTTCTCTTGGTCCTGAGGATCTACTGCAATTTGGTTGTAACCTGAATAGCCATCCAAAAAGCAGTAATAATCATGACCAGCTAGTTTTTCTAGCATTTGGTCTATGAATGGTAAAGGAAAATGATCCTTTCTGGTGGCTATATTGAGCCTTCTGTTGTCAATACACATACGCCACCCTGTAACTGTTCTTGTAGGAACCAGTTCATTCTTTTCATTATGAACCACTATCATGCCTCCCTTCTTGGGGACAACTTGGACAGGGCTCACCCAGGGGCTATCAGAAATAGGATAAATAATCCCAGCCTCTAGTAATTTAGTGACCTTTTTCTGCACCACCTCCTTCATGGCCGAATTTAGCCGCCTTTGTGGTTGAACCACTGGTTTGGCATTATCCTCTAATAGGATCTTGTGCATGCATCTTGCTGGGCTAATGCCCTTAAGATCACTTATGGACCACCCAAGAGCTGTCTTGTGTGTCCTTAGCACTTGAATCAGTGCTTCCTCTTCCTGTGGATTTAAAGCAGAGCTTATGATCACTGGAAAAGTGTCACCCTCTCCCATAAATGCATACTTCAGGGATGGTGGTAGTGGTTTGAGCTCAGGTTTGGGAGGCTTATCCTCTTTCTGAGGAATTTTCAAAAATTCTTTTGTTTCCTCTGGTTCTTCCTGATCAGGCTGAACATCCTTGAGATGTCCTCTAGCTCTGATTCTAGGCTTTCAGTCATATTGATATCTTCCACCAAAGAGTCAATAATGTCAGCGCCGATGCAGTCATTTGGTGTGTCTGGATGCTGCATAGCTTTTACAGCATTCAACTTGAACTCATCCTCATTGACTCTCAGGGTTACTTCCCCTTTTTGTACGTCAATAAGAGTTCGTCCAGTTGCTAGGAAAGGTCTTCCTAGAATGAGAGTTGCACTCTTGTGCTCCTCCATTTCCAGCACTACAAAGTCAGTTGGAAAGGCAAATGGCCCAACCTTGACAATCATGTCCTCAATTATGCCTGATGGATATTTAATGGAGCCATCAGCAAGTTGAAAACATATCCGGGTTGGTTTGACTTCTTCAGTCAACCCAAGCTTTCTGATAGTGGATGCAGGTATTAGATTGATACTTGCTCCAAGGTCACACAGGGCTGTCTTGGTGCAAGCACCTTCTAATGTGCATGGTATCATAAAGCTTCCTGGATCTTGAAGCTTTTTTGGTAAGCTTTTCAGAATGACTGCACTGCATTCTTCAGTGAGAAACACTTTTTCAGTTTCTCTCCAATCCTTCTTACGACTTAAGATCTCTTTCATGAACTTAGCATAAGAAGGTATTTGCTCAAGTGCCTCTGCAAATGGAATCTTTATTTCAAGAGTCCTTAGAAAGTCTGCAAAGCGGGCAAATTGCTTATCATGTTCCGCTTGGCGGAGTTTCTGAGGATAAGGCATCTTGGCTTTATATACCTGAACCTTAGTTGCTGCAGGTTTATTCCTTACAGAGGTGGTTGGAGAAGCCTTTTTAGAGGGGTTACTATCAACACTCTCAGGTGTCTAATTCCCCATTGGCGTTTGAACGCCAGGATTGGGTGAAGAATGGGCGTTTAACGCCAACTTTTCCCCCTTTTCTGGCGTTTGAACGCCAGAACTGGGCAGGGAATGGGCGTTTAACGCCAGCTTTTCCCCCCTTTCTGGCGTTTGAACGCCAAGAGTATTCCTCTCTGGGCTCTTACTGTCCTCAGAGGGATTTTGGACAGTGGTTTGGTTATCCTCTGTCAATTGTTCCTTTATTGGCTTTTTGCTACTTTAAGCAGTGTTATGCAATGTCTTCCCACTCCTCAGTTGAACTGCTTGGCATTCTTCTGTTATCTGTTTAGATAACTGCTGTTTTGCCTGATTCAACTGTGACTCTATGTTCTTGTTAGCAATTTTAGTTTCTTGGAGCATCTCTTTAAATTCTGCTAACTGTTTTGTCATCAGGTGTAATTGCTGATTAAGCTCAGCCATCTGTTCTTGAGGATTAGGATCAGTGGCTACTGCCATAACTTCTTCTTTTGTAGAGGACTCATTACTAGAGTACAAATGTTGATTTCTAGCCACAGTATCTATAAGCTCTTGATCCTCTTCAATCGTCTTCCTCATATGTATAGATCCACCAGCTGAGTGGTCTAGAGACATCTGAGCTTTTTCTATAAGCCCATAGTAGAAGATGTCTAACTGTACCCACTCTAAAAACATTTCAGAGGGGCATTTTCTTAGCATACCTCT
Source organism: Arachis stenosperma (assembly GCF_014773155.1). Lineage (NCBI taxonomy): Eukaryota > Viridiplantae > Streptophyta > Magnoliopsida > Fabales > Fabaceae > Arachis > Arachis stenosperma. Next base: position 88,348,106 of record NC_080382.1, read on the forward strand.
ATACCTCTCCCAGGCATTATAAAGGGATTCATCATCCTTTTTGGAGGGTAAAATTGATTCAGGAATTTGTCTGATAACTGTCTCCATGTTTTTATGCTTGCTGTGGGTTGGTTATTCAACCACCTCTTAGCTTGATCTTTTTCAGCAAATGGAAACAGTAATAATCTGTAGACATCCTGATCTACCTCTTTATCACGTACTGTGTCAGCAATTTGTAAGAATTATGCCAGAAACTCAGTAGGTTCTTCCTGTGGAAGACCGGAATACTGGCAATTTTGCTGCACCATGATAATGAGTTGAGGATTTAGCTCAAAGCTGCTTGCTTTAATGGGAGGTATACAGATGCTACTCCCATATGCAACCGTAATGGGGTTAGCATATGACCCCAGAGTCCTTCTGGACTACTCAATTCCACTTAGGTCCATGATGGAGAAAGGGAATATGATATGGATTCACAAGTAAAGTAATATTTTTTTTAACTAAAAGTGACCGAAAAAAATAAAATAAAATAAATGGAAAATAGATAAAATTTTGAAAACTAAAAGAAAATAAGATCAAAGCAAATTGAAAACTAAATCAATTAGTTAATTAAAAAAAGATTTTGGGATTAGCAATTGAAAAGATATGATTGAAAATTATTTTGAAAAAAATTTGATTTTTGAAATGAGGAAAGAGAAAAACAACAAAATGACACCAAACTTAAAATTTTTAGAAAATCAAACAGAAATTTTTGAAAATTTAAAGGAAAACACAGAGAAGACACCAAACCTAGAATTTTTAAGGATCAAGAAAGGACTAAGGACATGCAAATTCGAAAAATAAAAGAAAACAAAAGCATGCAATTGACACTAAACTTAAAATATAAAACTAAACTCAAATAAAAGACTCTAAACCAACAAAAATAAAATAGTCCTAATCTAAGCAACAAGATAAACCGTCAGTTGTCCAAACATGAACAATCCCCGGCAACGGCGCCAAAAACTTGGTGCACGAAATTGCAATCACACTTTTGCAATCCCGCACAACTAACCAGCAAGTGCACTGGGTCGTCCAAGTAATACCTTACGTGAGTAAGGGTCGATCCCACGGAGATTGTCGGCTTGAAGCAAGCTATGGCTATCTTGTATCTCTTAGTCAGGATATCAATAATTCTCAGGGTTAATTGTGAAAAGTGGAAGAACATGAAATAATTACTTGTTTTGCAGTAATGGAGAACAGGTTGAGGTTTTGGAGATGCTCTATCTTCTGAATCTCTGCTTTCCTACTGTCTTCTTCTTCAAGCACGCAAGACTCCTTTCATGGCAAGCTGTATGTAGGGTTTCACCATTGTCAATGGCTACCTCCCATCCTCTCAGTGAAAATGTTCAACGCGCTCTATCACAGCACGGCTATTCATCTGTCGATTCTCAATCAGGTCGGAATAAAATCCAGTTATTCTTTTGCATCTGTCACTAATGCCCAGCCTTCAGGAGTTTGAAGCTCGTCACAGTCATTCAATCCTTGAATCCTACTCAGAATACCACAGACAAGGTTTAGATCTTCCGGATTCTCTTGAATGCCGCCATCAATTCTAGCTTATACCACGAAGATTTTGATTAAGGAATCCAAGAGATATCTACTCAATCTAAGGTAGAACGGAGGTGGTTGTCAGGAACACATTCATAGGTGAGAATGATGATGAGTGTCACGGATCATCACATTCATCAAGGTTAAGAACAAGTGATATCTTAGAATAGAAGAAAGCATGATTGAATGAAAAACAGTAGTAATTGCATTAATCCATCAAGACACAGCAGAGCTCCTCACCCCCAACCATGGGGTTTAGAGAATCATCTCGTAGAAGATACAATGAGAAACGTGTAATGTGTCATGAGGTAAAGATACAATGTCAAAAGATCCTATTAATAGTGAACTAGTAACCTAGGGTATACAGAAATGAGTAAATGATGTAAAAATCCACTTCCGGGGTCCACTTGGTGTGTGCTTGGGCTGAGCATTGAAGCTTTCATGTGTAGAGACTTTTTCTGGAGATAAACGCCAGCTTTTATGCCAGTTTGGGCGTTTAACTCCAATTTTTGTGCCAGTTCCGGCGTTAAACGCTGGGAATTCTGAAGCTGATTTGCAACGCCGGTTTGGGCCATCAAATCTCGGGCAAAGTATGGACTATTATACATTTCTAGAAAGCCCAGAATGTCTACTTTCCAGCGCAATTAAGAGCGCGCCAATTAGGCTTCTGTAGCTCCAGAAAATCCACTTCGAGTGCAGGGAGGTCAGAATCCAATAGCATCTGCAGCCCTTTTCAGCCTCTAAATCAGATTTTTGCTCAGGTCCCTCAATTTTAGCCAGAAAATACCTAAAATTACAGAAAAACACACAAACTCATAGTAAAGCCCAGAAAAGTGAATTTTAACTAAAAACTAATGAAAATGTAATAAAAACTAACTAAAATATACTAAAAACATACTAAAAATAATGCCAAAAAGGGTATAAATTATCCACTCATCAATAGGCCATTCTTGGAGTTAAACTCCAGCTTGGATGCCACTTTGGGCGTTTAACTCCAGTTCTGGTGCCAGTTCTAGCGTTTTTCGCCAGAAAAGGGTCTCTGGTGGGTGTTTGGATTCCAGTTTGGGCCATCAAATCTCGGGCAAAGTATGGACTATTATATATTTCGGAAAAGCCCAAGATGTCTACTTTCCAACGCAATTAAAAACACGCCAATTAGGCTTCTTTAGCTCCAGAAAATCCACTTCGAGTGTAGGAGGGTCAGAATCCAACAACATCTGCAGTCCTTTCTCAGCCTCTGAATCAGATTTTTGCTCAGGTCCATCAATTTCAGCCAGAAAATACCTGAAATCGCAGAAAAAAACACAAAACTCATAGTAAAGTCCAGAAATGTGATTTTTATATAAAAACTAATAAAAATATATTAAAAAGTAACTAAAACATACTAAAAACTACCTAAAAATAATGCCAAAAAGCGTATAAACCGCTCATCACAACACCAAACTTAAATTGTTGCTTGTCCCCAAGTAACTAAAAACAAAATAGGATAAAAAGAAGAGAATATACAATAAATTCTAAAACATCAATGAAGCTTAGTTTCAATTAGATGAGCGGGACTAGTAGCCTTTTGTTTCTGAACAGTTTTGGCATCTCACTTTATCCTTTGAAGTTCAGAATGATTGGCATCCATAGGAACTCAGAATTCAGATAGTGTTATTGATTCTCCTAGTTATGTATGTTGATTCTTGAACACAACTAATTATGAGTCTTGGCCGTGACCCTAAGCATCTTGTTTTCCAGTATTACCACCGGATACATAAATGCCACAGACACATAATTGGGTGAACCTTTTCAGATTGTGACTCAGCTTTGCTAGAGTCCCTAGTTAGAGGTGCCCAGAGTTCTTAAGCACACTCTTTTGTTTTGGATCACGACTTTAATCACTCAGTCCCAAGCTTTTCACTTGGACCTTCATGACACAAGCACATGGTTAGGGACAGCTTGATTTAGCCGCTTAGGCCAGGATTTTATTCCTTTGGGCCCTCCTATCCACTGATGCTCAAAGCCTTGGATCCTCTTTACCCTTGCCTTTTAGTTTATAGGGTTACTGGATTTTTGCTCTTGCATTTTGGTTTAAAGATCTATTGGCTTTTTCTGCTTGCTTTCTCTTTTTCTTTTTTTTTCTTTATTTTTCGCCCTTTTTTTTCTTTTTTTCTCAAGCTTTGTGTTTTTCACTGCTTTTTCTTGCTTTAGGAATTAATTTTATGATTTTTCAGATTATCAATAACATTTTTCTTTTTTCATTATTCTTTCAAGAGCCAACAATTTTAACATTCATAATCTTCACTATAAAAAATTATGCACTGTTCAAGCATTCATTCAGAAAACAAAAAGTATTGCCACCACATCAAAATAATTAAACTAATTTCAAGATAGAATTCGAAATTCATGTACTTCTTGTTCTTTTGCAAATAGAAACATTTTTCTTTTAAGAAAGGTGAGGGATTCATGGAACACTCATAGCTTTAAGACATAGACTCTAAACATGAATAATCATATAATAAAGACACAAACATAGACAAAACATAAAGCATAAGAACCGAAAAACAGAAAAAAAAGAACAAAGAAATTAAAGAACGGGTCCACCTTAGTGACGGCGGCTAGTTCTTCCTCTTGAAGATCCTATGGAGTGCTTAAGCTCCTCAATATCTCTTCCTTGCCTTTGTTGTTCCTCCCTCATGGCTCTTTGGTCCTTTCTAATCTCATGGAGGATAATGGAGTGCTCTTGGTGCTCCACTCTTAGTTGCTCCATATTGGAACTCAAATCTTCTAAAGAAGTGTTGATTTGCTCACAATAGTTGTGTGGAGGAAAATGCATCCCTTGAAGCATCTCAGGGATTTCTTGATGAGGGACTTCCTCATGCTCTTGTTGAGGTCCATGAGTGGGATTTCTTGTTTCCTCCATCCTCTTTTTAGTGATGGGCTTGTCCTCTTCAATGAGGATATCTTCTCCTATGACAATTCCGGCTGAATTGCATAGGTGACAGATGAGATGAGGGAAGGCTAACCTTGACAAAGTGGAGGTTTTGTCAGCCACCTTGTATAGTTCTAGAGGTATGATCTCATGAACTTCTACTTCCTCTCCACTCATGATACTATGGATCATGATAGCCTGATCCAAAGTTACTTCGGATCGGTTGCTAGTAGGAATGATAGAGCATTGGATGAACTCTAACCATCCTCTAGCTATGGGTTTGAGGTCAAGCCTTCTCAGTTGAACTGGCTTACTTTTGGAGTATCTCTTCTATTGGGCTCCTTCTACACAAATATCCATGAGGACTTGGTCCAACCTTTGATCCAAGTTGACCCTTCTTGTGAAAGGATGAAGATCTCCTTGCATCATTGGCAAATTGAATGCCAACCTCATGGTTTTCAGACTGAAATCCAAGTATTTCCCTCGAACCACTGTGAGCCAATTCTTTGGGTTCGGGTTCACACTTTGATCATGATTCTTAGTGATCTATGCATTAGCATAGAACTCTTGAACCATTAAGATTCTGACTTGTTGGATAGGGTTGGTGAGAACTTCCCAACCTCTTCTTCTAATCTCACGTCGGATCTCTAGATATTTGCTCTTTTTGAGCTTGAAGGGGACCTCAGGGATCACCTTTTTCTTGGCCACAACTTCGTAGAAGTGGTCTTGATGGACCTTTGAGATGAATCTCTCAATCTCCCATGACTCGAAGATGGAAGCAATTGCCTTCTCTTTCCTCTTTCTAGAGGTTTCTCCAGTTTTAGGTGCCATTAATGGTTATAAAAAAAAAGCAATGCTTATTTCACACCAAACATAAAATGTTTGCTCGTCCTCGAGCAAAAGAAGAAAGAAAGGAGGAGAAGAAGAAGGAATGGACGAGATGGAGGTTTGTAAAGGGTTCGGCCAAGGGGGTAGGAAGTGTTGGTGATGTGTGAAAATGAAGGAGTGAAGATGGGTATTTATAGGGTAAGGGAGAGAGGGAATCTGTGTGAGAAGGGGTGGGTTTGGGAGGGAAATGGTTTTGAATTTGAATAGTGAGGTAGGTGGGGTTTATTTTGGGAAATAGTGGATGGATGTGAGTGGTGAAGAGATTATGGGAAAGATGGTAGGATTTGATAAGTGAATGGTGTTTGGGGAAGAGTGTTATGGAAAGGTGTGAAGAAGGGAGAGAGTGAGTTAGGGTAGGTAGGTATCCTGTGGGGTCCACAGATCGTGAGGTGTCAAGGATTTCTCATCTCTGCACCTTTCTGGCGTTTAAATGCCCCCTGTGTGCCATTTTTGGCGTTAAATGCCAGCTTTGCTGCCTTTCCTGGTGTTAAACACCAGGCTGGCTGCCAATTTTGGCGTTTAACACCCAGAATGCTGCCAGACTGGGCGTTAAACGCCCATTCTGCTACCTTTACTGGCGTTTAACGCTAGCCAGACATCAGATACTCTTTTCTGGCGTTAAACGCCAGTCTGGCTGCCAATTTTGGTGTTTAACGCCCAGAATACTACAAGACTGGGCGTTAAATGCCCATTTTGATATCCTTACTGGCGTTTAAACGCTAGTAAGCTCGTCCTCCAGGTTGTGCTGTTTATAATGCTGTTTTTGATTCCACTTTAATTCTGCAGCTGTTTTTGTGACTTCAGATGATCATCAACCTAAAGAAAACATATACTAACAATGGAAAATAAAATGAAAAAGTAATTAATATAGATAAATAAAATTGGATTGTGATGCGGTGAAAATTGGTGAATTAAAAATTATTAAAATGTGTACGTTGCAACTCCCCGGCAACGGCGCCAAAAATTGATGCGGCAGAAATTGGTGAATCAAAAATTATTAAAATATATGCGTTGCAAATATAGTTCTTAACTCACCAGAATTCCACTTATCAATTTAGAAAGGTGTCACAGAAATTTAAATTTTAAATATTGGGAGTATGAATCCCAGGTCGTCTCCCAATGAGTTGCAGAAAAGTATGCTATTTTATTAATCAGATGTTTTCAAAAAGGTTTGAGTTGAGTAAACAGGAAATAAAATTGGAGAATTTGAATAATGTAAATAAAAGCCTTGATTGGGAGTTGATTAGTTGGAAGTCCCGCTATTGTTGGATTACTCTCTAGATTAATTGATAATTAAAGGTTATCCTGTTTAGTTATCTCTTACTAGGTAAGGGAAAGTTAAGCAAGTTGGGATGCTATGCCCATTCACAAGTTGCAACCCACTTAATTAAAAGGGATTGGTGTTAGTGACTAGAGGGCAAGCTAACAATAACCCAATTACAATCTTTCTTTCAAGCCTTCCAACTCAATTGGTTCCTTTCAATCAACTCCCCATCAAGTTAGGGAACTACTTGCTCATTGTGAATGTAAAATTCATAACATATGAAAAGGAATTAAAGAAAGACATTGTAAATAAAATCAAAATAAACAAATAAAAATAAAAGTAATCCTTGTATTAAATAAATCCTAATAATTTTCCAATGGTAAAATTAACAAAGCAAAGGACATGGAAGAGTAAAGCCAAGTAAAGAAAACGAACTAGAATGACGAAGTCTTCATGAAGTAATAACTCTTCTCAATATCCCAATGCAAAAAGTGGTAGAAAAATAAAATCCTAAAAACTATCAATGTGTAGAGAGAAAAACCTAGAGGAGGAGTAAAAACTAGATCTAAAACTAAAACCGTGTCAAATGAATTGTTGTCTCTGGTTTCTACATGTTCTCTGGCTCTAGTCTGCTATTCTGGGCCGAGAACTGGGTCAAAACAGGGCCTAAAATCGCCCCCAGCGGAATCTGCAGATTATGCAGATCGCGCACGTTATGCGATCGCGTCATCCATGCGGACGCGTCATTCGCGTTTTTCCTTGCCACGTGTTCGCGTCATCCACGCCTCCGCGTCACTTGTGCTTTTCCATTCCGCGCGGTCACGTGAGCCATGCGGCCGCGTCACTGTGATTTTTCTTCTTTCGCACGAACGCGTGAGCCATGCGGCCGCGTCACTTCTCGCTGGTTATCTCCTCAATTTCTTGTGTTCCTTCTATTTTTGCTAGCTTCCTTTCCAATCTCCAACTCATTCATGCCCTATAAAGCCTGAAACATTTAACACACAGATTACGGCATCGAATGGAATAAAGGAGAATTAAAATGCATAATTAAAAGTCTCTAGGAAGCAGTTTTCAATCATGTAATAATTTCAGGAAGGAAATATAAATGCATGCTAAATTAATGAATAAGTGGGTAAGGATCATGATAAAAGCACACAATTAAACACAATATAAACCATAAAATAGTGGTTTATCAGGTTGCCTCTCAATAAGCGATTCTTTAATGTTAATAGCTTGACAGTGAGCTCTTATAGAGCTTCACAGACACTCAGAGCATGATTGTGGCCTCCCAACACCAAACTTAGAGTTTGAATGTGGGGGCTTTGTTTGACTCTGTGTGGTGAGAATTGGATGAAGCTTTTCATGCTTCTTCTCCATGTTTGCAGAAGAAGATCCTTGAGTCTTAAACACAAGGTAGTCCTCATTCAATTGAAGGACTAACTCTCCTCTGTCCACATCAATCACAGCCCTTGTTGTGGCTAGGAAGGGTCTTCCAAGGATGATGGATTCATCTTCATCCTTTCCAGTGTCTAGGATTATGAAGTCAGCAGGGATGTAACGGTCTTCAACCTTCACTAAGACATCCTCTACAAATCCATAAACCTATTTCATTGATTTGTTTGCCATCTCTAGTGAGATTCTTGCAGCTTGTACCTCATAAATCCCTAGTTTCTCAATTACAAAGAGTGGCATGAGGTTGATACCTGACCCCAGATCACACAGAGCTTTTTCAAAGGTCATGGTGCCTATGGTGTAAGGTATTAAGAACTTTCTGGGATTCGGTTTCTTTTGAGGCAATGTCTGCTGAATCCATGTATTCAGTTCATTGAGGAGCAATGGAAGTTCATCCTTCCAAGTCTCATTAACAAATAACTTGGCATTCAGCTTCATGATTGCTCCTAGATACTGAGCAACTTGCTCTTCAACAATATCTTCGTCCTCTTCAGATGAGGAATACTCTTTAGAGCTCATGAATGACAATAGTAAGTTCAGTGGAATCTCTGTGGTCTCTTGTGAGCCTCAGATTCCTTTGGTTCCTCAATAGGGAACTCCTTATTAGTCAGTGGACGTCCCTTGAGGTCTTCTTCACTGGGAATCATTGCCTTTTCGCTCTCTCCAGGTTCGACCATTTTGGTTATAGTTATAGCCTTGCACTCTCTTTTGGGATTTTCTTCTATATTGCTTGGGAGAGTACTAGGAGGAGTTTCAGTAACTTTTTTACTCAACTGACCCACTTGTGCCTCCAAATTTCTGATGGAGGACCTTGTTTCATTCATAAAACTGAGAGTGGTCTTACAAAGATCAGAGACTATGTTTGCTAAGCCAAAGAGGCTCTGCTCAGAATTCTCTGTCTGTTGCTGAGAAGATGATCGAAAAGGCTTGCTATTGCCAAACCTATTTCTCCCACCATTATTGTTGTTGAAGCCTTGTTGAGGCTTCTGTTGATCCTTCCATGAGAAATTTGGATGATTCCTCCATGAAGGATTATAGGTGTTTCCATATGATTCTCCCATGTAATTCACCTCTTCCATTGTAGGATTGTTAGGGTCATAAGCTTTTCCTTCTGAAGAGGCTTCTTTAGCACTGCCGGGTGCAGCTTGTAATCCAATCAGATTCTGAAAAAGCATATTGACTTGCTGAGTCAATATTTTGTTCTGTGCCAATATGGCATTCAGAGTATCAATCTCAAGAACTCCTTTCTTCTGAGTCATCCCATTATTCACAAGATTTCTTTCAGAAGTGTACATGAACTGGTTAGTTGCAACCATCTCAATGAGTTCCTGGGCTTTTGTAGGGGTTTTTAGATGAAGAGATCTACCAACAGAGTGGTCCAATGACATCTTGGACAATTCAGACAGACCATCATAGAATATACATATGATGCTCCATTCGGGGAGATTGTTAGAAAGACACCTTTTAGTTAATTGCTTGTATCTTTTCCAAGCTTCATAGAGGGATTCAACTTCCTTCTGTTTGAAGGTTTGGACGTCCACTCTAAGCTTGCTCAGCTTTTAAGGTAGAAAGAATTTGGTTAAGAAAGCTTCCTTCTGTTGACTAACTTGTCCCAAGAGTTTAGGCTTTCTCTAGGTTGTGAGTCCAACCATGTTTTAGCTTTGTCTCTCATAGCAAAGGGAAAAACATAAGTCTGTAGACCTCGGGATCAACCCCATTAGTCTTAATAGTATCACAGATATGCAAGAATTCAGCTAAGAATTGATGAGGATCTTCCGATAGAAGTCCATGAAACTTGCAATTCTGCTACATTAGAGAAACTAATTGAGGCTTAAACTCAAAGTTGTTTGCTCCAATGGCAGGAATTGAGATGCTTCTTCCATAGAAGTTGGAAGTTGGTGCAGCATAGTCACCAAGCATCTTCCTTGCATCTCTAGCATTGTTGTTGGGTTCGGCTACCATGTTTGCTTCTCCTTCGAAATTCTCTGTAAGGTCCTCTCCGGAGTGTTGTGCTTTAGCTTCTCTTAGCTTCTTCTTGAGAGTCCTTTCAGGTTCAGGATCAGCTTCAACAAGAATGTTTTTATCCCTGTTTCTGCTCATATGAAAAAGAAGAGAACAAAGGGAGTAGTGGAATCCTCTATGTCACAGTATAGAGATTCCTTGAGGTGTCAGAAGAAAAGAAGAACAAAGGAGTGAGGTAGAGAGAGAATAAGAAGAATTCGAACACAGAGGGAGAGAGAGAGGGTTTGAATTAAAGGTAGAAGAGTAGTGTTAGCAAATAAATAGAAGGAGATGAGAGAGAGGGTATTCAAAAATTAAAACTAAAATAATTAGTTAGTTAAAATGAGTTTTGAAAAAATGGTTAGTGATTTTCGAAAATTGGAAGTGGAAAAGTGGTTAGGTGGTTTTGAAAAAGATAAGAAATAGTAATTAGTTAAAAAAGATTTGAAAATAATTTTGAAAAGATAAGAAGTTAGAAAAAGATTTTGAAATCAAAATTTTTTAAAAAAAGATATGATTGTAAAAGATATGATTTGAAAATATATGATTGAAAAAGAAATTAAAAAGATTTGATTTTTAAAATTGATGACTTGACTAACAAGAAACTAAAAGATATAATTCTAGAATTCAAAGATTGATCCTTTCTTAACAAGAAAGTAACAAATTTGAAATTTTTGAATCAAAACATTAATTGTTAGCAAGGATTTTTGAAAATGATATGTGATGAGCGGATATTTTATACGCTTTTTGGGGGTAATTTTATGTAGATTTTAGTATGTTTTAGTTAGTTTTTAGTATAATTTTATTAGTTTTTAGGCAAAATTTATATTTCTGGACTTTACTATGAGTTTGTGTATTTTTCTGTAATTTCAGGTATTTTCTGGCTGAAATTGAGGGAGCTGAGCAAAAATCTGATTTAGGCTGAAAAAGGACTGCTGATGCTGTTGGATGCTGACCTCCCTGCACTCGAAATGGATTTTTTAGGGCTACAAGAGTCCAATTGGCACGCTCTTAATTGGGTTAGAAAATAGACATCCAGGACTTTCCAGCAATATATAATACTCCATACTTTGCGCGAAGATAGATGACGTAAACTGGCGTTCAACGCCAGTTCTATGTTGCAGTCTGGCATTCAGCGCCAGAAACCGGTTGCAAGTTGGAGTTCAACGCCAGAAACAGGTTACAACCTGGCGTTCAACTCCAAAAACAGCCCAGGCACGTGAGAAGCTTAAGTCTCAGCCCCAGCACACACCAAGTGGGCCCCAGAAGTGGATTTCTGCACCATCCATCCTAGTTTACTCATTTTCTGTAAACCTAGGTTACTAGTTGAGTATTTAAACAACTTTTAGAGATTTATTTTGTATCTCATGACATTTTTAGATCTGAACTTTGTACCTTTTGATGGCATGAGTCTCTAAACTCCATTGTTGGGGGTGAGGAGCTCTGCAGCGTCTCGATGAATTAATACAATTATTTATGTTTTCCATTCAAACACGCTTGTTCCTATCTAAGATGTTCATTCGCGCTTCACTATGAAGAAGGTGATGATCCGTGACACTCATCACCTTCCTCAATCCATGAACGTGTGCCTGACAACCCCCTCTGTTTTACATTAGATTGAATGAGTATCTCTTAGATTCCTTAATCAGAATCTTCGTGGTATAACCTAGAACATTTTGGCGGCCACTCTTGAGGATCCGGAAAGTCTAAACCTTGTCTGTGGTATTCCGAGTAGGATTCTGGGATTGAATGGCTGTGACGAGCTTCAAACTCGCGATTGTTGGCCGTGATGACAAACGCAAAAGAATCAATGGATTCTATTCTGACATGATCGAGAACCAACAGATGATTAGCCCTGCTGTGACAGAGCATTTGGACCATTTTCACTGAGAGGATGGGAAGTAGCCATTGACAACGGTGATGCCCTACATACAGCTTGCCATGGAAGGAGCCTTGCATTTATGAAAGTGAGAAAGCATTATGTTGCAGGAATTCAGAGGACAAAGCATCTCCAAAACTCCAACATATTCTCCATTACTGCATAATAAGTATTTATTTCATGCTCTTTTACTTTTTACAATTAAAACTAAAAATTATTATTGATATTATATCCAAACTAAGAATAATAAGATAACCATAGCTTGCTTCAAGCCGACAATCTTCGTGGGATTCGACCCTTACTCACGTAAGGTATTACTTGGGCGACCCAATGCACTCTGCTGGTTAGTTGTGCGAAGCTGTGAGAAATAGTCCATTAATATTAGCATACGCAATTTCGTGCACCATGTTTTTGGCGCCGTTGCCGGGGATTGTTTGAGTTTGAACAACTGACGGTGAATCTTGTTGCTTAGATTAGGAAAAATTAGTCCTTTTGGTTTAGAGTCACTAGAATTGCATCTTTTATTATCCCTTTTAAAAACTTTTTTCAAAAAATATTATTTTTCTTTATTAATTTTTAGTTTTTCTATGAAGTTTAGTGTCATGTTTTAAGTTTGGTGTCAATTGCATGCTTTTCTTTGTCTTTCAATCTTCGAATTGCATGTTCTTTGTTTTTCCTTGATCTTCAAATTGTTCTTGTCAATTTTTCTTATTTGATCTTTTGTTTTTCTTGTTCTGTGTGTTTTCGTGTTTTCTTTGTGCTTTTTTCAAAATATTAATTTTCAAAAATATATTTTTTATACAATATTAAAAACGTTGCATTTATAGCTCAGTTGGCTAGAGCATTAGCTTATGTTCTTGGCAATTGGGTATCTTCCTTTTAAAACTTTTTTTCAAAAATAATTTTTCTTTGAATAAATCTTGTGCCAAACTTTAAGTTTGGTGTTTTCTTGTTAATCTTTCTTTAATTTTCGAAAATTTTATTGTGGTTTTCTAAAAATTTTAAGTTTGATGTTCTTTTTTTTTGTTCTTGTTGTTCTTGTGAGTCTTCAAAGTGTTCTTGAGTTTTCTTTGTGTTTTGATCTTAAAATCTTTAAGTTTGGTGTTCCTTGGTGTTTTCCCTCCAAAATTTTTGAAAACAAGGAGCATTAGATCTAAAAATTTTAAGTCTTGGGCCTTTTGTGTATTTTTCTCTTTCATCATAAAATTCAAAATTCAAAAAAAAGGTTATATATATATTTTTTCTAACTATTTTTTTAGCAATTATTTCGAATTTTAAAAAAAATTTCGGATTTCATTTTTAAAATTTTAAAATTATAGCTTTTTCAAAAATATTCTAACCACTTTCTCTCTCCTCACTTTTTCGAATTTCTTCATAAAATATTTTCAAATTCTTTTTGTTTTCCTTTATATTTTAGTTTTTGTTTTATTTTATTTTATTATTTCGAAACCTTTTCTATAATAATAAAATAAATTCACATCATCTCCCTTTCCCATTATGGACTTAAGTGGAAATGAATAGTCCAAAAGGACTCTGGGGTCATATGCTAACCCCACTACTACTTCATATGGGAGTAGTATCTGTATACCCTCCATTGGAGTTAGTAGTTTTGAGTTGAACCCTCAGCTCATTATCATGGTGCAGCAAAGTTGCCAGTATTTCGGTCTTCCACAAGAAGAACCTACAGAGTTTCTGGCACAGTTTTTACAAATTGCTGACACAGTAAATGATAAGGAAGTAGATCAGGATGTCTACAGATTGTTACTATTTCCATTTGCTGTAAAAGACCAAGCTAAGTGGTGGTTAAATAACCAACCTAAGGACAGCATAAAGACATGGAAATAGCTGTCAGAAAAATTCCTGAATCACTATTTTCCTCCAAAACGGATGACACAGCTAAGGCTGAGCATCCAAGGCTTCAAACAAGGCGATAATGAATCACTTTATGATGCCTAGGAGAGATGCAGAGAGATGCTGAGAAAATGCCTCTCTGAAATGTTTTCAAAGTGGGTGCAGTTAAACATCTTCTATTATGGGCTTACAGAGAAAGCTCAAATTTCTCTAGACCACTCATCTGGTAGATCTATACACATGAGAAAGACAATAGAAGAAGCTCAAGAGCTTATTGATACAGTTGCCAGAAATCAGCATCTGTACCTAAGCAGTGAACCTTCCATCAACGAAGAGGCTAAAACAGTAACTGCTGAACTCAGTCCTGCAGAACAAGCTACTGAATTCAATCAGCAATTAGATTTTCTAACAAAACAGCTAGCCGAATTCAAGGAAATATTGCAAGAAACAAGAATGGCTAATATGAATATGGAAGTACAGTTGAAGCAAACAGAACAGCAGTTATCAAAACAAATAACAGACTACTACCCAAAATCCCTCTGAGGACAGTCAGAGCCCAGAGAGGAAAAATTCTGGCACTCAAACGCCAGATAATGGGCAGAAAGCTGGGGTTGAATGCCCAACCCATGCTTAGTCCTGGTGTCCAACGCCAGAAACAACCAAGGAACTGGCGTTGAACGCCAAAAGAAAGCCCAGTTCTGGCGTTCAGATGCCAGAAACAGATAAGGAGTTGGCGTCTAACGCCACTCCAGCTTCCACCCCTGGTATTCAAACACCAGTGGGGGATCAGACACATACAAGTGCTGATAGCAACTCCTCTAAAAAGGCTTCTCAACCCACAGCTATAGGCAATAAAGCTGCAGCAACTAAGGTTGATGAATACAGAGCCAAAATGCCTTATTGATAAACCACTATTTCATGGTTTATATTGTATTTAGTTGAGTGGTTTTATCAAGCTTTTCACCCACTTATTCATAAGATTTGCATGATTTTACAATTCCTTCCTAGTTTAGTTCTATGATTGAAAACATGCTTCTTTGGTCTTAATTTAGCTAATCTTAATCGTCTCTTATTACCATTCGATGCCTTGATCTGTGTGTTAAGTGTTTCAGGCTTCATAGGGCAGGAATGGCTTAGAGAATAAAGAGGAAGCGTGCAAAAATGGAAGGAACACAAGGAATTGAGGAGATGACTGGTGCACGAAATTGCAATCACACTTTTGCAATTCCGCACAACTAACCAGCAAGTGCACTGGGTCGTCCAAGTAATACCTTACGTGAGTAAGGGTCGATCCCAAGGAGATTGTCGGCTTGAAGCAAGCTATGGTTATCTTGTAACTCTTAGTCAGGATATCAATAATTATCAGGGTTGATTGTAAAAAGCAAAAGAACATGAAATGAGTACTTGTTTTGCAGTAATGGGGAACAGGTTGAGGTTTTGGAGATGCTCTGTCTTCTGAATCTATGCTTTCCTACTGTCTTCTTCTTCAAACACGCAAGACTCCTTCCATGGCAAGCTGTATGTAGGATTTCACCGTTGTTAATGGCTACCTCCCATCCTCTCAGTGAAAATATTCAACGCGCTCTGTCACAGCACGGCTAATCATCTGTCGGTTCTCAATCAGGTTGGAATAGAATACAGTGATTCTTTTGCGTCTGTCACTAACGCCCAGCCTTCAGGAGTTTGAAGCTCGTCACAGTCATTCAATCCTTGAATCCTACTCAGAATACCACAGACAAGGTTTAGACCTTCTGGATTCTCTTGAATGCCGCCATCAATTCTAGCTTATACCACGAAGATTCTGATTAAGGAATCCAAGAGATATCTACCCAATCTAAGGTAGAACGGAGGTGGTTGTCAAGCACGCGTTCATAATTGAGAATGATGATGAGTGTCACGGATCATCACATTCATCCGGTTTAAGAACAAGTGATATCTTAGAATGGAAGCAAGCATGAGTGAATGAGAAACAGTAGTAATTGCATTAATCCATCAAGACACAGCAGAGCTCCTCACCCCCAACCATGGGGTTTAGAGACTCATGTTGTAGAAGATACAATGAGAATCGTGTAAAGTTTCATGAGGTGCAGATACAATGTCAAAAGATCCTATTAATAGTGAACTAGTAACCTAGGGTTTACAGAAATGAGTAAATGACAGAAAAATTCACTTCCGGGCCCACTTGGTGTGTGCTTGGGCTGAGCATTGAAGTATTTTCGTGTAGAGACTCTTCTTGGAGTTAAACGCCAGCTTTTGTGCCAGTTTGGGCGTTTAACTCCAATTCTTATGCCAGTTCCAGCGTTAAACGCTGGGAATTCTGAAGCTGATTTGCAACGCCGATCTGGGAATTCTAATTATGCATTGCTGGAAAGCCCAGGATGTCTACTTTCCAACGCCGTTGAGAGCGCGCCAATTGGGCTTCTATAGCTCCAGAAAATCCACTTTGAGTGCAGGGAGGTCAGAATCCAACAACATTTGCAGTCCTTTTCAGTCTCTGAATCAGATTTTTGCTCAGGTCCCTCAATTTCAGCCAAAAAATACCTGAGATCACAGAAAAACACACAAACTCATAGTAAAGTCCAGAAAAGTGAATTTTAACTAAAAACTAATAAAAAATATAATAAAAACTAACTAAAATATACTAAAAACATACTGAAAATAATGCCAAAAAGCGTATAAATTATCCGCTCATCACAACACCAAACTTAAATTGTTGCTTGTCCCCAAGCAACTGAAAATCAAAATAGAATGAAAAGAAGAGAATATACTATAGACTCCAAAATATCAAAGAAACTTAGCTCCAATTAGATGAGCGGGACTAGTAGCTTTTTGCTTCCGAACAGTTTTGGCATCTCGCTTTATCCTTTGAAGTTTAGAATGATTGGCATCCATAGGAACTCAGAACTCAGATAGTGTTATTGATTCTCCTAGTTAAGTATGATGATTCTTGAACATAGCTATTTTATGAGTCTTGGCTGTGGCCCAAAGCACTCTGTCTTCCAGTATTACCACCGGATACATACATGCCACAGACATATACTTGGGTGAACCTTTTCAGATTGTGACTCAGCTTTGCTAGAGTCCCCAATTAGCGGTGTCCAGGGTTCTTAAGCACACTCTTTTTGTCTTGGATCACAACTTTATTTCTTTCTTTTTCTTTTTCTCTTTCTTTTCTTCTTCTTTTTTTTCTTTTTTTTTTTTTTGATTTTTTTTTGTATTCACTGCTTTTTCTTGCTTCAAGAATCAATTTGATGATTTTTCAGATCCTCAATAACAGTTCTCCCTTTCCATCATTCTTTCAAGAGCCAACAATTTTAACATTCTTAAAACAACAAATTCAAAAGACATATGCACTGTTCACGCATTCATTCAGAAAACAAAAAGTATTGTCACCACATCAAACTAATTCAACTAGTTTCAAAGATGAATTCGAAATCCTGTACTTCTTGTTCTTTTGTGATTAAAGCATTTTTCATTTAAGAGAGGTGATGGATTCATAGGACATTCATAGCTTTAAGACATGAACTTTAAATTTTATTAATCATGAATTAAGAATAAGACTCAAAAATAGATATAAGATAAGACTAATAGTAATAGGAAACAAAAAATTTAAATAGGCTCCTAATGATAGAGGTTATCACAGAGTTAGGACTCAACAACCTTGATTTTGAGAAGTGGATGCTCCCTCAACTTGAGGGGAGAGCTTTTGGCCTTTCATCTCTTGAAGTTCACGCCCCTGCTTCTCTTGTTCCTTCAGCAATTTGCAGAGCATGCAGTTCTGATTCTGCTGTTCTTCCTTAAGTTGCTCCATAGTTTCTTGCAACTTGGTGATAGATGCTTCTAGGCTGGCCCAGTAGTCAATTTCAGGAAATTCAGGGAGGAACTCCTGCGCCCTCTTTTTGATAGACTTGTCTTGCATTTGTCCTTCCATTGACTTCTTGGTGATTGGATGTTCAATGGGTATGAATTCATCTACTCCCATCTTTACCCCAGCCTCTTTACAGAGAAAGGAGATCAAGCTTGGGTAAGCCAATTTAGCTTCAGTGGAATTCTTATTTGCAATTGTGTAGATCTCACAAGCAATCAAATGATGAACCTCCACTTCTTTTCCAAGCATAATGCAATGAATCATCACTGCTCTCTTGATAGTGACCTCAGAACGGTTGCTAGTGGGCAATATAGAACGCCCAATAAAATCTAGCCAGCCTCTTGCAATTGGTTTGAGGTCTCCCCTCTTGAGTTGATTTGGGACACCTTTTGAATTGGTTATCCACTTAGTTCCAGGGAGGCATATGTCCTCTAGAACTTAATCCAACCCTTTATCTGCTCTCACCATCCTCCTATTAAAGGATTCAGGATCATCTTGCAGTTGAGGTAATTTGAAGACCTCTCTTATTTTGTCCAGATGGAAGTAAATAATTCTCCCTCTGACCATGGTTCTGTAAGTATGGAAAGCAGTTCCAGTCATTCTCTGCTTATCTGTCAGCCACAGATTTGAGTAGAATTCTTGAACCATGTTCCTTCCAACCTTTGTCTCAGGGTTGGTTAGAACTTCCCATCCTCTGTTTCAAATTTGCTCTTGGATCTCCGGATATTCAACTTCTTTCAGATTGAATTTGACTTCCGGGATCACTGACCTCATACCCATTATTTTGTGGTAATGGTCTGCATGTTCTTTGGTTAAGAACTTCTCTTGACTCCAAACATCCTTTGGATTATTCTCTTTCTTGCCTCTTGAATTGGTTTGTTTTCCTCTAGGAGCCATGATCTTGGTAAATCTTGGCCTAGTGATCACGGAAAGCACACCAAACTTAGAGGTTTGCTTGTCCTCAAGCAGAAGAAGGTAAAGAGGGGAGAGAGAAGGAGAGCAAATTCGAATGGTGTGGGGAAGGAGGGTGGCCGAATGTGTTTAAATAGGAGAGGAGGAGAGATTTTCGAAAATTTGAGGGAGATTTGAGAAGATATGGAAAAATTTGAGGAGATAATTGAGTTTTTGAAAAAGTCTAGGAAAGGATTTGAAATAGATTTGAAGAAGATTCTAATCTTTGAAATTGGAAGGTGAATGATGAAAGTTTGTAATGTGTTTTATGCATAAAAATATGGATTAAAACAAGAAAGTTTGAAAAAATTTGAAGTGGGAACAAAATCTCCTCCCCCTGCCTTTCTGGCGTTAAACACCCAGAATGGTATCCATTCTGGCGTTTAACGCCCATTTGGTGGCCAATTTGGGCGTTTAACGCCCAACCAGGTACCCTGGCTGACGTTAAATGCCAGAAATCCCTTTATCACTGGGCGTTTTGTTAAACGCCCGGGATGCTACACACCTGGCGTTAAACTCCCAGAATGGTGCTCATTCTGGCGTTTAACGCCCAAAATGGCACATTTGCTGGCGTTAAACGCCCAGAATGGTGCCCATTCTGGCGTTTAACGGCCAAAGTACCCCTTACTGGCGTTTTTTCGCCAGCAAGCTCTTTTTCTCTGCTTTTTGCACTGAATCCTTCTGTAACTCTGTGAATTCCTTCAATTTTGATAATTGCCCTTTAAGAATATGTATTAAACCTTGATTAAACAGAACAGATACCCTTCTAATCACTGGGTTGCCTCCCAGCAAGCGCTTCTTTAATGTCTTTAGCTGGACCTTCACTGAGAATCACTCAAGTCTTAGTTTTGAGCATTCTTGCTCAAAATTGCTTTCAAGATAATGCTTGATCCTTTGTCCATTGACAATGAACTTCTTGTCAGAATCAGTATCCTGAAGCTCAACGCATCCATATGGTGATACTCCTGTAATCACATACGGACCCCTCCAGCGGGACTTAAGTTTTCCTGGGAACAATCTGAGCCTAGAGTTGAAGAGCAGGACTTTTTGTCCTGGCTCAAAGACTCTGGATGACAACTTTTTATCATGCCACTTCTTTGCCTTTTCCTTATAAATTTTTGCATTTTCAAAGGCATTGAGTCTGAACTCCTCTAGCTCATTTAGCTGGAGCAATCTTTTTTCACCAGCTAACTTAGCATCCATGTTTAGGAATCTGGTTGCCCAGTAGGCTTTATGTTCCAGTTCCACGGGCAGATGACAGGCCTTCCCATACACCAGTTGGTATGGAGAGGTTCCTATAGGAGTCTTGAATGATGTCCTGTATGCCCACAGAGCATCATCCAAGCTCTTTGCCCAATCCTTTCTATGGGCAATAACAGTCCGTTCCAGGATTCATTTGTCTGTGGGTGATACGGAGTTGCTACTTTGTGGCTAATTCCAAATCTAACCATAGCAGAGTATAGTTGTTTATTGCAAAAATGAGTGCCCCCATCACTGATCAGTACTCTGGGAACACCAAACCTGCTGAAGATGTGTTTTTGGAGGAATTTCAGCACGGTTTTGGTATCATTATTGGGTGTGGCAATTGCTTCCACCTATTTAGATACATAGTCTACTGCCACTAGAATATAAGTGTTTGAGTATGATGGTGGGAAGGGGCCCATGAAGTCAATTCCCCATACATCCAACAATTCAATCTCTAAGATCCCTTACTGAGGCATGGCGTAACCATGAGGCAAGTTACCAGCTCTTTTGCAACTGTCACAGTTACGCACAAACTCTCGGGCATCTCTATAGAGAGTAGGCCAGCAGAATCCGCATTGGAGGACCTTGGTTGCTGTTCGCTCACCTCCAAAGTGTCCTCCATGTTGTGATCCATGGCAATGCCACAGGATTATTTGTGCTTCCTCTCTGGTTACACATCTGCGGATTATTCCGTCTGCACATCTCTTAAAGAGGTATGGCTCATCCCACAGGTAGTACTTGGCATCTGAAATCAATTTCTTTCTTTGCACCCTGCTGTACTCCTGGGGTATGAACCTCATAGCTTTATAATTTGCAATATCTGCAAACCATGGAGCTTCCTGAATGGCAAAGAGTTACTCATCAGGGAAAGTTTCAGAGATCTCAGTAGAAGGGAGGGACGCCCCAGCTACTGGTTCTATTCGGGACAGATGATCAGCTACTTGGTTCTCTGTCCCTTTTCTGTCTCTTATTTCTATATCAAACTCTTGCAGAAGCAACACCCATCTTATGAGCCTAGGTTTTGAATCCTGCTTTGTGAGTAAGCACTTAAGAGCAGCATGGTCAGTGTACACAATCACCTTTGATCCTACTAAATAGGATCTAAATTTGTCAATGGCATAGACCACTGCAAGTAACTCTTTTTCTGTGGTTGTGTAATTCTTCTGTGCGTCATTTAGGACACGGCTCGCATAGTAAATGACGTGCAGAAGCTTGTTATGCCTCTATCCCAACACTGCACCAATGGCATGGTCACTGGCATCACACATTAATTCGAATGGTAATGTCCAGTCTGGTGCAGAGATGACTGGTGTTGTGACCAGCTTGGCTTTCAGGGTCTCAGATACCTGCAGACACTGTGTGTCAAACACAAATGGTGTGTCAGCAGCTAGCAGGTTGCTTAGAGGTTTAGCAATTTTTGAAAAATCCTTTATAAACCTTCTGTAGAATCCTGCATACCCCAGAAAGCTTTTGATTGCCTTAACATTGGCAGGTGGTGGTAATTTTTCAATTACCTCCACCTTTGCCTTATCCACCTCTATTCCTTTGTTTGAAATTTTATGCCCAAGGACAATTCCTTCAGTCACCATAAAGTGACATTTTTCCCAGTTTAAGACTAGGTTAGTCTCTTGGCATCTTTTCAGGACAAGTGCTAGGTGGTTAAGACAGGAGTTGAATGAGTCTCCATATACTGAGAAGTCATCCATGAAGACTTCCAGGAATTTCTCCACCATATCAGAGAAGATGGATAGCATGCATCTCTGAAAGGTTGCAGGAGCATTACACAGACCAAAAGGCATCCTCCTATAGGCAAATACGCCAGAAGGGCAAGTGAATGCTGTTTTCTCTTGGTCTTGAGGATCTACTGCAATTTCGTTGTAACCTGAATAGCCATCCAAAAAGCAGTAATAATCAAGACCAGCTAGTCTTTCTAGCATTTGGTCTATGAATGGTAAAGGAAAATGATCCTTTCTGGTGGCTGTATTGAGCCTTCTGTAGTCAATACACATACGCCACCCTGTGACTGTTCTTGTGGGAACCAGTTCATTTTTTTCATTCTGAACTACTGTCATGCCTCCCTTATTGGGGATAACTTGGACAGGGCTCACCCAGGGGCTATCAGAAATAGGATAAATAATCCCAGCCTCTAGTAATTTAGTGACCTCTTTCTGCACTACCTCCTTCATGGCTGGATTTAGCCGCCTTTGTGGTTGGACCACTGGTTTGGCATTATCCTCCAATAGGATTTTGTGCATGCATCTTGCCGGGCTAATGCCCTTAAGATCACTTATGGACCACCCAAGAGCTGTCTTGTGTGTCCTTAGCACTTGAATCAGTGCTTCCTCTTCCTGTGGATTTAAAGCAGAGCTTATAATCACTGGAAAAGTGTCCCCCTCTCCCAGAAATGCATACTTCAGGGATGGTGGTAGTGGTTTGAGTTCAGGTTTGGGAGGCTTATCCTCCTCCTGAGGAATTTTCAAAAATTCTTTTGTTTCCTCTGGTTCTTCCTGATCAGGCTGAGCATCCTTGAAGATGTCCTCAAGCTCTGATTCTAGACTTTCAGTCATATTGATCTCTTCTACCAAAGAGTCAATAATGTCAGCGCCCATGCAGTCATTTGGTGTGTCTGGATGCTGCATAGCTTTTACAGCATTCAACTTGAACTCATCCTCATTGACTCTCAGGGTTACTTCCCCTTTTTGTACATCAATGAGAGTTCGTCCAGTTGCTAGGAAAGGTCTTCCTAGAATGAGAGTTGCACTCTTGTGCTCCTCCATTTCCAGCACTACAAAGTCAGTTGGAAAGGCAAATGGCCCAACCTTGACAATCATGTCCTCAATTATGCCTGATGGATATTTAATGGAGCCATCAGCAAGTTGGAGGCATATCCGGGTTGGTTTGACTTCTTCAGTCAACCCAAGCTTTCTGATAGTGGATGCAGGTATTAGATTGATACTTGCTCCAAGATCACACAGGGCTATCTTGGTGCAAGCACCTTCTAATGTGCATGGTATCATAAAGCTTCCTGGATCTTGAAGCTTTTCTGGTAAGCTTTTCAGAATGACTGCACTGCATTCCTCAGTGAGAAACACTTTTTCAGTTTCTCTCCAATCCTTCCTATGGCTTAAGATCTCTTTCATGAACTTGGCATAAGAAGGTATTTGCTCAAGTGCCTCTGCAAATGGAATCTTTATTTCAAGAGTCCTTAGATAGTCTGCAAAGCGGGCAAATTGCTTATCCTGTTCCGCTTGGCGGAGTTTCTGAGGATAAGGCATCTTGGCTTTATATTCTTCAACCATAGTTGCTGCAGGTTTATTCCTTACAGAGGTGGTTGGAGAAGCCTTTTTAGAGGGGTTACTATCAGCAATTTCGGGTGTCTGATTCCCCATTGGCGTTTGAACGCCAGGATTGGGTGGAAAATGGGCGTTTAACGCCAACTTTTCCCCCTTTTCTGGCGTTTGAACGCCAGAACTGGGCAGGGAATGGGCGTTTAATGCCAGCTTTCCCCCCTTTTCTGGCGTTTGAACGCCAATAGCACTCCTCTCTGGGCTCTTACTGTCCTCAAAGGGATTTTGGATAGTGATTTGGCTATCCTCTGTCAATTGTTCCTTTATTGACTTTTTGCTACTTTGAGCAGTGTTATTCAATGTCTTCCCACTCCTCAGTTGAACTACTTGGCATTCTTCTGTTATCTATTTAGATAGCTGCTGTTTTGCCTGATTCAACTGTGATTCTATGTCCTTGTTAGCAATTTTAGTCTCTTGGAACATCTCTTTAAATTCTGCTAATTGTTTTGTCATCAGGTGTAATTGTTGAGTAAGCTCAACCATCTGTTCTTGAGGATTAGGATCAGTGGCTGACGCCACAACTTCTTCTTTTGTAGAGGACTCATTGCTAGAGTACAAATGTTGATTTCTAGCAACAGTATCTATAAGCTCTTGAGCCTCCTCAATCATTTTCCTCATATGTATAGATCCACCAGCTGAGTAGTCTAGAGACATCTGAGCTTTTTCTGTAAGCCCATAGTAGAAGATGTCTAACTGTACCCACTCTGAAAACATTTCAGAGGGGCATTTTCTTAGCATACCTCTATACCTCTCTCAGGCATTATAAAGGGATTCATTATCCTCTTGTTTAAAGCCTTGGATGTCCAGCCTTAGCTGTGTCATCCTCTTTGGAGGGTAAAATTGATTCAGGAATTTGTCAGATAACTGTTTCCATGTCTTTATGCTTGCTGTAGGTTGGTTATTCAACCACCTCTTAGCTTGATCTTTTACCGCAAATAGAAACAGTAATAATCTGTAGACATCCTGATCTACCTCTTTATCACGTACTGTGTCAGCAATTTGTAAGAATTGTGCCAGAAACTCAGTAGGTTCTTCCTGTGGAAGACCGGAATACTGGCAATTTTGCTGCACCATGATAATGAGTTGAGGGTTTAGCTCAAAGCTGCTTGCTTTGATGGGAGGTATACAGATGCTACTCCCATATGCAGCTGTAATGGGGTTAGCATATGACCCCAGAGTCCTTTTGGACTGTTCATTCCCACTTATGTCCATGATGGAGAAAAGGGAATTGATGTGAATAGTAATCAAGATATATATGTATATGTATTTTTTTGAAAAGAGGAAAGATAAAAACAACAAAGAGACACCAAACTTAAAATTTTTCAGAAAATCAAACAAGAATTTTCGAAAATTTAAAGAAGAACACAAAGAAGACACCAGACTTAGAATTTTTTTTTTAAAAAAAATCAAAATGGGACTAAGAATAAGTAATTTCGGAAAATTAAAAGAAAAACAAAAGCATGCAATTGACACCAAACTTAAAATATGAAATTATACTCAAATAAAAGACTCTAAATCAACAAAATAAAACAGTCCTAATCTAAGCAACAAGATAAGCCGTCAGTTGTCCAAACTCGAACAATCCCCGGCAACGGCGCCAAAAACTTGGTGCACGAAATTGCAATCACACTTTTGCAATTCCGCACAACTAACCAGCAAGTGCACTGGGTCATCCAAGTAATACCTTACGTGAGTAAGGGTCGATCCCACGGAGATTGTCGGCTTGAAGCAAGCTATGGTTATCATGTAACTCTTAGTCAGGATATCAATAATTATCAGGGTTGATTGTAAAAAGCAAAAGAACATGAAATGAGTACTTGTTTTGCAGTAATGGGGAACAGGTTGAGGTTTTGGAGATGCTCTGTCTTCTGAATCTATGCTTTCCTACTGTCTTCTTCTTCAAACACGCAAGACTCCTTCCATGGCAAGCTGTATGTAGGGTTTCACCGTTGTCAATGGCTACCTCCCATCCTCTCAGTGAAAATGTTCAACGCGCTCTGTCACAGCACGGCTAATCATCTGTCGGTTATCAATCAGGTTGGAATAGAATACAGTGATTCTTTTGCGTCTGTCACTAACGCCCATCCTTCAGGAGTTTGAAGCTCGTCACAGTCATTCAATCCTTGAATCCTACTCAGAATACCACAGACAAGGTTTAGACCTTCCGGATTCTCTTGAATGCCGCCATCAATTCTAGCTTATACCACGAAGATTCTGATTAAGGAATCCAAGAGATATCTACTCAATCTAAGGTAGAGCGGAGGTGGTTGTCAAGCACGCGTTCATAGTTGAGAATGATGATGAGTGTCACGGATCATCACATTCATCCGGTTTAAGAACAAGTGATATCTTAGAATGGAAGCAAGCATGAGTGAATGAGAAACAGTAGTAATTGCATTAATCCATCAAGACACAGTAGAGCTCCTCACCCCCAACCATGGGGTTTAGAGACTCATGCTGTAGAAGAGACAATGAGGATCGTGTAAAGTGTCATGAGGTGCAGATACAATGTCAAAAGATCCTATTAATAGTGAACTAGTAACCTAGGGTTTACAGAAATGAGTAAATGACAGAAAAATCCACTTCCGGGCCCACTTGGTGTGTGCTTGGGCTGAGCATTGAAGTATTTTCGTGTAGAGACTCTTCTTGGAGTTAAACGCCAGCTTTTGTGCCAGTTTGGGCGTTTAACTCCAATTCTTATGCCAGTTCCAGCGTTAAACGCTGGGAATTCTGAAGCTGATTTGCAACGCCGATTTGGGCCATCAAATCTCGGGCAAAGTATGGACTATTATACATTGCTGGAAAGCCCAGGATGTGTACTTTCCAACGCCGTTGAGAGCGCGCCAATTGGGCTTCTGTAGCTCCAGAAAATCCACTTTGAGTGCAGGGAGGTCAGAATCCAACAACATTTGAAGTCCTTTTCAGTCTCTGAATCAGATTTTTGCTCAGGTCCCTCAATTTCAGCCAGAAAATACCTGAAATCACAGAAAAACACACAAACTCACAGTAAAGTCCAGAAAAGTGAATTTTAACTAAAAACTAATAAAAAATATAATAAAAACTAACTAAAATATACTAAAAACATACTGAAAATAATGCCAAAAAGCGTATAAATTATCCGCTCATCAATGACCAGCGAGAAGTCACGCGGTCGCATGGCTCACGCGACTGCGCAAAATGGAAGAAATCAGAGTGACGCGTTCACGTGCCTGACGCGACCGCGCGGATTGGAAGCTGCACGAACAACGCGAAAGCGTGGACGACGCGCATGCGTGGTACGAGAAATGCTAAGTGACGCGAAAGCGTGGACGACGCGGACGCGTGACGTGCGCGATCTGTATTATTACAAAAGTCGCTGGCAGAGATTCTGGGCCACATTTCAACCCATTTTTCGGCCCAGAAACACAGATTAAAGTCAGGGAACTTGCAGAGACTCAAGAGGCTTTCATTACTCATAATTTTAGGTTTTAGATGTAGTTTTTAGAGAGAGAGGTTCTCTCCTCTCTCTTAGGATTTAGGATTAGGATTAGGATTAGGATTTCAACTTCTTCATCACAGGTTCAATGTTCCTTCAATATTTATTTTCTACTTTTATTTACTCTAATACTTTTATTTGTATTTGAATTATGTTGCCAATTGGCTTATGAACCTTTCCATGTTATGACTTGAATTTATGTTTAGACGTAATTTGATATGTGTCAGATTTATGATTGCTTTAGTTACATGAATGCTTTCAATTTAATTTAGAATTTTCCCTTTTGGCTTGGGTTAAATAATTGGTGACGCTTGAGTTATCAAACTCAAGGTGTTGACTGAAAATTGGAATTTTTCAAGGATTAATTCAAGATCCAATAATTCTAACTTTTCCCAAGGAAAGACTGGAATTTGAGGATTCGAATTAGTTCATCCACTTAACTTACCTTCATAGTTAGAGGTTAACATAGTGGGAGAAAAATCCAATTCTCATCACAATTGATAAGGATAACTGGGATAGGACTTCCAATTTCTCATATCTTGCCAAGAGATTTTATAATTATTAATTTATTTTCCTTTATGTCTGTGCCCATTGCCCAAATTCCAAAACCCCCAATTTACAAAGCTCATAACCAATAATAAGAACACCTCCCTGCAATTCCTTGAGAAGACGACCCAAGGTTTAAATACTTCAGTTATCAATTTATTTAGGGGTTTGTTACTTGTGACAACCAAAACGTTTGTCAGAAAGGTTGATTGCTTGGTTTAGTAACTATACTTACAACGAGAGTTTACTGTAACTTCTAAACCATCAATCTTCAGTTTTTCAAAATGGCGCCGTTGCTGGGGAATTGCAAACGTGTGCCTTATTATTGGTTATTGTAAATATTTTTCAAAAAAAATATTTTTCTTTTACTTGTTTATTTGTTTCTTCTTTTTCCCCCTTATTTCTGATAACTACTATGAATTCTCACCCCTCTCGCTTTGAGTTTAGTTCTAATTTTGTTGCAAGGAATGGAAGCTATAACAGGAATATGCATCAAGGTCAAAGAAATCAAAGATGGATGGAGCCAAGAGGATCTGATTAACCCTTTAGGCAACAACACCTTCCAAGATATCACAGACAAAGACCATCCTACAATGCATACCAAGCTTATAGATACGGTGGTCCGCCTAGTAGCTACCAACAAGCCCCACCGTATGCTCAGAGACCATCCTCACAACATAACTTTGAACCACCACACTCACAAGCCCGTTTCCACCATTCACCTCCACATGACCCCAATCCTTATTCACCACACCAACCACCATATGAACCATACCCAGAACCACCACCTCAATATACACCATCTCCATATCCCTATCAAGAGGAACCACCTCTGTGTTATGAACCTTTTCTCCCAACAAATGAACCCTCCTATCCACCCCAAACCTCCATAGAAAATAAACTTACCTCTATCACTAGTCTCGCCTCTACTCTTCAAGCACTTATATCCCGCTTGGGCCAACCCTCTACACCCAATATTCAACCCTCAATCTCCACTGCACTTCCATCTCAACCACATAATGATCCACCCATCCCATCACCACCATCCATGGAAGAGCACCTACATCCATCAACCCAAGAACAACATGATCCCAATGATACTATTGACATGGAACAAGAGAGTAAAGGAGCTAGAGGAGGCACTAAAAGTAAAGGTAGTAGAGACCTTTGCAGATGAAGGAGTAGTTGAAGGGAGTTATCATAGAAAAGAAGCCATCAAGGAGGATTTTGTGCTTGAAGATGAAGAAATAGTTGAAAAGAAAATCATCGAGGATGAATACGATTTCATACTTAAATACCTGGATCAAGCAAGAAATCGATTACCTTCCCGAAGTTCGGACATTCAAAGAACCCCCATGGTTTCATGTGGGAAATCTACTGAAGAACGTACCAGGAAGAAGAAATTGGGCACTCCGGTGGATAGTGAGCAGCACGATTTGATATTGGAATAAGTGGAGGAAGCCGGAATTATTGAAGAAGAAGAGAAGGCAGTGGTTGAAGACTTAGGAGATGCTGAACCTCCATGGAAAAGTCAAGTTATAGAGCATCCTTCAAAGACGTTTGAAGCTGATGTTGAGGAGGGTGTACAACCTCCAAAGCATATCATAGTTGAAGACTTTGAAGGAGATGATCAAGAGATGGATTCAATCATTAATGAATTCTTATCTACATGTGAATCCTCTCCCATTGGACTTGACATGGAGATTAAAGAAGAAGAAGCACAACCTCCCATGCCCTTGGTGCAAAATGAAGAAGAAATTGAATTGGAAGAAAGCCACCAAGAGAAAGAGGTTGAAGTTGAAGAAGCTTACAAAGAGGTGGAAGTTATCAGAGAAGAGCACAAGGGAGTAGAGCTTGCAAGTTCATTAGAAACCCCTCCCCATACGTTGCCATCATCCTTCACAACATTCAAGTGGGTAAAATTCATATCCCTTAGCTTTCTAATTCCACTTGAATATGGGCTACTAGAGACGGATGGTCAACTTAGAGCTCCCTGTGGCATTAAGAGTAAGAAGAAGATGGTCAGTGGTAAGATTTATCCTGCAAGGTTCAACATGGTTGTGTGCTCAAAATTTAAATGCAAAGGTTGGTGTAAAGCTCAACTGAATGGGTCTAGGAAGTTGTTTGGCTGCTTTAGTGAGAATTCAGATTGGCTACCACCCGGTTGGAACACTAATGATCAACAAGAAGACGGGTGCAAAAGCAAGGTTTGGGACTCCGAAATTCAATCTAGAAATCAATACTCTTGGGGCCTTGTCACTTGCTTTAACTTACTTGAAGGCTTTCTGCGCCTAGTTTGGGATCCCGAAGGCTACTGGAATTCCAAACACTGGTAGAGATTCCTAGATCAGTACAAGCTCAAGCCACCATAACAAGGAGCTCACCAGAATGTCCAACTTAAGGACTTTAACTAAAAGTGTTAGGTGAGAGACAACCCACAATGGTATGATCGTTCTCTTTTTAGTTTTAATTTTCATCTGTTTTCGAATTTTTATTGAACCTGAAATTTTTGCATGACATTCATTGCATTTTGCATTTCTGCATACTGCATAAAAAAATATCGCACCTGACGCGATAGCGTCGCCGACGCGTCCGCGTCATAAGTGCGTTAGGAAGAAAACTAATCGAACAGAGAGTCATGCAAGAGCGTGGCTGGAGGCATGTCCGTGGCACAAATTGCCCCACGCGACCGCATCGCTGACGTGTCTACGTCAGTTGCAAAAGATGCCTCCCACGCGTCCGCGTCACCCACGCGAATGCATGGCTCTGTAAAATCGACGTAAAGGGTGCATGGCAGAAAGTTATGACGGAGCGGGGCTGGAATGATGCTAGCAGCACAAGCCCTACCACGCGAACGCGTCACCCACGCATCCGCGTCATATTGGAAATAAGGCCATTCATGCGATCGCGTCACCCACGCGACCGCGTCACCCTAAAAATTGGCAAAAAGAGTTTCAAACAGAGAGTCGCGCGACTGCGAAACTGCCCTTGCGCCAATCGCACAAATCAGGTCACGCGATCGTGTGATCCACGCGTCTGCGTCACCTGACCTTATCGCGCACCACGCGACCGCGTCACTCATGCGTCCGCGTCACATGCGACGCACAGCTTATCCAGATCAGTGCCAATTATCTTATCTTTTCTTTCCTAATCCTAATTTCTTCTATCTTTTCCTATTTTCTTCCTTACTTCTTTCTTCCCTTCTTTCCCTTCTCATTCTTCTTATCTTTCATTTTATTTATTTGCATATTTCATTCATTGCATTTTAATTTAGTGTATATTTTTTTCTTCTTTTCTACATTTATTATTTTTCCTTTGGTGTTGAATTTTCTTATTTAACTGTTGCATCTTTTCTGGTATAATTCTTAGTGACTTATTTTACAATGTTAGGTGATGCTATTTTTTTATCAATGTCAATCTTTTATGATACCTGTATTCCTTTTGCATTGACATGAACTTACATTGTCTTTCCTTACCCACTCTCTTCCCCATTGTTGTACATTTTGTACCACTGGCATGCCATGGCTTCTATTGTTTTCTCACGTACATGTTGAAGCTTCCATGTAAATGAGACCCTTATCATTTGGCATTAATCCATCCATACTTCATTTATTTTCTTCTCTTTATTTCTGGGTTACTTTTCTTCCCTTTTTCTTTCAGGATGGCCACCTGGAGGGGAACCGGAAGACATTTACATGGGGAGACAAGACAAGTCTATCTGCACAATCTTTGGAGAGAAGCATCAGTTGGAACAACCCGTCCACCTGCACATCTTAGCATGCACCGAGGACGGTGCAATCTTTAAGTGTGGGGAGGTCGATACTGATCTCCATGGGTTAGCTATTTTCTTCTTTTCAACACCATTGTTTTATTTTCTTTGTTTATTCATTATTGCATTTGCATATTTGATTGCATGTTTGTTTAATTTTATGCATTTAGTTACTACTTGGTTGAAGTAATATTTTCTTTTTCAAGAAATTTTTATAGTATTTCACTAATTTAAATTGAAAAAAATATGTGTTAAATTTGTTTGAAGTTGTATTTGGAACATGGTTTTTGAGCCAAAGAACACACAACCTATGAGATTTTGAGCTTAATTGCATGGTTACATTATTTAACCATAATATTTTATTCTTGTGTGTTTTCTTCTCTATAATTGCAATCTTTACTTTGTTCCATTCTATATGTCTATTATTTAGTATATTTACATGCTTGCATATGATTGAGGCCATTGTTTGATTCTAGCTCACCATTCCCAAATTAGCCTACCTTTACATCACCCTTGTTAGCCCCCTTGAGCCTTTAAATCCCCTCTTGTTTTATAACCACATTACTAGCCTTAAGCATAAAAACAAAATAAAAAACCCAAGTTGAATCCCTGGTTAGCTTAAGATAGAAATTGTGTAATTGTTTAAGTGTAGGGAAACTTTATGGGAACACGGATGATAGAAACAAGGTAGAAAGTTAAAAAGAATAAAGATATTTCAAAATAAAAATTTTTTGGGAAGCATGCTCATGTGAAATCAAAGTAATTAAATTACCATGTGCATATAAAAAAAAATTCAGTATTTAAATAAAGGGGATACAAAAGAATTCCCCAAATGCAAAATAAAGCAATGCAAATGGGATAAAATTCAAAAATAAGTTTGATACATGAGCATGTAATACAAAAGTGGGAAAAATTTGGGTAGCTAGGTAAAGAATTTTAAATTTTATAAAGTATGTATATGTTAGGTGAGATCTTAGACTAATCAAGGATACACTCTATTAGCTCACTTAGCCTTATATATACATCCCCACCTTTACCTCAGCCCCATTACAACCTTGAAAAGACCCCATGATGTTTGCATTAGTATACTAAATATTTGTTGATTGGTTAGCTGAAGAACAAAATTTAGAAAGTATGATTAGAGAAGATTAGAGTGAAGTACCCTATACACTTGAGAGATTAGAGTGATATACACTACCAGTGAGGGTTCAATGCTTGATTCTATGTTCCCTGCTTTTATGAGCTATCTTTTTACAAGTTTACTTATTTTCACTGTATGATTTGAATTAGTGAAATCCAGTTCATATTTATTCTTGAAGGATTTATTTACATTTTTACCAAGTAGGTAGAAACATTTTGCATGTAGTTGCATTCACATTCATAGGCTACATTGCATGAGTCTTGCCTTTCCCTATTCATTTATTTAGTCTCCTTGAGTTTAGCCTGAGGACATGCTAATGATTAAGTGTGGGGAGGTTGATAAACCACTATTTCATGGTTTATATTGTATTTAATTAAGTGGTTTTATCAAGCTTTTCACCCACTTATTCATAAGACTTGCATGATTTTACAATTCCTTCCTAGTTTAGTTCTATGATTGAAAACATGCTTCTTTGGTCTTAATTTAGCTAATCTTAATCCTATCTTATTACCATTCGATGCCTTGATCTGTGTGTTAATTGTTTCAAGCTTCATAGGGTAGGAATGACTTAGAGAATAAAGAAGAAGCGTGCAAAAATGGAAGGAACGCAAGGAATTGAGGAGATGACCAGCAAGAAGTCACGCGGTTGCCTGGCTCACGCGACCGCGCGAAATGGAAGAAATCAGAGTGACGCGTTCGCGTGCCTGACGCGACCGCACGGATTGGAAGCTGCACGAATGACGCGAAAGCGTGGACGACGCGCACACGTGGTACAAGAAATGCTAAGTGACGCGAACGCGTGGACAACGCGGATGCGTGACGTGCGCGATCTGCAGAATTACAAAAGTCGCTGGCAGAGATTCTGGGCTGCATTTCAACCCAGTTTTCGGCCCAGAAACACAGATTAAAGTCAGGGAACTTGCAGAGACTCAAGAGGCTTTCATTACTCACAATTTTAGGTTTTAGATGTAATTTTTAGAGAGAGAGGTTCTCTCCTCTCTCTTAGGATTTAGGATTAGGATTAGGATTAGGATTTCAACTTCTTCATCACAGGTTCAATGTTCCTTCAATATTTATTTTCTACTTTTATTTACTCTAATACTTTTATTTGTATTTGAATTATGTTGCCCAATTGGCTTATGAACCTTTCCATGTTATGACTTGAATTTATGTTTAGACATAATTTGATATGTGTCAGATTTATGATTGCTTTAGTTACATGAATGCTTTCAATTTAATTTAGAATTTTCCCTTTTGGCTTGGGTTAAATAATTGGTGATGCTTGAGTTATCAAACTCGACGTGTTGACTGAAAATTGGAATTTTTCAAGGATTAATTCGAGATCCAATAATTCTAACTTTTCCCAAGGAAAGACTGGAATTTGAGGATTCAAATTAGTTCATCCACTTAACATACCTTCATAGTTAGAGGTTAACATAGTGGGAGAAAAATCCAATTCTCATCACAATTGATAAGGATAACTGGGATAGGACTTCCAATTTCTCATACCTTGCCAAGAGATTTTATAATTATTAATTTATTTTCCTTTATGTCTGTGCCCATTGCCCAAATTCCAAAACCCCCAATTTACAAAGCTCATAACCAATAATAAGAACACCTCCCTGCAATTCCTTGAGAAGACGACCCGAGGTTTAAATACTTCGGTTATCAATTTATTTAGGGGTTTGTTACTTGTGACAACCAAAATGTTTGTAAGAAAGGTTGATTGCTTGGTTTAGTAACTATACTTACAACGAGAGTTTACTGTAACTTCTAAACCATCAATCTTCAGTTCTTCACTTATCCTCAAAAACTTCGTCAAGCGGAACAGGATAAACAATTTGCTCGGTTTGCAGACTATCTCAAGACTCTTGAAATAAAGATTTCTTTTGCAGAAGCACTTGAGCAAATACCCTCTTATGCTAAGTTCATGAAAGAGATCTTAAGTCATAAGAAGGATTGGAGGGAAACTGAGAAAGTTTACCTCATTGAAGAATACAGTGCAGTCATTCCAAAAAGCTTACCTAAGAAGCTTAAGGATCCGGGAAGCTTTATGATACCATGCACATTAGAAGGTACTTGTACCAAGCAAGCTCTATGTGATCTTGGGACAAGTATTAACCTAATACCTGTAGCTACTACCAAAAAGCTTAGGTTGACTGATGAAGTTAAACTAACCCGGATATGTCTCTAACTTGCTGATGGCTCCATTAAATACCCATCAGGCGTAATTGAAGACATGATTGTCAAGGTTAGGCCATTTGCCTTTCCCACTGACTTTGTGGTGCTGGAAATGGAGGAGCACAAGAGTGCAACTCTCATTCTAGGAAGACCTTTCCTAGCAACTAGACGAACCCTCATCGACGTCCAAAAAGGGGAAGTAACCCTGAGAGTCAATGAGGACGAGTTTAAGTTGAATGTTGTCAAAGCTATGCAGCATCCAGACACCCAAAATGACTGCATGAGTATTGATATTATTGACTCTCTGGTAAAAGAGGTCAATATGACTGAGAGTCTTGAATCAGAGCTAGAGGATATCTTTAAAGATGCTCAGCTTGATCTGGAGGAACCAGAGAGAATAATAGAACCTCTGAAAATCCCTCAGGAAGAGGAGAAACCTCCCAAACCCGAGTTCAAACCATTACCACCGTCCCTGAAATATGTATTTCTGGGAGAAGGTGATACATTTCCTGTAATCATAAGCTCTATCTTAGAGCCACAGGAAGAGGAAGCACTAATTCAAGTGCTAAGGACACACAAGACAGCTCTTGGGTGGTCCATCAGTGATCTTAAGATCATTAGCCCAGCCAGATGCATGCATAAGATCCTATTGGAGGGTGACGCTAAGCCAGTGGTTCAACCACAAAGGCGGCTGAATCCAGCCATGAAGGAGGTGGTGCAGAAGGAGGTCACTAAATTACTAGAGGCTGGGATTATTTATCCTATTTCTGATAGCCCCTGGGTAAGCCCTGTCCAAGTCGTCCCTAAGAAGGGTGGCATGACAGTAGTTCATAATGAAAAAAATGAACTGGTTCCTACAAGAACAGTTACAGGGTGGCGTATGTGTATTGATTACAGAAGGCTCAATACAGCTACCAGAAAAGATCATTTTCCTTTACCATTCATAGACCAGATGCTAGAAAGACTAGCAGGTCATAAATACTACTGCTTCCTGGATGGATATTCAGGTTATAATCAAATTGCAGTAGATCCCCAAGATCAAGAGAAAACAGCATTCACATGTCCATCTGGAGTATTTGCATACAGAAGGATGACATTTGATCTGTGCAATGCACCTGCAACCTTTCAGAGGTGCATGCTCTCCATTTTCTCTGATATGGTGGAAAAATTTCTGGAAGTCTTCATGGATGACTTTTCAGTATTTGAAGACTCATTCAGCTCCTGTCTCGACCATCTAGCACTTGTTCTAAAGAGGTGCCAAGAGACCAACTTGGTTTTAAACTGGGAGAAATGTCACTTTATGGTGACTGAAGGAATTGTCCTTGGGCATAAAATTTCGAACAAGGAAATAGAGGTGTATCAAGCTAAGGTAGAGGTAATTGAAAAATTACCACCACCAGCCAATGTTAAGGCAATCAGAAGCTTTCTGGGGCATGCAGGATTCTATAGGAGGTTTATAAAAGATTTTTCAAAAATTGCCAAACCTCAGAGTAATCTGCTAGCTGCTGACACGCCATTTACCTTTGATAAGGAGTGTCTGCAGGTGTTTGAGACTCTGAAAGCTAAGCTAGTCACAGCATCAGTCATCTCTGCACCAGATTGGACATTACCATTTGAACTGATGTGTAATGCCAGTGACCATGCCATTGGTGCAGTGTTGGGACAAAGGCATGACAAGCTTCTGCACGTTATTTACTATGCCAGTCGTGTTCTAAATGACGCACAGAAGAACTACACAACCACAGAAAAAGAGTTACTTGCAGTGGTTTACGCCATTGACAAGTTCAGATCTTATTTAGTAGGATCAAAAGTGATTGTGTACACTGACCATGCTGCTCTTAAATATCTACTCACAAAGCAGGATTCAAAACCCAGACTCATCAGATGGGTGTTGCTTCTGCAAGAGTTTGATATAGAAATAAGAGACAAAAAAGGGATAGAGAACCAAGTAGCAGATCACTTGTCCCGAATAGAACCAGTAGAAGGGGCGTCCCTCCCTCCTACTGAGATCTCTGAAAACTTTTCGGATGAGCAACTATTTGCCATCCAGGAAGTGCCATGGTTTGCGGACATTGCAAACTACAAGGCAGTGAGATTCATACCCAAAGAGTACAGTAGGCAGTAATCAAAGAAATTGATTACTGATGCAAAGTACTATCTTTGGGATGAACCATATCTCTTCAAGAGATGTGCAGACAGAGTAATCCGTAGATGTGTGCCTAAAGAAGAAGCACAAAAGATCCTCTGGCACTGCCATGGATCACAGTATGGAGGACATTTTGGAAGTGAGCGAACAGCCACAAGAGTCCTCCAATGTGGCTTCTACTGGCCTACTCTCTATAAAGACTCCCGAGTGTTTGTACTTAATTGTGACAGTTGCCAAAGATCTGGTAATCTGCCTCACAATTATGCCATGTCTCAACAAGGGATCTTGGAGATTGAGTTGTTTGATGTATGGGGTATTGACTTTATGGGGCCTTTCCCACCATCATACTCAAACACTTATATTCTGGTGGCAGTGGATTATGTATCCAAATGGGTAGAAGCTATTGCAACACCCACTAATGATACTAAGACAATGCTAAAATTCCTCCAGAAACACATCTTCAGCAGATTTGGTATCCCTAGAGTACTAATCAGTGATGGGGGCACTCATTTCTACAATAAACAGCTTTACTCTGCTTTGGTTTGATATGGAGTTACCACAGGGTGGCCACTCTATATCATCCACAGACAAATGGGCAAGCTGAAGTCTCTAATAGAGAACTTAAAAGAATCCTGGAACGGACCTTGATTAACCGTAGAAAGGATTGGGCAAGAAGCTTGGATGATGCTCTGTGGGCATACAGAACAGCATTCAAGACTCCTATAGGAACTTCTCCATACCAGCTTGTGTATGGAAAAGCCTGTCACTTGCCAGTGGAACTGGAACATAAGGCCTATTGGGAAACCAAATTCCTAAACCTTGATGCCAAGTTAGCTGGAGAAAAATGATTGCTCCAGTTAAATGAGCTAGAGGAATTCAGACTCAATGCTTTCGAAAATGCAAAAATTTATAAAGAGAAAGCGAAAAAATGGCATGATAAGAAGTTGTCATCCAGAGTCTTTGAGCCAGGGCAGAAAGTTCTGCTGTTTAATTCTAGGCCCAGATTATTCCCCGAAAAATTGAAATCCCGGTGGAGAGGTCCATATGTGATTACAAGTGTCTCACCATATGGATACGTGGAGCTTCAGGATAATGATTCTAACAAAAAGTTCATCGTTAATGGACAGAGAGTTAAACATTATCTTGAAAGCAATTTTGAGCAAGAATGCTCAAAACTGAGACTTGATTAAAGCTCAGTAATAGTCCAGCTAAAGACAATAAAGACGCGCTTGCTGGGAGGCAACCCAGTCATTTACAAAGCTTATTTATTAATTAATTGATTTTTACAGGTTTATGTCAATTATCTTCAAGGTAAAATAGCAATTGCTTGAATTCACAGAGTTACAGAAGGATTCGCAGGATAAAACAGCAAAAAGAAAGCTCACTAGTGCGAAAAAGCCAGTAAGAACTATTTTGGGTGTTGAACGCCCAACAGAAGCATCTACTGGACGTTCAACGCCAGTAAGGATAGCCATCTGGGTGTTAAACGCTAGAAAGAAGCATCTTCTGGGTGTTGAATGCCAGAAAGAAGCACCTTCTGGGCGTTTAACGCCAGATTTACAGCGTCCTGGGCGTTCAGAAAAACACCCAGTGACAAAGGAGTTCCTGGCATTCAACGCCAGCTTGAAGCAACAGCTGTGCGTTAAACGCCCAGGAGAAGCTGGAATTGGGCGTTAAATGCCCAAAACATGCAGCGTTTGGGCGTTTAACACCAGGATTGTAGGGAGGAGGTAAATTTGTTTTTACTTCACTTTTTTTTTCAATTTTTATATTTCAATTCATGATTTCTTGCATAAACATGTTTCAAACTCTCATCCTTCAATTCCAAAAATTTTAATCCTAATTTCTAAAACCTTTTTTTAAAATATCAAATGTATCTTAATTCATAAACACAAATCCTTTTTCAAATTCCATCCAACCTCTTTTCAAATTTTTTTTCAAAACTCAATTATATTTTCAAATTAATCCCAATTCTTTTTTTCTAAAATTCAAATTTATCTTTTTAAAAAATATCTTCTATATCTTTTCAAATTTCAATTATATCTTTTTCCTATCATATTTATATTTTACAAATCATATCTTCTATCTTATCTTTCTTCAAAATTTTTGAAACCCACCCCCTCCCTTTAAATCCACATTCGGCTTCTCTCCTCTCCTCAACAATTTGAAAACTAGCTCTCCTTCTATCCCTCTCCTTTCTTTTCTTTTGCTTGAGGACAAGCAAACCTCTAAGTTTGGTGTGTTTATCCATGATCACTAAACCATATCTACTAAGATCATGGCTCCTAAAGGAAAACAACCCACTCCAAGAGGCAAGAAAGAGAGTATTCCAAAACCACTTTGGAATCAAGGGAAGTTCTTAACCAAAGAACATTCAGACCATTACTACAAAATAATGGGTCTAAGGTCAGTGATCCCGGAAGTCAAATTCGATCTAAAAGAAGATGAATATCCGAAGATCCAAGAGCAAATTTGAAATAGGAGCTGGAAAATCCCAGCTAATCCTGAAACAAAGGTGGGAAGAAACATGGTTCAGGAATTCTACGCTAATCTGTGGCAAACAGACAGGCAGAGAATATATGGAACTGCCCTCTATGACTATTGGACCTTGGTAAGAGGAAAGATTATTCACATCCACCCTAACAAAATTAGGGAGATCTTTAAGCTACCTCAGCTGAAAGATGACCCAGACTCCTTTAATAGGAGAATGATGAGAACAAATAAAGGCCAGGACAAGATTCTAGAGGACATATGCCTCCATAGAACCAGGTGGACCACCAGCACCAAGGGCGTCCCAAATCAACTCAAGAGAGAAGATCTCAAACCAGTCGCCAGAGGCTGGCTGGACTTCATTGGGCATTCTATACTGCCCACTAGCAACCGCTCTGAAGTTACCATTAAAAGAGCAGTTATGATCCACTGCATTATGTTGGGAAGAGAAATGGAAGTTCATCAGTTGATTTCGTGTGAACTTTACATAATTGCAACCAAGAACTCCAAAGATGCCAAATTGGCTTATCCTAGCTTAATATCTATGCTATGTAAAGATGCTGGAGTGAAGATGGGAATAACTGAGTATATCTCAGTTGAGCGACCAATCACCAAAGTATCAATGGAAAAACAACAAGTGCAGGATGACCCCATCAAGAGGAGAGCACAGGAATTCCTCCCAGAAATCCCTCAAATTGAATACTGGGAGCATTTTGAAGCATCTGTTACCAAGTTGCAAGAAGCTATGTACCAAATAAAGGAAGAACAGAATAATCAAAATAGCATGCTTTGCAAACTGCTTGGGGAACAAGAAGAGCAAAGGCATGACTTGAAAGAACTGAATCGTCAGAAATTATCTCTTGAAGGACCAAGCACCCCACAGACTAGAGGAACATCCACTTCCCAAAATAAAGGTTGTTGAGTCCTAATCTTAGCTTTACTCTGTGATAGTTGTCTTATAGATTTACTTTAGAAGTTATATAGGAGTAGTAGTAATTAGTATATCTATTTTGATTTTATTTCCAATTAAGCTATAATTTATTTTTTTCATCATCATCAAACATGAATAAAATAGTAGATTTTTAGAATAAAGAGGCAATTTAATTTCGAGTTCTTAATAAGGAAAATTCTAATTATTTATATGTGGTGGCGATACTTTTTGTCTTCTGAATGAATGCTTAAACGGTGCATATTATTTATACTGAATTTCATGAATTTTAAAATTGTTGTCTTCTGAAAGAATGATGAATAAGAGAAATATTATTGCTGATCTGAAAAATTATGAAATTGATTCTTGAAGCAAGAAAAAGTAGGAAAAAAAAGGAATCATTGGATAATGAAAAAGAAAAAGTCAATAACCCTTAAAACCAAAAGACAAGGGTGAAAAGGGACCAAGGCTTTTAGCATCAATGGATAGGAGGGCCCAAGGAAATAAATCCAGGCCTAAGCGGCTAAATCAAGCTGTCCCTAACCATGTGCTTGTGGCATGCAGGTCCAAGGCAAAGGAGTGTGCTTAAGAACTCTGGACACCTCTAATTGGAGACTTTAGCAAAGCTAAGTCACAATCTGAAAAGGTTCACCCGGTTATGTGTATGTGGCATTTATGTATCCAGTGGTAATACTGGAAAATAAAGTGCTTAGGGCCATGGCCAAGACTCATAAAGTAACTGTGTTCAAGAATCAACATAATAAACTAGGAGAATCAATAATACTATCTGAATTTTGAGTTCCTATGGATGCCAATCATTCTAAATTTCAAAGGATAAAGTGAGATGCCAAAACTATTCAGAGGCAAAAAGCTACTAGTCCCACTCATCTGATTAGAATCTGAGCTTCACTTGAAACTCTGAGATATTATTGCTTCTTAATTTCTATTTTTATACTATTTTATTTATCTAGTTGCTTGAGGACAAGCAACAGTTTAAGTTTGGTGTTGTGATGAGCGGATATTTTATACGCTTTTTGGGGGTAATTTCATGTAGATTTTAGTATGTTTTAGTTAGTTTTTAGTATAATTTTATTAGTTTTTAGGGAAAATTCACATTTCTGGACTTTACTATGAGTTTGTGTGTTTTTCTATAATTTCAGGTATTTTCTAGCTAAAATTGAGGGAGCAGAGCGAAAATCTGATTTAGGCTGAAAAAGGACTGCTGATGTTGTTGGATTCTGACCTCCCTGCACTCGGAATGGATTTTTTGGAGCTACAGAAGTCCAATTGGCGCTCTCTCATTTGGGTTGGAAAGTAGACATCCAGGGCTTTCTAGAAATATATAATAGTTCATACTTTGCGCGAAGATAGACGACGTAAACTGGCGTTTAACGCCAGTTCGATGTTGCAGTCGGGCATTCAGCGCCAGAAACAGGTTGCAAGTTGGAGTTCAACGCCAGAAACAGGTTACAACCTGGCGTTCAACTCCAAAAACAGCCCAGGCACGTGAGAAGCTTAAGTCTCAGCCCCAGCACACACCAAGTGGGTCCCAGAAGTAGATTTCTGCACCATCCATCCTAGGTTACTAGTTTAGTATTTAAACAACTTTTAGAGATTTATTTTGTATATCATGACATTTTTAGATCTGAACTTTGTACCTTTTGACGGCATGAGTCTCTAAACTCCATTGTTGGGAGTGAGGAGCTCTGCAGCGTCTCGATGAATTAATGCAATTATTTCTGTTTTCCATTCAAACACGCTTGTTCCTATCTAAGATGTTCATTCGCGCTTCACTACGAAGAAGGTGATGATCTAGTGACACTCATCACCTTCCTCAATCCATGAACGTGTGCCTGACAACCACCTCCGTTCTACATTAGATTGAATGAGTATCTCGTAGATTCCTTAATCAGAATCTTCGTGGTATAAGCTAGAACATTTTGGCGGCCACTCTTGAGGATCCAAAAAGTCTAAACCTTGTCTGTGGTATTCCGAGTAGGATTCTGGGATTGAATGGCTGTGGCGAGCTTCAAACTCGCGATTGTTAGGCATGATGACAAACGCAAAAGAATCAATGGATTCTATTCTGACATGATCGAGAACCAACAGATGATTAGCTGTGATGTGACAGAGCATTTGGACCATTTTCATTGAGAGGATGGGAAGTAACCATTGACAACGGTGATGCCCTACATACAACTTGCCATGGAAGGAGCCTTGCATTTATGAAAGTGAGAAAGCATTACGTTGCAA
Organism: Arachis stenosperma; assembly: GCF_014773155.1. Classification (NCBI taxonomy): domain Eukaryota; kingdom Viridiplantae; phylum Streptophyta; class Magnoliopsida; order Fabales; family Fabaceae; genus Arachis; species Arachis stenosperma. Next base: position 88,390,261 of record NC_080382.1, read on the forward strand.
GAATTCAGAGGACAAAGCATCTCCAAAACTCCAACATATTCTCTATTACTGCATAATAAGTATTTATTTCATGCTCTTTTACTTTTTACAATTAAAACTAAAAATTATTATTGATATTATATCCTGACTAAGAATAATAAGATAACCATAGCTTGCTTCAAGCCAACAATCTCTGTGGGATTCGACCCTTACTCACGTAAGGTATTACTTGGACGACCCAGTGCACTTGCTGGTTAATTGTGCGAAGCTGTGAGGAATAGTCCATTAATATTGGCATATGCAATTTCGTGCACCAATATGAAAAAGATAAAATTTTAAAATTATGAATTAGAACATGAAAATTTGAAAGAATTTGAATTGGAAAAGAAATTACCTCCCTTGTGTCATCCTGGCATTAAACGCCTAAAATGCTATCCATTCTGGCGTTTAACGCCCACTTGGCTGCCTCTTTAGGCGTTTAACGCCCAGCCAGATACCTTGACTGGCGTTAAACGCCAGAAATCCTTCTTTACTGGGCATTTTTATAAACGCCCAAAATGTTGCCCATTCTGGCATTTAACGCCCAGAATGATAGCTTTACTGGCGTTAAACGCCCAGAATGATAGCTATTCTGGCGTTTAACGCCCAAAGTGCCTCTTTACTGGCGTTTTATTACCAGTGAGCTCTTTTTCTCTGTGATTCTTCTGCTTTATGTTCTGAATCTTCATTTCTCTGTATTATTTACTTGAAAAGTTATATATTTTTGATTTTTTTGAATTTTTAATAAGGGGGGAGAAAAACACAAAATGACTCAAAACATAAGAATTTAAGATCAAACCACTAATGCATGTAAGAACACTTTGAATGTAAAGATGAACACCAAGAACACTTTGAAGATCATGATGAACATCAAGAACATATTTTTGAAAATTTTTAAGAAAAGAGAGACATGCAAGACACCAAACTTAGAAATTTTGAATGTTTTGACAATATGAATTCGAAAATGCATATGAAAAACATCATAAAACACAAAACAAGAAAATCATGAGATTGAACAAAGGAAATCATCAAGAACAACCTGAAGATCACAGAAGAACACAATGCATATATTTTTGAAAACTTAAGAAAATCAGAAACATGCAATTGACACCAAACTTAAAATTTGACACTAGACTCAAACAAGAAACACAAATTTTTTTTTGGATTTTATGATTTTATTAAAATATTGTTGTATTTTTTGAAAATAAAAATAAAAAGCTTAAACATAAAATAAAATTACCCAATCTAAGCAACAAGATGACCCATTAGTTGTCCAAACTCGAACAATCCCCGGCAACGGCGCCAAAAACTTGGTGCATGAAATTGTGATCACACTTTTCAAAACTCTGCACAACTAACCAGCAAGTGCACTGGGTCATCCAAGTAATACCTTACGTGAGTAAGGGTCGAAGCAAGCTATGGTCATCTTGGAAATCTCAGTAAAGCGAATTCAAATGGTTATGAGAATTTGATAGTTAAAAATAAATAAAATGAAAAATAACATAGAGATACTTATGTAATTCATTGGTGGGAATTTCAGATAAGCGTTTGGAGATGCTTTGTTGCTTCTGAACCTCTGCTTTCCTATTGTCTTCATCCACCCATCCATGGAAAGCTGTATGATCCTCTCAGTGAAAATGGTCCGGCTACAGTTTCTGTACGGCTATCAACTATCGGATTTTTCATCTCGGATGAAACATACCAGGCACAGAGATGAGCGGATAATTTATACGCTTTTTGGCATTGTTTTTACATAGTTTTTAGTATGATTTAGTTAGTTTTTAGTATATAATTATTAGTTTTTATGAAAAAATCACATTCCTAGACTTTAATATGAGTTTGTGTGTTTTTCTGTAATTTCAGGTATTTTTTGGATAAAATTGAGGGACCTGAGCAAAAATCTGATTCAGAGGCTGACAAAGGACTGCAGATGCTGTTGGATTCTGACCTTCCTACACTCTAAATGGATTTTCTGGAGCTACAGAAGCCCAATTGGCGCGCTCTCAATTGCGTTGGAAAGTAGACATCTTGGGCTTTCCAGAAATATATAATAGTTCATACTTTGCTTGGGTTTTGATAACGCAAACTGCGTTTAAATGCCAGCTTTTTACCCTTTTCTGGCATTAAATGCCAGAACTGGCATAAAAGTTGGAGTTAAACGCCCAAAATGGCACCAGAGCTGGCGTTTACTCCAGGGATGGCCTATGCACGTGAAAGCTTTAATGCTCAGCCCAAGCACACACCAAGTGGGCTCCGGAAGTAGATTTCTACATCATTTACTTATCTTTGTAAACCCTAGGTTACTAGTCATTATAAATAGGACCTTTTAATAGTGTATTTTTATCAATCTGAGATCTTTAGATCATTTTGGAGACTATCTTTGTATCATTATTTATCTCTTGATCACGTTTAGGGGGCTGGCCATTCGGCCATGCCTGGACCTTCATCACTTATGTATCTTCAACGGTGGAGTTTCTACACCTCAGAGATTAAGGTGTGGAGCTCTGCTGTTCCTCATGAATTAATGCAATTACTACTATTTTCTATTCAATTCAAGCTTATTCTTGTTCTAAGATATTCACTCGCACCTCAACATGATGAATGTGATGATCAAGTGACATTCATCACCATTCTCACTTATGAACGCGTGCCTGACAACCACTTCCGTTCTACCTGAAAACAAGCTTGAATGTATATCTCTTGGCCTCCTGGTCCACGACGCATGGTTGCATCTCCTGACAACAGAGTCTTCCATTCCGTGAGATCAGAGTCTTCGTGGTATAAGCTAGAAACAATTGGCAGCATTCTTGAGATCCGAAATGTCTAAACCTTGTCTGTGGTATTCCGAGTAGGATCTGGGATGGGATGACTGTGACGAGCTTCAAACTCGTGAGTGCTGGGCGCAGTGACAGTGCGCAAAAGGATCATTGGAAAGTGAGAACTGATAGATGATTAGCCCTACGTAACCCATAGCCGGACCATTTTCCCTGAGAGGACAGACGGTAGCCATTGACAACGAAGATCCCCAACATACAGCTTGCCATGGAAAGGAGTACGCATGACTGGATGAAGGCAGTAGGAAAGTAGGGATTCAAAAGGAACAAAGCATCTCCATACGCTTATCTGAAATTCCTACCAATGAATTGCATAAGTATCTCTATCCTATTTTATATTTTATTTCTCTTTTAATTATCTAAACTTCATAACCATTTGAATTTACCTGATTGAGATTTACAAGATGACCATAGCTTGGGACAATCTCCATGGGATCGACCCTTACTCACGTAAGGTATTACTTGGACGACCCAGTGCACTTGCTTGCTAGTTGTGCGGAGTTATGAAAAGTGTGATCACAATTTCGTGCACCAAGTTTTTGGCGCCATTGTCGGGGATTGTTCGAGTTTGGACAACTGACGGTTCATCTTGTTGCTTAGTTTAGGTATTTTTTCTATTTATTTTGTTCTTCAGAATTTTTAAAAATGAATTCTAGAGTTTCAGATGATGCTTTTATCATCACAGGAGCTAGTTGATTCCCATCAATTTGTCTGTTGTATGTAATGTCCTGCTAAAGCTTGGTTAGCAATGTCTAGTCCTTTTAGACTAAAGCTTTAGACTAACATTGCACGATTCCTGGAATTTTTATTAAAAATTTTGAGTTTCTTATTTTCTTTTTCAAAATAATTTTCGAAAAATAAAAAAAATTTATAAAATCATAAAAACCAAAAGTTTTATGCTTCTTGTTTGAGTCTAGTGTCACATTCTAAGTTTGGTGTCAATTGCATGTTTTTAATAATCATTGCATTTTTCAAAAACTCATGCATTGTGTTCTTCATTGATCTTTAAGTTGTTCTTGATGAATTTCTTTGTCTGATCTTTAAATACTCTTGTTTTGTGTCTTTTGTTGGTTCTCATGTGCATTCTCAAATTGTTAGTGTCTCTAGTATGAAAATTTCTATGTTTGGTGTCTTGCATGTTTTTCTTTTCTTAAAAATTTTCAAAAATATGTTCTTGATGTTCATCATGATCTTCAAAGTGTTTTTGGTATTCATCTTGACATTCAAAGTATTCTTGCATGCATTCCTAGTTTTGATCTTAGTTTTTCATGTTTAATTTCATTCTGTTGTTTTTCTCTCTCATCATTAAAAATTCAAAATTATGTCTTTTTCAAGTCAATAATATAGAGAATTGAAGATTCAGAACATACAGCAGAGGAATCACAGAGAAAAAGCTGGGCGTTCAAAACGCCCAATAAGAAAGGATTTATGGCGTTTAAACGCCAGCCAGGGTACCTGGCTGGGCGTTTAACGCCCAAGGAGGTAGCCAAGAGGGCGTTAAACGCCAAAATGGATACCATTCTGGGTGTTTAACGCCAGGATAACACCAGGGAGGTAATTTGGTTTTCAATTCAAATCTTTTTCAATTTTTCAAGTTTTAAAACTAATTTTTCAAAATCTTATCTTTTTCATATCCTCTCTTATCAATCATATCTTTTTCAAAATCAAATCTTTTTCATTTTTCTTTTAATATTTTCGAAAATCCTTGCTAACAATTAATGTTGTGATTCAAAAAATTTCAAGTTTGTTACTTTCTTGTTAAGAAAGGTTCAATATTTGAATTTTAGAATTATATCTTTTAATTTCTTGTTAGTCAAATCATCAATTTTAAAAAATCAAATCTTTTTTTTAAATTGTTTTTCAATCATATCTTTTCAATCATATCTTTTTAAATCATATCTTTTTCAAATTACATCTTTTTAAATCCTAATTTCAAAATCTCTTTCTAACTTCTTATCTTTTCAAAACATATTATTTCTTATCTTTTTTCAAAACCACTAACAACTTTTTCAAAATTCTTTTTGATTAACTAATTATTTTAAATTCTAACCTCTTTTTATTTCAAAAATTTTTCGAAAATTATCTCTCACCTATCTCTTTCTATTTAATCACTAACACTTATCCTCCTTTGATAATTCGGACTCCCTCCCTCTCTATAAGTTCGAATTCCTCTCCCTACCTCATCCTTCTATTCTTCTTTTCCTCTGACACATCAAGGAATCTCTATACTGTGACATAGAGGATTCTATACTTTCTTTGTTTTCTTCTCTTTCATATGAGTAGGAACAAAGATAAAGGCATTCTTGTTGAAGCTGATCCTGAACCTGAAAGGACTCTGAAGAGGAAGTTAAGAGAAGCTAAAGCACAACTCTCTGGAGAGGACCTAATAGAAATTTTCGAAAATGAAGAAGACATGGCAGCCGAAAATAACAACAATGCCAACAATGCAAGGAAGGTTCTTGGTGACTTTATTGCACCAACTCCCGACTTCTATGGGAGAAGCATCTCTATTCCTGCCATTGGAGCAAACAACTTTGAGCTTAAACCTCAATTAGTTTCTCTGATGCAACAGAATTGCAAGTTTCATGGACTTCCATTGGAAGATCCTCATCAGTTCTTGGCTGAATTTTTGCAAATCTGTGACATTGTTAAGACCAATGGGGTTGATTCCGAGGTCTACATACTTATGCTTTTCCCTTTTGCTGTAACAGACAGAGCTAGTATATGTTTGAACTCACAACCTAGAGACAGTCTAAACTCTTGGGAAAAGCTGGTCAAATCTTTTTCAAACCATATCTTTTTTTTTAAATTGAATTTCAAATCTTTTTCAACTAACTAATTGACTTTTTGTTTGTTTTACTATTTCTTATCTTTTTCAAAACCACCTAACTGCTTTCCTCTTTCTAATTTTCAAAAATTACCTCTCTTTTTTTTAAATTCTTTTTAATTAACTAATTGTTTCAAACTTTTAATTTTAATTTTATTTCTTCTCTTAATTTTCAAAAATCACTAACCAATTTTTGAAAAACAATTTTCGAAATTCTCTCCCTCTCATCTTCTTCTATTTATTTATTCAATTACTAACACTTTTCTTCATCTCAAAAATTCGAACCCTCTTCTCTCTTCTGTGTTCAAATTTTTCTTCTCTTTCCTCTATTCTCCTCTTTTTCTACTCACATAAAGGAATCTCTATACTGTGACTGTAACATCCCTTCCAGCAAAATACCTTGCTTAAGTCAGGGTATTTCTACTAGAACGAACATTACGTAACCTTCTCTAGTATTAACTACTTAATTATCGAGCCTTTGTATCGAGTTTGCATTTTAGTTTTAAGAAAATTCCAGAAAATTGTTTTTTTTTTATTCATTAAAGTCATAATTCAAACATTTACAAATAATAATAGTCACATAAATATTATTGATAATAATTCTTGTACAAAAGAAACCAAATAAAACTCAAATACAATATACCAAACCTACCCCTCTATATGAAATAAAATCTCAAGGGACAATCAGCGAGGGGACTCTACCAGACCAATTAAAACTATAAAAAAAACCTACTAATCGCTCGCAGCTTCAAATTGCGTCTTCAAACCTGTGTCACTGAAAGGGTGGAAAATTTGGGGGTGAGAACCAAACCACATGTTCTTAGTAGAGGTCGAGAATGCCGTGAAAGTAAAGAATAAAGCGCAAATAGTTAATTTCATTCAGATACATCTAAAAGAAAATTAACCTTCTTTAAAAGCATTAGTTAATTATTCAAAATCCTAGACCCATATTTTCTTTATAAAACTCTTAAAAGTTTCCTAGGCTGTATGAATGACTAATTTGTTCCAAGCATAAGTTCATTAAGTCTATGCTGAACCAGCTTAATCTTTCATACTTTACTAAACCTCAAACACAAACCAATCACGGCCTCAGGCCTAAGCAATTCAATCAACATCCAATTCACCACAATCCAGTCAATCAATTACAAACACAAGTAATGAGGTTCAAACACAATCAAGAGCAAGTATATCAAGTATAACAATTAGCAGTTAACAGAATTATTCATTTAAGCAAACCAGTTACATTATACACACCCAAACAATGTCACATAGATGCATATGATGAATGTCTAGTCCTAGTGCAGGTAATGAGCTCATCTGTCAGTTTCTACCCGCTCCCGATGTAACCCAGCATTACTAGCCGGATATGGCTTTCCTGTTGACCATACCCCTGTGTACAGGAAATAACCCCTCTGCCACCACAAGGTCCACTGCACGCAGGAAATAACACATCTGCCACTGCAGGGATGTATGCCGACACACCTTCTGTATACAGGAAATAACCCCTCTGCCACTACAGAAATGGAACAGGTGGTCACGGTACTTCTGTAGTAGAAAATAACCCCTCTGCCTTACAGAATTAAAATATGGATCTGTACCGCAGGAAAGCGTTCTCAATGGTCGCACCACTATCTATCTGACTGCCTCAATGCAGCAGATCATCACATAATCATTCTCATTACCATCATTCATTATCATTCTCATTATTCATCATCGCTTTCACATTCTTATGCAATACCACTTCCTTTCTCAGTTCAATCATACTATAAAACTTTACATCTTTCCATTTCCTTTCATAGTTGTAAATACGCAAGCGGGACAAGACCCACGCCCTTGCCAACAAATCTCGTATACCAAATAATCTCTTCTTAAAAGAATCATTGAAGTTTCTATCATTAAATAAGCCTTAAATATTGATTTTGACTAAGTCCTTATACTTTCATAAAAATTCGGACATAATCTCCTTTAAAAATAGGACTTAGCCACCCTTACGGGTCCCAACCAAACAATTTACCAAACTCTTTTCAACCTTTCCAATATGAATTCAATTCAGAAACAAACAAATTCCAGCATTGAATCAGCCATATAACGCTACGGTTCATCTCTAATTTTATTAACTCATAACTCTCACTCAAGCATTCTCAACACCTTATCTTCTTTTCTGTTTTTAATATAGCAAATGAACTCGGAATTGCGCAAACTTTATGTCCAGGAGTTCGTCTTGAAATAAGCTTTCTAACAAACCAAAGATCATAATTTTCTGGTTTCTCTAGCCTTAGGAATAAAGGAAAAACCAAGACTGCTCTGCAGTGCGTAAAACCAGAAAAACAGCAGCAGCATGTGACATTCAAAATTCATTATAAAATCCAAGTTAAATCCAATGACTTTGAAAATTTATACAGTTCAACTTCACTCATCCAAGTTTCTTTTCCAATTGGTTTCAGGTCAATATCATTTTTAATGAAGAAGTTATATAACCTAGAAGTTGACTAATTTTCTGCAGAATTCTGCTTTAAAAGTTAATGAACTTATCTTCTTCCAAGTCCCATAACTTACTCATTAAAACATGGATAGCCCTGAAATTTAAGTCACATATGCTAAACATACTTAATTTTCACCTCCAATTGGTTGCATCTCAATATCTATCCAGGATCAAAAGTTATAAATTCTCAAAGTTACTGATTTAAGGAAACAGAATCTGGTTTTTTCTGCATAATACATCATCTTTCAAAAATTCATATCTTTAAAATTACAAGTCCAATTGTTCTGAAATTTTACGGCATTAAAATAATAGGAATAAAGTTTTATTTAAAATTGGTTTCATTTCAAAATGCAAACTGGAGAATTTCTAATAGAGGAAACAAGTTGCTGCTGTGTTAAACGCTCAGCAGAAAAACCAGATTTAACATCCATAATTCAAAAATTTACCATAAATCATAAACTTAGTGAAAGAGTCTCAAATTCAGCAGTCCAGTTCCCTATATTCCCAAGCTCAATCCGGACTTGGTCCCACGCAATTCCGATAATCACAGAAATAGTTATAGTTTTTCAAAGTTTCCGTCTTCTTTTAAAAATAATGCAGAAAATCAAGTTTTACATTTTAACTTTGAAAAATCATAACTAGTTCTATAATTAATTCAAACTTCTCAAAATTGAGTCTCAACAACAACTTTTATCATACTTTACTCAGCTTTTACTCTTATACCATTTCGATTATCGTTGAATAACTGTTTCACTTCCAAAGTCACTTTTTAATTTCAAAAATCAGATTTTCAGCAATCTATTTAGTATTCAAAATCCAACCCTTCAAAACCCCTCAAAACAATTCCAACTCAACCACCAACCAAGTTCATTAACATTACAATATACCAAATAACAACTCAACGGCAACAAATCCAACATAACCCATTAAAATTCAAAAATTCACAACAATTGGTCATCAAACAATTCCCAATCCACATAATCAATCAGTATCACTAATCAACAATTCTAAATCACAATCTCAACCGTTCCAATCACAATTTCAGCCACAATTCAATATTCACATAATCAATCAATTACTCACAGGTATTAAATCTATTTGCAGTTACTCAATTAACCTTGTAGGCATTCTTAAATTGAAATCTTTTTAAACCCCCTACCTCGATGTCGCGATTAAAAGGACCCGGAGGCTAGATTATAGCGAGGCAGCTGGCTGGACCAATACTAGCTATGCAACAGTCTCAATCAAGATAGCAGCGGCGTTAGCTCCCACAACAGTGATCATGGTTGCAACGAAGCAAAGATTTCAAATTCAATAGAATCGAAAGCAGAAGCGGCTTTGGAAATTTAAAACAGAGCACAAGCCAAATTTGAATTAAAACAAGAACAAGCAGTTTAATAAGAAATCGGCAGAATAGAGCGTGCAATTGGAGCAGAAATAAGGGGAAAAGGCTAACCCAGGCCAATGGATGTTGAACCTAAGTATAGCGGAAGCAGGGCAGCAGCGATTCCTAGCAGCACCCCGCGGTGGTTCCGGCAGCAGCAACACCCCGCCAGTGGCTCCATGGAGACAAGCTCCAACAAACATAACATAGTCAAGAACATCAGAGGTAGATACTGGGTATTTACAGAAAGGTTCAGAGATGGTTGTTCTCATGACTAGGGTTTAACTGACTCACCACTATTGATGGCGGCGACCAAAGATTCCGGCAGCGGCAGCGGCAGAGGAATGGTCCCTCCTCGGTGCGTCACTCTCTCACACACGTCTCGTCCTCTTCCTCTGTGACAGCATCAACGAAACCTCTTCTCCCATGTTCGTTTCCCCCGCTGCGGTGGTAGCGGCTTCCCCTAAAAGCAGCGCTGGCGACGGAACTTCCCTCCTTCACGCGGTGCTTCTCTACTTCGGTCACCCTCTCCTCTATAACGGCTAGGGTTTGGTGGTGTGGCGGTCAGAAAGCGGCGACGGTGGCTGTGTTCATCACCGGCAACGCCTCTTCCTTCCTTTCCCATGTCCTCTCCTTCTCATCCTCTGGCTCCCTTTGGTTCGGACTCTCCCTCTCCGTCACTCCCACTCTAATTTTGGCTTCCCCTTTTATTTTGCTGTCAACATATATATGATATACATTCTTTTGAAGATAAATGGTAAGAATGGGTAAACGTGGGGTTATAAGGAGGAGATGAGTATACCGGTGCGTGTGAGTGTTTAATTGGTTAGGGAGGACACGTATTAGATACTAAGGTAGCGTTTGGTGGAGAGACAGAGACGGAAAGACTGATACTGAGAGACAGAGACTAAGAGACAGGGATTGAAATAAATCTCAGTATTCTGTTTGGTGTAAAATGAGAGACAGAAATTGAAACAAGAATGAAACTCTAATTTAATTTGCACAAAGGGTAAAATTAGAATTAATTAATTAAAATGAAAGTATTTTAGGTATAAAATGTTATTAAAGTTTCAGTTTCCATCTCTAAAAATTTCAGTCCCCTGTGTCCCTACTTTTTGGAGGTACTGAAATACTGGAATTTTAGAGACAGAGACAGAAATTTTAGTACCAGTCTCTGAACTAACAAACACAATACTGAGTCTCAGTCTCTCAGTCTCTGTCCCTACGTTTTGGGGGCTGGCCTCTCAGACATGCCTGGACCATCACTTATGTATTTTCAACGGTGGAGTTTCTACATACCATAGATTAAGGTGTAGAGCTTTGCTGTACCTCGAGAATTAATGCAATTACTATTGTTCTTCTATTCAATTCAAGCTTATTCTTATTCTAAGATATTCGCTGCACTTCAACCTGATGGATGTGATGATCCGTGACACTCATCATCATCCGTCCTTATGAATGCGTGCTTGACAACCACTCCCGTTCTACCTTAGATCGAGTGCGTGTCTCTTAGCCTCCATTCCAAAAGATCAGAGTCTTTGTGGTATAAGCTAGAATTATTGGCGGCCATTCTTGAGACTCCCGAAAGTCTAAACCTTGTCTGTGGTATTCCGAATAGGATTTAGTGATTGAATGACGTGACGAGCTTCAAACTCGCGATTGTTGGGCGTAGTGATAGACGCAAAAGAATCAATGGATTCTATTCTGACATGATCGAGAACCAACAGATGATTAGCCGTGCTGTGACAGAGCATTTGGACCATTTTCACTGAGAGGATGGGAAGTAGCCATTGAAAATGGTGATGCCCTACATACCGCTTGCCATGGAAAGGAGTAAGAATGATTGGATGAAAGCAGTAGGAAAGCAGAGATTCAGAAGGAACACAGCATCTTCATGCGCTTATCTGAAATTCCCACCAGTGAATTACATAAGTATCTCTATCTTTTTTTATGCTTTATTTATTCTTATATTTGAAAACCGTTATAACCATTTGAATCCGCCTAACTGAGATTTACAAGATGACCATAGCTTGTTTCATACCAACAATCTCCGTGGGATCGACCCTTACTCACGTAAGGTATTACTTGGACGACCCAGTGCACTTGCTGATTAGTTGTGCGAAGTTGTGACAAAGTGTGATTCACGTTTGAGAGCTCCAAGTCTATTGGCACCATTATTGATGATCACAATTTACGTGCACCATTCATAAGAGTGGAATAACATCAATCTTTTCATTTTCTTTTGATTCCACTCCTCTGAACTCATTAAATCACGTTCATGTTCTTACCCAAAGCATTAAGTGCTTCCAAATTGGGTGACTTGGGCTGCTATGTCATCATTGGTGGTGGCCACAGCAAACTTAATCTCTGGGCTTACTCTTTAGAATCAAATGTTAATTGTTTGTAAGCCTAGATTAAGTGGGTGAGGGGCCACACCAAACTTAGCACTTTAGCTAGTTCTCAGCCCATTCACTCATCATTAGTTATGCATTTGTCAAGTTGCAACTCCCAAATAGAAAGAATTGAGAGAGTGTAAAGAAAATCTAGTTATCAAAGCTAATATCAAACTTCCTAATCTACAATTGTAAACTAATCCTAATTGCTGAAAATTAAACTATCAAAAGGATTTAAACTACTTCTAAGAAAAGCAATTAAATCAAAAGGATAAAGTGTTGGGGTGCCTCCCAACTAGCACTACTTTATTGTCATTAGCTTGACATTCCTTCATCTTTAGCTGAGCTTGTAGCTCACTCTCTGCTCCTCCAAGGAGCCTCCCAAGTAGTGTTTGAGTCTATGGCCATTGACAGAAAAAGTTCTCTGGGTCTTGTCTTCCATGAGCTCCACATGACCATAGGGAAACACCTTGAGTATGGTGAAAGGTCCTGACCATCGAGACTTAAGTTTTCCAGGAAAGAACTTGAGTCTTGAGTTGTAGAGTAACACCTTCTGTCCTTCAATGAACTCCCTTCTTGCTATCTTTTGGTCATGCCACCTTTTTGTGCTCTCTTTGTAGATTTTTGCATTCTCATATGCTTGATTTCTAAGCTCTTCCAGTTCATTAAGTTGCATCAATCTCTTTTCTCCAGCAGCTTGCTCATCAAAATTCAGTAGTTTTAGAGCCCAGAAGGCTCTGTGCTCCAATTCAACTGGCAAGTGGCAAGCCTTGCCAAATACTAGTTGGTATGGTGACATCCCAATGGGGGTCTTGAAGGCTGTCCTATAGGCCCATAGAGCATCGTCTAGCTTCTTAGACCAGTCCTTTACTGAACTTTCAACAGTTTTTTCAAGGATTCATTTCAGCTCTCTGTTGGAGATCTCAGCTTGCCCGTTGGTCTGTGGGTGGTATGGAGTTGCCACTTTGTGCTTTACTCCATATCTGAGAAGGAGTGCTTCTAGTTGTTTGTTGCAGAAGTGTGACCCTCCATCACTAATGAGAGCTCTGGGAACTCCAAATCTGCTGAAGATGTTCCTTCTCAAGAAGCTTATCACAACCTTGTTGTCATTTGTTGCGGTAGCTATGGCCTCTACCCACCTTGAAACATAATCAACAACCACTAATATGTAGCTATTTGAGTAGGAGGTTGGGAAGGGTCCCATGAAATCTATCCCCCATATGTCAAATAGTTCCAATTCTAGTATGTATTGCTGTGGCATCTCATTCCTCTTGGTTAGATTACCAGCTCTTTGACATTCATCACACCTTGACACCATTTCCTTGGCATCCTTAAACACTGTTGGCCAGTAAAATCTGGATTGGAGCACTTTTGCTGCTGTCCTTTCTCCACTGAAGTGACCTCTATATGCTGATCCATGGCACTGCCATAACACTTCCTGCCCTTCTTCATGGGATATACACCTTCTTAGGACACCATCAGTACACTTTTTGAACAAATAGGGGGTCATCCCAGATGTAGTGTTTGGCATTCTTGATTAGTTTCCTCTTCATGTGCTTATTGATGTAAGTTGGCAGCTCCCCAATAGCCTTAAAGTTGGCTATGTCTACGAACCAAGGGACTACTTGAATCATCATCAATTGTTCATCAGGAAAGCTTTCATTTACTGCTACTTGCTGCATTTCTTCTTCTTGTGGGATCCTTGAAAGGTGGTCAGCTACCTTGTTCTCTGCTCCGCTCCTATCCTTAATCTCAATATCAAATTCTTGGAGCAGCAAGATCCACCTTATTAGTCTGGGCTTGGATTCTTGTTTGGTAAGCAAGTATTTGAGTGCTGCATGATTAGTGAACACAATTACTTTTGAGGCAATGAGATATAATCTAAACTTATCAAAAGCAAAAACTATAGCTAAAAGTTCTTTCTCTGTGGCGGTATAGTTCCTTTGATTCTCATTAAGGACCTTGCTAGCATAGTAAATAACATGTACTAGCTTGTCTTTCCGCTGTCCTAGAACAGCACCAACAGTAAAATCAGATGCATCACACATTAGTTCAAAGGGAAGATGATCCCAGCTTGGTGGTGCTATGATAGTTGCAGAGGAGAGTTTCTTTTTGAGTTTAGCAAAGGCTACCATGCATTCTCTATCAAAAACAAAGGGAGTATTTGAGACAAGTGGGTTGCTAAGGGGTTTTGCAATCTTTGAAAAATCTTTAATAAACCTCCTATAGAACCCAGCGTGTCCCAAAAAGCTTCTGATTGCTTTGACATTGCAAGGTGGAGGTAATTTTTCAATTACTTCTACTTTTGCTTTGTCTACTTCTATGCCATCTTTTGAAATCTTGTGACCAAGAACCACCCCTTCAGTCACCATAAAATGGCACTTCTCCCAGTTTAAAACAAGGTTGGTTTCTTGACACCTTTTTAGCACAAGCGAAAGATGGTATAGGCAATCAGAATATGAGTCCCCAAACACAGAGAAGTCATCCAGAAATACTTCTATGAACTTCTCAATCATATCTGAAAAAATGGAGAGCATGCACCTTTGGAATGTTGCAGGTGCATTGCACAATCCAAAGGGCATTCTCCTATAAGCAAATACACCATATGGACAAGTAAATGAAAATTTTTCCTAATCCTTGGGGTCTACAACAATTTGGTTGTAGCCCAAGTATCCGTCCAAGAAATAATAATACTCATGTCCTGCCAATCTTTCAAGCATCTGGTCTATGAAGGGTAGGGGAAAGTGATCCTTCCGGGTGACTTCATTAAGTTTCCGGTAATCAATGCACATACACCATCCGGTCACCGTCCTTGTGGGTATTAGTTTATTCTTCTCATTTGCCACAACAGTGATCCCTCCCTTCTTAGGAACTACTTGCACCTGGCTTACCCAAGGGCTGTTTGAGATGGGTAGATCACCCCTGCTAGCCACAATTTCAACACTTCTTTCTGAACCACTTTATTCATAGTTGGGTTCAGCCTCTTTTATTATTGTCTTGAGGGTTTGGCATCCTCTTCAAGTAAGATTTTATGCATTCACATTGAAGGACTGATCCCCTTTAAATCTAAAAGTGTCCAGTCTATGGCATCCTTGTGTTGTCTCAGCACTTGTATTAGTTCCTCTTCTTGTTCTTTACTCAGACTTGAATTTAGGATCACTGGGTGAGTGTTGTTGGCATACAGATATGCATACTTCAAGCTGGATGGTAAGGCTTTCAGCTCTAGTTTTGGTGACTCTGCATCTTTGTTGTCCGTTATAGTTGGCATGATTGAGTTCCTCATGGTTGCTTGTGGTAGTTTTCCATCTGGTGCTTGCTCCAGCTCAATGCTTTCTCTACATTGTTCTTCTCCCATGACTTCTTGAACTATCTGTTCCATGGTGTTTACCAGCATACATTCTCCTATGGGTTCCTTGGGGTAACTCATTGCTTTAAAGACGTTGAAAACCATTTTCTCTTCATGCAATCTCAAGACTAGTTCCCCTTTCTGCACATCAATGATGGCTCCAGCAGTAGCTAGAAATGGTCTTCCTAGGATAATTGATGTGTTGGCCTCTTCTTCCATGTCCAGCACAACGAAATCAATAGGGAAGATGAATTCTCCTACTTTCACCAGCAAGTCTTCTACCACCCTATGTGGGAACTTAAATGTTCTGTCAGCTAATTAGAGTGCCATTCTTGTTGGCTTGGCTTCCTCAATCTTCATTCTTCTCATCATGGTTAGGGACATAAGATTTATGCTAGCTCCCAAATCACACAAAGCTTTCTCAATAGTTGTATCCCCTATGATGTAGGGGATTTAAAAACTCCCTGGGTCTTTCAACTTTTGAGGCAACTTCTTCTGTATGATGGCGCTGCATTCCTCAGTCAGCACTATGGTTTCTTTTGCCTCCCAGTTCCTCTTTTTGGTTATAAGCTCCTTTAAGAACTTGGCATAGAGTGGCATTTATTCTAATACCTCAACAAATAGTATGTTAATTTGGAGCCTCTTGAAGATCTCTAGGAACTTAGAGAACTGGCCATCCTTCCCATCTTTTCTCAGTTTTTGTGGGTATGGTGCCTTTAGCACATAGGGCCTCAAAATTAGTTTTGGTGGAGGTGAAGCTGGGATCTCCCCTTCATCCTCGTTCCCGTGTTTTGGTGCAACCTCTTCATGATTATCTTTGCTTGGGCCTCCTTCCTCTACAACCTTCCCACTTCTCAGAGTTATGGCTTTGCATTCCCCTCTTGGGTTAGCCATAGTATCGCTGGGAAATATGTGTGTGGAAAGTGGAATTTGCTAGGACAAAATCCCTACTTGTGCTTCCAACTTTGAGATTGCTGCACCTTGATTTTTCAGATTTGACCTGTATTCCTCTTAATTAGCATCTACCCTTCTATCAGTTTGTGCTTGTCTGTCCATGAGGGAGGAAACTACCCCTAAAATCTGGGATGATAGTTGTGCTATTGCAGCCTCCATCCTCTTAAAATTGCTCTTGAATTCGCATGGTTTCATAGTTGAGGATGGTGCATCTTGATTGAGGTTGTTGTGTATAGGTTGGTTGTTATGGTATGATGTGTTTTGTGAGTTATGGTAGGGTCTATGATTCTCTGTTTGATGGTTGAGGTTGTGGTTGGGATGCTGATTTGATGGATAAGGCTTGTTGTGGTCCTGGTTGTGGTTTTGTTGATTTTCCCACCGAAAGTTTGGGTGGTTCTTCCAACCTGGGTTGTATGTCTTAGAGTGTGGGTCATATGGTGCTTTGGATGAATTGTTCACATAATTAGCTTGCTCCCAGTCACCTTCAAATTCTGATGCATTACCTTCTTGTTGAGGAGTTTGGTCTTAGATGACTGAGGCTTGGTTGGCCTCCATCCTCTTGGTTAATGCTGCTATTTGTGCTGCGATTGCCTTGTTCTGAGCTAACAAGGCATCTACAGAGTTGAGTTCTAGCACTCCCTTCTTCTGAGTCCTTTCTGAGTGATGAGCGGATATTTTATACGCTTTTTGGGGGTAATTTCATGTAGATTTTAGTATGTTTTAATTAGTTTTTAAAAGAATTTTATTAGTTTTTAAGAAAAAATCATATTTCTGGACTTTACTATGAGTTGTGTGATTTTTCTGTGATTTCAGGTAATTTCTGGCTGAAATTGAGGGAGCTGAGCAAAAATCTGAGTTAGGCTGAAAAAGGACTGCTGATGCTGTTGGATCCTGACCTCCCTGCACTCGGAATGGATTTTTGGAGCTACAGGAGTTCAATTGGTGCGCTCTCAACGGCGTTGGAAAGTAGACATCTAGGGCTTTCCAGCAATATATAATAGTCCATACTTTGCGCGAAGATAGACGACGTAACTTGGCGTTGAACGCCAAGTACATGCTGCTGTCTGGAGTTAAACGCCAGAAAAACGTCATGATCCGGAGTTGAATGCCCAAAACACGTCATAACTTGGAGTTCAACTCCAAGAAAAGCCTCAGCTCGTGGATAGCTTTAGTCTCAGCCCCAGCACACACCAAGTGGGCCCCAGAAGTGGATTTCTGCACGAATCATCTTAGTTTACTCATTTTCTGTAAACCTAGGTTACTAGTTTACTATTTAAACAACTTTTAGAGACTTATTTTGTACCTCATGACATTTTCAGATCTGAATTACATACTTTTTGACGGCATGAGTCTCTAAACTCCATTGTTGGGGGTGAGGAGCTCTGCAGCGTCTCGATGAATTAATACAATTACTTTGTTTTCCATTCAAACACGCTTGTTCTTATCTAAGATGTTCATTCGCGCTTAATTATGGAGAAGGTGATGATCTGTGACACTCATCACCTTCCTCAATCCATGAACGTGTGCCTGACAACCACCTCCGTTCTACATCAGATTGAATGAGTATCTCTTAGATTCCTTAATCAGAATCTTCGTGGTATAAGCCGGATTGATGGCGGCATTCATGAGAATCCGGAAAGTCTAAACCTTGTCCGTGGTATTCCGAGTAGGATTCTGGGATTGAATGACTATGACGAGCTTCAAACTCCTGAAGGCTGGGCGTTAGTGACAGACGCAAAAGAATCAATGGATTCTATTCCAACCTGATTGAGAACCGACAGATGATTAGCCGTGCTGTGACAGAGCATAGGAACGTTTTCACTGAGAGGATGGGAGGTAGCCATTGACAACGGTGACACCCTACATAGAGCTTGCCATGGAAGGGACCTTGCGTGTGGGAAGAGGATTTCAAGGAAAAGTAGAAATTCAAAGGACAAAGCATCTCCAAAACTCCAACATATTTCTCATTACTGCACAACGAGTAACGCTTTTATTCTCTTTTATTTTTCCAATCTAATAATTCCAACTGATAATTTTAATTAATATCCTGACTAAGAATAATAAGATAAACATAGCTTGCTTCAAACCAATAATCTCCGTGGGATCGACCCTTACTCACGTAAGGTATTACTTGGACGACCCAGTGCACTTGCTGGTTAGTGGTACGAGATCATAAGAAATTTTGACTTTGATAATTGGGATTAAGATTTCGTGAACCAAGTTTTTGGCGCCGTTGCCGGGGATTATTCGAGTTTGAACAACTAAAGGTTTATTTTGTTGCTTAGATTAGAAAGAATTTATCCTCTCTTTTTACTAGAATTGCATCTTTTATTATCCCTTTTTAAAAATTTTTCAAAAAAAAAATATTATTTTTCTTTATCAATTTTTAAGTTTTTCGTGAGTTTAGTGTCTTGTTCTAAGTTTGGTGTCAATTACATATTTGATATTTTTCTTTAAAATTTTCGAACTTGTGTTCTTTGTTCTTCATTGATCTTCAAGTTGTTCTTGTTTATTTTTCTTGTTTGATCTTGAGTTTTTCTTGTTCTGTGTCTTTTCTTGTTTTTTGTACTAACCCAAAGCATTAGTCTTCCAAAAAGAAATATACCTGCTCAGAACAATTGTTACCTTTTCTCCCAATTGGCTAGAGCATTGGTTTATATTCTTGATGATTGGGCACCAGTTCTTTTGAAAATCTTTTTCAAAAATAATTTTTCTTGATTTAATCTTGTGCCAAACTTTAATTTTGGTGTTTTCTTGTTAATTTTGATATAATTTTCGAAAATTTTATTAAAGTTTTCTAATAATTTTAAGTTTGGTGTTCTTCCTTTTGTTCTTGGTGTTCTTGTGAATCTTCAAGGTGTTCTTGAGTTTTTTCTTGTGTCTTGATCTTAAAATTTTTAAGTTTGGTGTTCCTTGGTGTTTTCCCTCCAAAATTTTCGAAAATAAGGAGCATTAAATGATGAATTTATGTGAAATCTATGCATAGACTCATGGGGATGTGACGTGGCGAAAATTGGCGGGTTAAGAAATTATTAATAAAAATGCGTTGCAAGTACAATCCTTAACCAACCAAAAATTCGCTTATCAATTTAGAAGGGTTGTCACAAAATTTAAATTAAAATACTGGGAGTATGAGTCCCAGGTCGTCTCCCAATGAGTTGCAGAGAGATGTGCTATTTTATCAATCAGGTATTTTCAAAAATGGTTGAGTTGAATAACAGGAAACTAAAATAGAGAATTTAATTAATTCTAAATAAAAGCCTTGACTGGGAGTAGATTAGTTCGAAGCCCTATTCTTGTTGAAGTACTCTCAAGATTAATTGATAATTGAAGATTGCTCTGTTTAGTTACCCCTTACTAGGTAAGGGAGAGTCAAACAAGTTGGAATGCTGTTTCTATTCACAAGTCCCAATCCGCTCATTGAAAAGGATTTGTGTCAGTGACTAGAGGGCATTCCAACAATGAGCTCAATTACAATTTCTCCTTTAAGTACCCCAACTCAAGAGTTCCTTTCAATCAACTCCCAATCAAGTAAGGGAACTACTCGCTCATTGTGAATGTAGAACTCATAACATAGGAAAGGGAATTAAAAAGAGACATGATAAATAATAATGAAAAGGATTAATTAAAAATAAAAATAGTCTATATTAATAACTTGTAAAAATAAGCCAATGTCAACTCTAGGGGGATTAAGAACATGGAAGAATAAGTAAAAAGCAAATAGCAAAGTATAATGACTAGTACCGGAGGTGGCCTCTTCTCAAAAGCTAAAAAGTAAAATCTTCCAAAAATCCTACTTATGAATGTCAAGTGATAAAAACCTAGGGGAGGAGCCAATTCAAGTCTAAAACTAAAAATTATGCAGAATGAATTGTTGTTCTCTGTTTCTGTATGTTCCTTGGCTCTAGTCTGTGTTTCTGGGCCGAAAACTGGGTTAAAATCTGGCCCAGAAACTCTGCCAGTGACTTTTGAAATTTTGCAAATCGCGCACGCCACGCGGTCGCGTCATTCATGCGGACGCGTCATTCGGCGTTTTGCTTTCCCATGCGGGCGCGTCGTCCATGCCTCCGCGTCACTTATGATTTTCCAATCCGCCCGGTCGCGTGAGCCATGCGGCCGCGTCACTGCGATTTCCTCTCTTTCGCGCGGTCGCGTGAGCCATGCGGCCGCGTCACTTCTCGCTGGTCATCTCCTTAATTTCTTGTATTCCTTCCATTTTTGCAAACTTCCTTTCCAATCTCTAATTCATTCATGCCCTATAAAGCTTGAAACACTTAACACACAGATCACGGCATCAAATGGGATAAAGGAGAATTAAAATACCTAATCAAAAGTCTCTAGGAAGTAAGTTTTCAATCATGTAGTAATTTTAGGAAGGAAATATAAATGCATGCTAATTATATGAATAAGTGGGTAAAGATCATGATAAAACCACACAATTAAACACATTATAAACTATAAAATAGTGGTTTATCAACCTCCCCACACTTAAACATTAGCATGTCGTCATGCTTAGTTGAAGGAGATAAAATAAATGAGTAGGAACATGTAAAAACTCATTTAATGCAGTGCAACCTATATATGTGAATGCAACTATATGATTCTTGTCCACTTGATCAAGAATAAATAAGCTCTTCAAAACAATTACAAATCAAGCTCCACTAATTCAATTGTCATACAGTAAGAACAGATAAAAATGCAAGAAGGTAGCTCATGAAAGCAGGGAACATAGAATTTTAAGCATTGAACCCTTACTGATGATGTATGTATATTCTAATCTCTCCAATGTATAGGGTAATCACTCTATCCTTCTCTAATCATGCTCCCTAAATTTTGTTCTTTTCCTAATCAATCAACAACATTTTGTATACCAATGCAACATCATGAGGTCTTTTCAAGGTTGTAACGGAGCCAAGGTAAGGGTAAGGATACATATATGGTTAAGTGAGCTTATAAATTGAATCTTTAATTAACTCAAACTCTAACATAACCTATATATTTTATATAACTATGGGGTTCGTACCTAGCTACCCAGAATTCTCTTTCACATTCCATACTCATATATCAACTGTTTATTTTAATTCTATCATACATGCATTGACCATTGAATTCTTAACTCAACATTGGGGTAATTTTGTCTCCTTATTTATTTATTGAATATATATATAAATTTTTTTTAACATAGCTTATCAATGCACATGGATTTTTTTGAATTTCATAGTTCCACATGAGTAGGTGTTCAAATTCCCTTTGTGTTATCATGACATATCCCCTTATTATCTTTTGTTCCCACAATTTCCCATACTTAATTAGCACACACAATTCTATCTTAAGCTAACCAAAGATTCAAATTGGGGTATATAATTATTTTTCCGCTTAAGGCTAGTAATGTGGTAAATTATAGAACAAATGGGATTTAAAGGTTCAAAGTGGCTAACAAAGGTAATTGAAAGGGTATGCTTAATTTAGATAAGTGAGCTAAACAATTAATGCCCTCAATCATATGCAGCATATAAATATATTAAACATTGGACATATAGGATGGAACAAAATATAGGTTACAATCATAGAGAAATAAACACACAAGAATAAAACAAATATGGTTAAATAATGTAACCATGCATAAAGGCTCAATTCTCACAGGTTGTGTGTTCTTTAGCTTTAAAAATCATGTTCCAAATACAATTTCAAGCAAATTTAACATAAGAGTTTTAATTAAAATTAGTGAAATTTTGTTCCAAAGATAGAGTTTTAGAAGAAACTTATTGTCTTTTCAATCAAGTAGAACATGCATGCAACTAATCTATTACTATGTAATTTATCCTACTCTACAAAAGAAAGAAAAACTAACTAAATATCCTAATTTATTGGTGTTTAGGGAAGAAAAATTACCTCCGGAAGTCAGGTACTGACCGACCTCCCCACACTTAAGGATTTGCACCGTCTTCGGTGCCATCTGTCAGGAACAGTGGTGGGCTGGTGGCAATATCTCCACAGTCGAGACCGTCGTGGCTCCTTGTGCTGGTGAAAGAAGTGGAGTCCGAAGTGCTTGGATCGTCATCGGGTCTGTGATTGCCTGTAAGTAGCTCCTTGAGGTGTTTGAAACGGCGGTGGTTGCGGCACTTTCGGAGCTTTGCTTTCTTTTCTTGTTAGTCCAATCGCTTCAGTATTTGGTGCAGCAGCTGACTAGTAGATGGTAGAGGAGCTACAGCATCCTCTGTGGACTAGCTGGTAGTGGCAAATTGTGGCCTGAGATATCTCCCGTTGGGGACGTACTGATCATCCCTTGGAAATATGGCTTTGGTGTCTCCAGCTTTGTAGGATACTCCGGCTGCTGAGATAAGATCAGAGACCAAGGCGGGGAAAGGTAGGTTGCCCGCGATCTGTACATGTTCCATAGCATTCCAGATATGTCTTGGTAAATTAAGAGGCTGGTCTGTGAGGATGCACCATAGTAGAATTGCCATGTCTGCGGTGAAGGAGGACTCATGAGTACTCGGGAAGACGTAGTGGAATATAATCTGTGCCCATACGTGAGTCTCTAAGGTAAGTGCGGAAGCCGAGATTCCCTTAGGACGGGAACGATGGTATCCGAAGATCCATTTGCTGCCAGGTTGAGCGATAACTCTGAGAACAGTGTCCCAGTCAAAAGTGTATGCCTGGCGCTTGATTGCGGCTTTCTGAAAGGCGTCCAATCCTTCTGGAGCAGGTGGAAGATCTAAGGCTCGTTGAATGGCTTCTTCTGTAATAGGGACTTGCTTCTGACTTATATAGACAGACTGCAGGGTTGGCAGGTGGAAGTTGGAGTAGAACTCAACTACCCAAGAAAGATTGACCTGCCTTGGCTGTCTCTGTAAAAATCCCCAGTGTCTTTGTGCAATTTGCAGCTCAACAAGGGCGGCAATACGAGGCGGAAGGATGAGAAGGTGTTCGTTGTTGTAATTCTGAGCTGCCAGAATAGGAAACATCTGCTCACAATAGTGATTTGGAAATCGTGCATTATCCTTTGCTGGGAAAGCTCTCTCCTTTTCCCCAACCTTTATGATCATTTTAATTCTTTTTGTTGAGGGCTTGACTGCAGTTGAAGAAGGTTCTGCCACTAATGCTCTTTTTGTTCCTTTCCTTGCTGTGGGTTTGGGGGTAACTTTCTCTTTGCCTTTCTTAGTGGCCATTCTGAAAAAGGGGAGAGAAAGTAAATTAAATTTAAAGAGATAAAGCAAGGAAGAGGGTTGAGTGAGTGATAGTCAATGCACGGTAAAGATGAATGAAGGGAACACATGGTCATGACAACATGTGAAAAGTTCATCAAAGGGAATAAAATAAGTGCATTAGAGGCTAAGTAGATGCAAGATATTTATTGGCATGCCGGCAAGGGCATGAGTAGCATAGATCAAGCATCACTTCATAACAAACTATCACATTTGTATTGACAATTAAATTCAATTAATAAAATAGTAAAGGGAATTTGTGAAAAGCAAGCATTGAATAGTAGAATAGAATAATGTAGAAAAGTGCATGATGCCATACGGGCTTTTTCACAAACACATAGCATGCATGGTAACTAAGGTATGGAAAGTATTAGATTAAACATGCAAGCAACCCTAAAAGAAATGTATAATTGTCAAATAATATTTTTAACAATTCACAAGCAAAATAATGACCCAAATAAATTCCAACACCAATTAAAAGAAAGAAAAAAAGAAAAGGGGAAGAAAAAATGGATAGTGAAAGTAATAGGAAAAGAGAAAAAAAAGAAAATAACATATATAAAATTAAGAAGAATAATAGAAAAGTAAGGGGAGAAGAAGAAAAGGAAACCTTGTTAATGGGGGTGAGAAGGAGAGAGAGAGAGAGAGAGAGAGAGAGAGAGAGAAAATAGGAATTGGAGAAAAGAAAGATAAGATAGTTGGCAAATTAGGGGCACTATGCGGCGCAGGTGACGCGGCCGCGTGGGGCACGCGGTCGCGCGACTTGCGCTTATACTGATTGACGCAGTCGCGTCGGTAACGCGGTCGCGTGACCTGTTTGATGCTACTGGCGTGAGGGTAGCCTCGCACTCGCACAACTCTCTGTTCGAAATATTATTTTTGCCAAGTCTAGGGTCACGCGATCACGTGGGTCATGCAATCGCGTGGGTGGTCATTAAAAGGCTATGACGCGAACGCGTGAGCCATGCGTCCGCGTAGAAAGAATTGGGCATTCAGTGCCAAGCCAGCACCACTCTAGCATAACTTTTGGTCGTGCACCCATTTTACGTCGAATTCAAGGGCACGCGGCCACGTGAGTGACGCGGTCGCGTGGGAGGCCAATGTTCCCATTAGACGCGGATGCGTCGGTGATGCAGTCGCGTGGGGTGATTTGTGCCATTGGCACGCCTCCAGCCATGCTCCTGCGTAACTCTCTGTTCGTTTCTTAATCTTCCCAAACCACCTGCGACGTGACCGCACGCGAACGCATCAATGATGCGGTCGCGTCGCGTAATTTTTTTTTTAAGCATGTAAATGCAGATGCACGAAATGTACTAAGAAAGAGAAGAGTTATTGAATGTGAAAATAAAAACAAAGAAAGGAACGATCATACCATGGTGGATTGTCTCCCACCTAGCACTGTGCTTTAACGTCCGTAAGTTGGACGCTCCACTAGCTTAGTCTTCGGCTATGTGGGGATCTTCCAAGAGGAAGATCTCAAGCTCCTTATTTTTCTTCATCTTCTCGCCATGGTACAGCTTTATGTGGTGTTCATTAACCTTGATAAGTTCGGAGCTGGAAGGGTGACTAAGGTGATAAACTCCGTACGGTTCGGCTTTCTCTACTCTGTATGGACCTTCCCATATTGATCTCAACTTGCCTGGCATGAGCCTCAGTCGAGATTTGTAAAGGAGGACTAAATCTCCAGGTTGGAATTCTTTCCTCTTGATGTGCTGATCATGTATAGCCTTCATCTTCTCCTTTTATAGTCTTCAGTTCTCATAAGCCTCTAGGCGAAGGCTTTCCAGTTCTAGTAGTTGCAACTTCCGTTCAGCTCCGGCTCTCTCAGTTCCCATGTTGCACTCCTTTACTGCCCAAAAAGCTTTATGCTCTACTTCAACTGGAAGATGACAAGCTTTTCCATAAACTAAGCAGAAAGGGCTCATCCCAATGGGTGTCTTGTACGCTGTTCTGTATGTTCAGAGTGCATCTTGTAGCCTGGTGCTCCAGTCTCTTCTATGAGATTTGACTATCTTCTGTAAGATACGCTTTATCTCTCTGTTTGACACCTCGGCTTGCCCATTAGTCTGAGGATGGTAGGCAGTCACAACTTTATAAATGATCCCATGCTTCTTCAGTAATCCTGTTAGTCTCCTGTTACAGAAATGGGTGCCTTGATCGCTCACGATTGCTCGTGGTGATCCAAAGCAACAAATAATGTGGTTTCTCACAAAGGAAACAACGGTGTTAGCATCATCAGTACGGGTAGGAATTGCTTCCACCCATTTAGAAACATAATCTACAGCTAACAGTATATAGAGGTGGCCATTAGAATTTGGAAATGGTCCCATGAAGTCAATGCCCCAAACATAAAAAATTTCACAAAAAAGCATAATTTGTTGAGGCATTTCATCCCTCTGGGATATATTACCAAACTTTTGGCATGGGGGATAAGATTTACAAAATTCAGCATGTCTTTAAAAAGAGTGGGCCACCAGAAGTCACAGTCTAAGATTTTTCTAGCTATTCTTTGAGGGCCAAAATGTCCTCCACTCTCAGATGAGTGACAGGCCTCTAAAATGGACTGGAATTCTGATTGAGGAACACACTGTCTAATTACCTGGTCAGTGCCACATCTCCATAAATATGGGTCATCCCATATATAATATTTAGACTCGCTTTTCAGCTTGTCTCTTTGATGCTTGGTAAAGTTTGGAGGAAAAGTGCGGCTAACTATATAATTAGCCACACGTGCATACCACGGAATTACCTCAGATACTGCTTGTAGGTTATCAAATGGAAAATTATTAGCTATAGGAGTGGAGTCATCTTTAATGTGCTCAAGGCGACTCAAGTGGTCTGCCACTAGATTCTGGTTACCACTCCTATCTTTTATTTCTAAATCAAATTCTTGTAGTAGCAGTATCCAACGTATAAGCCTTGGTTTGGATTCTTTTTTAGCTAATAAATACTTTAGAGCTACGTGGTCTGAATACACTACTACTTTCGTACCAAGTAAATAGGCTGGGAATTTATCCAGAGCAAAAACAATAGCAAGAAGCTCTTTCTCAGTAGTAGTGTAATTGGACTGAGCGGCGTCTAAAGTTTTAGACGCATAAGCAATAACAAAAGGATCCTTACTTTCACGCTGAGCCAGCGCCGCTCCTACTGCATAGTTGGAAGCATCACACATGATTTCGAATGGTTGGCTCCAGTCTGGTCCTCTTACAATTGAAGCTTGAGTCAGGGCGGTTTTTAGTTTATCAAACGCTTGTTTGCAATCCTCACTGAACTCGAATTCAATATCCTTCTGCAGTAGTCTGGATAGGGGAAGTGCTACCTTACTAAAGTCCTTGATGAATCTTTGGTAAAAACCTGCATGTCCAAGGAACAAACGGACTTCCCTCACAGAAGCGGGGTAAGGTAAACCAGAAATAACATCCACCTTTGCTGGATCTACAAAAATGCGACACAACATGTCCTAGTACAATACCTTGTTTAACCATAAAATGACATTTTTCAAAATTTAATACAAGATTTGTACTAACACATCTATCTAATACTCTAGATAGACTATCCACGCAAAGGCTAAAAGAATCACCATAAACGCTGAAATCATCGATAAAAACTTCCATACAGTCCTCAATAGGATCAGAGAAAAGACTCATCATGTACCTTTGGAAAGTAGCTAGTGCGTTGCACAAGCCAAATGGCATTCTCTTGTAAGCATAGGTCCCAAAAGGACAGGTAAAAGTAGTCTTTTCTTGATCCTCAGGAGCTATATGAATCTGGAAATATCCTGTATAACCATCTAAAAAGCAATAATGTGATTTACCTGACAGGCGATCCAGCATTTGATCAATGAATGGAAGAGGATAGTGATCCTTACGAGTGGCTTGATTGAGACACCTGTAATCAATGCAGACCCTCCAGGCGTTCTGAACTCTGGTAGCTATGAGCTCTCCATGCTCATTCTTTACTGTAGTGACTCCCAACTTCTTAGGCACCACTTGTACTGGGCTCACCCATTCACTGTCTGAAATGGGATAGATAATATCTGCCTCTAGTAGTCTGGTCACTTCCTTCTTGATAACCTCTAAGATAGTGGGGTTTAGTCTTCTCTAGGGTTGACGAACGGGTCTTGCTCCTTCTTCTAAAAAGATTCTGTGCTCACAAACTTGAGGGTTGATGCCTATTATGTCTACCAAACTCCACCCAATTACTTTCTTGTGCCTCCTCAGCACACCAAGTAACTGCTCTTCCTGTTCAGAAGTAAGGTCCCATGCAATGATAACTGGAAACTTCTGCTTGTCCTCGAGGTAAGCATATTTGAGGTGTGGAGGGAGAGGTTTCAACTCTGACTTCTATTCATGGTCAGGCTCTGAATTATCTAGAGCTGGTGGCAGTGGTAGAGTACTTTCATTGTCCTCTAGGAATGTCCCCACACTTGGACCTTGTCCTATGTACCTCTCTTCAAACTCCTCTAGGTGAACTTCAGCTACAGTTTCATCTATGATATCACACCAGAGGATAGAGTGATCTTTTGGAGGGTACTTCATAACTCCATTCAGATTGAAGCTTACTACTCGGCCGTCTATTTCAAAAGAGTATGTTCCTGAAAAAGCATCTAATTTGAACTTCGAGGTCTTCAAGAAAGGTCTTCCGAGTAGGATTGATGATGGCTTCTCTGAGTCATGCTGGGGCATCTCTAGGATGTAAAAATCAATGGGGAAAGTGAGACCTTTAATGCCCACTAATACGTCTTCAGCGACTCCAGCCACTGTAATAATACTTTTATCTGCTAACACAAAACGAGATGCCAACCTTTTTAAGGGAGGGAGCCTTAAAACATCATATACAGATAAAGGCATTATACTAACACATGCTCCTAAATCACACATGCAGTCAGAAAATATCATACCTCCAATGGTACAGTTAACCATGCATGGACCTGGATCACTACATTTTTCAGGTATATTTTCTATTAAAGCATATATAGAACTTCCTAAAGGAATAGTTTCTAATTCATTAATTTTGTCTTTATGTATGCACAAATCTTTTAGAAACTTTGCATATTTAGGTACCTGTTGAATAACATCAAAAAGGGGAACAGTTACCTCAATCTTTTTGAATATTTCTACCATTTTGGGATCAGGTTCGAACTGCTTCCTGGGCTTCCTTGCAAGTTATGGAAATGGAATAGGAATGGCGTGTTCTGCAGTGTCTGTGCCCTTTGGTGCTTCTTCCTGTGATTTGGCGTCTTCTTCCTCAGCCATGTCCTGTATATCCTTTTCTTCCCCAATATCTTCTAATTCCACTACCTCTTCAGTTGAGGCGTATTTTGGTGGGTTTGGCTCCTCCTGATTCCTTTCTTGCAATGTGGTTCCGGACCTTAGAGTGATGGCATTAATACCATCCTTTGGATTGGGTAATGGTTGAGAGGGGAGTCCACCAGAGCTTGAGGAATGGTTGTTGGAGTTGGTCAGTGATCTAACCTGTGAGACAAGGGTTTGCAAAGTAGAAGTCAAAACATTCAGAGTTTTATTAAAGTTATTTTCTATAGCCTGTTGTCTCCGATCAATGGCTTGTAGTAATTGATCATTAGGGAATGAAGAGGGATAAGTGATCTCAGAGGTTTGCTGAGAATTTTGAGGCTGTCTGAGATGAGGTGCTCTGTAGGCCTGATTCTGATTCTGCTGCCTGAAGTTGATTATTGTTATTCCACCTCTGATTTCCATTGTTATCTCTGCCTCCTCTGTTGTGATTGTCCCTCCAACCCTGGTTAGAATTGTCTCTCCAGCCTTGGTTAGAGTTATCCTGCCATCCTTGGTTATAGTTGCCACCTAGATTGTACCCATGATTGGGGCGGTCATGAAAGTTATGAGTGGCTGCTACAGTGTTGTCTTCCGGTTGGAGTTACAGACACTCATCGGTATAGTGACTGTAATCTGCACAGATTCCGCATACTCTTTGTGGAACCAACTGCTGGCTGTGCTGTGGTGGAGAAGGCTGAACTTGCTGAGGCTGTTGTTGATTCAGTTGCATCTGCTTCAGCAAGTTAGTCATTTTACATAGGCTCTGAGCTATAGCAGCAGTCTCTTTGCTAGTGGATACCTCTACAACAGCTCTTGACCGACTTTGTTTCTGCCTGTGATTCCAAGTAGAGTCAGCTATGTCGCTAATTGTTCATACCCTGACCGAGCTCTCCAAACTCGGTAAAGCTGATAGAAGGCCCGACCTCGACCTAAGGCCCACGTTCGAGGTCGGACCTCGGACAAACAGGCCAAAGAAAGGCCCATCAGAAGGAACTAAGCCCAAAACCTAAAGGCCGAAAGGGCCTGGGAAAGGCGGTTCCGCAAAGATAGAGATGAATCTCCCAAAAGATAAGATAAGATAAGAATATCTTATCCAGGGATGATCGCAGCCAACTACTATAAATACACTGGAGCACCCAGGTATAACTCATACTCTAATTCTACTTGATATCTGCTTGGACCCATGCTAACTTAAGCATCGGAGTGTCATTGCAGGTACAACCCCCCGCCGTTCAGCACAACCAGCTCGGGTCACAGACCCCCCACCTCGGGCCTTGCCAGAAGACCGAGCTACACGTTTCAGGTAACCCTCGGAACATTGGCGCCGTCGCCGGGGACCTGGAAGTCATCCCTTTACCATGGCGGACGACCCTCCCAACAATAACCACGCTACATCAGAACAAGAAGAGGAAGTTGACACCGGAGAACGGCCGGACAGCCCTCTATCACCACGCACTCCAGGAGGAAACAAACAGAATCGCCCAAAGACATCACCCCCAGACAAAGATCCACAAAATCCCGAAAGAGAAAAAAGTTCGGAGATTCTGGAAACAGTTCGGGCACAACAAAGCCGGCTGAGACAACTCGAAGAGGACGTAAAGAAGCAGAAGGAAACTGAACAGGATCTGAGAAGGGAAGCTCGCAAACGCAGAGAATTGGAAGAAAAACTGCGGAAGATAGAGGCCAACCTAAAAGATCGGACGGAACACGGCACCACTCCCGAAAGCAACCATGATCCCTTCACACAAGAGATCATGAAAGAGAAGGTACCGCGAAACTTCAAACCACCAGATATGGACCTCTACGACGGCACCACCGATCCAAGTCATCACCTCAGCAATTTCAGAAGCAGAATGTACTTAGTCGACGCCTCCGACGCGATTCGATGCAAAGCCTTCCCCACCACTCTCACTAAGTCAGCCATGAAGTGGTTCGACAACCTGCCACCAGGATCAATCTCCAGCTTTGAAGACCTGACCAAAAAATTCTTAACAAGGTTCTCTATTCAAAAGGACAAGGCAAAACATGCCCCCAGCCTACTCGGGATCAAACAAGGCAACCAAGAAACTCTCAGAGAGTACATGGAGCGATTCAACAAGGCCTGCCTGGACATACAACACTTGCCCACGGAAGCAGCCATCATGGGACTAGCAAACGGCCTAAAAGAAGGACCGTTTAGCCAATCCCTATCCAAAAGATACCCGACCTCCTTATACGAAGTACAAGAACGGGCAGGAAAGTATATCAACATGGAAGAAACCTCCCAGCTGAGAGACTCTTCCAGGAAGGAGTCAACCTACCCACCCCGAGATCGAGATCGGGAACAGAAAAAGAAAGAAGAATCCAACTCGGACAAGCCACGAAAATACCACAGCTACACTCCCCTCCGAGTCTCCCTGGTAGACGTCTACAGAGAAGTATGCCACACCGAGAAGATCCCACCACCCAAACCTCTGAAGCACAAGAGAGCAGGAAGAGATCGGTCCGAGTACTGCGAATATCACAGACTCTACGGCCACTCTACTAACGACTGCCACGACTTAAAGAATGTTATAGAAAAGCTAGCCAGAGAGGGAAAACTCGACAGATACATAGCTGAGAAAGGAGAAGAAACCAGAAAGAGAAGACGGGGAGATAACGAAGATCGGGCCGAGCAAACACGAACCCCGCGAACTCCTGAAAGGCACATACACATGATAAACGGAGGTTTCGCAGGGGGAGGGACATCCAAATCCTCACGGAAGAGACACCTCAAAGAAGTCTACCATGTCCGAGAAGACAGCCCCTTACCCGAGTTACCTACTATCTCATTTACCCGAGAAGATGCTCTTGGAATAATACCCGGACACGACGACCCTATGGTGATCACCATCATCCTAGCCAACGCCAACTTACATCGAACCCTGATCGACCAAGGAAGCTCAGCGGATATCCTGTTCAAAGCAGCCTTCGACAAGCTCGGACTCGAAGAAAAAGAGCTAAAAGCCTATCCCACTGACCTGTTTGGACTAGGAGATACCCCGATCCGCCCCTTGGGATACATCTCATTACACACTACCTTTGGAAAAGGCGAGCAAACCAAAACACTAAGCATCGACTACATTGTAGTCGACGTCACTTCAGCATACAATGCCCTCATCGGACGACCAACCCTAAACAGACTAGCGGCTATAGTCTCGACCCCACACCTCTGTATGAAGTTCCCTACCGCAAAGGGAATCGCTACCCTAAAAGGCGACCAAAAACTAGCACGACGATGCTACAACGAAAGCCTGAGCCTAAAAGGGAAAGAGGTCAACACAATAGAACTCGGGCGAGTCCAAGCCCGAGAAGATCTTCGGCCACAACCAGAAGGAGAGACCGAAAAGATCCAGATCGGGAACACACCCGAGAAAGTAACAAACATAGGGGCAAACCTCGAAGCAGGCCTAAAGGAGGAACTCACAACCCTCTTAAGGGAGAATTCCAACCTCTTCGCCTGGAAAGCCTCCGATATACCAGGCATAAGCCCCGACCTGATGTGCCATAAGCTATCCGTGTACCCGGGATCCCGACCTGTCCAACAAAGACGCAGGAAGCTCGGGCCCGAACGCATGCAAGCAATAGAAGAACAAGTGCAAGCACTACTAGATGCAGGGTTCATTAGGGAAGTAAAGTACCCCCTATGGCTCGCAAACGTGGTCCTAGTGAAGAAGCCCAATGGAAAATGGAGGATGTGCGTCGACTACACAGATCTCAACAAAGCCTGCCCCAAAGATCCATATCCACTACCGAACATCGACGCCTTAGTCGATGCCGCTTCGGGCTACAGATACCTCTCCTTCATGGATGCATACTCGGGATACAATCAAATCCCGATGTATGGACCCGACCAAGAAAAGACCTCGTTCATAACCCCAAGGGCAAACTACTGCTACGTAGTAATGCCCTTCGGGCTGAAGAACGCAGGGGCAACCTACCAGAGGCTAATGAACAAAGTGTTCTCAGAACACATCGGGCTACAGCTAGAGGTGTACGTCGACGACATGCTAGTAAAGACACAAGAAGACAGAAACTTGGTCGCCGACCTCAGCAGTATCTTCGACACCCTCCGGAAACACAACATGAGACTTAACCCGACAAAGTGCACCTTCGCCGCAGAAGCCGGGAAGTTCTTAGGCTTCATGCTGACTCAGAGAGGCATCGAAGCAAACCCGGACAAATGCCAAGCAATACTCAATATGAAAAGCCCGACGTGTGTCAAAGAAGTACAACAACTAAATGGGAGACTAGCCGCCCTATCAAGATTCTTGGCAGGATCAGCGATAAGATCACTCCCTCTCTACTCACTCCTAAAGAAAGGGAAACCCTTCTCTTGGACCCCGGAATGCGAAAAGGCCTTCCAAGAATTCAAGGAATTCCTCGGGCGGCCACCAATCTTAACCTGACCTCTAAAAGGGGAAGAGCTCGTACTATACCTGTCGGTCGGACATCGGGCAGTCGCCTCGGCACTAATACGAGAAAATGAGGAGGGGCAACACCCCATATACTTCGTAAGCAAAGCACTACAAGGGGCCGAATTAAACTATCAGAAAATAGAGAAAATCGCCTATGCACTAGTGTTCACAGCTCGGAGACTCCGCCCCTACTTTCAAGCCCACACCATCAAAGTCCGGACAAACCAACCCATGAGACACATCCTACAAAAGACAGACATGGCAGGACGAATCCTACAATGGGCGGTGGAATTGTCCGAGTTCGACCTCCACTATGAAGCCCGGACTGCCATAAAATCTCAATACCTAGCCGACTTCGTCGCAGAATACACTGAGACCCCGGGAACCCCACTCTCATGGAATCTGTATGTCGACGGATCCTCAAACAAAACAGGAAGCGGGGCCGGTGTTATACTCGAAAGCGATCAAGGAACACGGATTGAGCTATCCCTAAAATTCAAGTTCCAGGCCTCAAATAACCAAGCCGAATACGAAGCCTTACTAGCGGGACTAAAACTAGCCGAAGAGGTCAGAGCAAAGAGGATCACGATCTTCAGCGACTCCCAGGTCGTCACATCACAAGTAAATGGAAGCTACCAGGCCAAAGACCCTACTATGAAAAAATACCTGGACCAAACACAGGCGCAATTACGACACTTCCCGGAAATACAAATCCAGCACATACCCCGGGAGCAAAATGCCCGGGCAGACGCCCTCTCAAAACTGGCTAGCACCAAGCCCGGAGGGAACAACAGAAGTCTCCTCCAAGAAACTCTACAATCCCCCTCCGTGTTAAGGGAGGAAGAAATACTAAATATATCCGGGCAACAACAAGGATGGATAACCCCCATACTCAACTATCTGAAATCGGGAACTCTCCCCGCCGAAAGAAAAGAAGCTAAAAGGCTTACAAAAGACGCCCAGAACTACACGTTAATCCACGACGTATTATACAGAAGAGGATTCTCAAACCCCCTCCTGAGGTGCGTCCCGACCACAGAAACAAAGAGCGTCCTCGAAGAAGTCCACAAAGGCATGTGTGGGAACCATCTCGGAGCCCGGGCCCTGTCCAAGAAAATAGTCAGAGCCGGGTTCTACTGGCCGACCTTGCAAAGAGACGCGGCAGAGTTTGTGAAAATATGCCCCCCTTGCCAAAAACACGCCAATTTTCACAAAGCACCGCCCGAAGACCTCATAAGCATCACCGCACCATGGCCCTTCGCAAAGTGGGGACTCGACCTACTCGGCCCATTCCCACAAGGACCGGGGCAAGTCAAGTACCTCATAGTAGGGGTCGACTACTTCACAAAGTGGATCGAGGCTGAACCCTTAGCCACTATTACGGCTCAGAAAAGCCGTAAATTCCTATACAAAAACATTGTCACGAGGTTCGGAGTCCCCTACTCCATCACAACAGACAATGGAACACAGTTCACAGACACAAGTTTTCAGAACTTGGTGGCCGAGCTAAAAATCAAACAGCAGTTCACATCGGTCGAACACCCGCAAGCCAATGGACAAGCAGAGGCCGCAAATAAAGTCATCTTGGCCGGGTTAAAACGAAGACTCCAAGAGGCCAAAGGGGCATGGGCCGATGAACTCCCCCAGGTATTATGGGCATATCGGACAACCCCGCACTCTACAACAGGAGAATCCCCATTCCGACTAGCCTACGGAATGGAGGCAATGATTCCCGTCGAAATAGACGAAGGATCACCCAGAACCATCTTCTACAACGAAGGAGGCAACCCTCAGGCACAAAGGGAAGAACTCGACCTCCTACCCGAGGTCCGAGAAAGAGCCCGAATCAGAGAAGAAGTCTTAAAACGACGAACGGCCCTCAGATATAACCGAAAGGTGATAAAACGAAGCTTCTCCACTCACGACCTGATTTTAATCCGAAACGACATCGGAACACAAAATCGGGAGAAGGAAAGCTAGCCGCAAATTGGAAGGGGCCCTACAAAGTAACAGAAGTCTTAGGGACAGGCTACTACAAGATATCCGACCTAGAAGGCAATGAGCTGCCCAGAACCTGGCACGTCTGTAACCTAAGACGATACTACAGCTAGAAAAACTTAACCCGAGGTGTACTCTTTTTCCCCACGAGGGTTTTTTAATGAGACACCCGGTTAAGTAGGACACCCGACCTAGTCAAAAGGGTAAACACTTTGTACATATTCTTCTTTTTAATACTAATCAAATTTCTTTATTTTCTCTTTCTCGTTATAAAGCATATCCTAAAAAGTACCCCACCAAGGCGCATTAATTTATGCTCGGCAAAACGCAAAAAATCATTTGCCAAAGGCCATACGAGGTCAGCAAAGATGAAGCGACGAGGTTCAAATTAATGTGAGAAGTTATAAAAGTAACTCTGAAATGGCTCAAAAAGCCAAATAGAAAAGAAGTTACAAAAATAACTTAAAAAAGGCCGACCAAACAACGAAGTCGGACCTGACCAAAGGGGTACTCAAGGATCCCGATGTCCGAGAATAAACTCGGACCCAAGAAAGAAGCTGGCAAAGAACCAGGACTACGAGAAAGTCAAGGCGCTAGCTAAAAAGTTGTTACCCAAAAACAACTAAAAAGCAAAAAGCGAGAAAGTCAAGGCGCTAGCTAAAAGTTGTTACCCAAAAACAACTAAAAAGCAAAAAGCGAGAAAGTCAAGGCGCTAGCTAAAAAGTTGTTACCCAAAAACAACTAAAAAGCAAAAAGCGAGAAAGTCAAGGCGCTAGCTAATAAGTTGTTACCCAAAAACAACTAAAAAGCAAAAAGCGAGAAAGTCAAGGCGCTAGCTAAAAAGTTGTTACCCAAAAACAACTAAAAGCAAAAGCGAGAAAGTCAAGGCGCTAGCTAAAAGGTTGTTACCCAAAAACAACTAAAAAGCAAAAAGCGAGAAAGTCAAGGCGCTAGCTAAAAAGTTGTTACCCAAAAACAACTAAAAAGCAAAAAGCGAGAAGTCAAAGCGCTAGCTAAAAAGTTGTTACCCAAAAACAACTAAAAAGCAAAAAGCGAGAAGTCAAAACGCTAGCTAAAAAGTTGTTACCCGAGAACAACTAAAAAGCATAAAAGCGGAACGAGACAATCGAAACACAAAGCATGGCATAATAAAGCTACAAGAGTAGCTAAAATAGCAGAACAGGTGTCCAAAATGTTTGCAGAAAACATCCAAAAAACAAAAAGCCCACAGGTCGGGCAAAGGCACAAAAAGTACAAAAAATTACAGAGGATCAAGGCCCTTTCCAGACTCCGCATCAACACCTGGCTGAAACATGGATATCGGGACTGCAGGAACAGCACCATCGCTTGGAACCTCCATACCAACTCTATCCTCGGCCAAAGGTGAAGTCGGGTTCACGACCGGAGCCTCGGGGTCGGACACCGGAGCCTTGGGGTCGGACATCGGAACCTCATCCTCAACAGGGGCAGGAACAATCTTCCCCTCCACAACCATGTTATCCGTACTGAACAAACTGAGATCCAATTCGGGAGCAAGAACCCGGACCTGATCCCTCAAATTCACAAACATAGCATCCATACCCTTGGCCACATTATCTTCCAGCTCATAAAAGTCATCCCGAGCAGATTGCAGCTTCTCCTTCGTCTCCACAAGCTCAGCATACAGCTTGGTATAGTTCTCCGTCGCCACCCTCGCCGTCTCCTCAGACGTCTTCGCCACCGCCACAGCCGCGGTAGCCCTAGTCTTCTCTTCCTCCAAAGACTCCTCCAGCTCGGCAATCCTAGCATCCTTCAGCTGACTAACCTTATCAAGCTCCGACCGGGCCTTCTCAAGTCGGGAGCTGGTCGCCCCAAGGGGAGCTTTCTTAAACTCCCGAGCAATGGCGGCATGAAGGCTAGCCATCCGAACACAACTCCGCGCCATATACTGAAAGTGATGCTCCATGGACGCATCATCAGTAGAAATAAAAGTCTGAGGAAGAATGTGCTGCTCAACCCAACCGAGAGCATCGAAATCCTTGTCATTGAAACCAGCAGGCTCTCGGGAAGTCTTCTGTTTCTTGGGGGGAGGACCCGAGGTCGAGGTCGGGGAAAGCTGACCGGGTCCGGAGGTCGGAGGATCCTGAGTTATAGCTCGGAACTGAGGGACCGGAATGGTCTTCGACCGAGTCTGAACACCAATTGTAGTCTTCTGCGGAGAAGGTCGGGGAGAAGCTTCAGCCTCGATATTCCGAGATGCCGCAGATTTCTTCGCTCGACGGAGAAACTTCATAGAATCAGCCTGAGAAGACATCTCTGCAGAAACGAAACAAAGAGGTTATCAAACAGAAAGATCAAAACAAAGTCAAAATATGAAAATGAAATCTCAAAAAGAGGTCGGGAACTACCTAACTCGGAACGGAGAAGGCTTGGATCTCCCAACATTTTCTTCGTATCCAAGTGAGGTGCCCGACCCCATAGACTGCTCAACACACCAACGAAAGCCTGTTCCACCTCATCTAGACTCTCGAAAGTGTACTTAACCGACACCACACTCTCTTGCCAACAAAGAGGAAACGAAGGCTCCCCACTCTCATCTAAGAAAAAAGGTCGGACATCTCCAACAGCCCGGACTTTGAAGTAATAGTTTTTGAAATCGTGAAACGACTCATCATACAAAGTGCAAAATTTCCTACCCTGGTTAGCCCTAAACGAAACCCAGGACACCTTCCCAGCACCCGACCCCGGCTTCGTCAGTACAAACAGATAAGAAAAAAGAGAAACAGAAGGGGAGACGCCTAAAATCTGACACAAAAGTTGGAAAAGCTTTAAAAACGCCCAAGAGTTCGGATGGAGTTGTGTAGGGGCAAGGTTACAAGACCAAAGGACCTCGGATTCCAGGTCGGTGAAAGGAAGACGGACACCTAGCTTGGAGAAGAAACAATCATAAGCATAGAAGAAAAGTTTCTCGAAACTCTCTAACGGCGGAAAACATACCCTCTCCTCGGACTCCGGGGCTGCTAACTCGTAATCCCGCTCAGACTCCCTGTTCTCACAAACACTACACTCCCTACGGAACCTAATCAGATACTCAGAATCTACAACAGACGGGACCCTTAAAGGAGCAGGATCTACCCAACCTAGACCACTCGGAATCTTGGTCGACATTGCTTGAAACACCTTTCGAGACATAAAAAAATCTTGCCTACAAAGAAAGAATACAACAGCAAGACAAAAATCACACAAAGGCAGAAAAACCAAATTCAACAAAAACAAAAGAAAGCAAAGTTCTTTTACAAACAAGAAGGCAGCAACTCGAATAACAAAAATGGATCGGAGAAAAGAGTCCCCCCACACACACATACAAAGCAATAGCGGCGCCTCTTTTCGGGGCAACCCGGGCATAGAAGATATCAGAAAAAAGAAGCGTACGAAGAATAAAAGCGAAAAAAGCAAACCTGGAAAAGAAGAAAGCGACGAGCTCCGACGAAAGGAAAAACGGCGGCGCAGAAAAGAACTCTGAAAAAACGCACAAAAAATGGAAGACGAAGAACAGAGAGAAAGAAGAGAAGATGCTCGAAAAGAAGTGATGAATAAACAAAGAAAAATGAAGAAAGGGGCAAATAAATAAAGCCTCCACAGAGCGCCGCACGGAAATCGAGGAAGAAACGGTAACAAGCAATAAAAGCTGAAACGACCGTTTTCAAATTTTGAAAAACTACTATGCCCGAGCTCGACCTTCCGAAAAAAGACGAACTCGGGCAGGGGCACTGTTCATACCCTGACCGAGCTCTCCAAACTCGGTAAAGCTGATAGAAGGCCCGACCTCGACCTAAGGCCCACGTTCGAGGTCGGACCTCGGACAAACAGGCCAAAGAAAGGCCCATCAGAAGGAACTAAGCCCAAAACCTAAAGGCCGAAAGGGCCTGGGAAAGGCGGTTCCGCAAAGATAGAGATGAATCTCCCAAAAGATAAGATAAGATAAGAATATCTTATCCAGGGATGATCGCAGCCAACTACTATAAATACACTGGAGCACCCAGGTATAACTCATACTCTAATTCTACTTGATATCTGCTTGGACCCATGCTAACTTAAGCATCGGAGTGTCATTGCAGGTACAACCCCCCGCCGTTCAGCACAACCAGCTCGGGTCACAGACCCCCCACCTCGGGCCTTGCCAGAAGACCGAGCTACACGTTTCAGGTAACCCTCGGAACACTAATCAACTGCCATGCTTCTTCCGTAGTCTTGTACTTTTTCATAGAACCATTGCTAGCACCTTCCAATATGGTCCTATCTTGAGATTTCAAACCCTGTGTAAAGTAGCTGAGCAACACTATCTTATCAATCATATGATGGGGGCATGCTTCTCGAAGATTATTGAAGTGTTCCAGGTATTCATAGAGGGTCTCAGATTCATCCTGAACGATCATAGACATGTCCTTCCTCAGCTTATCGGCAACTTCAGCTGGAAAGAATTTCTCCAAAAACTCTCTCCTAAGTGTATCCCAGTTGGAAATAGTTGTTCCGGGTTGAGTGTAGTACCACTCTCTTGCCTTTCCCTCCAGAGAAAACGGGAAGGCTTTCAACAGAATAGAGATTTCATCAGTGCCATCACGCTTAACAGTAGAACAAGCAGTCTGGAAATCCCTAAGGTGCTTGATAGGCTCTTGAGCTGGTAAACCATGAAACTTGGACATCAAGTTGAGTAGCGAGGACTTTATTTCGAAATCCACAGCCACTGCTGGGTGGTGTGCCTGAAATGGTTGGAGTGTAAAATCAGGGGCTCCTTCCTCCTGGATAGTGACTCTTCTGGGTGCTGCCATGTCACCTGCACGTAAATGAACTGGATCAATAGAGAGGGAGCTTGCTTCTTCCTTAAATGACATTTCAGGTTCGTCCTCAGAGAGGACTCGCCGACGCTGAGCTTTCCTTATACGTGAAAGAGTTCTTTCAATCTCAGGGTCAAATACTGGCAAGCTTGGATCAGGTAGTGAACGCATCATTTAACGAAAGAAACGTACAGCTCATAGTGACAGAATAAAAAGAAAAATTGCAATTAAAATAAATGCCAATCAATAAATTAGCACACTGTTGTAACTCCCCGGCAACGGCGCCAAAAATTGACGTGGCGGAAATTGGCGGGTTAAGAAATTATTAATAGAAATGTGTTGCAAGTACAATCCTAAACCAACCGAAAATCCGCTTATCAATTTAGAAGGGTTGTCACAAAATTTAAATTAAAATACTGGGAGTATGAGTCCCAGGTCGTCTCCCAACGAGTTGCAGAGAGATGTGCTATTTTATCAATCAGGTGTTTTCAAAAATGGTTGAGTTGAATAACAGGAAACTAAAATAGAGAATTTAATTAATTCTAAATAAAAGCCTTGACTGGGAGTAGATTAGTTGGAAGCCCTATTCTTGTTGAAGTACTCTCAAGATTAATTGATAATTGAAGATTGCTCTGTTTAGTTACCCCTTACTAGGTAAGGGAGAGTCAAACAAGTTGGAATGTTATTTCTATTCACAAGTCCCAATCCGCTCATTAAAAAGGATTTGTGTCAGTGACTAGAGGGCATTCCAACAATGAGCTCAATTACAATTTCTCCTTTAAGTACCCCAACTCAAGGGTTCCTTTCAATCAACTCCTCATCAAGTAAGAGAACTACTCGCTCATTGTGAATGTAGAACTCATAACATAGAAAAGGGAATTAAAAAGAGACATGATAAATAATAATGAAAAGGATTAATTAAAAATAAAAATAGTCTATATTAATAACTTGTAAAAATAAGCCAATGTCAACTCTAGGGGGATTAAGAACATGGAAGAATAAGTAAAAAGCAAATAGTAAAGTATAATGACTAGTACCGGAGGTGGCCTCTTCTCAAAAGCTAAAAAGCAAAATCTTCCAAAAATCCTAATTATGAATGTCAAGTGATAAAAACCTAGGGGAGGAGCCAATTCAGATCTAAAACTAAAAATTATGCGGAATGAATTATTGTTCTCTGTTTCTGCATGTTCCCTGGCTCTAGTCTGTGTTTCTGGGCCAAAAACTGGGTTGAACTCTGGCCCAGAAACTCTGCCAGCAGCTTCTGAAATTCTGCAGATCGCGCACGCCACGCGGTCGCGTCATTCATGCGGATGCGTTATTCGGCGTTTTGCTTTCCCATGAGGGCGCGTCGTCCATGCCTCCGCGTCACTTATTCTTTTCTAATCCGCGCGGTCGCGTGAGCCATGCGGCCGCGTCACTGCGATTCCTCTCTTTTGCGCGGTCGCGTGAGCCATGCGGCCGCGTCACTTCTTGCTTGTCATCTCCTTAATTTCTTGTATTCCTTCCACTTTTGCAAACTTCCTTTCCAATCTCCAATTCATTCATACCCTATAAAGCTTGAAACACTTAACACACAGATCACAACATCGAATGGGATAAAGGAGAATTAAAATACCTAATCAAAAGTCTCTAGGAAGTAAGTTTTCAATCATGTAGTAATTTTAGGAAGGAAATATAAATGCATGCTAATTATATGAATAAGTGGGTAAAGATCATGATAAAACCACACAATTAAACACATTATAAACCATAAAATAGTGGTTTATCAGGATGCATGACGGGGGGATAGTTTAAGGTTTTCGGACTTGTCGGGTTGGCTGGATAGGATAGGATAGGCATAGGATAGGCATGCATCATATGCATCTTGTTTGTTTGTCTGCTATGCATTATTTGGGATTGCCTAACTGAACATATATCCTGCTAATTATTATACTTGTTATTTTCACTATATGTTTCCTACTTGTGTATGAATTTGTTTGGTTGTTTGTCTCTGTTGAATCATGGATTATGGAGGAGCAGAGGAAGAGTGGAATGGTTTGGTGTTTATGTTAGTTTTAAAAGTGAGTAAGTTTAGGAATGCTTAGATCACCTACCCCTTTTTATGGCTTCTGCCTAGAAATTAAGCTATATATTTGTATGATGGAGTTCTAGGATTGCTTCTAGCATTCCCAGAACCTTATTTATTATTCGCGTGGCATCTTTACCGTGCTGAGAACTTCCGGTTCTCACCCCATACTGTGTTGTTGTTTTCAGATACAGGTCGAGAGGCTCCTCGCTAGGTGTCCGGATTCCTGAAGCAGAGTAGTCCCTGGGACATTTTGGGTTTGTGTTTGTATATATAGACATACTTGAGCACTTAGTTTCTCTCCAAGTAATTAGACTATTTTGTTCCTCAGAGAGTTTACCGGAGACTTAGGGACTGGTTTCTGTATTTTGGGTATCTGGGATACTTATATATATATATATATACATATATATGTATATATATATATATATATATATATATATATATACATATATATATATATATATATACATATATATTCTCTGACCAGCCTTGGCTTCGCAGGCTGAGTCAGGAGCTAGTTTCACTGTATGCTTGACTCTCTTTTCGTTCTTTTGTTCATTTATATCTTGAACCTTTAGGTTTCTTAGCACACAAGTAATTGTATTCCCTATGCGTTGCGCTTTTTATTTTGCAAATTTTGTTTACCCATTTTCAAGACTCCTAGTATATTATCTCTTTTCACTATTATATGTAAATATTTTCTGATTAGAGGTTCGTAACACCACACTACCTCTGTTCTACGACTTAAGCGTAAAACTCTGTGTAGTAGGGCATTACAATATGGTTAATGATATTTCAATTTAAAATAAGATAAGATTTAGGTTTAAAATAAAATAAGATTTGAAATAAAAAAACAAATCTCATATTATATATATGTATGACAAGAGAACAGGAAAAAAAATTACAAGGGTTTCATTTCTTTACCTCTACATACAAATATATATGAGCATAATTCTTGTAGAAAAATTTTCTGATGTGCAAAAAGTTGCAAAGAGATTTTCTCAATTTAGATCAGATACCTATTGGTAAAAAAGTTGATGGCAAAGGTTGGTCTCGGTGTGGATACGCATAGCGCCTTCGTACCATCGAAGGAGAAAGGTATTCTTACTAGCGTACTTAGGTATTAGATCCATAGTTATCAGAACCGAACCGGTAATTGACCCGATCATATGACTGGGTCACTGAATGATTGGTTCAATCGATAGGTCATTGATTCACCCAGTTGATCCAGTCATAGTGAATAAAAATATAAAAGTATAAAAATAAAATTAAAATTAAAAGTTAAATGCATATTTTTAAGGATATATTAATAACAATCAATTATCAATTCTTAGATATAACTTATGATATAAAAAGAGATAAGAAATCAGTCTTCAGTAGAAAATATTTTTTTAATTTAAATAAACAAAGGAAAAAACAAAAGATAACACAATTAATATCAATATATCAATTTGTTTATATATCATGTGTTGTTACTTGTTTGGTATCCATATCAATCCATGCTTAAAAGGATAAAAAAAAAAATTGTTCATAGTTTATTATATATTTACTTTTTGTCACATATAATGTTAATAAACAAAGTGGCTGAGTGGCAAGGGGGAGTAATTGCATTCACGATGCTCCGTGTTCGAATATCATTGGTAGCGTTTGTTTTGAGATACTGGTCCAGAGACTGGAAGACTGAGACTCGATATCTAAGACTCAGTATCATGTTTGTTGGCTCAGAGACTGGTGCTAAAATTGCACCTTAATAAATTTGACACCTAAAATACTCTCATTTCAATTAATTAATTTCAATTTTATCCTTTGTGTAAATTAAATTAGAGTTTCATTCTTGTTTCAATTTCTGTCTCCCACTTTGTACCAAACAGAATACTGAAATTTATTTCAGTCTCTGTCTCTTAGTCCCAGTCTCTGCACTAAACGCTACCATTATGTTTACTTTTGGACTTGTGGATTTTGCGGGAGCTTCTTCAATGGTTCAGTAGTGTGCGGGTGTATCGTGGACCCGCGCGGGTCAAGTATGGTTTGATGCACGAATCGGTCGGTTTTCAACGAATTTGACCACCAGTTTATTGGTTTTTAGTCGAACCGGCCAGTCCGGTCCAGTTCTGATAACTATGATTAGATCTAATCTATGTTATTAGAATAAAATTTAAGCACACACTAGATATTTAGGATTACTTTATTACTTCTGCCGTGTGTTACGAACACAAGTAATCATAATTATTAAGAAAGTTCAATAGTTATATCTCTATATGTACCTTCTATATATATAATTTAATAAATAAGATCTATTAATCTTCATTCAATAAAGACTATTATATATGT
This sequence comes from Arachis stenosperma, assembly GCF_014773155.1. Taxonomy (NCBI): domain Eukaryota; kingdom Viridiplantae; phylum Streptophyta; class Magnoliopsida; order Fabales; family Fabaceae; genus Arachis; species Arachis stenosperma. The sequence goes on from NC_080382.1 coordinate 88,434,648, forward strand.
ATTAATTTATCCAGATTATTAATGTCCCTTTTAATAATCTTATGATAAAGAACAATTTATATTAAATTATAAAAAATTTATCTCTCATTATTATGATCATTATCATAACGATAAATATCTAAATTTAATTAAGGACCTTATTATATTAATCCTTTAATATAATAACAATAACAAATTATTTGACACATAATAGATTAAATTATGGTCATACTACTTATTTCCAACAATCTCCCACTTGCACGAGAACCAATCGTTCATAATCCTTCGTCACCACCACCTTTGTCATCATCACTGTAACCACATTTTCTCTTCTCTTCTCTCCTACTCTACCACCACCATGCTTCTTTTACTCTCAGTTCATAACCTTTCTTACTCTCTTTCACTGTACCTCTTTATTATTTCATAACTCACTTAGGTTTTAAGTATCAAGTGTTGTCAGGAATATAGTATAAAGGAATACAGATAAATCTAGTAATCTACCATTTATCATTTATTCATTGCAATTCCTGTTACGTATAATATATTTCAATCCAATAACGTCTAAGATGGATCTTGGATGTTGAGCGAACTAGCATAGCATAGCAGCAGGCTCTAATTATTTTTGTTTATTCATTGTAATTGCTGTTACATACAACACAATAATAATGAGCCAAGAGAGTCTCTTCACTTATAAGAGGGCCACTACCATCACCCTCTCTACCACTACTGCACTTACTGTTCCCAATGACAGACACAGCCTGCCACACTCTCGTTAGATCTCTAAAACCTTCAACAACATCATGTCACCATCCTTTACAGCTTCGTCATCATCGTCTCCTCCGTGGCACCATTAATAGCAACCTCGGCACCTCTAATGTCGACACTGTCAACCAGAACTTCATCAAGGAGACCAACAACATTTTCGCTGAGATCCAATCCAACTCCGACCCGAACGAACCTAACATCATCCTCAAGGTCAGCTTCTCCTTCTCCCTTGGCCATAAGATTTGTAATTGGGACATAAACATTAACAATGGCTCCAAAATAATCTCGAATACCCTCATGTCGTTCACAATAAGAAAAAAGATATTATGCATATTAATATTTTTCATTAAAATGGTGGTGTATATATAACTATTTTGGTTAAATGTTTTTTACTGAACTCCCTAGTTGAGTATGAGATCATGGTGAATACTTAATTATATCAAAAACAATTATAAATTACGAGTTATGTACCGTCTTGATCCTTAGAGTTTGAGTAAAAATCAAAATCGTCCTTAACATTTTTTTAATCGTTAACATTAAATTTAGTATTAAAATCACACTTTTCTAAGTTTTGGACAAATTTATCCTCATTTTTATTTGTCTTCAGAGACTTTCACTTGTTCTCTTCTTATCACATCATCATTGCCTTATTCCCTTTTGTTCCCACTGACCAACACACTGATCAGCAGAACCAACAATAGCCACCACCGTCGCTGCCTTAATCGCAGTAGGAGCAAGTGAAAATGTTCACCCATAGAACAAAGACGATCCAGTTCTTTGGGCGCACAACACCAATCATCCTAAAAAATGAGACAATGGCCTCTACCCTCTCCTCGCTATTTGTCAATCTTCTCCCTTCTCTCTTAGGGTTTTCACTTCTTTATTCTTTCAGAAATTTATTTCCTCTTATTTTAATTGGTATATGGATTAGCTCAATTATGTTATTTCTTTATTATCTTTATCTTATTCCATAATATTTGACATTATCATTCACCCGTGAGTTTTATATTTTGTTGTTGCATACATCAACCTTGCAATTTTGATTTCTATTATTCATATGGATGGTTCTTACCATAATATGAGTTATGCTATGACAAATTAGGGAATAACTTCAGCCATTTAAAATTTACTGCTCATCAAGATTATATTTATGTTTATATAACTGGTTAGAGTATTAATGACAGGTCATCATATACCCATTTTTCAAGCTAATTTCACTTGTTTTATTAGTCTTTATGCACTTTCTTGCATCCTAAGTAAGTGATTTGGAATGAAAATGCATAACTTCTTTAAATCAAGCAACTACCATTAAATTGATGCTAAATCATGAGGTTTGAGCTAAAATTAATTGATTTTTAATGAATTATAAACCTTTTGAGTTTAGAGATACTTTGATTGGTTGTTTGGTTTCTTGTAGGTGAAGAAAAGAAGAAAAGAAGAAAAACGTGGCTTAAAGAAGTGTGGCCAAGAAATGAGAAGCGTGGGGCAACATAGAAAGAGGAGGCAAACATTGCCCTCCACAAGAGCACACTGCCCTCCAGGAGAGCAACATATTGAACCAAGCCTTGAAAAGAAACATTGCCCTGCCCACAACAAGGGCGGAGCACAATTTGATGCCAAGGACCAAAGGGAGCAAAAACTCTGCCCTGCTCTCCTCAAGAGCAATATCGGGCTTCATCCAAGAACAATTCAAAAGAAATTGCTTCCTAGTGCTTGCTATGGGTTTCGAACCCAAGGATAAAAAGGAAAGGAGTAGCGCTCAAGCACAATGAAAACAAGCAAAAATTGGCTTGCTTTCAATCTCCCAGGATCGAACACGGCACCATGAGGAAGCAAGGAATTAAGCATTACTTTGATGCCAAGAAAACCAAAGAAAAAGAAGCAGTGTATGCCTCCACCGAGTTTCGAACGTGGGACTTCACCTTTGGCACATTGCCCTGCCCTCCACAAGGGCAGGGCAGCATTTTGTGGTGCATGGCTAGCGCACAAGATTGGCACGCACCAAGGGAGTCTCGGCCAGCAGCAGCGCGCACGGGCAGCACTTGGCGCACCATGGCAACTCTGCCCTGCCCTCCACAAGGGCAGGGCAGCATCCTGATGCATCACACACACCAAGCACGCACGCAATGAGCTGCACGCACCATTTTCTGCTCTGCCCTCCATAAGGGCAGGGCAGCCTCCTGGAAGCCACTTTCTCATGGGCTCAAAATTGGATTAAAAATCCAATTTAATTCATTTCTTCACCAAATCAAAAGCCCATCCAAATTCCAAAATCCAAGAATAGAAAGTATATAAATAGGAGATAGTTTGATGTAATGAAAACTTTTTCTTTGGATTTTTGAATTTTCACATCTTTAGACTTGATTTTGAGAGCTTGGAACTGAGATTTTAGAGAATTGGGAAGGAGAATTGATCTCTCTTCTTCTTCGTTCTTGCTTGAGCAATTTTTACTCTTCTTGTTTGAATCTTGGATGTGAAGAATTGAGGAATTTCTGTCTCAATCTCCATTTAAGATCCCTTTGATTATCTCACTGCATAATTGAATTGAATCCAATTTCCTTTACTGCTTCCTCTTTAATTTCTTGTTAATTGCTTGTGAATTTGGATCTGGGAAGGCAATTGAGATCTAGACTTTGCTATCTAGTCTTTGGAGTCCTGAGATCCCATTTTTCTTTTGGTTCTTCTGTGAACCCCTGCTGCAATTTAATTTTCCTTTCTGTTTAAGATCTAACAGAACTAAAATCATCTCTTGCTTTGATAATTGTTGCAATTTAATCTCCCTCGCTTGAATCCTGAAATCCCAGTCCTCAAATCCCTTTTCATTTCTGTAATTTATATTTCTTGTACTTTAAGTTACTGCAATTTACATTTCTTGCATTTTAAGTTTCAGTCATTTAATTTCTTGTTCTTTAAGATTCAGCTCTTTTACTTTCAATTTTCTTTAATTTCTGCAATTCTTCCTTTCCCCTTTACATTTTCTGTCATTTACTTACTGTTAGATACAAAATCACTCAACCAAAACTTGATTCACTTGACTAAATCAACCACTAAACTAAAATTGCTCAATCCTTCAATCCCTGTGGGATCGACCTCACTCCCGTGAGTTTTATTACTTGATGCGACCCGGTACACTTGCCGGTGAGTTTTGTGTTGGATCGTTTTCCACACATCAAGTATAAGTATGTGCCTTCCATATTTGATGTTTTCTCTACTTCTCGAAAAGACATAAATGAACAAATGAAGGGGCAATTTTGTATTTAAAAAATTATTAAGCACGAAAGAATGATTTTAATGCTAACTTTAACGTCAAGGATGATTTGTACAAAGAATATGTTAGGGATAATTTCGATTTTCACTCTAAACCATAAAGACCAAAACAATACTTAACCCATAAATTAACATTTCATTAACTCAAATTAATATTTTTTATGATATATATATGATGAGCGGATAATTTATACGCTTTTTGGCATTGTTTTTAGTATGTTTTTAGTTTTTTTTAGTTAGTTTTTATTATATTTTTATTAGTTTTTAGTTAAAATTCACTTTTCTGGACTTTACTATAAGTTTGTGTGTTTTTCTGTGATTTCAGGTATTTTCTAGCTGAAATTGAGGGACCTGAGCAAAAATCTGATTCAGAGGCTGAAAAGGACTGCAGATGCTGCTGGATTCTGACCTCCCTGCACTCGAAGTGGATTTTCTGGAGCTACAGAAGCTCAATTGGCGCGATCTCAATTGCGTTAGAAATCCTGGGCTTTCCAGCAATTTTTAATAGTCCATACTTTGCCTGAGATTTGATGGCCCAAATAGGCGTTCCAAGTCAGCTCAAGAATTCTGGCGTTTAATGCCGGAACTGGCACAAGAATGGGAGTTAAACGCCCAAACTGGCACAAAAGCTGGCGTTTAACTCCAAGAAAAGTCTCTACACATGAAAGCTTCAATGCTCAGCCCAAGCACACACCAAGTGGGCCCGGAAGTGGATTTTTATGTCATTTACTCATCTTTATAAACCCTAAGCTACTAGTTCTCTACATATAGGACCTTTTACTATTGTATTCTTATCTTGGTAGCTATCTTGGTTCTTCTAGTTCCCTCTCTGGGGCCGAAGCCAATGATCACCATTATCACTTATGTATTTTCAATGGTGGAGTTTCTACAAACCATAGATTAAGGTGTGGAGCTCTGCTGTACCTCGAGTATTAATGCAATTACTATTGTTCTTCTATTCAATTCAGCTTATTCTTGTTCTAAGATATTCATTCGCACCCAAGAACATGATGAATGTGATGATTATGTGACGCTCATCATCATTCTCACTTATGAACGCGTGCCTGACAACCACTTCCGTTTTACAAGCAAACAAGGCTTGAATGTTTATCTCTTAGATTCCTTAATCAGAATCTTCGTGGTATAAGCTAGAATTGATGGCGGGATTCAAGAAAATCTGGAAGGTCTAAACCTTGTCTGTGGTATTCTGAGTAGGATTCAAGGATTAAATGACTGTGACGAGCTTCAAACTCTCGATTGTGGGGCGTTAGTGACAAACGCAAAAGAATCACTGGATTCTATTCCGACATGATCGAGAACCGACAACTGAATAGCTGTGCTGTGACAGAGCATGTTGAACATTTTCACTGAGAGGACGGGATTGTAGCCATTGACAATGGTGATTCCCAACATACAGCTTGCCATGGAAAGGAGTAAAATGGATTGGATGAAGACAGTAGGAAAGCAGAGAGACGGAAGGGACAAAGCATCTCCATATGCTTATCTGAAATTCTCGCCAATGAATTACATAAGTATCTCTATCTTTATTTTATGCTTTATTCATAAATCATCCATAACCATTTGAATCTGCCTAACTGAGATTTACAAGATGACCATAGCTTGCTTCATACCAACAATCTCCGTGGGATCGACCCTTACTCGCGTAAGGTTTATTACTTGGATGACCCAGTGCACTTGCTGGTTAGTTGTGCGAAGTTGTGATAAAGAGTTGAGATTGCAATTGAGCGTACCATGTTAATGGTGCCATTGATGATCACAATTTCGTGCACCAAGTTTTTGGCGCCGTTGCCGGGGAATTAAATGTCCTAACTACAATTTCGCATTTGTTCCCTGCAATAACAGTGCCAAGTTTTGATCCGGCAACAGCACCAAGTTTTTGGCGCCGTTGCCGGGGATTGTTCGAGTTTGGACAACTGACGGTTCATCTTGTTGCTTAGATTAGGTATTTTTCTTCAGAATTTTTAAGAATGAATTATAGAGTTTCAAGGTGATGTTTTCATCATCACCAAAGCTGATTGATTCTCATCAATTTAGCTCTTGAATGAAATGTCCTGCTGAAGCTTGGCTAGCCATGTCTAATTTCTTTAGACTAAAGCTTTAGACTAACATTGCATGATTCCTGGAATTCTCATTAAGAATTTTGATATCCTTATTTTCCTTTTCACTCAATTTTCAAAAAAATCCAAAAAAATTATAAAATCTTAAAACCAAAAATATTTTTGTTTCTTGTTTAGTCTAGTGTCTCATTTTAAGTTTGGTGTCAATTGCATGTTTCTTTTCTTCTTGCATTCATTCATGTGTCTTAGTTGATCTTCAAGTTGTTCTTGATGATTTTCTTGCTCTGATCTTTAAATTCTCTTGTCTTAAGTGTTTTGTTGTTTCTCATATGCATTCTCAATTTGTTAGTGTCAATAGTATACAAACTTCTAAGTTTGGTGTCTTGCATGCATTTTAGTTGCATTTTGATTATTCCTCATCATTAAAAATTCAAAAAAAAAATTTCTTTGTGTCTTTTTAAGTCAATAATACAGAGAATTGAAGATTCAGAACATACAGCAGAGGAATTACACAGAAAAAGCTGGGCGTTCAAAACGCCCAGTGAGGAAGGAAAACTGGCGTTTAAACGCCAGCCAGGGTGCCTGGCTGGGTGTTTAACGCCCAAAAGGGGTGAGTTTTGGACGTTAAACGCTAGAATGTATACCATTCTGGGCGTTTAACGCCAGGATGGCACAAGAAGGAAGATTCTGTTTTTAATTCAAATTTTTTTTCAAGTTTTCATGATTTTTCAAAATCAAATCTTTTTCAAATCATATCTTTTCAATCATTTATTTTCAAAATCAATTTCTTTCCATTTCCAAAAATACTTGCTAACAATTAATGATTTGATTCAACATTTCAATTATGTTGCCTTTTCTGTTGAGAAAGGTTTAATGTCTGAATCATATCTTTCTTGTTAGCCAAGTCATTAATTTTCAAAATCAAATCTTTTTAAATTATTTTTCAAATCATATCTTCTCAATCATATCTTTTTAAAACTATATCTTTTTATCACAATTTTTTTAAATAGTTTTCAATCATATCTTTTTGATTTCTAATTTCAAAGTCTTTTTCAAAAATCACTTTATTTCTTTCCCAATCATATTTTTCGAAAATCATTCTTCAATTTTTCAAAATGTTTTTAAAATCTTTTTAATTTATTTTCAAAAATTTCTTCCCCTCTTTACATCCTTCTATTTATGGACTAACACTCCTCCTCAATGCACAATTCGAACTCTATCTTTCTTGATAAGTTTGAATTCTTATACCTTTTCCTTCTATTTTTCTTTTCCTCTGACACCTCAAGGAATCTCTATACTGTGACATAGAGGATTCCATATTTTCTTGTTCTCTTCTCTTTCATATGAGCAAGAGCAAAGACAAAAGTATTCTTGTTGAGGCTGACTCTGAACCTAAAAGGGCCTTGAAGCGAAAGCTAAGAGAAGCTAAAGCACAACTCTCTGTAGAGGACCTAATAGGAATCTTCAAAGAAGAAGACATGGCAGCCGAAAACAACAATAATGCCAACAATGCAAGGAAGGTGCTGGGTGACTTTACTGCACCTACTCCAGACTTTTATGGGAGAAGCATCTTTATCCCTGCCATTGGAGCAAACAACTTTGAGCTTAAGCCTCAATTAGTTTCTCTAATGCAACAGAATTGCAAGTTCCATGGACTTCCATTGGAAGATCCTCATCAATTTTTAGCTGAGTTCTTGCAAATCTGTGACACTGTCAAGACCAATGGGGTTGACCCTGAGGTCTACAGACTTATGCTATTCCCTTTTGCTGAAAGAGACAGAGCTAGGATATGGTTGGACTCACAACCTAAACAAAGCTTGAACTCTTGGGAAAAGCTAGTCAATGCCTTCTTGGCAAAGTTCTTTCCACCTCAAAAATTGAGTAAGCTTAGAGTGGAAGTCCAAACCTTCAGACAGAAGGAAGGTGAATCCCTCTATGCAGCTTGGGAAAGATGCAAACAATTGATCAGAAAGTGTCCATCTGACATGCTTTCTAAATGGAGCATCATAGGTATCTTCTATGATGGTCTGTCTGAACTGTCTAAGATGTCATTGGACAGCTGTGCTGGAGGATCTCTTCATCTGAAGAAGACGCCTGCAGAAGCTCAAGAACTCATTGAAATGGTTGCAAATAACCAATCATGTACACTTCTGAAAGGAATCTTGTGAATAATGGGACGAATCAGAAGAAAGGAGTTCTTGAGATTGATACTCTGAATGCCATATTGGCTCAGAACAAAATATTGACTCAGCAAGTCAATATGATTTCTCAAAGTCTGTCTGGAATGTAAGCTGCACCAGGCAGTGCTAAGGACGCTTCATCTGAAGAAAAAGCTTATGATCCTAAGAACCCTTTAATGGAAGAGGTGAATTACATGGGAGAATCCTATGGAAACACCTATAATCCTTCATGGAGAAATCATCCAAATTTCTCATGGAAGGATCAACAGAGATCTCAACAAGGTTTCAACAACAATAATGGAGGAAGAAACAGGTTTAGCAATGGCAAGCCTTTTCCATCATCTTTTCAGCAACAGACAGAGAATTCTAAACAGAGCCACTCTGACTTAGCAACCATGGTCTCTGATCTAATCAAAACCACTCAAAGTTTCATGACTGAAACAAGGTCCTCCATTAGAAACTTGGAGGCACAAGTGGGTCAGCTGAGTAAGAAAGTTACTGAACTCCCTCCTAGTACTCTTCCAAGCAATACAGAAGAGAATCCAAAAGGAGAATGCAAGGCCATTAACATGACCCACATGGCCGAACCTGGAGAGGAGGAAGAGGCAGTGATCGCCACTGAGGAAGACCTCAATGGACGTCTACTGGCCTCCAATGAGTTCCCTAATGAGGAACCATGGGAATCTGAGGCTCATAATGAGACCATAGAGATCCCATTGGATTTACTTCTGCCATTCATGAGCTTTGATTAGTATTCTTCCTCTGAAGAGGATGAAGATGTCACTGAAGAGCAAGTTGCTAAGTACCTTGGAGCAATCATGAAGCTAAATGACAAGTTATTTGGTAATGAGACTTGGGAGGATGAACCCCCTTTGCTCACCAAAGAATTGAATGACTTGACTAGGCAGAGATTACCTCAAAAGAGACAGGACCCTGGGAAGTTCTCAATACCTTACCATAGGCACCATGACCTTTGAGAAGGCTCTGTGTGACCTAGGGTCAAGCATAAACCTCATGCATCCCTCTGTAATGGAGAAGTTAGGGATCTTTGAGGTACAAGCTGCAAGAATCTCACTAGAGATGGCAGACAATTCAAAAAAACAAGCTTATGAACTTGTAGAGGATGTTCTGGTAAAGGCTGAAGACCATTACATCCCTGCAGATTTCTTAGTCCTAGAGACTGAGAAGTGCATGGATGAACCCATCATCCTTGGCAGACCCTTCCTAGTCACAACAAAGGCTGTGATTGATGTTGACAGAGGAGAATTGATCATTCAAGTGAATGAAGAATCCTTTGTGTTTAAGGCTCAAGGATACCCCTCTGTAACCATGGAGAGGAAGCATGAAGAGCTTCCCTCAAAACAGAGTCAAACAGAGCCTCCACAGTCAAACTCTAAGTTTGGTGTTGGGAGGCCACAACCAACTTCTAAGTTTGGTGTCGAACCTCAACATTCAAACTCTAAGTTCAGTGTTGGGAGATTCCAACATTGCTCTGAGTATCTGTAAGGCTCCATGAGAGCCCACTGTCAAGCTACTGACATTAAAGAAGCACTTGTTGGGAGGCAACCCAATGTTATATTTATCTATTTTCCTTTATTATTTTATGTTTTCTATAGGTTGATGATCATGGGAAGTCACAAAATCAATTGAAAAAGCAAAAACAGAATGAAAAACAGAAAGAAAAATAGCACACCCTGGAGGAAAAACTTGCTGGCGTTTAAACGCTAGTAAGAGCAGCAAATGGGCGTTTAATGCCCAGTCTGGCACCATTCTGGGCATTTAACGCCAGAAAGGGGCACCAGACTAGTGTTTAACGCTAGGAATGGGCACGAAGCTGGCGTTAAACGATAGAAATGGGCACCAGCCCGGCGTTTAACGCCAGGATTGGCAGAAAGAGCAATTTTGCTCGCCACTTGGTGCAGGGATGAATTATCCTTGACACCTCAGGATCTGTGGACCCCACAGGATCCCCACCTACCCCACCACTCTCTCTCTTCTTCACCCATTCACCAATCACCTCAACACCTCTTCCCCAAAACCCCTCACCTATCAAATCCTACCATTCTCTTCACCACTCACATCCATCCTTCATAAAACCCCACCTACCTTACCATTCAAATTCAAACCACTTTCCCTCCCAAATCCACCCATACATGACCAAACCCTACCCCTCTCTCTACCCCTATATAAACCCATCTTCACCCCTTCATTTCCACACAACCTCAACACTACTTCTTCCCCCTTAGCCGAAACATAAAGCCCTCTCTATCTCTTCTATTTTCTTCTTCTTTTACTCCTTTCTTTCTTCTTTTGCTCGAGGACGAGCAAACCTTCTAAGTTTGGTGTGGTAAAAGCATTGCTTTTTGTTTTTCCATCACCATTTATGGCATCTAAGGCTAGAGAAACCTCTAGAAAGATGAAAAGGAAGGCAAAAGCTTCCACCTCCGAGTCATTGAAGATGGAGAGATTCATCTCAAGGGTGCATCAAGACCACTTCTATGAAGTTGTGGCCATGAAGAAGGTGATCCCCGAGGTCCCTTTCAAACTCAAAAAGAGTGAATATCCGGAGATCCGACATGAGATTCAAAGAAGAGGTTGGGAAGTTCTTACCAACCCCATTCAACAAGTCAGAATCTTAATGGTTCAAGAGTTCTATGCCAATGCATGGATCACCAAGAACCATGATCAAAGTGTGAACCCAGACCCAAAGAATTGGCTTACAATGGTTCCGGGAAAATGCTTAGATTTTAGTCCAGAAAATGTAAGGTTGGCATTCAACTTGCCCATGATGCAAGGAGATGAACACCCTTACACTAGAAGGGTCAACTTTGATCAAAGGTTGGACCAAGTCCTCATAGACATTTGTGAAGAGGGCGCTCAATGGAAGAGAGATTCAAGAGGGAAGCCGGTTCAACTGAGAAGGCATGACCTCAAGCCCGTGGCTACGGGATGGTTGGAGTTTATCCAACGCTCAATCATTCCCACTAGCAACCGGTCCAAAGTTACTATAGACCGGGCTATCATGATTCATATCATCATGATTGGAGAGGAAGTAGAAGTTTATGAGGTTATATCCCAAGACCTTTATAAGGTGGCGGACAAGTCCTCTACCTTGGCAAGGTTAGCCTTCCCTCATCTCTTTTGTCACCTCTGTTATTTAGTTGGAGTTAACATAGAGGGAGACATCCTCATTGATGAAGACAAGCCCATCACTAAGAAAAGGATGGAGCAAACAAGAGATTCCACTCATCATGAAATCCCTGAGATGCCTCAAGGGATGCACTTTCCTCCTCAAAACTATTGGGAGCAAATCAACACCTCCCTAGGAGAATTGAGTTCCAACATAGGACAACTAAGGGTGGAGCACCAAGAACATTCCATCCTCCTCCATGAAATTAGAGAATATCAAAGAATCATGAGAGAGGAGCAAAAAAGGCAAGAAAGAGACATTGAGGAGCTCAAGCACTCCATAAGATCTTCAAGAGGAAGAACAAGCCGCCATCACTAAGGTGGACCCGTTACTTAATCTCCTTGTTCTTTATTTTTTCTGTTTTTCGAATTTTCATGCTTATGTTTATCTAAGTTTGTGTCTCATGATCATTAGTGTCTTAGTGTCTATGCCTTAAAGTTATGAATGTCCTATGAATCCATCACCTTTCTTAAATGAAAAAAAATGTTCTTAATTGAAAAAGAGAAGAATTGCATGAATTTTGAATTTTATAACAGATTAATTATTTTGATGTGGTGGCTATACTTTGACTTCTGAATGTATGCTTGAACAGTGCATATGTCTTTTGAATTTGTTGTTCATGAATGTTGGCGCTTGAAAGAATGATGAAAAAGGAGACATGTTACTGAGGATCTGAAAAATCATAAAAATGATTCTTGAAGCAAGAAAAAGCAGTGAATACAAAAAAACAAAAAAAAGGGGAAAAAGAAAAAGAAAAAAATAATAAAGTCGTGATCCAAGGCAAAAAGAGTGTGCTTAAGAACCCTAGACACCTCTAATTGGGGACTCTAGCAAAGCTGAGTCACAATCTGAAAAGGTTCACCTAGTTATGTGTCTGTGGCATGTATGTATCCAGTGGTAATACTGGAAGACAGAGTACTTTCGGCCACGGCCAAGACTCATAAAGTAGCTGTGTTCAAGAATCATCATACTTAACTAGGAGAATCAATAACACCATCTGGATTCTGAGTTCCAATAGAAGCCAATCATTCTGAATTTCAAAGGATAAAGTGAGATGCCAAAACTGTTCAGAGACAAAAAGGTAAAAGCCCCGCTCATCTAATTAATACTGATCTTCATAGATATTTTTGGAATTCATTGCATATTCTCTTCTTTTTATCTTATTTGATTTTCAGTTGCTTGGGGACAAGCAACAATTTAAGTTTGGTGTTGTCATGAGCGGATAATTTATACGCTTTTTGGCATTGTTTTTAGTATGTTTTTAGTATGTTTTAGTTAGTTTTTATTATATTTTTATTAGTTTTTAGTTAAAATTCACTTTTCTGGACTTTACTATGAGTTTGTGTGTTTTTCTGTGATTTCAGATATTTTCTGGCTAAAATTGAGGGACCTGAGCAAAAATCTGATTCAGAGGCCGAAAAGGACTGCAAATGCTGTTGGATTCTGACCTCCCTGCACTCGAAGTGGATTTTCTGGAGCTACAGAAGCCCAATTGACGCGATCTCAATTGCGTTAGAAAGTAGACATCCTGGACTTTCCAGCAATGTATAATAGTCCATACTTTGCCCGAGATTTGATGGCCCAAATAGGCGTTCCAAGTCAGCTCAAGAATTCTGGCGTTTAACGCCGGAACTGGCACAAAAATGGGAGTTAAACGCCCAAACTGGCACAAAACCTGGCGTTTAACTCCAAAAAAAGTCTCTACACATGAAAGCTTCAATGCTCAGCCCAAGCACACACCAAGTGGGCTCGAAAGTGGATTTCTATGTCATTTACTCATCTTTGTAAACCCTAAGCTACTAGTTCTCTACATATAGGACCTTTTACTATTGTATTCTTATCTTGGTAGCTATCTTGGTTCTTCTGGTTCCCTCTCTGGGGTCGAAGCCAATGATCACCATTATCACTTATGTATTTTCAATGGTGGAGTTTCTACACACCATAGATTAAGGTGTGGAGCTCTGCTGTACCTCGAGTATTAATGCAATTACTATTGTTCTTCTATTCAATTCAGGTTATTCTTGTTCTAAGATATTCATTCGCACCCAAGAACATGATGAATGTGATGATTATGTGACGCTCATCATCATTCTCACTTATGAACGCGTGCCTGACAACCACTTCTGTTCTACAAGCAAACAAGGCTTGAATGTTTATCTCTTGGATTCCTTAATCAGAATCTTCGTGGTATAAGCTAGAATTGATGGCGGCATTCAAGAGAATCCGGAAGGTCTAAACCTTGTCTGTGGTATTATGAGTAGGATTCAAGGATTAAATGACTGTGACGAGCTTCAAACTCGTGATTATGGGGCGTTAGTGACAGACGCAAAAGAATCACTGGATTCTATTCCGACATGATCGAGAACCGACAGCTGAATAGCCGTGCTGTGACAGAGCGCGTTGAACATTTTCACTGAGAGGACGGGACTCTAGTCATTGACAACGGTGATGCCCAACATACAGCTTGCCATGGAAAGGAGTAAGAAGGATTGGATGAAGACAGTAGGAAAGCAGAGAGACAGAAGGGACAAAGCATCTCCACACGCTTATCTAAAATTCTTACCAATGAATTACATAAGTATCTCTATCTTTATTTTATGCTTTATTCATAAATCATCCATAACCATTTGAATCTGCCTGACTGAGATTTACAAGATGACCATAGCTTGCTTCATACCAACAATCTCCGTGGGATCGACCCTTACTCGCGTAAGGTTTATTACTTGGACGACCTAGTGCACTTGCTGGTTAGTTGTGCAAAGTTGTGATAAAGAGTTGAGATTGCAATTGAGCGTACCATGTTGATGGCGCCATTGATGATCACAATTTTGTGCACCAATATACCCTTAGTTTTTCCTCTCAGTTCTTACTCTAAACTCTCTTCCTCTTAGTCTCTCAGGCTCTCACTTACAAGCTTTAACTCTTTGTCCTTCTCCATGCCTCACTCACCTTGTCTCTGCCCTCTCCCTTTCTCACCTGCCTCACTTCTGCCCTTCTCCTTCCCTCAATCAACTTGCTGATGACATGTCATCATATACCCATTTTCTATGCTTTTTCATACAAGAAATTGATGATTTGTGCTTAAATATTGAATGCTTTTTGTACTTAAATGATATATTTTCTTGATATTTTAATTTTATAAATCTTATAGGAAATAAGAAGAAAAAGAAGCAAAGAAGCACAAAAAAAGGAGAAAAAAAGAGCTTTGGGACACACTTTGAAGTTGGGTACACTTTGGAGCCTTAGGCCACGCTTTTAAAAGCGTGGCCCATGACCAAATCAAGAAAGGAAGCAGCCAGCACGCACACGATCCTGCCCTTGCCAAGGGCAGGGCAGAATTGTGATGCAAAATGTGATTGGAAGCAAAATTTTCGCTAAGTTAAAATCTGGCCGCACACAGCATGACCATGCCTACTTCAAAGGGCTATAACTTGAGCTACAGACGTCCGATTGATGTGCTTCCAGTTGCGTTGGAAAGCTGACATTCAGAGCTTTCCAACGATATATAGAAATCCATATTTGGCGTCCAATTGAGGCAGGAACGAAAGGCATCTTTAAGGGCCAAAAACAAGCGAAAATAAACCAAAATGCTTCCACCAAGGCTCGAAGAGGGAGACACACGGAACCTCAATTTTGAAACTCTGCCCTGCCCTTGGCGCGGGCAGGGCAGCATCGTGTGGTGCATCACGCACATTCATGGCACGCCAAATCACTCCCCTGGCAGCACCATGCGCGCACCAACTCTCAATCATGGCGCACCAACTTTTCCTGCCCTGCCCTTGGCGCGGGCAGGGCAGCATCCTTGCGCACCAAGCAGCGTTCCACGCACCTTTGGCGCACCAATCCTCGCACCACGCCGCACCAATTCTCACACCAAGCTTCAATTTTCTGCCCTGCCCTCCACAAGGGCAGGGCAGCCTCCTGGAAGCAATTTTCCTTCATGGGCTAAAATTGAATTAAAAACCCAATTTAATTCATTTCTTCACAAAATCAAAAGCCCATCCAAACCCCAAAATTCAAGAATAGAAAGTGTATAAATAGGAGCTAGTTTTATGTAATTGGGGGGCTGGAGACTTTATTTTGTAATTTTCCTTTCCACTTGCATTTTAGCTTTCCTTTGAGATTTCTGAGAATTGGGGAGGAGAATTGATCTCTCTTCTTCCTCAATCTTGTGTGGCCAATTTTAATCTTCTGTTTCTGAGTTTTGGGTGTGAGAAATTGAGGAAATTCTATCTCAATTCCCATTCAAATTCTCTTCAACTCTTTTTCTGCATAATTCAAGTTTATTTCTGTTCTTCTACTGCTTTCTCTTTTAATTCTCTGTCAATTGCTTTGTTTACTTGGATCTAGGAAGGTAAATAGAGATCTAGGCTCTGCTACCTAGTCTCTTGAGACCTGAGACCCAATTTCACTTTTGGTTCTTCTGTGAACCTTGATGCATTTTACTTTAATTTCTGTTTAAGCTTTTATTGCTTCTGATTTAATTCCTGCACTACTAGTTGTTGCAATTTACTCTTTCTTTGTTTAGATCCTGCAATCCCATTCCTCAATTCCCTTTTATATTCAAGCAATTTTTCATTTCTGTTTAAATCTGCTGCATCCCATTTCATATTCTAGCTCTCTGCTTGAATGATCTTTACATTCTCTTATTGAATTTTAATTCCCAGCTCCCAAGTCCTTTTACTTTTCATGCAATTTAATTCTTATGCAATTATTCCAAGTTCTGCTTGCTGCTTGTTTTAATCTCCTTGTTCCCATTCCCCTTTACATTTAATGCAATTTACATTTCTTGTCATTTAAGATTCTTGCAATTTACATTTCTTGCCCTTTAAGTTACTTGCCAATTTACTTTCTGCATCTTTAAGATTTCTGCCATTTACTTTCTGTTGGCTACACTTCACACAATCCACTCAATGTTAGCTTGACTAAACTAATCACTCACTAAAATTGCTTGATCCATCAATCCCTGTGGGATCGACCTCACTCTATGTGAGTTATTACTACTTGATGCGACCCGGTATACTTGCCGGTTGGATTTGTGTGTTGGAAATTCATTTTTCCACAAAAACACCATCAAGTTTTTGGCGCCGTTGCCGGGGATTGATTAGATCAACAATGATTAAGTGGGTGAGAAGTCTAGATCAAGCATTTTTTTCTTTTTTGTTCTCTGTTCTAAGTTGAAACCAAGGTGTTTGTGTTTTTGCCTCACTAAGCAAAACTCATTTCTGATATGAGTAATTCCAATTTTCATTGGTGTTGATGTTTACAAAATACAAATGGAGTTCAACTCATCTTATGGTCAAACAAAACTTTATGGGATATCACCCACCATCACCGATCTCTAATGATGGTTGGGAATATCACCAAGAAATCACAGATCATGAGCACTCCAATCCATGGAGAAATGCTTCACAAACACAAGATGAGCAAGAAAATCATATGGTATACTTTCTTCCACCACAAAATGATGCTAGTCATGATTCTAATGGTGGCTGGGAAGGAAATTCTAATGCTCCATATGATATTCATCCAAAGACATCATCACTTGACCATACTTCAACAGAAAGCCCCTTTCAAAACTCACCACCCACACAAACTTCCATGAACCACTCAAGGTTCTCAAAGCTTGAGTCCATGTTCAAAAAATATGAGGAGGAGACAACGAAAGTTTGGAAAGAACAAGAGAACTTCCTCAAAAACATGGAAGTGCAGCTAGCTCAAGTGGAGAGTGCAATGAAGAAGGAGGAAAAACAAGAGGAAGAGGTTATTGCATCAAGTGAAATTGCAAAGAAGGAAAAGGTGGTTGGAAATGAAAATGCACTTGAGATGACAAGAGCACATGACAACTCACAACTCTCACAAACTTCCCTGGACCTAAATACCTCAACACTTGAATCCATGATTGAAAGGTATGAAGAGGAGATGAAGAAAGCTTGGGAAGATCAACAAACCTCCTCCATGAAAGAGCTATTAAAGCAAATGTTGAGTGTAAAAGAGGAAGTGGAAAAACAAGCTAGTGAGGAGGACAATCAAGAACGTCCAAACTCAAGGGAAACAGAGAGGCACATTGAACCACCAATTCAAAAGATTTTGGATGAAGATCAAACTCCAAAAATCACACAGCAACCATGTCTTAACAACAAAGAAGTGAGGGCAACTAACAAGAGCACCAATTCTGTCCCTAAGTCAGCAAGCAAGCTCAACCAAGCCAATTTCAAAAGAAAGCTTGCTGAGAGGAAATCAAGAAAGGGGACAAAAGCTGAAACTTCTCCTTCCTTGAAGTCATTCCTCTTAACCAATTGGAAGAAGAGGAAGAAAGTGAAGAACAATATGTCAAGCTAATGACACTAAAAGAGCACTTGTTGGGAGGTAACCCAACCGTAGGTAACATTTCTTCTTGCTTTGTTTTTGTTCTTTACTTTGTTTAAATTCAATAAATGGGCATATGGTTACATTCTAAGTTTGGTGTTGCCTTGCAACAAATTGTTTTCAATCTTTTTGGATGATTGCATCAAATCAAAAATGGAAGTGACACACCAAGATTCTAAGTTTGGTGTGCCACCTATTTTCTATGCAAATCATTCAAGCAACATCACTTGTCTGCATAGTCATATTGCCTTTTGCAGTGTTATTTTTCTTCTCCTTAGTTGGATAATTTTTGTTTTCTCTTTGTTTCATTTATTTACTTATTTTTAATGCTTTCTTTCATTAACTGTTTCTGTTAATACATCACCAAAACATCCTTATTCATGACAGACTCTCCATTTGGTGATTGTATTTAACATATAACAGTTTCTTTTGTTTAGTTTTAATTCAAATAAATTGACATATGGTTGTATTCTAAGTTTGGTGTTGCTATGCAACAAAATTTGGTTCCAATCCTTACAAGATACTTGTATCAATTCCAAGTGAAAGTGTCACACTAAGTTTGGTGTGCCACTTATATTTTTTATGCAATGTATCATGCACACCATCTTATGTTTGCAATCATAGTGTTTTTATTTCTCTATGCCTTGATTGTTATCTTAATCTTGCTTGCCTAAACACATATGCTACTGACATCCTTTTGTGTGAGACATTCATGATCCATTTTAGACCCTACCACCATTGTTCTAATTGTTGCTTAAGGAAGAGCAAGCATTCTGATTTGGTATGGGAAAGAGAAGAATGGGAGGAAAATGACAACAATAGAGAAGATGGACTACAAGGTTGTAAAGTTCCTTTTCCTCTCATTTGTTTCTAGCACTTTAAATTGCATGATTGTCACATTATCTTCTTTGTATGCATGTGTGGTATGAATAAGCATAGCTTGAATTTGATTTGAAATATGTTGTTGTGACATTATGACTACCAACTTGAGTTTTGTGAATTCAAAAGCAAAAAGCATCATGATCATAAACAAACAAGGAATTAAAGAAGAATTTAGCATGTGCATACAAGTATTGGAAAGCTAGTATGATTGATTATTGCTCAATTGCATTGGATTTTATTTAATTGAAGTTTTTCATCTAGTAAATTTTGTGAAATCTTTTGAAATCATGAAAACCTTGAAGAAGCAAATACAATTAAAGCAAGAAAAGAAAAAGGGAAAGAATGAGAAAGCTGAAGGCTCTGAGTACCAATGGCAATTTATTTGCTAAGTGCTTGTGGTGTTTATGTATCAAGCCAAATGCTTGAAAACAAAACATTTAGAAGTCAAGGCTAGGCTCAAGTGCAAAAGCACTCCCTCAAAGCTCAAGGCTCTGAGCATCAATGATTAGAGAGTCAAGAAAAGAAAAGAAAAATGAGCTTAATGAAGTCCTCTAATTAAATGCTTGTGGTGCTTATGTATCAAGTGGTAATACTTGAAAACAAAGCATTTAGAAGTCGTAGCTTTGTTATTAACTCATGGGGCAAAGCACCCAAAAGGAAAAAAAAATCATCAAGCTTGTTTCAAGGAAGAATTATAAGAAAAAGATTTCATAAAATAAGCTAGATAGAAGCATCAATCATTTACATCTCTTTTGTAATTGTAGCATGCATAGAAAACTAGCTTGCCATGAACATTGAGTTGCTATTCTTCTTACCTTGGATTGTCAATCTTTATTGCATGATTCTTTTCTTGCTTGGGGACAAGCAAGATTTAAGTTTGGTGTTGTGATGACATGTCATCATATACCCATTTTCTATGCTTTTTCATACAAGAAATTGATGATTTGTGCTTAAATATTGAATGCTTTTTGTACTTAAATGATATATTTTCTTGATATTTTAATTTTATAAATCTTATAGGAAATAAGAAGAAAAAGAAGCAAAGAAGCACAAAAAAAGGAGAAAAAAAGAGCTTTGGGACACACTTTGAAGTTGGGTACACTTTGGAGCCTTAGGCCACGCTTTTAAAAGCGTGGCCCATGACCAAATCAAGAAAGGAAGCAGCCAGCACGCACACGATCCTGCCCTTGCCAAGGGCAGGGCAGAATTGTGATGCAA
The DNA here is from genome assembly GCF_014773155.1 of Arachis stenosperma. Taxonomy (NCBI): domain Eukaryota; kingdom Viridiplantae; phylum Streptophyta; class Magnoliopsida; order Fabales; family Fabaceae; genus Arachis; species Arachis stenosperma. The sequence continues at coordinate 88,454,576 of NC_080382.1, forward strand.
AATGTGATTGGAAGCAAAATTTTCGCTAAGTTAAAATCTGGCCGCACACAGCATGACCATGCCTACTTCAAAGGGCTATAACTTGAGCTACAGACGTCCGATTGATGTGCTTCCAGTTGCGTTGGAAAGCTGACATTCAGAGCTTTCCAACGATATATAGAAATCCATATTTGGCGTCCAATTGAGGCAGGAACGAAAGGCATCTTTAAGGGCCAAAAACAAGCGAAAATAAACCAAAATGCTTCCACCAAGGCTCGAAGAGGGAGACACACGGAACCTCAATTTTGAAACTCTGCCCTGCCCTTGGCGCGGGCAGGGCAGCATCGTGTGGTGCATCACGCACATTCATGGCACGCCAAATCACTCCCCTGGCAGCACCATGCGCGCACCAACTCTCAATCATGGCGCACCAACTTTTCCTGCCCTGCCCTTGGCGCGGGCAGGGCAGCATCCTTGCGCACCAAGCAGCGTTCCACGCACCTTTGGCGCACCAATCCTCGCACCACGCCGCACCAATTCTCACACCAAGCTTCAATTTTCTGCCCTGCCCTCCACAAGGGCAGGGCAGCCTCCTGGAAGCAATTTTCCTTCATGGGCTAAAATTGAATTAAAAACCCAATTTAATTCATTTCTTCACAAAATCAAAAGCTCATCCAAACCCCAAAATTCAAGAATAGAAAGTGTATAAATAGGAGCTAGTTTTATGTAATTGGGGGGCTGGAGACTTTATTTTGTAATTTTCCTTTCCACTTGCATTTTAGCTTTCCTTTGAGATTTCTGAGAATTGGGGAGGAGAATTGATCTCTCTTCTTCCTCAATCTTGTGTGGCCAATTTTAATCTTCTGTTTCTGAGTTTTGGGTGTGAGAAATTGAGGAAATTCTGTCTCAATTCCCATTCAAATTCTCTTCAACTCTTTTTCTGCATAATTCAAGTTTATTTCTGTTCTTCTACTGCTTTCTCTTTTAATTCTCTGTCAATTGCTTTGTTTACTTGGATCTAGGAAGGTAAATAGAGATCTAGGCTCTGCTACCTAGTCTCTTGAGACCTGAGACCCAATTTCACTTTTGGTTCTTCTGTGAACCTTGATGCATTTTACTTTAATTTCTGTTTAAGCTTTTATTGCTTCTGATTTAATTCCTGCACTACTAGTTGTTGCAATTTACTCTTTCTTTGTTTAGATCCTGCAATCCCATTCCTCAATTCCCTTTTATATTCAAGCAATTTTTCATTTCTGTTTAAATCTGCTGCATCCCATTTCATATTCTAGCTCTCTGCTTGAATGATCTTTACATTCTCTTATTGAATTTTAATTCCCAGCTCCCAAGTCCTTTTACTTTTCATGCAATTTAATTCTTATGCAATTATTCCAAGTTCTGCTTGCTGCTTGTTTTAATCTCCTTGTTCCCATTCCCCTTTACATTTAATGCAATTTACATTTCTTGTCATTTAAGATTCTTGCAATTTACATTTCTTGCCCTTTAAGTTACTTGCCAATTTACTTTCTGCATCTTTAAGATTTCTGCCATTTACTTTCTGTTGGCTACACTTCACACAATCCACTCAATGTTAGCTTGACTAAACTAATCACTCACTAAAATTGCTTGATCCATCAATCCCTGTGGGATCGACCTCACTCTATGTGAGTTATTACTACTTGATGCGACCCGGTATACTTGCCGGTTGGATTTGTGTGTTGGAAATTCATTTTTCCACAAAAACACCATCACTTGCCTCCATCATCTTCCTTCATGCCTCTACCTTTCTCCTTCCCTCACTTAGCTTGCCTCTATCTCAATTTTTCCATTGCTCTATGTCCTCTGCTTTGTGTTTGCATTATGTCGCTACTTTACTTTGTGTCATTGATTCTACCTTCCCAAGCTTTTGGTCTTCCTTGCTCCATGTATTCTGATCTATCATTTGCATCTTAGGTTGCCAACAAGCTAAGGTTACAAGGGCTATCTGCGTCTTCTACTTCTCTGAAGTTGTGGCTTAAGCCTACTTTTTGTGGATCTAGTATATATTAGTGGTCAATTAGATTATATGGTTTATGACTTGTATATTATTTTTTGTGGAATTGCAATATGCATAAATATAAATTCTTGTAAAAATGATTTACAATGACTTATAATTTGTGATTATAATCTATTCTTTTTGTATTTAATGATTATTTTCATAGTTTTAAGTTGATGATATACATATAAAATTAAAAGGGTGAAGTTGCAACCACCCAATCTAGGCCAAATTCTGCAAATTAAAATTCTATAGAATTTACTCTTCATTCTTCTTCCTATTGATGACAAGTCATCATATACCCATTTTTCAAGCTAATTTCACTTGTTTTGTTAGCATTTATGCACTTTCTTGCATCCTAAGTTAGTGATTTGGAGTGAAAATGCATAACTTCTTTAAATCAAGCAACCACCATGAATTTAATGTTAATCATTGAGGTTTGAGCTCATTTTAATTGAATTTTAATTGATTTATAAGCCTCTTGAATTTAGTGATACTTTGAGTGGTTGTTTGGTTTATTTTAGGTGAAGAAAAGAAAAGAAAATGAAAAGCGTGGCCCAAGAAGCGTGACACAAGAAAAGGAAAGCATGGCCAAAGAGGAGATAAGCGTGCCGCATCACAATGGGAGAAGCAACATTGCCCTCCACAAGGGCAGAATGCCCTCTAGGAGGGCAGCATTAAGTGACCGAACCAAGAAAGGCAACTCTGCCCTGCCCACTCCAAGGGCAGAGCACAAAATGGTGCCTAGGAACCAAGAGAAAGCAATTTCTGCCCTGCCCTTGTGGAGAGCAGGATCGGGCTCTCAAAGGAAAGAAATCAAAGGAAAAATAGCTCCCATGCATGCCACGAGGTTCGAACCAAGAACCATGAGGAAGCCAAAGACTAAGGGTGACTACCGTGCCAAGAAACCAAGAAAATAAATAGCGTGTTTGCACCCTCCCAGGTTCGAACCCGAGACGTGAAGGAAGGAACCTTGCCCTGCCCTTGGCGCGGGCAGGGCAGCATTTGAAGCTGGCGCACCAAAATTCAAAAGCTGGCGCACCAAGTTTGTTCCTTGCGCACCAACCGCGCGCAACGCTCCTCAATCTGGCGCATCAAACTTCCTGCCCTGCCCTTGGAGCGGGCAGGGCAGCGTCCCACGCACCAACGTGCATCGCGCGCACGCGCGCTCCTCAATTCTGGCGCATCAACATTTTCTGCCCCGCCCTTGGCGCGGGCAGGGCAGCCTCTGGCGCACCAAACTCATGCCAGACGCGCACAGACTCGCACCACAAGCACCAAGGCCGCACCAAATCACACCACCATGCATCAATTTTCTGCCCTGCCCTCCACAAGGGCAGGGCAGCCTCCTGGGAGTGGTTTTTGGGCCAAAATTCAAATTAAAAATTCATTTGAATTCATTTCTTCACCAATCCAAAAGCCCATCCAAATCCCATTATCCAAGAATAGAAAGTGTATAAATAGGAGTTAGTTTGATGTAATTAGGACCTTTATGCTCACTTTTGAATTTTTACTTTTACCTTGGCTTTGAATTTTCACTTTCACATTCCTTTGGAGCTTTGACTCTCTTGGAATTGTTCTTGAGAGAATTGGCCGAGAACTAAGAGGATCAAGGGAGAATTGATTGATCTCCTTCCTCATTTCCCTTGGGCAATTCTACTCTCTGTTTTTCTGAGTATTGGATGTGTGAAATTGGGGAAATTCTGTCCCAATTCCCATTCAAACTCTTTGCACTTTGATTTCTGCATAATTAAATTCCAATTCTGTTCTTCTATTGCTTCTTCTTTAATTTTCTGTCAATTGCTTAGTTCATTCAGATCTGGGAAGGAAATTGGGTTTTAGGCTCTGCTACCTAAGCCCTTGGGATCCTGAGATCACAATTTCACTTTTGGTTCTTCTGTGAACCTTTGCTGCGTTTTATTTTCTCTTTGTTTGAATGCTCTTTGCTTCTGATTTACTTTCTGCTCAACCATTTACTGCAATTTACTTCTTCTTTGTTTAGATCTTACAATCCCATTCCTCAATTCCCTTTTACTTTCTAGCAATTTATCTTTCTTGCCATTTAAGTTACTGCAATTTAAGTTTCTTGCACTTTAAGTTTCAGTCATTTACTTTCTTGCTCTTTAAGATTCTGCACATTTACAATTCTGTTCTTCAATTTACTGCATTTCTCCCTTCCCCCTTTACATTTACTGTCATTTAACTTCTGTTAAACACAAATCACCCAACCAAAACTTGATTCGCTTGACTAAATCACCCACTAAACTAAAATTGCTCAATCCTTCAATCCCTGTGGGATCGACCTCACTCATGTGAGTTATTATTACTTGATGCGACCCGGTACACTTGCCGGTGAGTTTTGTGTTGGATCGTTCTCCACACATCACCTATGTCCTTCTACTATTTCTAATTCAACCCCTACTCTGACTTCCATCCTCCCACTCCACAATCACAACCTTAAACCTTTTAAAGAATCTACTTTAATTTATCTAATCTCCCCTACTCAACTAAATTCAAGTCTATAATCCTCAAATTACAATATCACACTTTCAATACTCAATCCAATCTTAAACCTCTTAAATCATATTTTTTCATTAATATGACCCAGAAACATATCATATCATTCATTAATAACCAAATAATTCATCAACATCCACACACACACACACACACACACACACACACACACACACACACACACACATATATATATACATATATATATATATGTATATATATATATATATACATATATATATATATACACACACACACACACATCAACCTTTAAATACGAATCCCAAGTCCCTCATTAATTGTAACAATCACCAGAAAAAAATTTCAGAATCACAAATGATCAATCCATTCCTCACATATCAATCCAACATTATCAATATCAAACCACGGTCATTAATATCATTTTATGAGGATTTTTAACCTAAAGTTCAATATAACATTATAGATTATATATCCATAAACAAACTCCTACCTGATGATCGGAATTCACTACCCACATATAATGAATCCGTTCTTTGGCAAGCGCACCAAATTGTCGTCAAGTAATAACCCACAATAGAGTGGGATCGTATCCACAGAGATTAATTGGATTAATCAAGCAATAGTTGATTAATTAGCCTAGTTATACAAGCATAATTGGATGATAGCCAACAAGGAAATGTAAATGACATGAAAGTAAAGGAAAGCAATAAAGTGCAAGAAAGTAAATGGCGAGGAAAGTAAAGTACAAGAAAGTAAAGTGCTGGAAATGTAAAGTACAGAAAATGTAAATAACCTTAAAGTAAATAAAAGAAAGAAAGATAAAATAAACATTGGGATTAAGAGATATTGCATTCTCCAGATTAATTGATTTCATATCATCTTAATCATGCAACTCATTGACCTCTTAACAATCATGATTGATTGAACCCTAATTCCTTGGTGACTCAATCTCTCAAATCTTGATCAATAGCCAATTCCTTGGTCTAATTGCTCATGAGAAGAGATGAAGCTTGTTCCTTGATTATACAACACATCCTCATAGATCCAAGTAGTGGGTGGATTATATGTCACCATATCCAATCACCAAAACCCAAATCTACTCAAGGGTGAGAAAGGATTTCAAGCATGGTTTTATGATTCCTCTTCCAAGGTCCACTTAAAATCCAAATACATTCAATCTCTTTTCCAAGATAATTGAATGCTAGAATGAAGAATGAAATCCCTTCTAGTAAATCAAAGAAAGATGAAGAGAACAAGAAGAATAAAAATAATCAATCCATTGAAAAATAATAGAGCTCTCTGTCCTAATGGAAAGAGTTAGTAATTCATAACTAAATTATTTACAAAGTAAGAAAGAAAAGAGAAAAAATCGATGGTGAACAAAGAGGGTCCTAAGACTTCCCCCCAATCTAGCATGCCTAATTCTATGAACTAAGGCCTTTATATAAGCTCTCCTAAATTTACAAACTTAAATGAAATTAAAAGCAAATTACAATGAAATGAAAATAAACTATTCTAGATGCTTCTTGTGGCCTTGATTGGTTGATAATTGTAGCTTGAATGAGAGTTAGAGTGGGCTTAGTTGAAGGTTAGAGGCTGCAGGGAGAAGTTGGCGTGTGGTTTCAAGTGCCACGCTCAATTGATTTTGCCCTTTGGAATATGATCCACTTTGCAACGTTGAAAAAATGGAGTTGTTTGGGCCTCAAATTGAATGTCCACTATAATTTATATAGTGTTGGAAAGCCCTGGATGTTAGCTTTCCAATGCTTTTGAAATCAACTCATTTGGACCTCAGTAACTCAAGTTATGCCCATTTGAAAGTGACTAGGTCAGTCTGTCAAGTAGCCCGGCGTGCCACGCCCCCTATGCTATAAAACTGGCGTGCCACACCCACTTTTTGGTTTGCCATGGCACATATGTACCTCTCTGGCCATTAGAACTGGTGTGCCACGCCCAAAGCTTCAAGTGGCACGCCCATTGATGATTGAATTTCTTGACGGTTTAGAATTTCACTAATGAAATCTCGTTGTAAAGTATAGTTTCTAAACCAAACAATAATCCTTTCATACAAAAAGTTGTTTGTCACAAATACAAACCCCTAAATTTATAAACTGAAGTATCGAACCTCGGGTCGTTCTCCCTAGGAATTGTAATGAAGTGTCTTGTTATTGGTTGTGAGTTATATTTGGGGTTTTTAAGATTTTAAACAAGAAATATAAATGGCAAAGAAAATAAACTAACAACTAGCAAAGCTCTTGGCAAGATATGAGAACTAGAAGTCCTATCCTAGTTATCCTCCTCAATTGTGATAACAAATTATCCATTGCTCTCACTTAGTTAACCTCTAACCATGAAGGAAAGTCAAGTGGATGAATCAATTTGATTCCTCAAGTCCTAATTCCTCAAGTCCTAATCAACTCCTAAAGGAAAGACTAGCTTTAGAGGCATTCAAATCAATTAGCAACTTCTAATTATCAATCAACAAAGGAATTAGATAACTCAAGAGTCACTAATTACTCTACCAAGGCCAAGAGGAACAAAATCTACACTAAAATCCAACCAAGCATTTCATCAAACACTTGGAAGGCACAAAAGAAAAGCATAGTAAATTGACAACAAGAATGAAATCTAACAACAATTATTGCAAAGAATTAACAACAACAATCAAGGAAATCACAATTATCATGAATTACCTCAAATTGCATTATTGAAAGAAAACAAAGGAACAACAATCTATCCAAAACAAAATGAAAAATTACAATTATTAAAGCACATAACTAGAAAGAGGAAGAGGAGAAGATTAAGACTTGATAAAAGAGAAGTGAATTAAAGCATGAATTAAACCTAGATCTAAGAAGAGAGATTAACCTAAACCTAATCCTAATTCTAGAGAGAAGTGAGTGCTTCTCTCTCTAAAACTACTCTCAACTAAAACTAATGATGCTCTATGATAGATTGATGGATTACTCCCTTTCCCCTTCAAGCCTTGATCCTTTTATTCCTTTCTATTAGCAATTGGCGCCAAAATGGGTTCAGAAACCCTTCCAAATCGCCAGGCACGTGTTGCTTTAATGAAGTCATGTGCGGACTTCGATGCGTGCTGGTGCACGAAATTGTGATTCATTCTTTTCTAACTCGAAACAATCCCCGGTAATGGCTCCAAAAACTTGGTGCTCAATATCACGGTGTCTAAAATTCAATTCACAAGTCTGCACAACTAACCAGCAAGTGCACTGGGTCGTCCAAGTAATACCTTACGTGAGTAAGGGTCGATCCCACGGAGATTGTTGGTATGAAGCAGCTATGGTCACCTTGTAAATCTCAGTCAGGCGGATTCAAATGTATTTGGATTAGATATTTAAAAGATAAATAAAAAAGGATAGAAATACTTATGTAAATTAATGGTGGGAATTTCAGATAAGCGTATGGAGATACTGTGCCCTTTCTTTTTCTACTTTTCTACTTCTTCCTTCAATCCTTCTTACTCCTTTCCATGGCAAGCTGTATGTAGGGCATCACCGTTATCAATGGCTACATCCCATCCTCTCAGTGAAAAAGGTCCAAATGCTCTGTCACAGCACAGCTAATCATCTGTCGGTTCTCAATCAGGTTGGAATAGAATCCCTTGATTCTTTTGCGGCTGTCACTAACGCCCAGCCTTTAGAAGTTTGAAGCTCATCACAGTCATTCAATCCCAGAATCCTACTCGGAATACCACAGACAAGGTTTAGACTTTCTGGATTCTCATGAATGCCGCCATCAATTCTAGCTTATACCACGAAGATTTTGATTAAGGAATCCAAGAGATATGCGCCCGGTCTAAGGTAGAATGGAAGTGGTTGTCAGTCACACGCGTTCATAGGTGAGAATGATGATGAGTGTCACGGATCATCACATTCATCAAGTTGAAGTGCAACGAATATCTTAGAATAGGAATAAAGAGAATTGAATAGAAACAGTAGTAATTGCATTAAAACTTGAGGTACAGCAGAGCTCCACACCCTTAATCTATGGTGTGTAAAAACTCCACCGTTGAAAATACATAAGTGAAAGGTTCAGGCATGGCCGAATGGCCAGCCCCCATGGTCTAAGGACTAGGCGTCCAGAGATATCTAATACACTAGTAAAAAGTTCTATTTATAATAAACTAGCTACTAGGGTTTACAGAAGTAAGTAATTGATGCATAAATCCACTTCTGGGGCCCACTTGGTGTATGTTTGGGCTGAGCTTGGTCTATTCACGAGCTGAGGCTGTTATTGGAGTTGAACGCCAAGTTGTAACGTGTTTTGGGCGTTCAACTCTGGGTTGTGACGTGTTTCTGGCGTTTGACTCTAGATAGCAACATGGAACTGGCGTTGAGCGCCTGTTTACGTCGTTAATTCCCGAATAAAGTATGAACTATTATATATTGCTGGAAAGCTCTGAATGTCTACTTTCCAATGGCATTGAGAGCGCGCCATTTGAAGTTCTATAGCTCTAGAAAATTCATTTCGAGTGCAGGGAGGTCAGATTCCAACAGCATCAGCAGTCCTTTGTTAGCCTCCTATCAGAGTTTTGCTCAAGTCCCTCAATTTCAGCCAGAAATTACCTGAAATCACAGAAAAACACACAAACACATAGTAAAGTCTAGAAATGTGAATTTAACATAAAAACTAATGAAAACATCCCTAAAAGTAGCTTGAACTTACTAAAAACTACCTAAAAACAATGCCAAAAAGCGTATAAATTATCCGCTCATCACGTGCGCGCACGGTACGCGTGCGCGTCCCTGGCCGATTCTGCAATGTGTGCGCGAGCGCCTTGTGCGCGTGCGCGTGCTTGGCTGATTTCACTTCTTTGACTTTTTATGCTTCTCTCTACTTGTATGCTTCCTTCCTTGCTCCCTTTGATCCATGCCTAGCCTATTTCAATCCTGGAATTACTAGCAAACACATCAAGGCATCTTATGGAATCAAAAAGGAATTCGAATTTATCAAAATAAGGCTTAAAAAGCATGTTTTTACACTTAAGCACAAATACGGGAGAGATTACAAAACCATGCTAATTCATAGGTTAAATGCGAGAAAAGGTCATCAAAATACTCTAAATCCAATACATGATAAACCGTCAAATTGGGGTTTATAACCCATTATGAAAATAGAGCTGGCGTGCCACGCCTTCGATATCAAGTGGCACGCCCAGGTTTTGCAACGCTGAAATAATGGCCTTTTTCACCTCCAGTTTTAACGTCCACCTTAGAGTGTTATATATCGTTGGAAAGCTCTTGATGTCAGATTTCCAATGCCACCAAGATTACTTTATTGGAATCTCTACAACTCAAGTTATGTTCCTTTGAAGATGAAGAGGTCAGGCTGGTAACTCTGTAGTGATGTGTTTTTCTTCTTGTGTTTTCAGGGTCAATATCTTCCTCAATTCTAGCGTCCATTATAAAGTGTTATATATGGTTGGAAAGAACTGGATGTCTACTTTCTAATGGCACTTAAAACACTTCATTTAGAGTTGTTCAGCTCAAGATATCTTCATTGAATGAGAGGAGGTAAGGCTGGCATATGCCCCGGCGTGCCACGCCAATGCTTTGGCGTGCCACGCCCATAATGGGGCTCCAAATAACTCCTCTGAAACTTAAGCCTGGCGTGCCATGCCCAAGACACCAAGTGGCACGCCCTCTTTGAGATCTTGGCTTCATAAACATGGCGTGCCATGCCCATAGCACCAAGTGGCACGCCCTCTTTGAGACTTGGCTTCATAAACTTGGCGTGCCACGCCCATAGCACCAAGTGGCACGCCCATGTTGGAACTGCATTCTTTCAAGCTTGGCATGCCATGCCCAGAGCTTCAAGTGGCACGCCCAGCTTCACACGCCCATCCTTATTTGTTGTTTTCTTCCCTTTTTGTTGCTCTTTTCACCTAAAATTCAGCACAAACCCATTTCAAAGCAATGTACCATAGTATATATCATTTGGTTCATGAAATTACATTGATTCAATGAGATTATACTCTTTTTATGGCCCTTTTAGATAAGAAAAATGGTACATGATGCGCAGTCATCACTACCTTAGAGGATAGTCTCCTTCGCCTTATAAGACACCACTTAGATTTAGTCATTCTCTAAACAACCAATATAGTTAATTTTTAACCAAAACCAAACCTTGAGTTTTCTAAAAATTGAAGAAAAATAAAAGAGGAATGTTTTCTCACCTTTGTGCGATAAAAACCCAAATCTAGGACTCCCAAAGCTCAAATCAAAACTCTTTTTAAGAACCAAAATCACAAATCCTAATTTTTGGAGAACCTTAACTCGAAAGTACCATGAAAATAGGAAGATAGGGGAGTTTTAAAGTTCTTATTGAAGAAATTGGTATGGTTGTGTAGAGAAAAGAAAAAGGAACATTTTAATCAAAACAAATCTTTGATTGTATCTCCAGCAAAAATTGAAGAAGAAGGATATGAATAGTAACTCTCTTTCTATTTTGAGTATTTCAAAACTTCCAACCTTAGAGAAAAATGAGAATCGCCAACTCATTTAGTTGCAAACCAAGCCGGAAAAGGGTACCTGCTAAAATATTTTGATGCTTAAGTTAATCAATTTGTGTATATCATGTTAATGACAACTAGACTTATCCTTTTTAGTTCCTCCTTTTGTAGAATTTTTTATTCTTTTATCAAAATGATGAGTTTTCAACCTTGCTTAATGAGCATCATGATTCTATTTGTTATACCCATTGTGATTACTCTCATTATTTCAGATAACTCTTACTGGTCCATAATTATTTTCACATGCAACCTTTCGTATTAATTTTAAGGATCAAAGGCTTCTCGACATTTGAAGGGTCCGAGGTTCAATGGACCTTTAATCATTTTTTCGTCCGTTGGGCCTTCATTACCTTATATCTTCGTAGTGACTTATAGGCATGTTGATGTCATTTTCTCGTGAGCTTGGGTTTAGTCCAAAAACTCTCTTTTTCTTCTTATTCTTGTACTATCTATTTTTCTTTCCTGGGAAGAAGAATGGAATTTGAAGGAAGAAATAGAAAGGACTACGATGCTTTAACGATTGTGAAGGAATGTTTTTATCTTTTTGTCCTTTCGGCTCTATGTAGAGGTCAAATTTTAAAGATATGCATCTCAATCTAAAAGAGATATTTTTCTGGTCTTTTTCTCCTTTTTACTTTTTTCATTAATGATATCAAGTTGACTTAAGTGTGTACATTTTACTTATGACCCATGAACTCATTTTCCAAGAACATTATAGTTTTGCACTTCAAATAATTTACCAAATTCAAATATATCATCAAATCTCTTAAGTGATACACTTAAATTTTCTACAAATTACATCAAATCATGTGATTTAAACACCTTTATATCCAATTTAAAATTAAAAAATTTACTAAATAATTTTTTGGGTCTTACAATGGGGATTGGGCAAAAATCACTTTATAGAGTTGGACAAATCTTCCTCTTCTTTAAGATATTGTACTTCATAAGGAGAACTCTGAATTGCAAAAGATGGTTGTTGAACTCTAGAAGGATGGGTCACCTTCTCAAAAAATGGAAAAAAATTGATGAGCGGATATTTTATACGCTTTTTGGGGGTAATTTCATGTAGATTTTAGTATGTTTTAGTTAGTTTTTAGTATAATTTTATTAGTTTTTAGGCAAAATTCATATTTCTAGACTTTACTATGAGTTTGTGTGTTTTTCTGTAATTTCAGGTATTTTCTGGCTGAAATTGAGGGAGCTGAGCAAAAATCTGATTTAGGCTGAAAAAGGACTGCAGATGCTGTTGGATTCTGACCTCCCTGTACTCGGAATGGATTTTTTAGAGCTAAGGAGTCCAATTGGGTTGGAAAGTAGACATCCAGGGCTTTCCAACAATATATAATAATCCATACTTTGCACAAAGATAGACGATGTAAACTAGCGTTGAACGCCAGTTCCATGTTGCAGTTTGGCGTTCAGTGCCAGAAACAGGTTGCAAGTTAGAGTTCAACACCAAAAACAGGTTACAACCTGGCGTTCAACTCTAGAAACAGCCCAGGCACATGAGAAGCTTATGTCTCAGCCCCAGCACACACCAAGTGGGCCCCAGAAGTGGATTTCTGCACCATCCATCCTAGTTTACTCATTTTCTGTAAACCTAGGTTACTAGTTTAGTATTTAAACAACTTTTAGAGATTTATTTTGTATCTCATGACATTTTTAGATCTGAACTTTGTAATTTTTGACGGCATGAGTCTCTAAACTCCATTGTTGGGGGTGAGGAGCTCTACAGCGTCTCGATGAATTAATGCGATTATTTCAATTTCCATTCAAACATGCTTGTTCCTATCTAAGATGTTCATTCGCGCTTTACTATGAAGAATGTGATGATCCGTGACACTCATCACCTTCCTCAATCCATGAACGTGTGCCTGACAACCACCTCCGTTCTACATTAGATTGAATGAGTATCTCTTAGATTCCTTAATCAGAATCTTCGTGGGATAAGCTAGAACATTTTGGCAGCCACTCTTGAGGATCCGGAAAGTCTAAACCTTGTCTATGGTATTCTGAGTAGGATTCAAGGATTGAATGGCTGTGACGAGCTTCAAACTCGTGATTGTTGGGCGTGATGACAAACGGAAAAGAATCAATGGATTCTATTCCGACATGATCGAGAACCAACAGATGATTAGCCGTGCTGTGATAGAGCATTTGGACCATTTTCACTGAGAGGATGGGAAGTAGCCATTGACAACGGTGATGCCCTACATACAGCTTGCCATGGAAGGAGCCTTGCAATTATGAAAGTGAGAAAGCATTATGTCGTAGGAATTCAGAGGACAAAGCATCTCCAAAACTCCAACATATTCTCCATTACTGCATAATAAGTATTTATTTCATGCTCTTTTACTTTTTACAATTTAAACTTAAAATTATTATTGATACTATATCCTGACTAAGAATAATAAGATAACCATAGCTTGCTTCAAGCCAACAATCTCCGTGGGATTCGACCTTTACTCACGTAAGGTATTACTTGGACGACCCAGTGCACTTGCTGGTTAGTTGTGCGAAGCTGTGAGAAATAGTCCATTAATATTGGCATACGCAATTTCGTTGATAAACCCCAATTTGACGGTTTATCTTGAATTGAATTTAGAGTATTTTGTAGACCTTTTCTCACATTTACCCAATGAATTAGCATGGTTTTGTATATTCTCCTTTAATTGTGCTTAAGAGTGAAAACATGCTTTTTAGGTCTTAAAATAAATAAATTTAATTCACCTTGATTCCATTAGATGCCTTGATATGTTTGTTAAGTGATTTAAGGTTTAGGAGGCAAAGATTGGATCAAGGGAATGAAGAAAGAAAGCATGAAAAGTTGGAGAACTCATGAAGAAATGAAAGAACCAGAAAGCTGTCAAGCCGACCTCTTCGCACTTAAACGACCATAACTTGAGCTACAGAGGTCCAAATGATGCGGGGCTTTGAAATGATATAAGATTTGCTATGGTTGAACCGCGCATGGTGACGCGTACGCGCATAGTACGCGCACGCGTCGTTGCTGCCACCTGGTTCACTTAAAGCAAAACGTGGCCAGCGAATTCTAAAGCCTTGTTGGCCCAAGCCAACTCATTTCTGATGCTATTTAAGCCAAGAATTGAAGGGGGAATGGATACTTTTCATACTTTAGAAGTTAGTTACCATTAGTTTAGTTTAGCTTAGTTTAGTAGTTAGAATTAGTTTCTAGAGAGAGAAGCTCTCACTTCTCTCTAGGATTAGGATTAGGATTAGGTTTAGTTCTTAGATCTAGATTTTAATTCATCTTTTTCTACTTCTATCTTCTCAATTCTTTGTTGTTACATTCATCTTCCTCTATTCTTTTGTTGTAATTTCCTTTATGTTGTTCTTATACTTTGTTGTGGATCTACTTTTGTTCCTCCTATTCTCTTTCAATTCAATTAGAGGTAATTCATAATAATTGTGTTCATTTGATTTGTTGTTGTTTAATTCCTTGCAATTGAGTAGTGTAGATTTACTTTTCTTGCAATTTTACTATGCTTTCCTTTTATGCCTTCCACGTGTTTGATGAAATGCTTGGTTGGATTTTAAAGTAGAATTTTATACTCTTGGCTTGGAAAGATAACTTAGGAACTCTTGAGTTACTAATGTCCAAGTAATTGATGATTGGGATCCATTGACTCTAGTTCTCACTAATTGAATTAGTGGAGAGTTAGGACTTAAGGACTAGGATTGATATAGCTCATTTGACTTTCCTTTACTATTAGTTAGAGGATGATTTAATGAGATTCATCCTTGCCAATTCTCATATTGTGGTTAGTGATTAGGATATAGATCCTTGACCACCAACCCTTGCCAAGACCATTTTAGCCATTAGTTTACTTTCTTGCCATTTATCTTTCATGCCTCTTATCAAAACCCCAAAAATAATTCATAACCAATAACAAGACACTTTATTGTAATTCCTAGGGAGAATGACCCGAGGTTTCAATACTTCGGTTTATAAATTTAGGGGTTTGTTACTTGTGACAAACAATCTTTTGTATGAAAGGATTATTGTTGGTTTAGGAACTATACTTGCAACGAGAATTCATTTGTGAAATTCTAAACCGTCAAAAATCTAATCATCATTCGTGCATCAAAAATCTTAGAAGAAAATCATGGGTCAATCTCAGAAGGGGTCATGATATCAGAAGAAAGCCTTAAAAATCCTGGGTGAAGTTAAATAGGTCAAGCTCCAAGCTTTTGAACTTCTTAGATGAAACAAAAAGGAGAAAAATTCCACATCCAAGAGAGTTCACTCTTTTAGTGATCATGGAAATAATGAAAGAGGAATAGAATATTATATTCGCATACGCACAATCATGCATGAATTTTTCAAGACTGAAATGACTTGTGGTGTTGGCAACAGATGAGTTAAAGAATTCTCTGGGGCAAACACCTTTCTACCATCCATCAAGTGCAAATCGGATTATGATATTGTCTAAACTACTGGATTCCAAAGTCCATTCCATGAAATTTATGCCTGTAATGACCCAATTTCTAGTACGTCATGATCATACCAAAAATCGAGTGTTATCAACTTGCTTTCAAAATATAACTACTATTTAATATTAAGCTTGTAATCATGTTAGCATGTGATCAATTTTGTTAGAAATATATTTTTTTATACAAAAAGATATGGAAAATTGAAAATGACATACATGAATACAAAAATAGAAGAATAAATAAAACACAAGAAAACTAAACTCATAATATACATCATACACATTATATACAGAATAGAAACATTATCCAAAAGAAGTCAATATTACATCCTTTTATACACCTTTACTCATAACTATGTACATATATATACACTTGATACTCTGGGGCCTGGCCCATAGAAGAAGCCCCAAGTCTAGCGTCCATACTAGCCTAGCAAGTCTAACAAACTCCCGATCTCTCTATGGTTCTAACCAAAAGTGAGAGGCTAAACCCAAAACACCGGTGCTAAGCTATAGTCCCATAAAAACATGCTACCGTACTCTAACTGTCACTATTAGAAGACAAGATCTCTACCATCTCTGGATCCTCCTTCAGGTCCTCATCATCATCAGAAATCACTATGACCTCAGAGGAACTCCTAGGACTACTGTCACTACTGATGTCTATGTGTGCAGGGTCGCTTGCAAACATATGTCCGTCTACTGGTATATGATCCAATCCCTCTGCTGGAGGTCCTCACTAATGCCTAATAAAGATGATACCATCGGCTTGAAGAGAATGTCCCAATCAGGATAAGGTGCATGGACAAACTTTTCAATTGGGTTAGGATCAGGAACTGCTTAGTTGATAAATCCATATTTGATGATAAATTTTGGCTTAAATTGAATAGATTTCATCACATAAACTCACATTTATTCACTTAAATAGCATACCTTTGTGATTTCCTTCCAAATTGCACTTAATTTTAAAAACATTCTTTTTAAGCTAAAAAATGCTCATTTTAATTCCCTTAAATACCATTCGATGCATTGATATGTTTGTTCAGTGATTTCAGGTTTTAAAAATCAAGGATAGATTGGAAGAAGTGAAAAAGGAAGCAAGCAAGAGCGGGAAATCATGAAGAAATGAAGATTTGGGATTTCTGTAGATATGTATAGGCATCCTTTTTGCTGCGTATGCATCTTCTGTTTTGCTCCTCATCCGCGTATGTGGACCACATTGCCGCGTATGCGGGAATGCTTGCACGTGCCTCATTAATGGAAAGAAATTGGGGGAAATTTCTAAGCTCTTTTTGGCCCAATTTCAAGTCCAGTTCGAAGATTAGAGGTTGAGGGGTGAAGGAATCATGGACACAACATTCCATTAGTTAGATTTTACATTGTTTTGACTTCTAGAGGGTAGAACTCCTCCTTCTCTCTAGGTTTTAGTGTTCTTTTGTTAATTTCAGTTTTTGTTACTATAATTGTAGTTACTCTTCTCTAATTTTACTTGGCACTCTTGCAATTTTAGTTATTTTGGGTTATGATTTTGGATCTTGTTGGATTTAGATTCTAGTAACACATTGAGGTTTTTCCTATTTTATTTGTGTTATTTGATTTGTCATTGTTGATTATAGATAGTGGGTAACTTTAATTTGGATTGCTTTCTCAAGTTTATGATGTCTTTTGTTATTGCTCACTAAGTGTTTGAGGAAATGTCACTTATGACTATGGAGTAGATTTTCATTCTCAGCTTTAGGGTTGAGTAATTAGAGACTCTTGAATTGTAAAAATCAGGTGTTAATTGGTAATTGAAGGTTGCTAGCTAGCTTGAACTCCACTAAATCTAGTCTTTCACTAGGAATTGACTAGGACTTGTGGACTAGAGTTAAATTGTACTCACTTGACTTTTCTTCAATTTTTAGAGGATGACTAAGTGAGAGCAATAGGTATTTAGCATTACAATTAAGAAAGATAATGAGGATAAAAATTCTAATTCTCACCCTTAGCCAAGGTTTCTTATCTTGATTGGTTGTATTTCTCTTGTTAACTTTGATTCTTAGCTCCCTTAGCTTGATTCCATATATTTAGTTGAATGTCATTATCATTGTCATCTGATTAATTGTTTGATTGATAGCTCTAGTTGTTTAAATTTAGTTGTTAGTTATTCATTGCTTATAATTTCTAGTCAATTTTCTTTTTCCAAACTCAAAAACCTCGAAAAACTCCTAACCAATGATATGCATCCTATTGCAATTCCTAGGGAAAACGCCCAGGATTCTACTCCCAGCGATTGATTTGATTATTGTGACATTCTTTTAAACTTTGATTTGGGATCACTTGTCTATTTAGGATATACTTGCGACATTTAGTTGAAAAATCATTTGGACATTTCTAAGCCAGCATTTATCTCACGCCAAGTTTTTGGCGCCGTTCCAGGTCCACTCAACATGCAAGGGAAAGGAACGACCATTCAAAGGCTATTGTTGAAGTATCTGCTAGTGAATCCAATCTTATAAAGACCTTGGGAGAGATGACCACTATTCTAAAGCAAATCCATCAAAATCAATGGTACATGAAATCATGATACACAACTTCGTGCAGCTGACCAGCAAGTGCACTGGGTCGTCCAAGTAATACCTTACGTGAGTAAGGGTCGATCCCACGGAGATTGCCGGCTTGAAGCAAGCTATGGTTATCTTGTAACTCTTAGTCAGGAGATTAATGATAAAAATGATTTTTGTTTACAAAGAATGAATAACATGAAATGAAAAGTACTTGTGATTCAGTAATGAGGAGTAGGTTGAGGTTTTGGAGATGCTCTGTCTTCTGAATCTCTGCTTTCCTACTGTTGTCTTCTTCACGCACGCAAGGTTCCTTCCATGGCAAGCTGTATGTTGGTGGATCACCATTGTCAATGGCTACCATCCGTCCTCTCAGTGAAAAAGGTCCTCTACAGTTTCCCGTATGGCTAATCATCTGTCGGTTCTCACTCGTGCTAGAATAGGATCCATTGATCCTTTTGCACACTGTCACTGTGCCTAGCATTTGTGAGTGAAGCTCGTCAGAGTCACCCCTTCCCGGATCCTACTCAGAATACCACAGACAAGGTTTAGACTTTTTGGATCTCAAGAGTGTAGCCAATTGATTCTAGCTTATACCACGAAGACTCTGGTTTCACGAATTTGAACATTCTGTTATCAGGAGAAGTAATCAAACTCGTGAACCAGGAACCCAAGAGATACACACTCAATCTAAGATAGAACGGAGGTGGTTGTCAAGCACGCATTCATAAGTTGAGAATGGTGATGAGTGTCACGGATCATCACATCCATCATGTTGAAGTGCGAATGAATATCTTAGAATTGAAACAAGCGTCATTGAATAGAAAACAGAAGTAATTGCATTAATCCATCGAGACACAGCAGAGCTCCTCACCCCCAACCATGGGGTTTAGAGACTCATGCCGTAGAAGATACAAATTTAGATGTAAAATGTCATCCGATCCAAAATAAATCTCTAAAAGTAGTTTTTATACTAAACTAGTAACCTAGGTTTACAGAAAATAGGTAAACTAAGATAGATAGTGTAGAAATCCACTTTTGGGGCCCACTTGGTGTGTGCTTGGGCTGAGCATTAAAGCTTTCACGTGTAGAGGCTATTCCTGGCATTAAACGCCAGCTTTGGTGTCAGTTTGGACGTTTAACTCCAGCTTTTATGCCAGTTCTGGCGTTTAACGCCAAAAAGGGTAGAAAGTTGGCATTAAAACGCTAGTTTTTTTTGTCAAGTGGATTAGACAGCCCCCAGTCCTATGCATTACACCCATGCATTACACACTCACACAACCCACTCACACACACTACATGGGGATACACACAAATGGTTCAATATTCCTCCACGAGGATTTGAACCCGGTGCAACTCAATGGGAGGCAAACAAAGTTGCCATCTGACCCAAGCCTCGGCCAGTTTGTGCTATCAAATCTTGGGCAAAGTATGGACTATTATACATTGCTGGAAAGCCCAAGATGTCTACTTTCCAATGCATTTGAGAGCACGCCAATTAAACTTCTGTAACTCAAGAAAATCTATTTCGCGTACAGGAAGGTCAGAATCCAACAGCATCTGTAGTTCTTTTTCAACCTTTGAATCAGATTTTTGCTCAGGTCCCTCAATTTCAGCCAGAAAATACCTGAAATCATAGAAAAACACATGAACTCATAGTAAAGTCCAGAAATGTGATTTTTGCATAAAAACTAATAAAAATATACTAAAAAGTAGCTAAAGCATACTAAAAACTACAAGAAAATACCACCAAAAATCGTATAAAATATCCGTTCAACACAACACTAAACTTAAACTGTTGCTTGTCCTCAAGTAACTAGATAAATAAAATAGGATAAAAAGAATGAGTTTTAAGTGAAGCTCAGTTTCTAATTAGATAAGTGGGGCTAGTAGCTTTTTGCTCCTGAACAGTTTTGGCATCTCAATTCATCCTTTGAAGTTCAGAATGATTGGCTTCCATAGGAACTTAGAATTTTAGATAGTGTTATTGATTTTCCTAGTTCAGTATGTTGATTTTTGAACACAGCTACTTTATGAGTCTTGGTCGTGACCCTAAGCACTTTGTCTTCCACTATTACCACCGGATACATAAATGCCACAGACACATAACTGGGTGAACCTTTTTAGATTGTGACTCAGCTTTGCTAAAGTCCCCAGTTAGAGGTGTTCAGAGTTCTTAAGCACACTTTTTTTGCTTTGGATCACGACTTTAACCACTCAGTCTCAAGCTTTTCACTTGGACCTTCATGCCACAAGCACACGGTTAGGGACAGCTTGATTTAGCCACTTAGGCCAGGATTTTATTCCTTTGGGCCCTCCTATCCATTAATGCTCAAAGCCTTGAATCCTTTTTACCCTTGCCTTTTGGTTTTAAGGGCTATTGGCTTTTTCTTTTTCTTTCTTTTTTTCTTTTTTGCCAATATTTTTTTTCTTTTTCTTCTTCACTGCTTTTTCTTGCTTCAAGAATCAATTTCATGGTTTTTCAGATTATCAATAACATTTCTCTTTGTTCATCATTCTTTCAAGAGCTAACAATTTTAACATTCATAAACTTTACTATAAAAAATATGCACTATTCAAGCATTCATTCAAGAGACAAAAGTGTTGCCACCACATAAAAATAATTAGAATTTTTCTTATTAAAAACTTGAAATAATTGCCTCCTTACTCTAAAGAGAATCTACTATTTTATTCATGTTTAGTGATGTTGAGAAGAACAAATTATAGCTTACTTGGAGATAATAAAAATAAAAATAAAAATAAAGACCCTAATTACTAATACTTATGTAATTCTTAAGATAGGTTTCTAATAATAAAAGTTATCACAGATTTAATATTAGGACTCAACAACCTTTATTTTGGGAGATGGATGCTCCTTCAATCTGTGGGATGTCTGGTCCCTCAAGGGAAAGCTTATGGCGCTTCAGCTCCTGTAACTCACGCCCTTGCTTTTCTTGTTGCTTAAGCAGCTTGTAGAGCATGCTATTTTGATTTTGCTGTTCTTTCTTAACTTGATCCATAGCTTCTTGCAGCTTGGTGACAGATGCTTCTAGGCAGGCCCAGTAGTCAATTTGAGGGATTTCTGGGAGGAACTTCTACGCCCTCCTCTTGATGGAGTTGTCATGTACTTGTTGTCCCTCCATTGACTTTTTGGTAATTGGATGCTCGACTGAGATAAACTCATCCACTCCCATCTTTACCCCAGCATCTTTACAGAGCAGGGAGATTAAGCTTGGGTAAGCCAATTTGGCTTTAGTGGAGTTCTTATTTGCAATTATGTAAATCTCATAAGCAATCAGATGATGAATCTCCACTTCGTTTTCTAGCATAATGTAATGAATCATCACTGCTCTTTTGACAGTGACTTTAGAGCGGTTGCTAGTGGGCAGTATAGAATGCCCAATGAAGTCCAACCAGCCCCTAGCGACTGGTTTGATATCTCCTCTCTTGAGTTGGTTTGGGACACCTTTTAAGTTGGTTATCCACTTAGTTCCAGGGAGGCATATGTCCTCTAGAACTTGGTCCAAATGCTTATCTACTCTCACCATTCTCCTATTAAAGGATTCTGGATCATCTTGTAGTTGAGGCCGCTTGAAGACCTCTCTTATTTTGTCATGGTGAAAGTAAATAGTCTTCCCTCTGACCATAGTTTGAAAGGTATGGAAGGCAGTTCCCGTCATTCTCTGCTTATCTATTAACCACAGATTTGAGTAGAATTCCTGGACCATGTTTCTTCCCACCTTTGTCTCAGAATTAGCTAGGATTTCTCATCCTCTGTTTCGAATCCGTTCTTGGATCTCCGGATATTCGTCTTCTTTTAGATCTAATATAACTTCCGTGATCACTGACCTCAAACCCATTATTTTGTGGTAATGGTCTGCATGTTCTTTGGTTAAGAACCTCTCTTGTTTCCAAAGTGGTTTTGGATTATTCTCTTTCTTGCCTCTTAGAGTGGTTTGTTCTGCTTTAGGGGCCATGATCTTGGTGAGTTTTTGCTCAGTGATCACGGAAAAACACACCAAACTCAGAGGTTTGCTTGTCCTCAAGCAAAAGAAAGGAAAGGAGAGGAATAGAGGGGGAGACAAATTCGAATGATGGATGGATGGGGATGGCCGAACGTGTATTTAAAAGGGAGGGGGTTGGTTTCAAAAATTTTAAAAAAGATATGATAGAAAGATCTGATTTGGAAAAGATGAATCATGATATGAAAAGATGAGATTTTAAAATTCAAAAGATATGGAGAAGATATAAAGAAGTTAAATCTGAATTTTTGTTGATGTGTCTAAGAATTAAAAGAAGATATGATTATTATTCGAAAACCTAATAATCTCTTAATATAGTTGAATCCGCCTGACTGGGATTTACAAGATGACCATAGCTTGCTTCATACCAACAATCTCTGTGGAATCGATCCTTACTCACGTAAGGTATTACTTGGACGACCCAGTACACTTGCTGGTTAGTTGTGCGGAGTTGTGACAAAGTGTGATTTATGTTTGAGAGCACCAAGTCTTTGGAGCCATTGTTGATGATCACAATTTCGTCCACCAGATGGCCGAAACTCTTGCCCTTGGCATTGTTGCTAGTGTTTTTATCAAACACTCTAGTTCATCCCAAGTTGGCAACGCCCAAAATCACTTCATTGGCCCAACATTTCTTGCTTCCATTGCCAAGGAACACGCAGCCTTTCTCCAAGTTGTGACAATGTACTCGAAGCTCTTCTAGCTCCTCTCCAAGGCCCTGGCGTTACCTAGGAACACGCCAGCTCTTCCTGGAGTTGGCAATGCCCAAAGTCTCTTCCTCCTTGCCAAGCTTGCTATATCCCCAAGCTTTCTTGCTCCAATTCTTGCTCCATTGCCTTCTTGCCTCATTACCTATCATTAACCAAACACATGCCTCAAAGCCTTGCTAAATCACAAGATTTTGCATCATTCATAACATCAAACAATTCTTGCATAAATCTCATGAAAATGCACATAATTAACTATGTTTGATTGAATCAAGGCATGCATACAATTCTCATCCAAATACTTGCTTATTGCCTAAGAAAATGCATGAAATCAACCTAAAGCATACAAAAAATGGCTAGTAAAACTAGCCAAGATGCCCTGGCATCACTCCCTATTCAATTCGGTTTCAAGGAAACATGCTTAAACATGTGTTTTCTTGATGTTCTTCCTTAGGAATCATGCTTAACATGACTTAAGGGCCAAGAAACATGAATTTCTAGCACGTATAAGGTGAGAAATCACTTCCTAACATGCTGACTAAGATTTGGTTAGTTGAGGGTTTTTGGATTTAAAGTTGTTCTTGATGTGATTTAGGAGGAAAAAGTGCTTAAGGACCACCTAAGGACCTAACCGAATTAGGAGCAGCAAAACCAGGTAGGGTTTGACAAAATTAATCTCGATTGATTGTGTTTAAGTTTGGTGATTATGATATGGTTTGGCTGTGCTTGAAATTGATTGTTTATATGAGTGATTCTTGATGAAATTTTGGTGAAAATTTGTTAAAATTTGATGATATTCAAGCTATGAATGCATGTTCTTGTGGCTGCTGGAATTTCAAACCCTAACCTTTAAATTGGGGTTCAATTTGTGTTAAATTCATGTAGAAAAGATGGGGTCTTAGTGGCTGGGAAATTATTATGAATTTTGGTAAAAATCGGTTGCTGAAAAGATTGAAAAACGGGTAAAAACAAAGAAAGAATCTGAAGAATTTACGAAGAACATGAAGAACACTTTGAGTGTGATGAAGAACATTGAAGAACACCTTTTAGTTCTTAGAAAGGGCAAGGTTGTAATTATTTTGGTGTTTGAGGGGTTATTTGGTAATTTCTAAAAGTTAGGATGGTTAAAGTATAAATATTAAAAGTTACAGGTGGTAAAAAGTAAATTTTAAAGGTTAAAAGTTAAAGTAGTGTAATTTTCAAAATTTTAATGATGAAATAATAAATAATAATAAAATATTAAATAATAATATTTAATTAAAAATAATATTTTAATAAAAATAAAAAAATAATACGAAAAAGGCAGTTTTTTGTAAAAGCTTTAGAAAGACAACTTTAAGCGCAGAATCTCATAATTACCTTCATAATAACACTTAGGGAGTGGGAAGTGCATATTAGTAAGGCAAAGATAAAGGAAAGATAAGAAGTTAAAGAAAAGATAAAAACCAAAGAAAATTCTATAAAGTTTTAATGACAGAAAAACAAACAGAGATTAGTGAACGAACTAGGGCAACATAGTTAGTTCTTGAGTTGCGCCCAGGGTTAGGTATAATATGAAAAGTTAAACTGTTTCAATATAGACTTAATGAACCTATACTTGGGGCAGACTAACTATTTATACCGAAATTTACATTAGCTCTAAAACATATATTAAGCAGAGAAATCAGAGCAGAGTAAAGAAACACAGAGAACAGAGTAACCATAGTACAGTAAAAAGTTACAGAGAAAAGAGAAACCAAAACAGAGTAAAGAGATATAAGGAGAAAAAGAGAAATATGATAAAGAGAATAGAGAACAAGCAGAGGGCCTGTTGAAAGGTCATTTGTTGCATTAAGGCAACTCCAGAGTCATTTGTATGATCATCTGCTGCATTGAGGCAGTCAGATAGATGGTGGTACAACCACTGAGAGTGCTTTTCTGAGATACCTTGCTATAATGCTTTGTTGTAAGACAGAGGTTGCTTACAGAGGTATCGAGATCAGTGTGCTCTTGTAAGACAGAGGTTGCTTACAGTGAGTGTGTTTTTGCTCCTGTAAGGCAGAAGTTACTTACAGTGAGTGTGTTGTTGCTCCTGTAAGACAGAGGTTGCTTACAGTGAGTGTGTTGGGCGTATATCGGCTAATAAGTGCCACCCTGCAAGACAAAGGTTGCTTGCAGTGGGTATTGCCAACAGGAAAGCCTTATCCAGACAGAGGTTGCTGGGTAACGTCAGGAGCGGGTATGTAACAGACAGATAATCTCATTACCTGCACTAGGGCTACACATGCATCATATTTGGTTGCACATTTCCTCTTTGTTATGATTGTTTTTGAATGTATGCTTTCCTTGTTTGTATTCTATTCACTGTGTCTGTGTTTTACTTTCTTGTATTCTTCTATTTGTGTTCTATTTTCTGTTTGCTCTATTTTCTCTATTTATCTGTTTACTACTTCACTGTATTCTACTATTCGTCTGCGAGAAAACATAGAATTAATGAACTTAACTAATAACCCCGGCCCTACTAAGAACTCCCAAGTTCTTACCCCTTCTCTCTCCATTCCCCCTTCAGATGGAAGCAAAAGTTCCCTTCCATAGTTCGCTGACGATCGTACGCAAAAAGGATTCCGCTCTAGGTAGCCTTTTGAGTCTAGGGTGAATCTCGTTCTCTGTTTATATGTATATACTGTGAGACCAGCCAACGTCTGCACCCAGTTCGAATGCGCACTTTAGCCTAAATCTTGTGTACGAGATTCCTGTTGTGTAGCTACTTGATGGAGTACCAGTGGGACGTTATATGGCAATGTATGATCGTGCGGAGGAGTAGTAGACGACCTTCCACCTTTTGATGACATTTGACCTGACTTGAGTTTTAAAGACCTAGAACGTATTTTCCCTCGCTTTAGTAGTTTAGAGGGACTAGGTTAGTATAGAGTCTAGGATAGCCTGGGTGCCAGCTTAGGGACTTCTTGAACAGGTCAGGGCATAGGATGTTGTACGTATATATATGTATATAGTTATTATCTAGCTATATCTAGGGGTGTTCTAACTAAAAGTCTATACTTAAATAAAGGCTGGATCACTGAATGATGTTAACTGTTTGAGATGTATATATGTGCGGTTGTTTATAACTATTTTATCTGTTATTATTTGCGAGTTGATTGTGAATGATCCTGTTTAATAACCCATACGTTTTAAAAAAAAGTATCTCGTAAAATAACTACGCTTCAACGAATTAGGCTCATATAATAAATAATAGATAATAATTAGGAAGACAAGTTGGTAGCGCTCAATTTCTAGTATGATCATGAAGAACCAAAAATTAGGTCGTTACAATTTGGTATCAGACCAGTTCATTCCCAGTAGAGCCTCAGGAGTGGACTGACTATGCTTCACTGCATACTCTGCTTGTGTGTTTCATGCTGTTAGGGTATCTTTAAGATACATTTGGCATGAATGTTTATGAGCACTCATTTTGGGAATGTTCGTGCCTAACTTTAGATATTAAGACTGATCACCTTAATATTGATTGTTTGGTGCGGATAAGACCTCAATGACTGTGAATAGGCATAGTTTAATCGAGCTCCAAACGATGAATCGATGTGAGCCACGATAGTTGTTATGTCCATGGCTATGAGCCCATGACTATGTGAGATTTGGGTGATGTAAGGAACGGACCGATCTTTTCGTTAGAATGGCTTGAAGGAAAAAGATCGCTTGAAGATGGATTCTTACACATGGCTGAAATTTTGAGGGCAAAATTTTCTTTTAGGAGAGTAGAATGTAACAACCCTGATTTTCGAGTATGCGAGATCTTTTCTGAAAGCACGGAATCCTCCGAAAGATCAGTAAAGGGAACACCTCTGTTGTATCATCAAGCATCTCAATCCTCATTGTCATTATATTATCTTTAATTCAGGACCTTAGTGGAGATAAGCCCGACAACGCAATCACGAAGAAACTTGTTTTTGAACCGTATCGGTTAGGAGTTTTGATTCTGGTTTTCATAAGTAGTCTCTGTTTGATGAGCTGGACTCGATTCATGAGATAAGAAAGATAATAGTATACTATTATCATTATATTAGTATTAGAATATTTTTGAATGATATTATAAGGTTACCTGGTCTGTTTTAGTAAAAAACAGGAAATCGGTTTAACCGGGTTCACAGTTTACTGGTGTAGCTTAGCACCAGCACTCTCTGGTGACTTTAGCAATGCTAAGGCCTCATTATACATGTTCTATTCTCATAATAAATATTCTACTAGTGTCATTTATGCTAGTAGCTCAGAAAATAATTTTTAGACATGTTTGTACAAGTGTTCCGATACATCTAGTTTTAGTAGTTATACACCTGAGATATTTTAATATTATTTTAACCCACCTCCAAGCCAGCCAATCACAACTCACCTTACACCCCAAAGACCTCCAAGACTGTCTCATTTATTCATTTTGGCCGAAAATAACAAGAGAGAAAAGAGAGAAACTTTCATGAACACTTAATCTTCAAAGCCTGATTTCTTTTGAACTAAAACTCAAATCAAAACTCCAATTTCACCAAAATGGTCCTCTCTTCTTCCTCTACATAACCATACAACATATCAAGGCTGGAAATACGGTGAGATGGCTGTCTCCCTCCTTCTTCAATTCGGTTTCAAGGAAACATGCTTAAACATGAGTTTTCTTGATGTTCTTCCTTAGGAATCATGCTTAACTTGACTTGAGGGCCAAGAAATGTCAATTTCCAGCACATCTAAGGTGAGAAATCACTTCCTAACATGCTGACTAAGATTTGGTTAGTTGAGGGTTTTGGATTTAAAGTTGTTGTTGATGTGATTTAGGAGGAAAAACTGCTTAAGGACCACCTAAGAACATAACCGAATTAGGAGCAGCAAAACCAGGTAGGGTTTGACGAAATTAATCTCGATTGATTGTGTTTGAGTTGTGTGATTATGATATGGTTTGGCTGTGCTTGAAATTGATTGTTTATATGAGTGATTCTTGATAAAATTTTGGTGAAAATTTGATGAAATTTGATGATATTCAAGCTATGAATGCATGTTCTTGTGGCTGATGGAATTTCAAACCCTAACCTTTAAATTGGGGTTCAATTTGTGTTAAAATCATGTGAAAAAGATGGGGTTTTAGTGGCTGGGAATTTATTATGAATTTCGGTAAAAATCGGTTGTTGAAAAGATTGAGAAATGGGTAAAAACAAAGAAAGAATCTAAAGAATTTATGAAGAACACAAAGAACACTTTGAGTGTGATGAAGAACATTGAAGAACACCTTTTAGATCTTAAAAAGGGCAAGGTTGTAATTATTTTGGTGTTTGAGGGGTTATTTGGTAATTTCTAAAAATTAGGGTGGTTAAAGTAGAAATATTAAAAGTTACGGGTGGTAAAAAGTAAAGTTTAAAGGTTAAAAGTTAAATTAGGGTAATTTTCGAAATTTTAATGATAAAATAATAAATAATAATAAAATTTTAAATAATAATATTTAATTAAAAGTAATATTTTAATAAAAATAATAAAATAATGCAGAAAAGGCAATTTTTTGTAAAAGTTTTAGAAAGACAACTTTAAGTGCAAAATCTCATAATTACCTTCATAAAACACTTAGGGTTAGGTATAATATGAAAAGTTAAACTGTTTCAGTATAGACTTAATGAACCTATACTTGGGACAGACTAACTATTTATACCGAAATTTACATAAGCTTTAAATACATATGTTAAGCAGAGAAATCAGAGTAGAGTAAAGAAACATAGAGAACAGAGTAACCAGAGTAAAGTAAAGAGATACAGAGAAAAGTGAAACCAGAATAGAGTAAAGAGATATAAGGAGAAAAGGGTAATATGATAAAGAGAATAGAGAACAAGCAGAGGGCCTGTTGAAAGGTCATTTGTTGCATTAAGGCAACTCTAGAGTTATTTATATGATCATCTGCTGCACTGAGGTAGTCAGATAGATGGTGGTACAACCACTGAGAGTGCTTTTCTGAGATACCTTGCTATAATGCTTTGTTGTAAGACAGAGGTTGCTTACAGAGGTATCGAGATCAGTATGCTCCTGTAAGACAGAGGTTGCTTACAGTGAGTGTGTTGTTGCTCCTGTAAGACAGAGGTTACTTACAGTGAGTGTGTTGTTGCTCCTGTAAGACAGAGGTTGCTTACAGTGAGTGTGTTGGGCGTATATCGGCTAATAAGTGCTGCCCTGCAAGACAAAGGTTGCTTGCAGTGGGTATTGCCAACAGGAAAGCCTTATCCAGACAGAGGTTGCTGGGTAGTGTCGGGAGCGGGTATGTAACCGACAGATGAGCTCATTACCTGCACTAGGGTTAGACATGCATCATATTTGGTTGCACATTTCCTCTGTTATGATTGTTGTTTGAATGTATGCTTTCTTTGTTTGTATTCTATTCACTGTGTCTGTGTTTTACTTTCTTGTATTCTTCTATTTGTGTTCTATTTTCCGTTTGCTCTATTTCTCTATTTATCTGTTTACTACTTCACTGTATTCTGCTATTCGTTTGCGAGAAAACATAGAATTAATGAATTTAACTAATAACCCTGGCCCTACTAAGAACTTCCCAATTCTTACCCCTTCTTTCTCCGTTCCCCCTTCAGATGGAAGCAAAAGTTCCCTTCCATAGTTCCCTGACGATCGTACACAAAAAGGATTCTACTCTAGGTAGTCTTCTGAGTCTAGGGTGAATCTCGTTCTCTGTTTATATGTATATACTGTGAGACCAACCAATGTCTCCACCCCGTTTGTATGTGCATTTTAGCCTAAATCCTGTGTACGAGACTCCTGTTGTGTGGCTACTTGATGGAGTACCAGTGGGACGTCATATGGCAATGTATGATCGTGCAGAGGAGTAGTAGACGACCTTCCACCTTTTGATGACATTCGACCTGACTTGAGTTTTAAAGACCTAGAACGTATTTTCCCTCGCTTTAGTAGTTTAGAGGGACTAGGTGAGTATAGAGTCTAGGATAGCCTGGGTGCCAGCTTAGGGACTTCTTGAACAGGTCAGGGCCTAGGATGTTGTATGTATATATATGTATATAGTTATTATCTAGCTATATCTAGGGGTGTTCTAACTAAAAGTCTATACTTAAATAAAGGCTAGATCACTGAATGATGTTAACTGTTTGAGATGTATATATGTGCGGTTGTTTGTAACTATTGTATCTATTATTATTTGCAAGTTGATTGTGAATGATCCTATTTAATAGCCCATACGTTTTAAAAAAAAATTATCTCGTAAAATAACTACGCTTTTAACAACGAATCAGGCTCATATAATAAATAATAGATAATAATTAGGAAGACAAGTTGGTAGCGCTCAGTTTCTAGTATGATCATGATGCACCAAAAATTGGGTAGTTACAGTCCAAGCAGACTCAGCCATGTCGGCGATCAGTTGCCATGCTTCATCTGTGGTCTTGTACTTTTTCAGAGAACCATTGCTTGCACCATCTAATGTAGTCTTATCCTGAGGCTTCATGCCTTGTGTGAAGTAGCCAATCAACACCAACTTGACAATCATGTGAAGTACCCGATCAACACCAATACTCATAGAGAGTCTCGGATTTGCCTTGGATGATCATTGAAATCTCTTTCCTTAGTCTATCAGTAACTTCAGCTGGAAAGTATTTTTCTAGGAATTCCCTCCTGAGCGTATCCCAGTTAGTAACAACTACTTTAGGTTGAGTGTAGTACCACTCCCTCGCCTTTTCCGCAATAGAAAACGGGAAAGCGGCTGGCAGAATAGAAGTTCCAGATGCACTGTTACGCCTAGCACTCGAACAGGTTGTCTGAAAATCACTGAGGTGCTTGAGAGGCTCTTGAGTAGGTAAGCCGTTGGTGGACAAAATTGTGATCATCAACAATGGATCCAAAGACTTGGTGCTCTTAAACATGAATTACACTTTGTCACAACTCCGCACAACTAACCAGCAAGTGTACTGGGTCGTCCAAGTAATACCTTACGTGAGTTAGGGTCGATCCCTGATAAACCCATATTTCATGAGTTCTTTTGTGCTTAATTTGAGTGATTTATATAATCCTTCACCTACTTATTCACATTAATTGCATGGTTTTACTTTCCCTTCCTTATTATGTCATATTGTGAAAAACATGTTTCCTAAGCTTTGAAAATTAATTATTTTAATTACCTTTATTTCCATTCGATGCCGTGATTAGTGTGTTGAGTAGTTTCAGATTTTCTAAGGCAGAATGACTTAAAGGATGAAAAAGGAAACATACTAAAAGGAAAGGAGAAAGCAAAACGGAGCTTTAAGGAAACTGGTATCCACGCGATCGCATGGACGACGCGATCGCGTGCCAAGCATGAATCAGCAGCGATGCGGCCGCGTGACTGACGCGATCGCGTGCCTTAAGCAGAACGCACATGACGCGGTCACATGACTGACGCGACCGCGTGGCAAGGAAAGCTCCGAATGACGCGACCGCGTGAGCCACGCGGACGCGTGACAGAGGCCACGCATCAGCAAATTACAGAACACGTCCCAGCGAGTTCTAAAGCCCTTTTTGGCCCAAATCCAAGTCCAGAAAGCATAGACAAGAGGTTATGAAGTGAGGGAATGCATCAATTTTGAGGGGACACACATAATTTTAGTTTTCAATGATTTAGATCTAGTTTGGAGAGAGGTTCTCTCTCTCTCTTTTAGGATTTAGGATTTCTTCTTGTTTCAAGAGTAACTCTGGATCCAGGTTTTTAAATGTTCTTTTATTTTAGTTCTATAATTATTTATTCCAGCATTTGAATTGATCATTTACTTTTATAATTCAATTTATGAATTATTCCATGTTACAGATAATTATTTGAATTAATGGTATTGAGGCACTTTCAGTTTATTATTGCCCTTGTTAATTTATGATTGTCATTGTTCACGATTTGAAGATATTTTATTATTCCAGCAATTTACTTTTCCCCCTTTTGGTTCTGATTTAGAATTTAGTAACTCAACAGTTATTGAACTCAATGTAATTAATAATCGTTATCTTGCTAATTGAGCTGAACCTAAATAATCCCAACCTTTTCTTAGGAAATAATTAGGATTCAAAGGTCAATTTAATTAGTCCCTTGACTTTCCTTTGCCCTGGTAAAGGTTGACCAAGTGGAGTTTAGACTCAACTTTTATTATAGTTGAGAGAGATAACCAAGTTGGACCTCTAAATCCCTTATCTTGCCAAAAGTTTTTACAGTTATTTATCTATTTTAATTGCCATTTACTTCACTTGTCATTTAAATCACTTGCTTCTCACCTTCTAAACCCCGATTACAACTTTTATAACCAATAATAAGAACATACTTCCACGCAGTTCCTTGAGAAGACGACCCGAGGTTTAAATACTCGGCTAACAATTTTTAAAGGGGTTTGTTACTTGTGACACCCAAAACGTTTGTACGAAGGGATTTTTGTCGGTTTAGAGACTATATCTACAACGCGACTGTTTTTATGACATTCTTTACTGGCAAAAATCTCGACGTCAAAATGGCGCCGTTGCCGGGGAACTGCTAACGTGTGCCTTATTATTGGTTATTGTAAATATTTTTCTTTTGCTTGTATATTTAATTTTGTTTTTCCTTTTTTATCTTTATTTGCTACTATGAACTCTCACCCCTCTCGCTTTGAGTTTGGTTCTAATATTGTTAAGGGAAATAGAAGTTACAGCAGGAATGTGCATCAAGGTCAGACCAATCAAGGATGGATGGAACCAAGAGGATCTAATCAACCCTTTTGGCAGCAACACCCTCCGAGATATCCTGGATAAAGACCATTTCACCGCGCATACCCAGCTGAAAGACATGGTGGACAACATTGTAACTACCAACAAGCCCCACCCCGTGCATATGAACCTTCCTTTCAATATAACCTCGAACCACCACACTCACAAGCTTCTCTTCACCATTCGCCATCATATGATCCTTCCTTACCCCAATACCAATCCAATCGCTCCCAGTCATCACCACTTCCCTATGTATCATGTCTTAGTCCAGCAAACCACAAAGCAGAGGATTGCCTAAAAGAAACAATAACTAAATTTCAAACAACCATTCAACAACTGGAGCACGCACTAATCCAATGGGCCACTAAACGCTCAAATATACAAGGATCAACCACAGTTCCATGTGGACAACCCGATGAAGAGCGTAGCATGAAGGAAATACTAGAGACTCCAGTGGACAAGGCAGAGAATGAATTTGTACTAGAACAATTAGAAGAAGCTGTCATTGTTCAAGAAGAAGTGTTGGTTGAAGATCTAGGTGATGCTGAACTTCCATGGGAATCCAGAATTGAGGAAAACTCCGTCCAAGATGCTACAGTTGATGCTAAGGAAGAGACTGTACAATCTCCAAGGCAAGTCATTTATGAGGAATCAGACGGAATAATCCAAGAAGCAAATTCCCTTGATGATGATATTCACAAATCTAGCTCTCTTGGTGATGAACTTGCATCCGCAAGTGAATTCTCTGAGATCGAAGAATCTTCCCCAAGTGAATATGAAGATGATGCGGAGGTAGATTTCTCTCAACCTCCAATCTATGACTCAAGTGATGAGGAAGACATGCAAGACTTTGACCAGGATACAGATACAATTGAAGATCTTTGCAAAGAAGTGGAAGAATTCACAGAAGAGCACAAGGAAACAGAATTTGCAGAACCACCAAAAATACCTATTCCAAGGCCATTACCACCTAATACAAGCTTCAAGTGGGTACAATCCTTAACTTATAACTTTACTTATTCACTTGAATATGGTTTACTTGAAACAGATGGCCAGCTTAGAGCTCTCTGCGGCTTTAAGAGTAAAAGGGAAATGGCTCGTACTCAGAGCTGGTGCACAAGGTTCAATAAGGTTCCACGCTTCACCTCGAAGTACACGGATTGGTATCATGCTCAATTGCACGGATCACGAAGAACGTTTGGTCATCACGGTGAGATTCTACTTTTTAAACCGCCCGGATGGAAACAGGTAGATCAGGACGGAGGCGGATTTAAAAGCAAGGCTTGGAATCCTGGAGTTTATTCCGACAATTGTCGTCCCGGGAGCCTAACAATATATTTAAAGCTGCTCAGACGCTTGATGACAAGTCATCATATACCCATTTTTCAAGCTAATTTCACTTGTTTTATTAGCATTTATGCACTTTCTTGCATCCTAAGTAAATGATTTGGAGTGAAAATGCATAACTTCTTTAAATCAAACAACCACCATGAAATTAATGTTAACTCATGAGGTTTAAGCTAAATTTAATTGATTTTTAATTGATTTATAAGCCTCTTGAATTTAGTGATACTTTGAGTGGTTGTTTTGGTTTGTTGTAGGAGAAGAAAAGAAAAAAAAAAGGAAAAGCGTGGCCTAAGGAAGTGTGGCCTAAGGAGAAGAAAATGTGGTCAAAGAGAGAAGAAGTGTGGCGCACAAAATGAGGAAGGCAAGCATTGCCCTCCACAAGGGCACACTGCCCTCTAGGAGGGCAACATAAGGGAACAAAGCATGAAAGGCAACTCTGCCCTGCCCACTACAAGGGCAGAGCACAAATTTGTGCCTTGGAATCAAGAAGAACAAAACCTTGCCCTGCCTTCCACAAGGGCAGTATCGGGCTCACCAAGGGAAGAAAATCAAAGGAAAATGCCTACAATGCTTGCCACAAGAGTTGAACACGGGACCATGAGGAAGCAAGGAATTAAGCCTCACTCTGGTACCAAGAAAGCCAAGGAAAATGGGTAGCGTGTTAGCATCCAAGTTTCGAACTCGGGACGTCAAAGTGGAAACACTGCCCTGCCCTCCACGAGGGCAGGGCAGCATTTTGTTGCAGCATCATCTGGCAGCACCACGCATGCACCAAGGCAACAATTCTGGCGCACCACGCACGCACCAAGCACCAAATCCTGCCCTGCCCTCCACAAGGGCAGGGCAGCCTCCTGGAAGCAATTGTTCTTGGGCTGAAAATTGGATTAAAAATCCAATTTAATTCATTTCTTCACCAAATCAAAAGCCCATCCAAATCCTAAGATCCAAGAATGGAAAGTGTATAAATAGGAGCTAGTTTGATGTAATTAGGACCTTTTTACTTGCTTTTGAACTTTGAATTTTCCTTTGAACCTTTGCTTTTATTTGAAGCTGTTGAAACTTCTCTTGGGGACTTCACTGAGAATTCAGAGAATTGGGGAGGAGAATTGATCTCTCTTCTTCCTCATTCTTGCTTAGGCACTTTTACTTTTCTTGTTTTGAGTTTTGGGTGTGAAGAATTGAGGAAATTCTGTCTCAATCTCCATTCAAAATCTCTTTAGTTCCTTCTTGCATAATTGAATTCAACTTCAATTTCCTTTACTGCTTCTTCTTCTATTTCTTGTCAATCGCTTTGTTAGCTTGGATCTGGGAAGGCAATTGAGATCTAGGCTTTGCTACCTAGTCTCTGGAGACCTGAGATCCCAATTTACTTTTGGTTCTTCTGTGAACCTTTGCTGCCCTCAATTTCCTTACTGTTTGAGCTCTAATTACTTTTAATTCAATCTCTGCTTTACTAATTTTTGCAATTCAGTTCCTCTTTGCTTAGATTCTGAAATCCCATTCCTCAAATCCCTTTTACATTCAAGCAATTTATATTCCTTGCATTTTAAGTTACTGCAATTTACATTTCTTGCACTTTAAGTTTCAGTCATTTACTTTCTTGTTCTTTAAGATTCTGCAAGTTTACTTTCCTGCTCTTTAATTTACTGCAATTCTCCCTTCCCCCTTTACATTTCCTGTCATCTACTTCCTGTTGGATACAAAACACTCAACCAATACGTGATTCGCTTGACTAAATCAACCACTAAACTAAAATTGCTCAATCCTTCAATCCCTGTGGGATCGACCTCACTCATGTGAGTTATTATTACTTGATGCGACCCGGTACACTTGCCGGTGAGTTTTGTGTCGGATCGTTTTCCGCACATCAAGTTTTTGGCGCCGTTGCCGGGGATTGAAAAAGATTGACAATGATTAAGTGAAGTGGAGGTTTAGATTAAGCATTTTTTCTTTTCTGTTTCTCTAACACACTAACTGTTTGAATTTTTGCTTAAACTAACTAAAACTTCATTCTAGTCATAGATTGAAGTTTTATTGATTTTCTGGATCTGTGTGTTTATTGTTGTGTGTTTGCATGATAGGTACAGGAAGATCTTCCCCTATCCTCTCTGAAATTGACCAAAGAACTCTTCGAAGAATAAGAAGAGCTGAAAGAGGAAAGAACGTTATTGGAGAGGAAGAATCTGAGGAGGAATTCCAAGAAATGGAAGGAGATCCATCAAATCCCAATCAACCAGAAGGAGGAGCCAATAATAATCAACAACAAAGAAGAGTACTGGCTTCCTATATATTTGCAAATGCTAGACACTGTGGGAGTAGCATTCTTCCCCCCAATGTCAATGCAAACAACTTTGAACTAAAGCAACAACTCATCACTCTGGTTCAAAACAACTGTTCTTTTGGAGGAGGACCATTGGAGGACCCAAACCAACACTTATCCACCTTCTTGAGGATTTGTGACACTGTTAAAACCAATGGTGTGCCTCCTGACAGTTACAAGTTGTTGCTCTTTCCATTTTCTCTCAGAGACAAAGCCACTCAATGGTTAGAAATGTTTCCAAAGGAAAGCATCAACACTTGGGATGATTTGGTGAGCAAGTTCCTTTCCAAATTTTACCCCCCTCAAAGAATCATAAGATTGAAGACTGAGGTGCAGACATTCACTCAAATGGAGGCTGAGAATTTATATGAAGCATGGGAAAGATATAAAGCTCTATTGAGAAAATGTCCACCAGAGATGTTTACTAAATGGGATAAGCTGCAAAACTTCTATGAAGGACTTACTCTAAAGGCTCAAGAAGCACTTGATCACTCAGCTGGAGGCTCATTACAACTCATGAAAACCACAGAGGAAGCTCAAAACCTCATTGATATGGTGGCCAACAACCAATATTTCTTTGCTCATCAAAGACAACGCCAACCATCACAGAGAAGAGGAGTAATGGAGTTAGAAGGAGTGGATTCAATTCTAGCTCAGAACAAGATGATGCAGCAGCAGATTCAACAACAGTTTGAGCAAATGGCCAAAAGAATTGATGGCCTGCAAGTAGCAGCAGTGAGCACTACAAGCCAACCATCAACCACATGGGTGCAAAGTGAAGAGACCCAAGAGGAGCAACAGCAAGAGCAAGTCCAATACATGCACAACCAAAATCCTGGAACAAATGAAGTCTATGGTGATACTTACAATCCATCTTGGAAGAACCATCCCAACCTCAGATGGGGAGACAACCACAATCAAAGCCAACAACCATGGCAAAGAAACTCAAGTTAGAACAATTGGAAAAACACAAACCACAACCCCCAGGCAAACACTAACCAAAACACATACAGAAAACCACAAAATAACTACCCCAATTCTAACTATCACCTACCCAATAACCACCCAACTAACCAAAGTACTTACCATCATCCATCAACACCCCAAAACCAACCCATCTCACAAGAATCCCAGAGGATCACTAATCTAGAGCTGCTCATGGAAAAAATGATGAAGAACTAAGAATTGACAACAAAGAATCAAGAAGCTGCCATGAAGAACCTAGAGAGGCAGATTGGACAAATCTCCAAACAGATTTCTGTTGAAAAACCATCAAGCTCACTACCAAGTGACACCATTCCTAACCCAAAGGAAGAATGCAAGGTCGTGCAACTAAGGAGTGGAAAGATATTAGTGGATGGTAACCAAGGAGCAACCAAGAAACTTGTGGAGAACGACAATGAGCCAACAAAGAATGATGAAGCCATCAACAAGGACATGACGACCAAGAATGTCTCAGAAAAACTCACAGAGGAAAATAAACAACCACAGAATCTAAAGAAAGGAAAGCAAATCATGGAAGAACCGATTCCAAGACAACTTCAAGGGGAGAAAAACTTGACACCCCCAATACCTTATCCACAAAGATTCCACAAAGAAACAAAGGATCAGCACTTCCACAAATTTCTTGAGACTTTCAAGAAATTGGAAATCAACATACCTTTGGCTGAGGCATTGGAGCAAATGCCTCTGTATGCCAAATTTTTAAAGGAGCTCATCAACAAGAAGAGAAGTTGGAATGAGAAGGAGACTGTAATGCTTAGTGAAGAATGCAGTGCACTCATCAAAAAGGGACTCCCTCCCAAGCTTGAAGATCCTAGAGGTTTCTTCCTACCCTGCACTATTGGAAACCTATTCATCAACAGGGGGATGTGTGACTTAGGAGCAAGCATAAATCTAATCCCATCTTCTTTGGTAAAGAAGCTTGGCATAGAGGAGGTGAAACCAATACAGATATCCTTGGAGTTAGTGGACCAATCAGTAGTATATCCTAAGGGGCTAATTGAGAACCTTTTAGTTAAGGTTGACAAGTTCATCTATCCGGCAGATTTTGTGATCCTGGATTCTTCAGAAAATGGAAATGACTCCATAATACTTGGTCGGCCATTTTTGGCCACTGCTAGAGCCATTGTGGATATAGAACAGGGAGAGCTAACCCTCAGGATGCATGAGGAAAGCATCACCTTGAAAGTCCTTCCAGAATTACAAAGGAATGAAGAACCAAGCAAGACAAGTGGTGATTTCCTTCCAAAGCAAGCAACCGACAAAACAATAGAACAAGAGAGTGAGCTTGTACAAGGAGAAAAAGGAATTCAAAAAGAAGCTGGGATGATAAACAAAAAGGAAGGTATCACAACTCAAGTCACTGTCAAAGGAAGCATATTTACAAGGAAGAAGAAGAAGAAAAACAAGAAAAAGGCCTACAAGGGGTGGAAGAATAAGAAAATCCCAACTGAAGGATTTGCCAAAGGTGATAAGGTGCAACTAGTGTATCAACAGCTGGGAACAAAAGATTATTACACTGTCAACCAAGTACTCTCTCTTGAGCACATTGAAATTGAGCATCAAGGCACACAGAGAAAGCTTACAGTGAGAGGTGACAAGTTGAGACATCACCAACATCAACCACCCTAAAGGGAGTCCAATGTCAAGCTAGTGACAATAAAAGAGCGCTTCATGGGAGGCAACCCATGATTTAAGATTTCTGTCTTCTCTTTAATAAGCTATGATTTCCTGAGTATGATTTTGAACTTTCATATTTGATAAATGCATATTTCATTTTAGAGCATAAGTCAGACTTCTAAGTTTGGTGTCCCTTAAGGCCACTTAATTTTTGCTTTTCAAAAAGAAAGGGAGCTATTCTTAGAACATATGCGTAATTCTTTTGATGGAGCATATGACCAAACACTAAGTTTGGTGTCTGCATGTATAACAATGTTCAGAAGATCATTTCCCAATCATGGAATCAAAACCATACAGAAAGGAATCATGCATCAAAATTTTTTTAAAAAAAAAAATTTACATCAATTGTGAAAAATGGCTTGCATTGCTAAGTCGTCCCCTCAATAAAAGATAAGTTTGGTGTTCACCAACTTTTAGCATCTTTAATTAAGGGACACAATTGACAAAAAAAATTTTAAATAATAAATAGTAATAAACAAAACAAAACAATTCTTTTCCTTTAGTACAAATCAATTGCCAATGACTACATCAATGTTCTAAGACTAGTTGTGGTTCATGCAGGAGAAAAAGATTGAAACAAACTCAAGGAGGGGCCACGACTAGGATCAGCTATGAGAGGATGGTCACATGTGCCTAGAAGAACGCGCTCATGGGGAACAGAATTTGCATGCATGCACCATTGAACACCTAAATGCATGCAGCCAATGGAAGGAGGATCCTCGTCAAAGCCTTAACAATACATGCAGACCGTCCATTTCATGCATCCCTTGGATGAACAACTCAATCTTAACCCTTCATGAGCACCAACGAGTCCCTTTCTCACTCATTATGGTTTTGTTGGAAAGCTTGAAGAATCAACTTATAAATAGCCGTTGGCACCAACACGGTCTACACACTCATTCAAGCCACTTTCATATGAAAGCCATAATCTCTTCTACTCCCAAAACTAACATAATTCCCTCATCTCACACAACAAAACCGAACCAAAACTCATCCCAAACACAACACATACTTCTTCGATTCTCACTTTTTCTTTCTTCTTACCTCAAATCCAAATGGCCTCCTCAAGTTCAAAAAGATGGCCGGGAAAGGAACCTATGGTAGCCGAACCTCCATCATTTGATGCAACCAAATTTAGATCCCAATTCCATGAAGGGAGATATCATAGGTTCATGGAGACAAAGAATGTCATTTATGAGAAAGGCCTTGAGTTGAGAGATGGGGAATATCCCATCATGAGGCAAATCACTAAAGAAAGAAGGTGGGAACTTTTATGTGCTCCTCTTGTTGACATCAGTGCAGTTATGATCAGGGAGTTCTATGCAAATGCTGTAAAAGAAAACAAAGATAGTGCTCCTTACACAAGTTATGTCAGAGGAGTTGAAGTGAGTTTTAGTCCAGCTGCCATCACAAGGGCCCTCAAGTTGAGAACCATAACTTATGCAGAACCCAGTTATGAAGCCAGATTGCAGATGGAAAACAATCCTGATGAGATCTTGCAGGGGTTATGTGTGGAGAATACAGATTGGGAAAGAGATTCAAAGGGAGTTCCAAGTCACTTGAGGAGGATAAATCTCACTCCTGTGGCTAAAGGATGGTATAAAATAGTGAGGAGATCTATCCTTCCTACTGGAAACGCTTCTTGGGTCACAATCAAACGAGCACTCTTGACATACTGCATCTTACATGAAGGTGAGATCAACCTCGCACAACTCATAGCTGACAGTATTCAAGAGATGGCCAATAGCACAAGCAAATCAAGTGGTCTTGGACATCCGAGCACCATCCTCAGGCTGTGTGACAAAGCTGGAGTAATCTTTGAAGATGAGGACACAGAAAAAGTGAAAAAGGGAAAAGGGATCACTAAGAAGAGTATGAAAGGAATAAATGAAGAAGATGATCCAGAGGGGGTAGCAGCTCCCAGACAAAGGAGAACTCAAAGAGAGGAAGGACGAAATCAAGCTCATGATGCCATAGACATGAGCCAGCTACACAGAGCAATAGAAGAGCTATCCCAACAACTCATGCAAACTCAACAAGGGCAAAATCAGGGATGCCAAGAGCAATATCTAGAGCCCCATCCAGAGTTTAGGGAGCAATATCTGAAAGATAAAGAGGAGAGAGAAGCTTGGCAGCGTCAAATGGAGGAGAAGCAAGAGAGATGGCAACAGCAAATGATGACTCAGCAGCAAGAATTTCAAGCACAGATTCTTGAAGGACAAAAAGAGCAATACAAAGAATTCAAAGAATCATATGATAAGCTGTATTTTAGTCAAGCTAAAGCAGGGGAATACAGTCACAACTTGTATCAATGGAAGAATATTCATCACACCATGGGAGAAATGAGATACGCACAAAGAATGGAGAATGATGAAAACATGCAAGCAAGATTGGAGTACTTGACCCATAATTTGCCAACACTCAATCCTCAGATCAAGCCATTTGAGCAATACCCTGAATTTGAAGCCAAGCAACAAGCAAGGTCTCGTCACTATACGGAGGCAACCTTTAAAAGATTGGAAGATGTTGGGCTCTCAGGACTCTTAGATTCTGTCTGGGGTAGAAGATGTCCTGGTGAAGAGATCCGAGATTATTCCAAGCTAGGGAAGAGAAAGAAGAAAAAGGGAGAATCAAGCAGCAGCCACGACCAATAGAAGGTGGCAAAGTTCTTTCATTCCCCCTCTTTCACTCTTTTAATAATGAGAAGCATGTCTGAAACATGATATGCCTCCACTGTTTATTTCTTTTTATTTCTTTTTCTTGTACTTTCTGTTATTCAATAAGTAGCTAGAGAAATGATCTGCATAATGCTTGTCATTCATCACTTAGCTTTAATTTTGTTTTGTTTCCCATATGCTTGAATAAAAGAGATTTGGTTTGAATTGAAAAGTAAATATCCAATGTTGCATAAGTAGTATAGAAGTTAATGGTGGTGTATGTGTTTGATTAAATGCATAACTCATGAAATAATTGCTGCATAATATCATTTTCATTCAAGTGTGAGTTAGCTTGCTGTTATAAAGATCCTCATCAATAAATAAAAAGCCCTTGAGAACAAAAACAAAAATAAGAAAGAAAAGGAAGAAGAAAAAGCCAAAGTGGCAAGAAAAAAAACAAGAAAAACAAAAAAATAAAGGTTGGACACCAATAGCTTGGACCCTAGGACATATGCCTGTGGTGTTCTTGTACTAAGATATGCTTGGATGAGTAAATTCTAAGGGGTATTTTAAAACCCGGTCACTTAGATCAACTGATTTGGGATGGCCAATTGAAAGTCCACAATAAAGAGCAATTTAGTTACAGAACATTTAGTTATCCAAAGAGATGCTGGGCATCAATGATCCTAGGAAGAATTAGTGAGCCATGTGTCTGTGGTGGGAAGATGTTGAGTAAAAGAAAGAAAATAATAAAGCCAAAGGCTACTACTGCAACATTAGACACCAAACCTCCAAAAGAATAAGCGTGTTAAGCATTATAAGAAAGAAAAGTTAGCAAGGGAGTAATTAAATAAGTGAGTCTTATAACAGCAAGTTTAGCAAGCCTTTGATGAAAAATGTATATTATGTGACAGCAAATAATAACTTGAGTTATCATTGTCTGCATAAAGACCCCATAAATCAAGTTCTGCTATATGCCTAATAAGGATATGTGTCTTTTCTTGTTCATTTCAATTTCTCTTAGTTTTGATGCTTGCTTGGGGACAAGCAAGATTTAAGTTTGGTGTTGTGATGACAAGTCATCATATACCCATTTTTCAAACTAATTTCACTTGTTTTATTAGCATTTATGCACTTTCTTGCATCCTAAGTAAGTGATTTGGAGTGAAAATGCATAACTTCTTTAAATCAAACAACCACCATGAAATTAATGTTAACTCATGAGGTTTCAGCTAAATTTAATTGATTTTTAATTGATTTATAAGCCTCTTGAATTTAGTGATACTTTGAGTGGTTGTTTTGGTTTGTTGTAGGAGAAGAAAAGAAAAAAAAAAGGAAAAGTGTGGCCTAAGGAAGTGTGGCCCAAGGAGAAGAAAATGTGGTCAAAGAGAGAAGAAGTGTGGCGCACAAAATGAGGAAGGCAAGCATTGCCCTCCACAAGGGCACACTGCCCTCTAGGAGGGCAACATAAGGGAACAAAGCATGAAAGGCAACTCTGCCCTGCCCACTACAAGGGCAGAGCACAAATTTGTGCCTTGGAATCAAGAAGAACAAAACCTTGCCCTGCCCTCCACAAGGTCAGTATCGGGCTCACCAAGGGAAGAAAATCAAAGGAAAATGCCTACAATGCTTGCCACAAGAGTTGAACACGGGACCATGAGGAAGCAAGGAATTAAGCCTCACTCTGGTACCAAGAAAGCCAAGGAAAATGGGTAGCGTGTGTAGCATCCAAGTTTCGAACTCGGGACGTCAAAGTGGAAACACTGCCCTGCCCTCCACGGGGCAGGGCAGCATTTTGTTGCAGCATCATCTGGCAGCACCACGCACGCACCAAGGCAACAATTCTGGCGCACCACGCACGCACCAAGCACCAAATCCTGCCCTGCCCTCCACAAGGGCAGGGCAGCCTCCTGGAAGCAATTGTTCTTGGGCTGAAAATTGGATTAAAAATCCAATTTAATTCATTTCTTCACCAAATCAAAAGCCCATCCAAATCCTAAGATCCAAGAATGGAAAGTGTATAAATAGGAGCTAGTTTGATGTAATTAGGACCTTTTTACTTGCTTTTGAACTTTGAATTTTCCTTTGAACCTTTGCTTTTATTTGAAGCTGTTGAAACTTCTCTTGGGGACTTCACTGAGAATTCAGAGAATTGGGGAGGAGAATTGATCTCTCTTCTTCCTCGTTCTTGCTTAGGCACTTTTACTTTTCTTGTTTTGAGTTTTGGGTGTGAAGAATTGAGGAAATTCTGTCTCAATCTCCATTCAAAATCTCTTTAGTTCCTTTCTGCATAATTGAATTCAACTTCAATTTCCTTTACTGCTTCTTCTTCTATTTCTTGTCAATCGCTTTGTTAGCTTGGATCTGGGAAGGCAATTGAGATCTAGGCTTTGCTACCTAGTCTCTGGAGACTTGAGATCCCAATTTACTTTTGGTTCTTCTGTGAACCTTTGCTGCCCTCAATTTCCTTACTGTTTGAGCTCTAATTACTTTTAATTCAATCTCTGCTTTACTAATTTTTGCAATTCAGTTCCTCTTTGCTTAGATTCTGAAATCCCATTCCTCAAATCCCTTTTGCATTCAAGCAATTTATATTCCTTGCATTTTAAGTTACTGCAATTTACATTTCTTGCACTTTAAGTTTCAGTCATTTACTTTCTTGTTCTTTAAGATTCTGCAAGTTTACTTTCCTGCTCTTTAATTTACTGCAATTCTCCCTTCCCCCTTTACATTTCCTGTCATCTACTTCCTGTTGGATACAAAACACTCAACCAATACGTGATTCGCTTGACTAAATCAACCACTAAACTAAAATTGCTCAATCCTTCAATCCCTGTGGGATCGACCTCACTCATGTGAGTTATTATTACTTGATGCGACCCGGTACACTTGCCGGTGAGTTTTGTGTCGGATCGTTTTCCGCACATCAAGGCTTCACATGCCTAGTTTGGGACCCCGAAGGCTATTGGCATTCCAAGCACTGGTGGAGATTTTTGGACGAATTTAAACATAAACCACCATAACTGGAAGCTCCTCCAATGTCCAACTTAAGGACTTTAACTAAAAGTGCTAGGTGGGAGACAACCCACCATGCTATGGTCGCTTCTTTTTCAATTTATTTCTTGTTATTTGCTTTCATTTTTTTTCCTTTTTCATTTTAATTTATTAAACCTGGAATCCTGCATAAGCATTCATGATAGACATTGCATTCTGCATTTTTCATGCATAAAAAAAAAAAAGAGGTTGCACGACGCGACCGTATGCCCTATGCGATCGCGTCATATCGCGAAAAAAACACCACTCATGCGACCGCGTGACCCACGCGGCCGCGTGATGTATATATCGGCGTAAGGATCCAACGAACAGAAAGTTGGGCTGAAATCGTGCGGCCCTTGTGCGCTTCGCACAAATTGGCCCACGCGATCGCAGGCTCCATGCGATCACATCACTTACCCAATAACAATCTCACACGACC
The DNA here is from genome assembly GCF_014773155.1 of Arachis stenosperma. Classification (NCBI taxonomy): domain Eukaryota; kingdom Viridiplantae; phylum Streptophyta; class Magnoliopsida; order Fabales; family Fabaceae; genus Arachis; species Arachis stenosperma. The sequence continues at coordinate 88,499,566 of NC_080382.1, forward strand.
GCGTGAGCGACGCGAACGCGTCGCATAGATTGTACATCACCCCAAAAGGAGACAGAGAGTTGTGCTAAAACGGCGCTGGAGTCGTGCGTTTAGCACGAATTCCAGTGACACGATCGCGAGACCCACGCGATCGTGTCAACCTTATTTTCCCCCTCTCAGGCGATCGCGCATCCCTCGCGATCGCGTCACTCCCATTTTCGCCCCAACCACGCGACCGCGTGCCCCACACGGCCGCGTGGATTCGAAAGCATAACCCCCCAGCCACGCAAACCCTATCATTCGCGCAGCCCCCCCACCCTCAATCCTCTTCTCCCTCTCCGCTCCTCTCCCTCCAACCACCACCCAGCCGCCACCGCCGACCAACCCGACACCACCACCACCTCGTACGCCGCCGCCCAACACCCACCCCCTTCTCCTTCTCTCTTCTTTCTTCTTCCTCCTCTTCCAATTCCCTCTCCGCCACTGCCACCGCGCCGGATGCTACCGCAGCCACTTCTTCCCTGTTCCACCCCTCTGCTTACCAGGTTCCGCGAAACGCAACCATTTTTATCCATTCGTCATTTTTCTGTATTTTTTTCCATTTCTGTTCATAATTAGGATAGCTAGACTTGCATGTTGTAGTGGATTTTTAGGTTGTTAGGTAGCTTAGGCTGTGGTTAGTGGATATAGGTCTGTTTACTTGCACTATTCTTACTTCTGTTTTATCCTATGTGCAATTCTGCTGCTGCTATATTCATGATTCATATACTGCTTTCTTGTATATCGCTACTGTTTACATTGCATTTTTATGTTTATTTTATATCTATGTACATGCAGCTTGATATTTTTTTAATTCATATGAACTGATATGATTGCTGTTTATTTTCTGGGGCAATCCAATTTTAGCCGGAATGCTGCCCAAATTTTTTTAAAATTTTTTTCATTCATGTTTTGGTTTGGCATTTCTGAAATCTGTTTCACTCTGCTTTACCCAGACCATTTCATGAATGTTATGGCAGACTTTCTTATCCTTTTTGATTTCCTGGTTCATAAACTGCTTGTTCAATTATGAGTACTTTTATTCTTACCTGTGAATCACTGTTATATGGAATTTTTCTATGCCACTTACTTTAACCCGCACTTTACTAACTCACTGATTTTAATTTACTAATTTCTTTTTCAAATCCTAACCATACTAACCCTTTTGATCTCTTTTCTGGTTCTTTTCACTTTCCTCTAACTTTTTCACTATGGCATATTGATTTTTTTTCTTTCCATTTAACATTCATTCAGTCACATTTCAATTACTCATTTTCCTTCTTTTATTTCTCCCTTAGCGCTTTGAGTATCATTTGTTTCATTTGCCTACTTACTTTTCTATTTTATCCATATCCTGGTTTTCTGTTTTTCAGGATGTCTGCCTCCTAAAGGAAAGGCAAAGGCAAGGCTACTGGCAAGCGCAAGAGAGGAACTTCCTCCCAGTCCATCATTGCTCTAATGCAGGAACGAACTCTGAAAATTCCAGAAGCCCTCCAGCAGTACACCACTGAGCAAATCAAGCAAAGGGGCTGGTTCTTTCTGGAAAGAACACTTACAGAGGTCAATGCATCTTGGGTCCGGGAATTCTATTGTAACTACTACCTTACTAACCTTGATGCAGTAAACCTGAGGGGAAAGCAAATTCTGGTCACTGAAGAGGCCTTAGAAGACATCCTCCAGCTCCCAGCCAAATCCGATCAGCCTGATGGTTTTTCAAAGGCTGAGGAGGACATGAGTCAGATGCAGCTCGACTGGGATGCCATGAAGGCACGGATAGCTCTTGACCCGACAGTTCCTTGGGAGATGGGTCAGAACACTACCATGCCTCGAGGGATCAAGAGAGTGTACTTGAATGATGAAGCTTGGCTATAACATCAGATCTTGAGCAACTATGTGATGCCGAGTACTCATGAGACTGAGATCCCGGTTGCCATGCTTACCCTCCTCTGGTGTGTGCTGGAGGGTAAGGACCTGTACTTGCCTCATTTTATCCGGCACTATATGGCCAGGGTCCACGTCTGCGGCACCCTCCCTTTTTCCATATCTGGTTACACAGCTTGGCTGTCGGGCTGACGTGCCATGGGAGGATGCCGATGAGAGACCACCAGCGGCGGATTGCAGGAAGATCATTCCTCACAGCAAGAACTTCCTAGCTTTGGGCTACAGACCACCACCCTTCACTGCTACTGATGAGACAGCCCCACCGTCTGTTGGACCCTCTTCATCCACAGCTGCCACTGCTGCTCCTGCCGCTACTACTGCACCTCAACCTGCCTCTGAGCCCGTATACCACCTCGTGCACCGCCTATTCCGACAGCTTGATCAGATGGAGCACCGTAACTGGCGCCAGTATGAGAGATTGGATCGCTGCAGCAGGCGACGCTATTCCCATCTGAAGCTGATGATCAGACAGGGCGCCGACATCCCCTCCGAGCCCGACACTCCATCAGAGCCATCAGAGGAGGAGGAGGATGAGCACGAGGAGGAGACTCATTTCCAGGAGGAGATTCATCAGCAGGCAGCCACAGAGCAGGCTGCCCCGCATCAGGAGGTTATGTCCCGGATAGAGGTTACCGATCCGGAAATCCCACTCCAGTCAGTCCCACCTGTACAGCAGCCAGACTCCCAGCCCACCACCACTGAGACCCTAGCTGCCATCCCTACCAGTGATGACACCCCTTCACACCCGGCTTGACAGAGCCTCGGGGACGATGCTTCATTTTAAGTGTGGGGAGGTCGCCATCTCTGGCGTTTATTTTGGTGAACCACTACATACTTTTTCTTTTTATTTTGGATATTTTTCTGTATTTTTCTTTTATGGTTATTTTCTGAATACTTATACATTGCTTTTATGTATTTTTACTCTATTTTCTGCATTTTGCATCTTTAGTCTATATTTTAGCCATTTAGTTTATTTTAGTTATTTAGTTTAGTTTGCAATTCTGATTTATTAGTGGATTAATTAGTATAGTTTATCCCTTTTTAGCATAAGATAAGTATAGTTTAAATAGAAAAATATAAAAAGGAAGTAAGCTAGGAAATTGAACATATTAGATTTAAATCCATAAACCTTGTATATAGCATTACATGATGTAGTTAAGCTGACAGCATTTCATCAAGGAGGAACATTAAAACTTTAAAAGCTACCCTAAATAATTTTTTTTATGAGAATGATGGGAAATTTTAACTAAACCTGCATACAATATATAAATGATATATGATGCTTGAGTTAGAGAACACACAGCCTGTGAGTCTTGAGCTTAAATTGTATGGTTGCATTCAAACCATAATTTCATTTCTGTGTGTTATATTTCTTTTTATTCTGATGTTCTTTCCTTTGCTTTAATCTATATGTCCAATTATAGAACATAGAATAGATACATACCAAGAGAATGATTGAGGCCATTATTTGATTTTAGCTCACTTACCCCAATTAGCCTACCTTTTACATCACCCTTGTTAACCCCCTTGAGCCTTTTAAAACCCCTTTATTCTATTTAGCCAAATTACTAGCCTTAAGCAGAAAAACAAAAGAAAACCCCAAGTGAATCCTTGGTTAGCTTAAGATAGAAAATCATGAATAGAGTTAAATGTGAGAAACCTTGTGGGAACATGAGTGATAGGAACAAAGGGTTAGGAAGATTAAAAAGAAATAAAAAAAATAGATTTGGGAAGCATGCTCATGGAAAACCAAAGTGATTCAATTACCATGTGCATTAAAAAAAAAAATTCAGCATCTAAATAAAAGGGGATACAAAAAGAAATTCCCCAATGAAAACAATGCACATGGGATAAAAAAATAAAAAGTGAAACATGAGCATGTAACAATAAGTGGGAATATGGGTAAATAGGTAAAGAAGTTTTATCTTGCTGAATATGTATGTTAGGTGAGATCTTAGTCTAATTAAGGATTCACTTATTAGCTCACTTGACCTTATACATAAATCCTTACCTTTACCTTGGCCCCTTTACAACCTCAATTAAGACCTCATGACTTTTTGGTATGACGATATTTTATAATTGTTGATTGGTTAGATGAAAAACAAAGCTATAAGAAAGTAAGAATAAAAAGAAAAATAGAGTGAATAAACCCAATAAACACTGAGTGACTAGAGAGTAAACACAAAATCCAGTGAGGGTTCAATAACTCATCAACATATACCTGTGCTTGAATTTTACTAATTGTTTTGCAAGGTTGTACAATGTTTTCTTTCCCCATCTCATTTGCTAAATTGCTTTATTATTTGAGGGTTGGCTATATATCTATATGTATATACATAACTCCTTGAGAATGTAAATTAATTCATTTAGGTAGTTGCATTTAATTTAGGTTGCATTGCATTCCATCACTTTAACCTTAATTATTTACCTTCGATTTAGCATGAGGACATGCTAGTGTTTAAGTGTGGGGAGGTTGATAAACCCATATTTCATGAGTTCTTTTGTGCTTAATTTGAGTGATTTATATAATCCTTCACCTGCTTATTCACATTAATTGCATGGTTTTACTTTCCCTTCCTTATTATGTCATATTGTGAAAAACATGTTTCCTAAGCTTTGAAAATTAATTATTTTAATTACCTTTATTTCCATTCGATGCCGTGATTATTGTGTTGAGTAGTTTCAGATTTTCTAAGGCAGAATGACTTAAAGGATGAAAAAGGAAACATACTAAAAGGAAAGGAGAAAGCAAAACGGAGCTTTAAGAAAACTGGTATCCACGCGATCGCATGGACGACGCGATCGCGTGCCAAGCACGAATCAGCAGCGATGTGGCCGCATGACTGACGCGACCGCGTGCCTTAAGCAGAACGCACATGACGCGGTCGCATGACTGACGTGACCGCGTGGCAAGGAAAGCTCCGAATGACGCGACCGCGTGACCCACGCGGACGCGTGACAGAGGCCACGCATAAGCAAATTACAGAACACGTCCCAGCGAGTTCTAAAGCCCTTTTTGGCCCAAATCCAAGTCCAGAAAGCATAGACAAGAGGTTATGAAGTGAGGGAATGCATCAATTTTGAGGGGACACGCATAATTTTAGTTTTCAATGATTTAGATCTAGTTTGGAGAGAGGTTCTCTCTCTCTCTTTTAGGATTTAGGATTTCTTCTTGTTTCAAGAGTAACTCTGGATCCAGGTTTTTAAATGTTCTTTTATTTTAGTTCTATAATTATTTATTCCAGCATTTGAATTGATCATTTACTTTTATAATTCAATTTATGAATTATTCCATGTTACATATAATTATTTGAATTAATGGTATTGAGGCACTTTCAGTTTATTATTGCCCTTGTTAATTTATGATTGTCATTGTTCACGATTTGAAGATATTTTTATTATTCCAGCAATTTTACTTTTCCCCCTTTTGGTTCTGATTTAGAATTTAGTAACTCAACAGTTATTGAACTCAACGTAATTAATAATCGTTATCTTGCTAATTGAGCTGAACCTAAATAATCCCAACCTTTTCTTAGGAAATAATTAGGATTCAAAGGTCAATTTAATTAGTCCCTTGACTTTCCTTTGCCCTGGTAAAGGTTGACCAAGTGGAGTTTAGACTCAACTTTTATTATAGTTGAGAGAGATAACCAAGTTGGACCTCTAAATTCCCTTATCTTGCCAAAAGTTGTTTTACAGTTATTTATCTATTTTTAATTGCCATTTACTTCACTTGTCATTTAAATCACTTGCTTCTCACCTTCTAAACCCTGATTACAACTTTTATAACCAATAATAAGAACATACTTCCACGCAGTTCCTTGAGAAGACGACCCGAGGTTTAAATACTCGGTTAACAATTTTTAAAGGGGTTTGTTACTTGTGACACCCAAAACGTTTGTACGAAGGGATTTCTATCGGTTTAGAGACTATATCTACAACGCGACTGTTTTTATGACATTCTTTACTGGCAAAAATCCCGACGTCAAAATGGCGCCGTTGCCGGGGAACTGCTAACGTGTGCCTTATTATTGGTTATTGTAAATATTTTTCTTTTGCTTGTTTATTTATTTTTGTTTTTCCTTTTTTATCTTTATTTGCTACTATGAACTCTCACCCCTCTCGCTTTGAGTTTGGTTCTAATATTGTTAAGGGAAGTAGAAGTTACAGCAAGAATGTGCATCAAGGTCAGACCAATCAAGGATGGATGGAACCAAGAGGATCTAATCAACCCTTTTGGCAGCAACACCCTCCGAGATATCCTGGACAAAGACCATTCCACCGCGCATCCCGTGATTCTTTTGCGTCTGTCACTAACGCCCGGCCTTCAGGAGTTTGAAGCTCGTCACAGTCATTCAATCCCGGAATCCTACTCAGAATACCACAGACAAGGTTAAACTTTCCGGATTCCCATGAATGCCGCCATCAATTCTAGCTTATACCACGAAGATTTTGATCAAGGAATCCAAGAGATATGCGCCTGGTCTAAGGTAGAACGGAAGTGGTTGTCAGTCACGCGCATTCATAAGTGAGAATGATGACGAGTGTCACGGATCATCAGATTCATCAAGTTGAAGTGCAACGAATATCTTAGAATAGGAATAAATCGAATTGGATAGAAAATAGTAGTAATTGCATTAAAACTTGAGGTACAGCAGAGCTCCACACCCTTGATCTATGGTGTACAGAAACTCCACCGTTGAAAATACATAAGTGAAATGTCCAGGCATGGCCGAATGGCCAGCCCCCAAAACGTGATCACAGTATCAAAAATACAATCCAGGATGAAAACACAATAGTAAAATGTCCTATTTATAATAAACTAGCTACTTAGGGTTTACAGAAGTAAGTAATTGATGCATAAATTCACTTTCGGGGCCCACTTGGTGTGTGCTTGGGCTGAGCTTGATCTATCCATGAGCTGAGGCTTCTCTTGGAGTTGAACGCCAAGTTGTAACGTGTTTTGGGCATTCACCTCTGGTTCGTGACATGTTTCTGGCGTTTCACTCCAGAATGCAGCATGAAACTGGCGTTGAGCGCCGGTTTACGTCATCTAATTACGAATAAAGTATGGACTATTATATATTGCTAGAAAGCTCTGAATGTCCACTTTCCAAAGCCGTTAAGAGCGCGCCATTTGGAGTTCTATAGCTCTAGAAAATCCATTTTGAGTGCAAGGAGGTCAGATTCCAACAGCATCAGCAGTCCTTTGTCAGCCTCCTATCAGAGTTTTGCTCAGGTCCCTCAATTTCAGCCAAAAAATACCTGAAATCATAGAAAAACACACAAACTCATAGTAAAGTCCAGAAATGTGAATTTAGCATAAAAACTAATGAAAACATCCCTAAAAGTAACTAGATCATACTAAAAACTACCTAAAAACAATGCCAAAAAGCGTATAAATTATCCGCTCATCACAACACCAAACTTAAATTGTTGCTTCTCCCCAAGCAACTGAAAGTCAATTAGGATAAAAAGAAGAGAATATACTATAAATCCTAAAATATCAGTGAATATTAATTTTAATTAGATGAGCGGGACTTGTAGCTTTTTGCTTCTGAACAGTTTTGGCATCTCACTTTTTCTTTTGAAGTTTAGAATGCTTGGCTTCTATAGGAACTTAGAATTTCAGATAGTGTTATTGATTCTCCTAGTTAAGTTTGTTGATTCTTAAACACAGCTACTTTTATGAGTCTTGGTCGTGGCCCTAAGCATTTTGTTTTCCAGTATTACCATCGGATACATAAATGCCACAGACACATGACTGGGTGAACCTTTTCAGATTGTGACTCAGCTTTGCTAGAGTCCCCAGTTAGAGGTGTCTAGAGCTCTTAAGCATACTCTTTTTGCTTTGGATCACGACTTTAACCACTCAGTCTCAAGCTTTTCACTTGAACCTGCATGCCACAAGCACATGGTTAGGGACAGTTTGATTTAGCCGCTTAGGCCTTATTTCCTTGGGCCCTCCTATCCATTGATGCTCAAAGCCTTGGATCCTTTTTACCCTTGCCTTTTGGTTTTAAGGGCTATTGGCTTTTTTTGCTTGCTTTTTCTTTTTCTAAATTTTTTTTCGCCATTTTTTTTCGCAAGCTTTTGCTATTCACTGCTTTTTCTTGCTTCAAGAATCAATTTTATGATTTTTCAGATCATCAATAACATTTCTCTTTTTCATCATTCTTTCAAAAGCCAACAATTTTTTAACATTCATAAACAACAAGATCAAAAATATGCATTGTTCAAGCATTCATTCAGAAAACAAAAAGTATTGCCACCACATCAAAATAATTAAACTAATTTCAAGATAAAATTTGAAATCCAAGTATTTCTTGTTCTTTTGTAATTAGGCACATTTTTCATTTAAGAGAGGTGAAGGATTTACATAATTTATTCATAGCTTTAAGACATAGTTACTACATACTAATGATCATGAAGTAGAGACACAAAATATAGATAAAAATGAAAAACAGAAAAGATAAGAACAAGGAATGAATCCACCTTAGTGGCATCTTCTTCTTGAAGGACCAATAATTTTCTTAAGCTCTTCTATGTCCCTTCCTTGCCTTTGTTGCTCCTCCCTCATTGCTCTTTGATCTTCTCTAATTTCATGGAGAATGATGGAGTGCTCTTGATGTTCCACCCTTAATTGATCCACATTGTAACTCAAATCTTCTAAGGAAGTGTTGAATTGTTCCCAATAGTTGTTGGGAGGAAAGTGCATCCTTTGAGGTATCTCCGGGATTTCTTGGTGATGAGCTTCCTCATGCGTCTCTTGGGTTCCATGAGTGGGCTCTCTTTTTTGCTCCATCCTTTTCTTAGTGATGGACTTGTCCTCCTCAATGAGGATGTCTCCTTCTATGATAACTCCAACTGAGTAACATAGATGGCAAATAAGATGAGGAAAAGCTGGTCTTGCCAAAGTAAAGGGCTTATCGGCTATTTTGTAGAATTCATGGGAGATGACTTCATGAACTTCTACTTCCTCTCCATTCATGATGCTATGAATCATGATGGCCCGATCCACAGTAACTTCAGATCGGTTGCTAGTGGGGATGATGGAGCGTTGGATGAACTCCAACCATCCTCTAGCCACAGGCTTGAGGTCCAGTCTTCTTCATTGAACCAGCTTGCCTTTGGAGTCTCTTTTCTATTGAGCTCCTTCAACACATATGTCCCTAAGGACTTGGTCCAACCTTTGATCAAAGTTGACCCTTCTTGTGTAGGGGTGTGCATCTCCTTGCATCATGGGCAAGTTGAATGTCAACCTCACATTTTCCGGACTAAAATCTAAGTATTTCCCCCGAACCATTGTAAGATAGTTCTTTGGATTCGGGTTCATACTTTGATCATGGTTCCTAGTGATCCATGCATTGGCATAGAACTCTTGAACTATCAAGATTCCGACTTTGTTGAATGAGGTTGGTCAGAACTTCCCAACTTTTTCCTTGAATCTTATGTCAGATCTCTGGAAACTCATTTTTCTTGAGCTAGAAAGGGACCTCAGGGATCACCTTCGTCTTGGCCACAACATCATAGAAGTGGTCTTGATGGGCTTTGGAGATGAATCTTTCCATCTCCCATGACTCGGAGGTGGAAGCTTTTTCTTCCCTTTTTCCTTTTCTAAAGGATTCTCCGGCATTAGGTGCCATCAATGGTAATGGAAAAATAAAAAAGCTTATGCTTTTACCATACTAAACTTAAAATATTGCTCGCCCTCGAGCAAGAGAAGAAAGAAGAGAAGAAGAAGAAGAAGAAGAAGAAGAAGAAGAAGAAGAAGAAAATATGGAGGAGAGGGGGAGAGGTGTATTCGGCCAAAAAGGAGAAGAGGGGGTTGTGTTGTGTGAAAATTAAGGAGAATGGAGGGGTTTATATAGTGAGGGGAGAGGGAGTAGGTTTGGCCATTTAGGGTGGGTTTGGGTGGGAAAGAAATTTTGAATTTTGAAGGTAGGTGGGGTTTATGGGGAAGAGTGGATGGATGTGTGTGGTGAAAGGGGTAATTGGGAAGAGAGATTGAGGTGATCGGTGAAAGGTTTTTGGGAAAGTGTGTTATAGGATTATTAGGAGGTAGGGTGAGAATATGGTAGGTGGGGATCCTGTGGGGTCCACAGATCCTGAGATGATCCTGTGGGGTCCACAGAAACTGAGGTGTCAAGGATTTACATCCCTGCACCAATTAGGCATGTAAAATGCCTTTCCATGTAATTCTGGTGTTTAAATGCCGAAGTGATGCATGTTCTGGGCATTCAACGCCCATGTGCAGCATGTTTCTAGCATTGAACGCCAGCCAGATGCTCCTTACTGGTGTTTAAACGCCAGTAAGTCCTTCCTCCAGGGTGTGATTTTTCTTCTGCTATTTTTTATTCTGTTTTTAATTTTAATATTTTTTCATGACTCCACATGATCATGAACCTAATAAAACATAAAAGAACAATAAAATAAAAATAAAATTAGATAAAAAAAATTGGGTTGCCTCCCAATAAGCGCTTCTTTAATGTCAATAGCTTGACAGTGGGCTCTCATTGAGCCTCACAGGTGATCAGGTCAATGTTGTATAGTCCCAACAGCAAACTTAGAGTTTGGTTGTGGGGATTCAACACAAACTTAGAGTTTGGTTGTGGCCTTCCAACCCCAAACTTAGAGTTTGACTGTGGGGCCTCTGTTTGACTCTGTACTGAGAGAAGCTCTGCATGCTTACTCTCCCTTGTTACAGAAGGATAGCCGTGTGCCTTAAACACAAGGTAGTCCCCATTCAATTGAAGGACTAATTCTCCTCTGTTAACATCTATCACAGCTTCCACTATGGCTAGGAAAGGTCTTCCAAGGATGATGCATTCATCCTCCTCCTTCCTAGTGTCTAAGATTATGAAATCAGCAGAAATGTAAAGGCCTTTAACCTTTACCAACACGTCCTCTACTAATCCAAAAGCTTGTCTTACTGACTTGTCTGCCAATTGTAATGAGAATAAGGCAGGCTGTACCTCAATGATCCCCAGCTTCTCCATTACAAAGAGTGGCATAAGATTTATGCCTGACCCTAGGTCACACAGAGCTTTTTCAAAGGTCATGGTGCCTATGGTACAGGGTATTAAGAATTTCCCAGGATCTTGTTTCTTTTGAGGTAAAGTTTGCTGAACCCATGTGTCAAGTTCACTAATGAGCAAGGGAGGTTCACCTTCCCAAGTCTCATTACCAAATAACTTGGCATTCAGCTTCATGATGGCTCCTAGATATTGAGCAACTTGCTCTCCAGTTACATCTTCATCCTCTTCAGAGGAAGAATAATCTTCAGAGCTCATGAATGGCAGAAGGAGATTTAATGGAAATTCTATGGTCTCTATATGAGCCTCAGATTCCTTTGGATCCTCAATAGGGAACTCCTTCCTGCTTGAGAGACGTCCCATGAGATCTGCCTCATTGGGATTCGCGTCCTCTCCCTCCTCCTTGCATTCAGCCATTTTGATTATATCAATGGCCTTGCACTCTCTTTTTGAATTTTCTTTAGTATTGCTTGGGAGAGTACTAGGAGGGGTTTCAGTGATTTTCTTACTCAGCTAGCCCACTTGTGCCACCAGATTTCTAATGGAGGACCTTGTTTCATTTATGAAACTTAAAGTGGCCTTAGACAGATCAGAGACTAAGTTTGCTAAATTAGAGGGATTCTGTTCATAATTCTCTGTCTATTGCTGAGAAGATGATGGATAAGGTTTGATATTGCTGAGCCTATTTCTTCCACGATTATTAAAGCCTTATCGAGGCTTTTGTTGATCCTTCCATGAGAAATTCGGATGATTTCTCCATGATGAATTATAGGTGTTTCCATAAGGTTCACCCATGTAATTTACCTCTGTCATTGTAGGGTTTTCAGGATCATAAGCTTCTTCTTCAGAAGATGCCTCTTTAGTACTGTTGGATGCATTTTGCCATCCATTCAGACTTTGAGAAATCATGTTGACTTGCTGAGTCAACACTTTGTTCTAAGCCAATATGGCATTCAGAGCATCAATTTCAAGAACTCCCTTCCTCTGAGGCGTCCCATTACTCACGGAATTCCTCTCAGAAGTATACATGAATTGGTTATTTGCAACCATGTCAATAAGTTCTTGAGCTTCTGCAGGCATTTTCTTTAGGTGAATGGATCCACCTGCAGAATGGTCCAATGACATTTTGGAAAACTCAGATAGACCATAATAGAATATATCTAATATGGTCCATTCTGAAAACATGTCAGAAGGACACTTTTTGGTCAACTGCTTGTATCTTTCCCAAGCTTCATAGAGGGATTCACCATCTTTTTGCTTGAAGGTCTGAACATCCACTCTAAGCTTGCTCAGCTTTTGAGGAGGAAAGAATTTATCCAAGAAGGCCGTAACCAGCTTATCCCAGGAGTCCAGGCTATCTTTAGGTTGGGAGTCCAACCATGTTCTAGCTCTGTCTCTTACAGCAACATGGAAAAGCATGAGCCTGTAGACTTTAGGATCTACTCTATTCGTCTTAACAGTCTCACAAATCTATAATAACTCAGTTAAAAACTGGTAAGGATCTTCATATGGAAGTCCATGAAACTTGCAGTTCTGTTGCATTAAAGCAACTAATTGAGGTTTCAGCTCAAAATTGTTTGCTCCAATGGCAAGAATTAAGATGCTTCTTCCATCAAACTTGGACGTAGGTTTAGTAAAGTCAACAAGCATCCTCCTTGCATTATTGTTGTTGGGTTCGGCTGCCATCTCCTTCTCTTGTTCGAAAATTTCAGAAAGGCTGCCTCTGGATTGTTGTAATTTAGCTTCTCTTAGTTTCCTTTTCAGAGTCCTTTCAGGTTCAGGATCAGCTTCAACAAGAGTACTTTTTTCCTTGTTCCTGCTCATATGAAAGAGAAGAGAACAATAAAAGAAGAGGAATCCTCTATGTCACAGTAAAGAGGATCCTTATTATTAGTAGAAGAAGAAAAGAATAAAGAAAGGAGAATCCAAACACAAGGGTAAGGATAGAGGCAGTGATTGGAGATGAAGAGAGGTGAAGAAAAAGTGTTAGTAAATGAATAAATAAATAGAAGAAGATGAGAGAGAGAATTCGAAAATTAATTTTGAAAAGGAATTAGTGATTTTCGAAAATTAAAGGTGAGATAGAATTAAAATTAAAATTTAAAACAATTAGTTAATTTAAAAAGAATTTTGAAAAAGGGATGAGATATTTTCAAAAATTAGAGAGGAAAAAGAAGTTAGGTGGTTTTGAAAAAGATAAGAAACAAACAAAAAGTCAAATAGTTAGTTGAAAAAGATTTGAAAATCAAATTTGAAAAGATAAGAAGATAAGAAGTTAGAAAAGATATTTTAAAATCAAATTTTTGAAAAAGATAAAATTTTGAAAAAGATATGATATAAAAGATAAGATAAGATAGATTTAATTTTTAAAATTAAAATTAATTACTTGACTAACAAGAAACTAAAAGATAAGATTCTAGAATTTAAAGATTGAACCTTTCTTAACAAGAAAGTAACAAACTTCAAATTTTTGAACCAATCACATTAATTGTTAGCTTAATTTTCGAAAATAAAGATAAAATTAAGAAAAAGATTTTTGAAAAATATTTTTAAATTTTCGAAAATCATAAGATAAAAATGAAAAAGATTTGATTTTTGAAAAAGTTTTGAAAAGATAGGATTTTTAAAATTGAAAATTTGACTTGACTTGTAAGAAACAACTAATTTTAAAAATTTTTGACTAAGTCAACTCAAATTTTCGAAAATTATGAGAAAATTAAGGAAAAGATATTTTTTTGATTTTTGAATTTTTAATTATGAGAGAGAAAAACATAAAAATGACTCACAACATGAAAATTATGAATCAAAACACATGATGCATGCAAGAACACTATGAATGTCAAGATGAACACCAATAACATTTTGAAGATCATGATGAACATCAAGAACATATTTTTGAAAAATTTTTTATGCAAAGAAAACATGCAAGACACCAAACTTAGAAATCTTTAATGCTTCGACTCTAACAAACGAAAAATGCATATGATAAACAACAAAAAATACAAAACAAGAAAATATCAAGATCAAACAAGAAGACTTACCAAGAACAACTTGAAGATCATGAAGAACACCATGAATGCATGAATTTTTCGAAAAAAATGCAAGAACAATATGAATATGCAATTGACACCAAACTTAAAAATTAACTCAAGACTCAAACAAGAAGCACAAAATATTTTTGGTTTTTATGGTTTTATTAATTTTTTTTGGATTTTCTTACTAAATTTTTCGAAAACATATTTTGAAAAAAAAGGAAGTAATGAATTTATAGTCCTCAATCAAAATCCTATGAGTTAGACATGGCTTAATAGCCAGCTAAGCTAAAACATGTTTCATGAAACACTAGAATTCATTCTTAAAAAATTTTGGAATAATTTTCGAAAACAAAGGGAAAAATTTTGAAAAATATTTTTGAAAACTTTTTGAAAAGAAAATAACAAGAAAATTACCTAATCTGAGCAACAAGATGAACCGTCAGTTGTCCATACTCGAACAATCCCCGGCAACGGCGCTAAAAACTTGGTGTTGTTGCCGGATCAAAAGAGAACTTGGCGTTGTAGTTGCACGTAATTTTAATTAGAACAATCCCCGGCAACGGCGCCAAAAACTTGGTAGGCGAAATTGTGATCATTAACAATAGCTCCAAAGGCTTGGTGCTCTCAAACGTGAATCACACTTTGTCAAAACTCCGCACAACTAACCAGCAAGTGTACTAGGTCGTCCAAGTAATACCTTATGTGAGTAAGGGTCAATCCCACAGAGATTGTTGGTATGAAGCAAGCTATGGTCATCTTATAAATCTCAGTCAGGCGGATAATAATTGATTATGGAATTTTGGAAATCAAATAATAGTAAATAAACAAAAAATAAAGATAAAGTTACTCATGTAATCCAATGGTGGAAATTTCGGATAGGTGTATGGAGGTGCTGTGTTCCTTCTGAATCTCTGCTTTCCTACTTCTTCCTTCTAGTTTTTCATCACTCCATTCTATGGCAAGCTGTATGTAGGGCATCACTGTTGTCAATGGCTACATCCCATCCTCTCAGTGAAAAAGGTCCAAATGCTCTGTCACAGCACGGCTAATCATCTGTCGGTTCTCAATCAGGTTAGAATAGAATCCCTTGATTCTTTTGCGTCTGTCACTAACGCCCAGCCTTCAATAGTTTGAAGCTCGTAACAGTCATTCAATCCCGGAATCCTACTCGGAATACCACAGACAAGGTTTAGACTTTCCGGATTCTCATGAATGCCGCCATCAATTCTAGCTTATACCACGAAGATTCTGATTAAGGAATCCAAGAGATATGCGCCCGGTCTAAGGTAGAACGGAAGTGGTTGTCAGTCACGCGCGTTCATAGGTGAGAATGATGATGAGTGTCACGGATCATCACATTCATCAAGTTGAAGTGCAACGAATATCTTAGAACAGGAATAAATCGAATTGAATAGAAAATAGTAGTAATTGCATTAAAACTTTGAGGTACATCAGAGCTCCACACCCTTAATCTATGGTGTGTAGAAACTCCACCGTTGAAAATACATAAGTGATGGAGGTCCAGGCATGGCCGAATGGCCAGCCCCCAAGATCTCAGAACTAAACGTCCAAAGATGTCTAATACACTAGTAAAAAGTTCTATTTATACTAAACTAGCTACTAGAGTTTACAAGAGTAAGTAATTGATGCATAAATCCACTTACGGGGCCCACTTGGTGTATGTTTGGGCTGAGCTTGATCTATCCATGAGCTGAGGCTTATCTTGGAGTTGAACGCCAAGTTGTAACATGTTTTGGGCGTTCAACTCTGGTTCGTGACGTGTTTCTAGCGTTTGACTCCAGAATGCAGCATGGAACTGGCGTTGAGCGCTAGTTTACGTCGTCAAATCTCGAACAAAGTATGGACTATTATATATTGCTGGAAAGCTCTGGATGTCTACTTTCCAAAGCCGTTGAGTGCACGCCATTTGGAGTTCTGTAGCTCCAGAAAATCTATTTCCAGTGCAGGGAGGTCAGATTCCAACAACATCAGCAGTCCTTTATCAGCCTTTTATCAGAGTTTTGCTCAGGTCCCTCAATTGCAGCCAGAAAATACCTGAAATCACAAAAAAACACACAAACTCATAGTAAAGTCCAGAAATGTGAATTTAGCATAAAAACTAATAAAAATATCCCTAAAAGTAACTAGATCATACTAAAAACTACCTAAAAACAATGCCAAAAAGCGTATAAATTATCCGCTCATCAGCCGTGAAACTTCGGCAATAGATTAATTAGTGCAGTTTTCAGTTCAATATCTGCACCCAGATTTGGATTACGCACTTGGAAAGGTGGTAATGTAAAATTTTGAGCTCCTGCCTCCTAAAGAGTAATCCTCCTGGGAGCTGCCATGTCCTATGCGCTCAAATCAGCAGAATTAGTAGAAAGGGAGCATGTTTCCTCCTTAAATGACGTTTCAAATTCGTCCTCAGAAAGGACTAACCGACGCCGAGCCTGCCTTATACGTGAGATAGTTCTTTCAATTTCAGGATCAAATACGGGTAGGCTCGACTCAGGTAGCGAACGCATCATTCAATGAAAGAAACATATAGCTCATGGTAATAAAATAAAATAAAGTGCAAATAAAATAAAAAATCCAACCAATAAATTAGCACACTGTTGCAACTCCCCGGCAACGGCGCCAAAAATTGACGTGGCAGAAAAATCACCGATTAAAAGTTTATAGAGAAAATAGCGTTGCAAGTATAGCTCTTAACCAATGAAGATTCCGCGTATCAATTTAAAAGAGTTGTCACGAAATTTAGAAATAAAAATACTGGGAGTATGAGTCCCAGGTCATCTCCCAACGAGTTGCAGAGAAAATGCTAATTTATTAATTAGGGGTTTAAGAGAGTTTGAGTTTGGATAATGAGCAACTAAATAGTCGTAAATTAAAGAAATAAAACTAAGAATGATTATTAATATTCCAAATAAAAAGAAGCCTTGACTGGGGGAATGATCAGTTGGAAGTTCTATCCTTGTTAGGATCTCTTAGGTGTAGTATCAAAAAGGTTATTGTTTTCACTTAGTTAACCCTTACTAAATAAAGAAAAGTCAAGTGACTGAGCTAACCCTTATTCACAAATCCTAGTCCTCTCCCTTGGGAAGGTCTAGCGTTAGTAAATACAGAACTAGCCAACAACTTCCAGTTTAATCTTCACTTAAGCCTTCCAACTCAAGTGTCTCCTCTTAATCAACCCCCATGTCAAGTAGGGAATCTACTCCATTGACATGAATATAATACTCAGAAAAATATAAGAAGAAGACATAATAAATTAAATAAAATAGAGACTGAAATTTAATTAAAAATAAAAGTAATCCTCTGTATCAAAAATCCATGAAAATAATCCAACTACCATTTTAAACAAGAATTAAGAATGTGGAATAAATAAAAGAGCAAATAAGAAAATAAACTAGAATAGTATCTAAAACAGAGGTGATGACTCTTCAATATCCAAAGCAAAAAAGCATAGAACTAATAAACTATAAATGTAAAGTGAACCTAGAGGAAGAGTAGTTTCTCTCTAGATTCAGATCTAAAATCCTAAAAACTATCCTAATGAGAATGTGTTGATGTTGTGTTGAGTCTCTACTATTCCCTGGCTTTATTCTGTGTTTATGGGCCGAAAACTGGGTAAAAATGCGGCCCAAAATTGCCCCCAGCTTTTTCTGTTATTTCTGCAGATCGTGCAAGTCATGCGTACGCGTCGGTCACGCGTGCGCGTCATCCAGCAATTTTCCTTGTCGCGTGTCTGCGTCGTCCACGCCTGCGCGTCATTCGTGTAGACTCCAATCCGTGCGCAAGCGTCAGGCACGTGCATGCGTCGCTGCAATTTTCTTCATTTCGCGCGCTCGCGTGAGGTACGTGCGCGCGTATGTCCAAGAAGGATAAAATGCCTCAACAAGTTATGTTGTTTTGTGAGATTTTTTATGTTTGGGCCATTGACTTTATCAGTCCGTTCCCAAACTCCAATGGTTTTCTCTATATCTTTTTAGCGGTTAATTATATTTCAAAGTGGGTGGAAGCAATTCCAACCCACACTGATGATGCTAACACTATTGTCTCTTTTGTGAGAAATCACCTTATTTGCTGTTTTGGATCGCCATGAGCAATTGTGAACGATTAAGATTCACATTTTTACAACAAAAGAATGGCTATGTTAATGTAGACATATGGCATTATCCATAAGGTGGCTACGGCTTATTATCCCCAAACCAATGGCCAAGCCGAAGTTTATAATCGGGAGATTAAAAGGAATTTGAAGAGGATAGTGAAGCCTCATAGGAAGGACTGGAGCTCTAGACTTGGAGACGCTTTTGGGTGTACTGGACGGCCTATAAAACACTAATAAGCATGAGTCCGCTCCGGTTGGTTTACGGGAAAGCGTGTCACCTTCTGATGGAAGTTGAGCACAAGGCATATTAGGCTGTAAAAGAATGCAATTCGGGTTTGGAAAAGGCCGGAGTTAAAAGAAAATTGCAATTAGAAGAGTTAGAGTGCTTAAGGTTGGAGGCATATGAGAACTCCAGGGTTTACAAGAAAAGAGTCAAGGCAGTGCATGACTGTCATCTCAAGAGGAAGGAGTTTAGAGTAGGTGATCAAGTGCTACTCTACAACTCAAGATTGAGACTGATGCCCAGGAAATTAAGGTCAAGATGGGACGGTCTCTATATGGTAGAGAATGTTGACCCTTATGGTATCGTTTATTTAAGCCATCCCTCAAGCCCTAATTTCTTCAAGGTGAATGGCCACCAGCTCAAGCTTTATCATGGTGTGAAGACCAAGAGCAACAAGGAGTTGATGATCTTTCTTTTGAAGGACCCTCCCACGGAAGAAAACTGAGCTTTATGACCGTCCAAGTTAAGGACAATAAAGAAAAGTGCTAGGTGAGAGACTCTCCACTATGGTAAGATTTTCTAGTTTTTTTGTTTTCATGTGAATAATTGGTTGAGATATTAAAGTTTGATTTGTTTTTGGGTCATTATACCTTCTAGTTTTCTTTTTGTCTATGTGGATAATTGATTTAGGAAGTGTGTTTTCTCTACCATTTTTTGTTTATGCTTTTAGGGTTGTTGAATTATTGTGATTTTGATTATTTAGGGGTACCCTAGCATGGATTATAAGTGGGTTTCACCACAATTTCGAGTGGGTTTAGGTAAGGGAAGCTTTTCCCTCTTTGATTTTTCAATTTTATGAAACCTAGGTTGAGAAATTGTGATTTCTATGGTATATAGCGTAATTATTTAGTTGATTGGTACGGAGTTTGATTGTGGATCAAGCGGCATGAATTGTTTCAGTATAGAGCTCTTGTTTGGTGATTAAAAGGCTTCGAAGGTTAAAACCGCCGACATTCAAGGTACGGGTTTGAGTTTTGAGTAGGCATTATGTAAAGTTATGTGAGTGCCTAGGTTAGATGACCCTAGGATAGGTGTGGATTGAATTTGGTTGTTGTTGTGGATAGTGAATGGTTTATGTATGTGTGTGCTTGATTGAAAATTGTTGTGATATTATAAAGTAAATGATAATCATTGGTTATGTTGATGATTGGCGAAATTTGGGCCGGAGGCTGTGAATAGGGTGAGAAGTCCTCCAAGGGGTAAGTATGTAATATATGACTAATGTACATGAATTATTATGTTTGATGATGAGGTTGTTGATTGTGATATGATAATGGTGATATGGTGATGTTGTATGTTTATGAATAATGATGGGAATGGAATAAATGTATATAATTGAGGTTGAATTAATAATTGTTGAGATTGCAAAATTGTATGTTTAAAAAATTGAGAATTTAGAAGTTATATGAATTAAATGAGTGATGATGGGATGGTTTAGATGGATGTAGGATTTGAGATATGGTTGTGTCATGCTTGATATGGATTTTGGGTTTTTTTGATGTTGGTTGGGCTGTGAGCAATTGTTTTAGCATTATGAGTTTTGGAAAGTTAGAGATTTGGCAATTTTTTTTTTTTGAAAACTGATTTTTGAACCAACTTCAACAAGTCATAACTTGTGCTCCAGACTCCCAATGAAACTTGTTTTATATGAAAGTTGGGTCCGAGAGCTTTTAGACATTCAAAGAATGGAAGAAAAATGTTTTGAAATGGAAAAAGTTATGTGCGTTTGACGTTCGGTGTAAAAATCTGAATTCTGCAGCTTTCAAAATTTTCCAAGTTTTTCATTGCATGCATACTTGGACGTTTGGCATGCGACGCAAGGATTCCCTTTGGGTTAGGACTCTCGCGTACGCAGGAGAGGTGTCGCGTATGAGACCACCCATTTCCACCATCATGCTTACGCCGAAATTGGCATGCATATGCAGAACTATGATTTTTGAAGTCATGCGTACGCAGGACAGGGGCAAAATGTAATATTTTGTATTTTTAAGCACTCTCTAACTTTCTAAGCATCTTTAATCATTGTTTGAGATCTCTTAGTTTATGATTAGACTTTGGGACATGTGAGAGGACTTTGGGTGGATTTAGAATGTTATTTTGATATGAGTTTAGAGTCGGTGACCTAAGCTTTGAAAATCCTGTGGATAGGGTAACTTGTGTAAACATGGCAGAGTGTTATGTTAATGATAAATGAGAAATGAATGTGAATTGGAAAATAAATGAGGTTGAGCAATGTCTTGTTTAAGTGGTTTATGAGCTTGAAGGAAATTGAGAAATGAGGATGATTATGATGATTTGAGAGTGAGTCGGGCACTATATCCCAGGGACTTGGTTGAATAATGAGTTTTGTCCCAGCAAGGATGGTGGTTTAATCCCACTTGTCTTGGTTATTGTGCGTATGCAGGGATGGTGGTTTTATGCCGCCTGCAGTGAGGAAAGAGGTTTTTATCCTACTCATGTATTCGTGAATTATTCTAGCAAGGATGGTGGTCTGATCCCGCTTTCATATTGTTTTGTGTTGGGTAAGGACGATAGTTTGATCCTTCTTGAAGATTGATTTATGAATGCAACCCAAACAAGGATTGTAGTGTAATCCTGCTTATTCGATGTGCGTAGTAAAGATGGTGGTTTAATCCCGCTTACTGTGGAGGCAAGGACGATGGTTTAATCCCGCTTGTATGATCCGAGAAATGATGGTGGTTTAATCCCGCTTGTTTATGAAACCTACGGATAAGGATGGTAGTTTAATCCCGCTCATGCGATTCGGGTCTGCAACATAACCGACGCGTGAGTTCATGGCCAGTACAACAGGCATGCATCCTTTGCATTTATGTGACATTGTTTGGGTTTGGTTATTGTATTAGTGGTTTTCCTATATGATTATTATTTTTTAACTGCTATCTGCTATACTTGCTGTAATTGAATTTGGTTGTGCTTGAATTTTATTACTTATGTTTGCTATTACTATTCTATTATGAGACTTTGTATAAATGGAGGCTGAGATGAATGGGGAGGACTTTAGACTGAAAGAAACATGATAAGTGAGAGGTGAGAGAACTTATAAGAGAATGGTTGAGAAGGACTTGAGGTTTATTGGAGAGAGAAAAGTCGAGTGAAAGCATAAGGTGCATGAGTGTAGTTAGTTGGTCTAGCATACCTTACTATTTTTCTTGTTTAGTATACTTCTAGGCTTAGATTTCTGTTTGTTGAAGTGTTAGGATTGCATAGAGGATTCATGTAGTCTTTACATTGTCTCTGTTTTGGAACTATTACCCTTGTTGAGAACCCCAAAAGGGATGATGTTCTCACCCGTTTCGAAAATTTCCATATTTACAGGTACTGGACGTGATGCACTCATTGAACGTGCTGGTTTCACTCCGTGAAATGAAGATGGTCTTTTGGGGATTTTACTTTTACTTAGATATATATATATATATATATATATATATATATATATATATATATATTTTCTACTACCGTATTTTATAACTTGTACATCCCTCTTAGAGGTTGATTATGGAGAAACAGGATTTATGTTTATATTTATACTCTTGGGTTGTATTATATTAACTAGTCGGCCTTATCTTCGCAGTTCAAAACTAGTGTTGTTATGTATAACCTTTCAATCATATTCTTCTATCGTTTTGCTTACGTATATTGCCGGTTTCTAAGTGTGATGCAATTTTGCTTATGTCTTTTCTTCACGAGCTCCTAGTATATCATATTTCTTCCATTTTATATGTATGTATTTTGTTTTTAGAAGTCATGATATCTCACCACCGTTGATTTACAACCTAAGCGTAAAGCTCTATATGGTAGGGTGTTACAGTCGTCTTCCAAATGAGTCACAGCTCACTGTTGAGCACCAGGACCTGCATCTGAAAGCAAGAGATATATATGAAATAAGAACCCCCGACCAATGGGTTCCTAGTATGGTAAAAGTGCCAAATAAATACAATATAAGGTAGCAGGAAATGCAACTAAGCAATCTTAAACTCCATATCTCAATATTTTCATCCTTGGTTCTCACTAATCCGCAATTAGGCAACTGTCCTAGGTTCACCAAAATATTCTCCACAACTCCAAGTGCTTGGTTCATAGATCTATCAGCCAATTGGAGAGTTATTTTTGTTGGTTTCAATTAATGGATTTGGATCTTCTTCATCACATAAAGAGGCATGAGATTGATGCTTGCATCAAGATTACATAATGCTCTTTCAAATGTTATGTTGCCTATGGTGCAAAGGATTTGAAAGCTCCCTGGATCCTTTTTCTTCCTTGGAAAATTTCTTTGAATGATGGCACTACACTCCTTATTCATCAGCACAGTTTGTCCTCTTTTCAAGGATCCTTTCTTTAATAACAATTCCTTCATAAACTTAACATACAATGGTATCTGTTCAAGTACTTCTATGAAAGGAATGTTATTGTGGAGTGTCTTGAATACCTCTAGGAATTTGGAGTATTGATTCTCTTTGATCTCTCCCTTAAGTCTTTGAGGATATGGGATTCTTGGTTTGTATGCCTCTACTGCCTCCTCCTTCATTAGAATGTTACTTCATGTGGAAGCTTCTTGTTCTTGCATTTGCTCCTCCAATTCCTCCTTTGAAGTTTCTTCTTTGTGCACTTTACATCTCTCCTATTTCTTAACATGATTGCCTTGCATTCTTCCCTTGGGTTCTCAGTGTCTCTTGGGGAAGTGTTAGTGGGTTTTGCTAATTGTTGAGCAATTTAGCCAATTTGAATTTTGAATTTCTTAATTGAAGCTCCTTGATTCTGAAAATTAGACCTTGTTTCCTCCATAAAGTCTCCTATTTCTTGCATGAATTTTTCCAGGGCATGTTCAAGATTAGAGAGTCTTTGAGAATCTTGAGAAGGTTGTGTGGGTTATGGTTGTTGTTGGTGAGAGTTGTTTGAAAAATTAAAAGGAATATTTTGTGGGTTTCATAAAGTGGTTTTGAGTGTTTGGTTGAGAGTTGAAATTGTTTGCATGGTTAAAATTGTGACTTTTTTTGTCTTGGTTTTGTTAGTTTTCCCACCCAATATTAGGATGGTTCCTCCATCCAAGATTATATGTTTTAGAGTTTGGATCATTTTGTTGTGTCCTGGAGGACTTCAACAAACTGATTTCCTATATTCAAGTGATACAATGAGCTTTGTGCGTTGATGGATGAGACTTGCATTCCTCCAATGTGCTTAGTGAGTGTAGAGAGTTGTTAGGACATGATCTTATTTTAAGCAACAAGAGCATCAAGAGTTTCTAGTTCTATTACTCCTTTTTTCATGTTCATGTTCCTCTCTGAAGAGTAGAGGTATTGATTATTTGCAACAATGTCAATGAGTTCCATAGCGTCAATGGGAGTTTTCATGTGTAGTGATCCCCTTGCTGAATTATCTAGGGAGTTCCTTGAGATTTGAGTGATTCCATCACAGAATATTTACAACTGGACCTAATCTGCAAACATGTTTGGTGGACATTTCCTTACCATCTCCTTGTATCTCTCTCAAGCCTCATACAAGGATTCTCCTTCAAGTTGTCTGAAAGTTTGGACCTCTGTTCTCAACTTGATCAATCTTTGAGGAGGAAAGAACATGGTTAGCAACTTACTAACCAAGTTCTTTCCATGTGGCAATGCTCTCTCTAGGATGTGATTCCAACCATTGTGCAGCTCTATCTCTAAGAGAGAATGAGAACAAGAGGATTCTATATGCTTCAGCAAACAATCCATTTGTTTTACTATATCACAAATTCTAATGAGGCTTAAAATGTGTTGGTTTGGGTCCTCCTGGGGGCTTCCCCCAAATTGATAATTTTGTTGAACAAGAGTGATCAATTGAGACTTGAGTTCAAAATTGTTTGCATTGACATTTGGAGTCAAAATACTTCTCCCAAAATTCCCAAGATCGGGAGTGGTATATGATCCCAATATCCTCCTAGCATGTGAAGCACCATTGTTGTCATTGTTGTTGTGATGTTCAGCCATAGTTATGCCTGAGGCCCCCTCACCTTCTTCTAGCACTCTTTTGTTTCTTGCTTCCTTTCTCAACCTCCAGAGTGTTCTTTCAATTTATGATTCGAAGAGAATAGGTTCCTCTTCCTGATTTTCTTACATATAGACAAAGAAAACAACAAAAGAAAAGAGAGTTTGAGGTTCCTTCCATCAAAGTGAAAGAAACACCAAGTTAGGCATTAACACAAACAGTTAGAGAACTAAAGAAATGAAAGAATTAAAAGCAATTAAATGACTAAAACAAGAAAAGAAATGAAAATGTATCTAATCTAGGTACTCAATCAACTGGTAGTTTGTTAATCATCATTAGTCCCCAGCAATAGTGTCAAAAACTTGATACGGGATTTTACAATCTCGTGTAACTACCGTCAAGTGCACCGAGTCGTATCAAGTAATAAACTCATGGTGAGTGAGTGTCGATCCCATGAGGTTTAAGGAATTAAGCAAGAAATGATTAATTGAGTATTCTAGTCAGATAATTTACAATTTGATGATGAACAAATGATGATAAGAGCATGGAAATTAAATGACTTGAGCAAGAAGCAATTAAAAGCTATAAATGACCTTGAATATAAAGAGTAAGAAAGTAAACGACTGAAAATTAAATTGCTGAAAAGTAAATAACTAGAAAGTAAATGTAGCAATAATATAAATACTGGGAATATAAATCAAGATAGTAAATTGCAAGATTGTAAATAAACCAATGAAAATGAACACTAATTGAATGCAATTAAAGAAGAAGGGGACTAAGATAGTAATGGGTAGATCATCGAGGTGCAGAGATATTGGATTCAATGGATCAAGTAGTGTTTATCTCAACTTCAATCATGTAATCATTGATCTCTTGGCAAATCATAAGTGATTGAATTAGGTTAACCACCAAAAATACTCCTAAATTATTTAAATGCTAACAAAAAAACACTCGAATTTTACTATCGACAAAATTGGCGTTAAATAATTTAAAAACACAACCAAGATACCCAACAGTAAATATATATTTTCAAAAAATACCTTAGAGATTGAATTTTGATGCAATTTTTTGTAACCATGAATATAAAAAAAAGATATTATTATACTTAAAATTGGTGATTTTTCGTTAAGTATATAGTTTTTTTTATAATTGTTTTTTGTTAACAACCAATAATACTTTTAAGAAATCACAAAACAATATATACTTAACAAAAAATCACCAAATTTTTAGAATAATAATATCGCATTTTTCTAATCATATTTGTAAAAAATCACATCAAAATTCAATTTCTAACGTATTTTTTGAGAAATACATATCTAATGTTAGTTTTTTTGCAAGATTATCTAACATTAAATATGTATTTGTCAAAAAATACATTAGAGATTGAATTTTGATACAATTTTTTGTAAGAATGATTAAAAAATGAGATATTATTATCCTTAAAATTTGGTAATTTTTCATTAATTATATATTTTTTGTAATGTTTTTGTTAACAACTAATAATACTTTTAAAAAATCATAAAAAATATATACTTAGAAAAAAAACACCAAATTTTAAGAATAATAATATCTCATTTTTTTTAATTATGCTTGCAAAAAATCACATCAAAATTCAATCTCTAAGACATTTTTTTAAAATATATATTTACTGTTGGACATTTTTGTCGCGTTCTTAAATTATTTAAAGGCATTTTTGTCAATAGTAAAATTCGGGTACATTTTTGTCAACGTTTGAATAATTTGGGGGTGTTTTTAGTGGTTAACCCGATTGAATTCCAATTTCTTGGTAACTCAACCTCTCTTGACTTGATCAACTACAAATTCCTTGATCTAATTGCTCATCAGAAGAGATGAAGCTTATTTTTTGATTTAGAGCCACACAATTTCATGAATCAAAATATGGGTTGATTAAATGTCATAATATCAATCCCAAACCCAAATTCCCAATAATTGGGAGAAAGATCTTCAAGCTCAAATCCTATGATACCTTTTCCAAGTTCTCATAGAATTCAAATTAGATTCAAATTCTTTTCCAAGATATTTGAATCCCTGATATGAAGAATAAAGATTCTTTCTAAATAAGCAATTAAAAGATGAATTGAAGATGAAGAGTAAACCACATTTGATCCATCGAAATACAATAGAGCTCTTTTCCCAGTTAAAGGGAAATTACTTGCTCATAGCTTACAGAAAGTGATAGAAAAGAATGATAATGAAAGTCCAAGAAGTGGAAGAGAAGTGCCAAAGGGCCGTCCTTCAATGAGGTGCTCTCATCCTCTATTTATAACCTATTCTAAATGAAAACTAAATTAAAATTACATTAAATTCAGATCCAATTTCATCTTGATTCCATGGGCTTATGTTGGTTTTGATTCTACTTCTTGAAAGGCTTAAAGAATTGAAAAGTTAATGAAGCATTTGGATTTCTGGAGCTGGGTTCTTTCTGGCATGGGCCGCTATTGACTTGGCATTGGCTGCCAATTGATTTTCCTCCTTGGAATGATCTCTGTTTGATTTGGTATTGGCTGCCAGAGGAATGAAGTTAGCCACCAAATCATTTGCCCCCTTGGAATGCTCTCTGTTTGATTTGGTGTTTGCCGCCAGCTGAATGGCATTGGCCGCCAAGATTTGGGTAGAGGCTTCATTTGGTATATTTGGCTTGTTGGACTCATGTCAACTCTAGACTATTATATATTGTTGGAAAGCTCTAGAAGTTAGATTTCTAATGCTGCTAGAATCTCTTCATTTGGATTTTTCTGGCTCATGTTATGTTCTTTGGAGCATGAAGAGGTCTGGGTTACAAATTCTCTTTAAACTTCTCTTGTACTTGTTTCTACTCTTTTGCCACCTTAGGAGTGTGCTTCCTCTATTAGTGCCTTTGTTGCTTTTTTTTTCTATCATTTCCTATAAAATTCATTAACTTATAGCAATCAAAGCAATATCAAAATTAAGCACCAAAACACTTTATAATTGAGCATAATGCATTAGCTTTCTATACAAAATAATCAACCCAAAACAACTTATGATGCAATATGCATCATGTAACACCCTACCACACAGAACTTTACATTTAAGTCGTAAATAAGAGGTGGTGAGGCTTTACGATGTCTAAAAGCAATATATATATATATATATATATATATATATGAAGGATAATTTAACTAAGAGCCTTGAAAACAAAGGTAGACAAAATAAGAACCACGTCACACTCAAAACAAAAACGATAAAAGTAGAAAGTGTAGATTATAGAGATAAAAGAGACATATCAAGTAACTGGTCTCAACCTGCGAAGCAAAGGCCGGCTAGAAATATATATACAGCCCAAAAGTAGAACAAAAGCACAAACATAAATCCTGCTTCTCCATAATCAACCACTAAGAGGGATATACAAATTAAAATACAAAAGTAGAGAATACAACTATACTAAGTACAACATAAAGTCCCAAAAGACAATCTTTGCTTCCGAGAAGAAATAGCACGCTCAATAAGGTGCCTCACGTCCTGTATCTGTAAAATAAACAATTCCCAACACAGGTGAAAATATCATCCTTTCGGGTTCTCAGTAGGGTAATAGTTCCAAATAGAGACAATGTAAAATGACAGAAACCCACTAGGAGATCCTATACTCCACTTAACCTAAAGTTTAAGCCTATGGTCTTTTTTAAACCAAATAGGGTAATCAAAAACTAAATCTCAGCTAATAAGTGATCTCAGATTCCCACTTACTCTTAATGCAAGTCATATGTCTTCTTATTATCAGAATGATTCCAACTCAGTAATTTCATTGGCAAAACTCAACCACAAACCCCTAATCATCACATTCTTATCCAGAACAACCTTAGCATCTCCACCACTAGCATGAAGGATCTCTCAGTTATGCAAACACAGACAAAATAATATAAAGAATACATAGATAGAGAGAACAGATAAAGCATTCAGATCAAGTAGCATATAAATACATTTAATCAAGAAGGCAAACTAATTACAAGATGCACACCAAAACAATACACATAAATGCAAATGATGCATGTTTGTCATATAGCCAATGAGCACATCTATCAGTTATACAGCCAAACCCGACATATTCGGTAGCTAACCCTAGATAGTCCCTTGATGTGCGCATCCCCAAGAGGAGTTCATATATTTTGGAGGAATCATTCGAAAAGGTATAAGTATCTGGCCACATCTTGCGACAGAGGGTCCACAAAGCCTCAAGTCTCAATCCGATGCAAGTGGGATAAACCACTGCATATACCTAGAGAGTCTCAATTCTCAAACCAGAGCAAGTGGGATGAACCACACTCTTACATCTACTCAGACAGGAATTGATGAGCGGATAATTTATACGCTTTTTGGCATTGTTTTTAGGTAGTTTTTAGTATGATCTAGTTACTTTTAAGGATATTTTCATTAGTTTTTATGCTAAATTCACATTTCTGGACTTTACTATGAGTTTGTGTATTTTTCTGTGATTTCAGGTATTTTCTGGCTGAAATTGAGGGACCAGAGCAAAACTCTGATAGGAGACTGACAAAGGACTGTTGATGCTGTTGGAATCTGACCTCCCTGCACTCGAAATAGATTTTCTGGAGCTACAGAACTCCAAATGACGTGCTCTCAACGGCTTTGGAAAGTAGACATCCAGATCTTTCCAGCAATATATAATAGTTCATACTTTATTCGAGATTAGATGATGTAAACTGGCGCTCAACGCCAGTTCCATGCTGCATTCTAGAGTCAAACGCCAGAAACACGTCACGAACCAGAGTTGAACGCCAAAAATACGTTACAACTTGGCGTTCAACTCCAAGATAAGCCTCAGCTCATGTAAAGATCAAGCTCAGCCCAAGCACACACCAAGTGGGCCCTGGAAGTGGATTTATGCATCAATTACTTAGTTATGTAAACCCTAGTAGCTAGTTTAGTATAAATAGAACATTTTACTATTGTATTAGACGTCTTTGGATTGGTCTTTGATTGTAAGGTCTTTGATCATTCAGTCTTTTGATCACATGTTGGGGGCTGACCTCTCGGCCATGCCTGAACCTTCATCACTTATGTATTTTTAACGGTGGAGTTTCTACACACCATATATTAAGGGTGTGGAGCTCTGCTGTACCTCGAGTTTTAATGCAGTTACTACTATTTTCTATTCAATTCGATTTATTCCTGTTCCAAGATATTCGTTGCACTTCACCATGATGAATGTGGTGATCCGTGACACTCACCATCATTCTCACCTATGAACGAGCGTGACTGACAACCACTTCCGTTCTACCTTAGACCGGGTGCATATCACTTGGATTTCTTAATCAGAATCTTTGTGGTATAAGCTAGAATTGATGGCGGCATTCATGGGAATCCGAAAATTTTAACCTTGTCTGTGGTATTCCGAGTAGGATTCCGGGATTGAATGACTGTGATGAGCTTCAGACTCGCGATTGTTGGGCGTGATGACAAACGCAAAAGAATCAAGGGATTCTATTCCGACATGATCGAGAACCGACAGATGATTAGCCGTGTTGTGACAGAGCAATTGGACCTTTTCACTGAGAGGATGGGATGTAGCCATTGACAACGGTGATGCCCTACATACAGCTTGCCATGGAAAGGAGTAAGAAGGATTGAGGGAAGGGAGTAGGAAAGCAGAGATCCAACAGGGACAATTCATCTCCATACACTTATCCGAAATTCTCACCAATGATTTACATAAGTATTTCTATCTTTATTTTATGCTTTATTTACTATTCAAAAACTCCATAACATTTATTATATGCCTAACTGAGATTTACAAGATGACCATAGCTTGCTTCATACCAACAATCTCCGTGGGATCGACCCTTACTCACGTAAGGTATTACTTGGACGACCCAGTGCACTTGCTGGTTAGTTGTGCGGAGTTGTGACTAAGTGTGATTCACGTTTGAGAGCGCTACCAAGTTTTTGGCGCCATTGTTGATGATCACAATTTCGTGCACCAAGTTTTTGGCGCCGTTGCCGGGGATTGTTTGAGTATGGACAACTGACGGTTCGTCTTGTTGCTCAAATTAGGTAATTTTCTTTTTATTTTTCTTTTCAAAAAGTTTTCAAAAATATTTTTCAAAATTTTTTCTTTGTTTTCGAAAAATTATTCAAAATTTTTAAGAATGAATTCTAGTGTTTCATAAAGTATGTTGAAGCTTGGCTGGCTGTAAAGCCATGTCTAACTCAATTGGATTGAGGCTTCAAAACCATCAACATAGAGGCAAGTTAATTGGAATATCAGTTGTTACATGCCTGATTTATATCTTCTAAAGCTGGCTGGCTATTAAGCCATGCCCAACCCTTGGATTGGAACTTTAGGCTAATATTGAAAGATTCATGGAATTCTTATTAAAAATTTTGGATTTCTTATTTTCTTTTTTTTTTCTACATGTTTTTCGAAAAAATTAAAAGAAAATCCAAAAAAATCATAAAATCATAAAAAAAAAAACCAAAAATATGTTGTGTTTCTTGTTTGAGTCTTGAGTCAATTTTTAAGTTTGGTATCAATTGCATGTTTTTAAAAATTTATGCATTATTTTTCGAAAATTCATGCATTCATGGTGTTTTTCATGATCTTCAAGTTGTTCTTGGTAAGTCTTATTGTTTGATCTTGATGTTTTCTTGTTTTGTGTCTTTTATTGTTTTTCATATGCATTTTTGCATTCATAGTGTCCATGCATTAAAGATTTCTAAGTTTGGTGTCTTGCATGTTTTCTTTGCATTAAAAATTTTTCAAAAATATATTCTTGATGTTCATCATGATCTTCAAAGTGTTCTTGGTGTTCATCTTGACATTCATAGTATTCTTGCATGCATCATGTGTTTTGATCCAAAATCTTCATGTTTTGGGTCATTTTTATGTTTTTTTCTCTCATCATTAAAAATTAAAAATCAAAAAAATATATATCTTTCCCTTATTTCTCTCAAAAATTCGAAATTTTGGGTTGACTTGGTCAAAAATTTTTAAAATAAGTTGTTTTCTTGTTAGTCAAGTCAAAATTTCAATTTTAAAAATCTTATGTTTTCAAAACATTTTCAAAACTCAAATCTTTTTCATTTTTTTTATATATATTTTCGAAAATTTCTTTTAAATTGATTTTCAAAATCTTTTTTTTATCTTCATTTCATAATTTTCAAAATTACACTAACAATTAATGTGATTGATTCAAAAATTTGAAGTTTGTTACTTTCTTGTTAAGAAAGGTTCAACCTTTAAATTCTAGAATCATATCTTTTAGTTTCTTGTTAGTTAAGTAATTAATTTTAAATTAAATCTTTTTCAACCATATCTTTTTAATCATATCTTCTTACCATATCTTTTTATATCATATCTTTTTCAAAATTTTATCTTTTTCAAAAATTTGATTTCAAAATATCTTATCTAACTTCTTATCTTCTTATCTTTTCAAAATTGATTTTAATATCTTTTTCAACTAACTATTTGACTTTTTGTTTGTTTCTTATCTTTTTCAAAACCACCTAACTACTTTTCCCTCTCTAATTTTCAGAAATCACCTCCCTCTTTTTCGAAATTTTCTTAATTAATTAATTGTTTTAAATTTTAATTTCAATTTTAATTCTTATCTTTATTTTCGAAAATCATTTAACTCCTTTTCAAAATTTAATTTCGAAAATTTCTCCCTCTCTCATCTTTTCCTATTTATTTATTCATTTACTAGCACCTCTCTTCACCTTTCTTCATCTCAAATCACTGCCCCTATCCTTATCCTTGTGTTTGGATTCTCCTTTCTTTATTCCCTTCTTCTTCTACTAATAATAAGGAACCTTTTTACTATGACATAGAGGATTCCTCTTCTTTTTCTGTTCTCTTCTCTTTTATATGAGCAGGAACAAGAAAAAAAGCATTCTTGTTGAAGCTGATCCAGAACCTGAAAGGACTCTGAAGAGGAAACTAAGAGAAGCTAAATTACAACAATCCAGAGACAACCTTGCTGAAATTTTCGAACAAGAAAAGGAGATGGCAGCCGAACCCAACAACAATAATGCAAGAAGGATGCTTGGTGATTATACTACACCTACGTCCAAGTTTGATGGAAGAAGCATCTCAATTCCTGCCATTGGAGCAAACAATTTTGAGCTGAAACCTCAATTAGTTGCTCTAATGCAACAGAACTGCAAGTTTCATGGACTTCCATCAGAAGATCCTTACCAGTTCTTAACTGAGTTTTTGTAGATCTGTGAGACTGTTAAGACTAATGGAGTAGATCCTGAAGTCTACAGGCTCATGCTTTTCCCTTTTGCTGTAAGAGACAGAGCTAGAACATGGTTGGACTCTCAACCTAAAGATAGCCTGGACTCCTGGGATAAGCTGGTCACGGCCTTCTTGGCTAAGTTCTTTCCTCTTCAAAAGCTGAGCAAGCTTAGAGTGGATGTTCAGACCTTCAAACAAAAAGATGATGAATTCCTCTATGAAGCTTGGGAAAGACACAAACAGATGACCAAAAGATGTCCTTCTGATATGTTCTCAGAATGGACCATGATATATATATTCTATTATGGTCTATCTGAGTTCTCTAAGATGTCATTGGACCATTCTGCAGGTGGATCCATTCACCTAAAGAAAACGCCTGCAGAAGCTTAAGAACTTATTAACATGGTTACAAATAACCAGTTCATGTACACTTCTGAGAGGAATTCTGTGAATAATAGGACGCCTCAAAGGAAGGGAGTTCTTGAAATTGATGCTCTGAATGCCATATTGGCTCAGAACAAAATGTTGACTCATCAAGTCAACATGATTTCTCAAAGTCTAAATGGATGGCAAAATGCATCCAACAGCACTAAAGAGGCATCTTCTAAAGAAGAAGCTTATGATCCTGAAAACCCTGCAATGGCATAGGTAAATTATATGGGTGAACCTTATGGAAACACCTATAATTCATCATGGAGAAATCATCCAAATTTCTCATGGAAGGATCAACATAAGCCTCAACAAGGCTTTAATAATGGCGAAAGAAATAGGCTCAGCAATATCAAGCCTTATCCATCATCCTCTTAGCAACAGACAGAGAATTCTGAACAGAGCACCTCTAACTTAGCAAACTTAGTCTCTGATCTGTCTAAGGCCACTTTAAGTTTCATGAGTGAAATAAGGTCCTCCATTAGAAATTTGGAGGCACAAGTGGGCCAACTGAGTAAGAAAATCACTAAAACTCCTCCTAGTACTCTCCCAAGCAATACATAAGAGAATCCAAAGAGAGAGTGCAAGGCCATTGATATAGTCAATATGGCTGAATGCAAGGAGGAAGGGGAGGACGTGAGTCCCAATGAGGAAGACCTCATAGGACGTCTCCCAACCAAGAAAGAGTTCCCTATTGAGGACCTAAAGGAATATGAGGCTCATATAGAGACCATAGAGATTCCATTAAACCTCCTTCTGCCATTCATGAGCTCTGAAGACTATTCTTCCTCTGAAGAGGATGAAGAGGTAACTGGAGAGTAAGTTGCTCAATATCTAGGAGCTATCATGAAGCTGAATGCCAAGTTATTTGGTAATGAGACTTGGGAAGGTGAACCTCCCTTGCTTATCAGCGAACTAGATACATGGGTTTAGCAAACCTTACCTCAAAAGAGACAATATCCTGGCAAATTTTTAATACCCTGTACCATAGGCACCATGACCTTTGAAAAGGCTCTGTGTGACCTGGGGTCAAGCATAAATCTTATGCCACTCTCTGTAATGGAGAAGTTGGGGATCATTGAGGTACAGCCTGCCATATTTTCATTGTAATTGGCAGACAAGTCAGTAAGACAAGCTTATGGATTAGTAGAGAACGTGCTAGTGAAGGTTAAAGGCCTTTACATCCCTGCTGATTTCATAATCTTAGACACTAGGAAGGAGGAGGATGAATGCATCATCCTTGGAAGACCTTTCCTAGCCACAG
The DNA here is from genome assembly GCF_014773155.1 of Arachis stenosperma. Taxonomy (NCBI): domain Eukaryota; kingdom Viridiplantae; phylum Streptophyta; class Magnoliopsida; order Fabales; family Fabaceae; genus Arachis; species Arachis stenosperma. The sequence continues at coordinate 88,533,903 of NC_080382.1, forward strand.
CAGGAGCTGTGATAGATGTTAACAGCGGAGAATCAGTCCTTCAGTTGAATGGGGACTACCTTGTGTTTAAGACCCAAGGGTGTTCTTCTTTAACAATGGAGAGGAAGCATGAAAAGCTTCTCTCAATACAGAGTCAAACAGAGCCCCCACAATCAAACTCTAAGTTTGGTGTTGGGAGGCCAAAGCCAAACTCTAAGTTTGGTGTTGAATCCCCACATTAAAACTCTAAGTTTGGTGTTGGGAGTCTACAACATTGACCTGATCACCTTTGAGGCTCCATGAGAGCCCATGGTGCACGAAATTGTGATTCATTCTTTTCTAACTCGAAACAATCCCCGGTAATGGCTCCAAAAACTTGGTGCTCAATATCACGGTGTCTAAAATTCAATTCACAACTCTGCACAACTAACCAGCAAGTGCACTGGGTCGTCCAAGTAATACCTTACGTGAGTAAGGGTCGATCCCACGGAGATTGTTGGTATGAAGCAGCTATGGTCACCTTGTAAATCTCAGTCAGGCGAATTCAAATGTATTTGGATTAGATATTTAAAAGATAAATAAAAAAGGATAGAAATACTTATGTAAATTAATGGTGGGAATTTCAGATAAGCGCATGGAGATACTGTGCCCTTTCTTTTTCTACTTTGCTACTTCTTCCTTCAATCCTTCTTACTCCTTTCCATGGCAAGCTGTATGTAGGGCATCACCGTTGTCAATGGCTACATCCCATCCTCTCAGTGAAAAAGGTCCAAATGCTCTGTCACAGCACGGCTAATCATCTGTCGGTTCTCAATCAGGTTGGAATAGAATCCCTTGATTCTTTTGCGTCTGTCACTAACGCCCAGCCTTCAGGAGTTTGAAGCTCGTCACAGTCATTCAATCTCGGAATCCTACTCGGAATACCACAGACAAGGTTTAGACTTTCCGGATTCTCATGAATCCCGCCATCAATTCTAGCTTATACCACGAAGATTCTGATTAAGGAATCCAAGAGATATGCGCCCGGTCTAAGGTAGAACGGAAGTGGTTGTCAGTCACACGCGTTCATAGGTGAGAATGATGATGAGTGTCACGGATCATCACATTTATCAAGTTGAAGTGCAACGAATATCTTAGAACAGGAATAAATGAAGTTTATAGGAAAAGAGTAGTAATTGTATTAAAACTTGAGGTACAGCAGAGCTCCACACCCTTAATCTATGGTGTGTAGAAACTCCACCATTGAAAATACATACGTGAGAGGTCCAGGCATGGCCGAGAGGCCAGCCCCCATGATCTGAGAACTAATCGTCCCAAGATGTCTAATACACTAGTAAAAAGTTCTATTTATAATAAACTAGCTACTAGGGTTTACAGAAGTAAGTAATTGATGCATAAATCCACTTCCGGGGCCCACTTGGTGTATGTTTGGGCTGAGAATGGTCTATCCACGAGCTGAGGCTTTTATTGGAGTTGAACGCCAAGTTGTAACGTGTTTTGGGCGTTCAACTCTGGGTTGTGACGTGTTTCTCGCGTTTAACTCCAGACAGCAACATGGAACTGGCGTTGAGCGCCAGTTTACGTCATCAATTCCCGAATAAAGTATGGACTATTATATATTTCTGGAAAGCTCTGGATGTCTACTTTCCAACGCCGTTGAGAGCGTGTCATTTGGAGTTCTGCAGCTCCAGAAAATCCATTTAGAGTGTAGGGAGGTCAGATTCCAACAGCATCAGCAGTCCTTTGTCAGCCTCCTATCAGAGTTTTGCTCAAGTCTCTCAATTTCAGCCAGAAATTACCTGAAATTACAGAAAAACACACAAACACATAGTAAAATCCAGAAATGTGAATTTAACATAAAAATGAATGAAAACATCCCTAAAGGTAGCTTGAATTTACTAAAAACTACCTAAAAACAATGCCAAAAAGCGTATAAATTATCCGCTCATCACAACACCAAACTTAAATTGTTGCTTGTCCCCAAGCAACTGAAAATCAAATAGGATAAAAAGAAGAGAATATACTATAAATTCCAAAATATCAATGAATATTAATTCTAATTAGATGAGCGGGACTTGTAGCTTTTTGCTTCTGAATAGTTTTGGCATCTCACTTTGTCCTTTGAAGTTCAGAATGATTGGCTTCTCTAGGAACTTAGAATTTCGGATGGTGTTATTGATTCTCCTAGTTAAGTATGTTGATTCTTGAACACAGCTACTTATGAGTCTTGGCCGTGGCCCTAAGCACTTTGTTTTCCAGTATTACCACCGGACACATAAATGCCACAGACACATGACTGGGTGAACCTTTTCAGATTGTGACACAGCTTTGCTAGAGTCCCCAGTTAGAGGTGTCCAGAGCTCTTAAGCACACTCTATTGCTTTGGATCACGACTTTAACCACTCGGTCTCAAGCTTTTCACTTGGGCCTTCATGACACAAGCACATGGTTAGGGACAGCTTGGTTTAGCCGCTTAGGCATGGATTTTATTTCCTTGGGCCCTCCTATCCATTGATGCTCAAAGCCTTGGATCCTTTTTACCCTTGCCTTTTGGTTTTAAGGGCTATTGGCTTTTTCTGCTTGCTTTTTCTTTTTCTTTCTATTTTTTTTCGCAAGCTTTTGTTTTTCACTGCTTTTTCTTGCTTCAAGAATCAATTTCATGATTTTTTAGATTATCAATAACATTTCTCTTTGTTCATCATTCTTTCAAGAGCCAACAGTTTTAACATTCATAAACAACAAGATAAAAAATATGCACTGTTTAAGCATTCATTCAGAAAACAAAAAGTATTGTCACCACATCAATATAATTAAACTAAATTCAAGGATAAATTCGAAATTCATGTACTTCTTGTTCTTTTGAATTAAAAACATTTTTCATTTAAGAAAGGTGAAGGATTTATAGAATTTATTCATAGCTTTAAGACATAGTTACTACATACTAATGATCATGAAGTAGAGACACAAAACATAAATAGACATAAAGCATAAAAACCGAAAAAGCAGAGAAAATAAGAACAAGGAATGAGTCCACCTAAGTGAGGGTGGTGCCTTCTTGAAGGTCCAATGGTGCTTTTTGAGCTCCTTTATGTCTCTTCCTTGCTTCTGTTGCATGATCCCTAGTGATTTTGGTGTTCCTATCCTTAGTTGCTTCCAATAATTATGTGGAGGAACATGTATCCCCTGAGGTATCTCAGGGATTTCTTGAAGAGGGAATTTCTCATGCTCTCTTGATATGCAGTCAAATGCTCTTCTACTGAGCTATGGACCCTTGAGATGAATCTCTCCATCTCCCATGACTCAGAGGTGGAAGCTTTTGTCTTCTCTTAGTTTCCTCTTCAGAGTTCTTTCAGGTTCAGGATCAGCTTCAACAAGAATGCCTTTTTCCTTCTTCCTGCTCATATAGGGAAGAAGAGAACAAGAAAAGAAAGAGGAATCCTCTATGTCACAGTAAAAAGGTTCCTTATTGTTAGTAGAAGAAGAAAGGAATAAAAGTGGAGAATCCAATCACAATGGTGAGGATAGAGGCAGTGATTGGAGATGAAGAGAGGTGAAGAGAAGTCTTAGTAAATACATAATTAAATAGAAGAAGAGGAGAGATAGAGGATTTCGAAAATAATTTTGAAAAAGTAGTTAGTGATTTTCGAAAATTAAAGATAAGATATAATTAAAATTAAAATTTAAAATAATTAATTAATTAAAAAGAATTTTTGAAAAAGGGATGAGATATTTTCGAAAATTAGAGAGGGAAAAGTAGTTAGGTGGTTTTGAAAAAGATAAGAAACAAACAAAAAGTTAATTAGTTGGTTGAAAAAGATATTAAAATCAAATTAAAAAGATAAGAAGATAAGAAGTTAGATAAGATCTTTTGAAATCAAATTTTTGAAAAAGTTAAAATTTTGAAAAAGATGTGATAAAAAGATAAGATAAAAAGATAAGATAGAAAAAAATATGATTGAAAAAGATTTTAATTTTAAAATTAAAATTTAATTACTTCACTAACAAGAAACTACAAGATAAGATTCTAGAATTTAAAGATTGAACCTTTCTTAACAAGAAAGTAACAAACTTCAAATTTTTGAACCAATCACATTAATTGTTGGTGAATTTTCGAAAATTTGATATAAAGATAAGAAAAAGATTTTGAAAATATTTTGAAAAAGATTTTTTTTTAAAATTTTCGAAAAAAAAGGAAAAAAATTGGAAAAGATATGATTTTTGAAAAAGATTTTGAAAAGATAAGATTTTTAAAATTTGAAAATTTGACTTGACTTGTAAGAAACAACTAATTTTGAAAATTTTTGACTAAGTCAACTCAAATTTTCGAAATTTTGAGAGAAAAAAGGAAAAGATTTTTTTTATTTTCGAATTTTTAATGATGAGAGAGAAAAACAACAAAAATACTCAATGCATGAAATTTTTAGATCAAAACAATGAATGCATGCAAGAATGCTATGAATGTCAAGATGAACACCAAGAACACTTTGAAGATCATGATGAACATCAAGAACATAATTTTGAAAAATTTTTGATGCAAAGAAAATATGCAAGATAAATCTGTAATGCATGGACTCTAATAAACAAAAAATGCATATGAAAAACAACAAATAACACAAAACAAGAAAACATCAAGATCAAACAAGAAGACTTACCAAGAAAAACTTGAAGATCATGAAGAACACTTTGAATGCATGGAATTTTCAAAAATTTGCTAGAAAAAAAATTTTTAAGCATGCAATTGACACCAAACTTAAAAATTGACTCAAGATTCAAACAAGAAACACAAAATATTTTTGGTTTTTATGATTTCTAATTTTTTTGTATTTTTATTAATTTTTTTTCGAAAATATTCTTTAGAAAAACGAAAATAAGAGAAAAATTTTGAAAACTTTTTGAAAAGAAAATAAAAAGAAAATTACCTAATCTGAGCAACAGGATGAACCGCCAGTTGTCCATACTCGAACAATCCCCGGCAACGGCACCAAAAACTTGTTGCACGAAATTGTGATTCATTCTTTTCTAACTCGAAACAATCCCCGGTAATGGCTCCAAAAACTTGGTGCTCAATATCACGGTGTCTAAAATTTAATTCACAACTCTGCACAACTAACCAGCAAGTGCACTGGGTCGTCCAAGTAATACCTTACGTGAGTAAGGGTCGATCCGACGGAGATTGTTGGTATGAAGCAGCTATGGTCACCTTGTAAATCTCAGTCAGGCGGATTCAAATGTATTTGGATTAGATATTTAAAAGATAAATAAAAAAGGATAGAAATACTTATGTAAATTAATGGTGGGAATTTCAGATAAGCATGTGGAGATACTGTGCCCTTTCTTTTTCTACTTTGCTACTTCTTCCTTCAATCCTTCTTACTCCTTTCCATGGCAAGCTGTATGTAGGGCATCACCGTTGTCAATGGCTACATCCCATCCTCTCAGTGAAAAAGGTCCAAATGCTCTGTCACAGCACGGCTAATCATCTGTCGGTTCTCAATCAGGTTAGAATAGAATCCCTTGATTCTTTTGCGTCTGTCACTAACGCCCAGCCTTCAATAGTTTGAAGCTCGTAACAGTCATTCAATCCCGGAATCCTACTCGGAATACCACAGACAAGGTTTAGACTTTCCGGATTCTCATGAATGCCGCCATCAATTCTAGCTTATACCACGAAGATTCTGATTAAGGAATCCAAGAGATATGCGCCCGGTCTAAGGTAGAACGGAAGTGGTTGTCAGTCTCACGCGTTCATAGGTGAGAATGATGATGAGTGTCACGGATCATCACATTCATCAAGTTGAAGTGCAACGAATATCTTAGAACAGGAATAAATGAAGTTTATAGGAAAAGAGTAGTAATTGTATTAAAACTTGAGGTACAGCAGAGCTCCACACCCTTAATCTATGGTGTGTAGAAACTCCACCGTTGAAAATACATAAGTGAGAGGTCCAGGCATGGCCGAGAGGCCAGCCCCCATGATCTGAGAACTAATCGTCCCAAGATGTCTAATACACTAGTAAAAAGTTCTATTTATAATAAACTAGCTACTAGGGTTTACAGAAGTAAGTAATTGATGCATAAATCCACTTCCGGGGCCCACTTGGTGTATGTTTGGGCTGAGCTTGGTCTATCCACGAGCTGAGGCTTTTATTGGAGTTGAACGCCAAGTTGTAACGTGTTTTGGGCGTTCAACTCTGGGTTGTGACGTGTTTCTCGCGTTTAACTCCAGACAGCAACATGGAACTGGCGTTGAGCGCCAGTTTACGTCGTCAATTCCCCAATAAAGTATGAACTATTATATATTGCTGGAAAGCTCTGGATGTCTAATTTCCAACGCCGTTAAGATCTTGCCATTTGGAGTTCTGTAGCTCCAGAAAATTCATTTCGAGTGCAGGGAGGTCAGTTTCCAACAGCATCAGCAGTCCTTTGTCAGCCTCCTATCAGAGTTTTGCTCAAGTCCCTCAATTTCAGCCAGAAAATTACCTGAAATCACAGAAAAACACACAAACACATAGTAAAGTCTAGAAATGTGAATTTAACATAAAAACTAATGAAAACATCCCTAAAAGAAGCTTGAACTTACTAAAAACTACCTAAAAATAATGCCAAAAAGCGTATAAATTATCCGCTCATCAGCCCACTGTCAAGCTAGTGACATTAAAGGAGCGCTTATTGGGAGGCAACCCAATTTTTTTATTTATCTAATTTTATTTTTCTTTTATTTTTTTTTTATGTTTCATTAGGTTCATGATCATGTGGAGTCACGAAAAAAATACTAAAATTAAAAACAGAATAAAAAACAGCAGAAGAAAAATCACACCCTGGAGGAAGGACTTACTGGCGTTCAAACGCCAATAAGGAGCATCTGGCTGGAGTTCAACGCCAGAACAGAGCATGGATCTGGCGTTGAACGCCAGAAACAAGCAGCATCCTGGCATTTGAACGCCAGGAATATACCCTGAGGAGAGCTGGTGCTGAACGCCAGAAACAAGCATAGAACTGGCGTTCAACGCCAGAAACATGCTGCATATGGGCGTTGAACGCCCAGAACATGCATCACCTCGGCGTTTAAACGCCAGAATTGCATGCAAAGGCATTGTACATGCCTAATTGGTGCAGGGATGTAAATCCTTGACACCTCAGGATTTGTGGACCCCACAGGATCCCCACCTACAATATTACCCCCTTCACCACTCACATCCATCCACTCTTCCCCATAAACCCCACCTACCTTCAAAATTTAAAATTTCCTTCCCACCCAAATCCACCCTAAATGGCCGAACCTACTCCCTCTCCCGTCACTATATAAACCCCTCTATTCTCCTTAAATTTCACACAACACAACTCCCTCTCCTATACCTTGGCCGAATACACCTTTCCCCACTCTCCTCCATATTTTCTCTTCTTCTTCTTCTTTTCTTTCTTCTCTTGCTCGAGGGCGAGTAATATTCTAAGTTTGGTGTGGTAAAAGCATAAGCTTTTTGTTTTTCCATTACCATTGATAGCACCTAATGCCGGAGAAACCTCTAGAAAAGGGAAAGGGAAGACAAAAGCTTCCACCTCCGAGTCATGGGAGATGGAAAGATTCATCTCCAAAGCCCATCAAGACCACTTCTATGATGTTGTGGCCAAGAAGAAGGTGATCCCCAAGGTCCCTTTCAAGCTCAAGAAAAATGAGTATCCGGAGATCCGACATGAGATCCAAAGAAGAGGTTGGGAAGTTCTAACCAACCCCATCCAACAAGTCAGAATCTTGATGGTTCAAGAGTTCTATGCCAATGCATGGATCACTAGGAACCATGATCAAAGTATGAATCCGAATCCAAAGAACTATCTTACAATGGTTCGGGGGAAATACTTAGATTTTAGTCCGAAAAATGTGAGGTTGGCATTCAACTTGCCCATGATGCAAGGAGATGCACACCCCTACACAAGAAGGGTCAACTTTGATCAAAGGTTGGACCAAGTCCTTAGGGACATATGTGTCAAAGGAGCCCAATGAAAAAGAGACTCTAAAGGCAAGCCGATTCAATTAAGAAGACTGGACCTCAAGCCTGTGGCTAGAGGATGGTTGGAGTTCATCCAACGCTCCATCATCCCCACTAGCAACCGATCTGAAGTTACTATGGATCGGGCCATCATGATTCATAGCATCATGAATGGAGAGGAAGTAGAAATTCATGAAGTTATCTCCCTTGAATTCTACAAAATAGCCAAAAATTCCTCTACCTTGGCAAGGCTAGCTTTTTCTTATCTTATTTGCCATCTATGTTACTCAGTTGGAGTCATCATAGAAGGAGACATCCCCATTGAGGAGGACAAGCCCATCACTAAGAAAAGGATGGAGCAAACAAGAGAACCCACTCATGGAACCCAAGAGACGCATGAGAAAGCTCATCACCAAGAAATCCCGGAGATGCCTCAAGGGATGCACTTTCCTCCCAACAACTATTGGGAACAACTCAACACTTCTCTTGAAGATTTGAGTTACAATATGGATCAATTAAGGGTGGAACATCAAGAGCACTCCATCATTCTCCATGAAATTAGAGAAGATCAAAGAGCAATGAGGGAGGAGCAACAAAGGCAAGGAAGAGACATAGAAGAACTCAAGGACATCATTTGTTCTTCAAGAAGAGAGCGCCACCATCACTAAGGTGGATTCATTCCTTGTTCTTATTTTTTCTGTTTTTTGGTTTGTATGCTTATTATGTCATCTATATTGTGTCTCTGTTACATGATCATTAGTATTTAGTAACTATGTCTTAAGGCTATGAATAATTCCATGAATCCTTCACCTCTCTTAAATGAAAAATGTTTTTAATTCAAAAGAACAAGAAGTACATGAGTTTCGAATTTATCCTTGAATTTATTTTAATTATATTGATGTGGTGACAATACTTTTTGTTTTCTGAATGAATGCTTGAACAGTGCATATTTTTGATCTTGTTGTTTATGAATGTTAAAATTATTGGCTCTTAAAAGAATGATGAACAAAGAGAAATGCTATTGATAATCTGAAAAATCATGAAATTGATTCTTGAAGCAAGAAAAAGCAGTGAAAAAGCAAAAGCCTGCGAAAAAAAAATTGGCGAAAAAAATTAAATAGAAAGAAAAAGAAAAAGCAAGCAGAAAAAGCCAATAGCCCTTAAAACCAAAAGGCAAGGGTAAAAAGGATCCAAGACTTTGAGCATCAATGGATAGGAGGGCCCAAGAAAATAAAATCCAGGCCTAAGCGGCTAAATCAAGCTGTCCCTAACCATGTGCTTGTGGCATGCAGGTCCAAGTGAAAAGCTTGAGACTGAGTGGTTAAAGTCGTGATCCAAAGAAAAAAAAGTGTGCTTAAGAGCTCTGGACACCTCTAACTGGGGACTTTAGCAAAGCTGAGTCACAATCTGAAAAGGTTCACCCAGCTATGTGTCTGTGGCATTTATGTATCCGGTGGTAATACTGGAAAACAAAGTGCTTAGGGCCACGGCCAAGACTCATGAAAGTAGCTGTGTTCAAGAATCAACAAACTTAACTAGGAGAATCAATAACACTATCTGAAATTCTAAGTTCCTATAGATGCCAATCATTCTAAACTTCAAAGGAGAAAGTGAGATGCCAAAACTGTTCAGAAGCAAAAAAAGCTACTAGTCCCGCTCATCTAATTAGAACTAATATTCATTGATAGTTTGAGATTTATAGTATATTTTCTTCTTTTTATCCTAATTGATTTTCAGTTGCTTGGGGACAAGCAACAATTTAAGTTTGGTGTTGTGATGAGCGGATAATTTATACGCTTTTTGGCATTATTTTTAGGTAGTTTTTAGTATGATCTAGTTACTTTTAGGAATATTTTCATTAGTTTTTATGCTAAATTCACATTTCTGGACTTTATTATGAGTTTGTATATTTTTCTGTGATTTCAGGTATTTTCTGGCTGAAATTGAGGGACCTAAGCAAAACTCTGATAAGAGGCTGACAAAGGACTGCTGATACTGTTGGAATCTGACCTTTCTGCACTCGAAATAGATTTTCTGGAGCTACAAAACTTCAAATGGCGTGCTCTAAACGGCGTTGGAAAGTAGACATCCAGAGCTTTCCAGCAATATATAATAGTCTATACTTTATTCGAGATTAGATGATGTAAACTGGCGCTTAACGCCAGTTCCATGCTGCATTCTGGAGTCAAACGCCAGAAACACGTCACGAACCAGAGTTGAGCACCAAAAACACGTTACAACTTGGCGTTCAACTCCAAGATAAGCCTCAGCTCGTGTAAAGATCAAGCTCAGCCCAAGCACATACCAAGTGGGCCCCGGAAGTGGATTTATGCATCAATTACTTACTTTTGTAAACCCTAGTAGCTAGTTTAGTATAAATAGAACATTTTACTATTGTATTAGACGTCTTTGGATTGGTCTTTGATTGTAAGGTCTTTGACCATTCGGTCTTTTGATCACATTTTGGGGGGCTGGCCTCTCGGCCATGCCTGAACCTTCATCACTTATGTATTTTCAACGGTGGAGTTTCTACACACCATAGATTAAGGGTGTGGAGCTCTGCTGTACCTCGAGTTTTAATGCAATTACTACTATTTTCTATTCAATTCGATTTATTCATGTTCCAAGATATTCGTTGCACTTCACCATGATGAATGTGGTGATCTGTGACACTCACCATCATTTTCACCTATGAACGAGCGTGACTGACAACCACTTCCGTTCTACCTTAGACCGAGCGCATATCTCTTGGATTTCTTAATTAGAATCTTCGTGGCATAAGCTAGAATTGATGGCGGCATTCATGGGAATCCAGAAAGTTTAACCTTGTCTGTGGTATTCCGAGTAGGATTCCGGGATTGAATGACTGTGACGAGCTTCAAACTCGCGGTTGTTGGGCGTGATTACAAACGCAAAAGAATCAAAGGATTCTATTCCGACATGATCGAGAACCGACAGATGATTAGTCGTGCTGTGACAAAGTATTTGGACCATTTTCACTGAGAGGATGGGATGTAGCAATTGACAACGGTGATGCCCTACATACAGCTTGCCATGGAAAGGAGTAAGAAGGATTGCGGGAAGGCAGTAGGAAAGCAGAGATCCAATAGGGACAATTCATCTCCATACACTTATCCGAAATTTTCACCAATGATTTACATAAGTATTTCTATCTTTATTTTATGCTTTATTTACTATTCGAAAACTCCATAACATTTATTATCCGCCTAACTGAGATTTACAAGATGACCATAGCTTGCTTCATACCAACAATCTCCGTGGGATCGACCCTTACTCACGTAAGGAATTACTTGGACGACCCAGTGCACTTGCTGGTTAGTTGTGCAGAGTTGTGACTAAGTGTGATTCATGTTTGAGAGCGCTACCAAGTTTTTGGCGCCATTGTTGATGATCACAATTTCATGTACCAGGAATCTTATCAATCAATATTCAATATTTAATTCATCACGCAAGCGGGATAACACCCAAACCTCACCAATAAACAGATACTCAAATAATACACAAGCGGAATATCACCCAGACCTTGCCATCTCAGTCAATTCGGCCATACTCAGTCATCATCAATTTCATCATTCATGTCTTATCTCAATTCAGTATTCAGTAAACTGATTACTCACAGGCTTTCATCAATAATCATTAGCTCAAGTCCACAATCTCAT